>NC_071389.1:79542494-80142494 GCF_022682495.2 Desmodus rotundus
GTAGGGCAGCCCAGCCAAGACTGCAGTCGGAGGTTATGACAATCCTTAACGGCCAGAGTTGGGGAGAGGGGTGATAGGCGCTGGCCATTTCACAATGTGAGCAGCTCTGTTTCTCCAGCTGGGCTCTCCAATGGGGACCCACTGGACACATGTGGCTGTCATTTAAGTTAGTTAAAATTGAATAAAATTTAAAATGCAGCTCCTCAATCAGATTGGCCATGGTTGAAATGCTCAAAAACCACATGTGGCGGGTGGCTGCTGTGCTGGCCAGCACGGGCGACTCAGCGTTTCCATGGCTGCTGGAGATGCTACTGCACAGCAGCGCTCCAGGCAGATGGGGAAATCACAGTAAGGGGCTAATGTCTATGCAAAGGTGGACCCATTTCTGGAACTGAGAGGTTAAAACAATGTTGTTAAACGGGCCCATAACACTGTGAGTGGCCAGTGTGGTGAATATTTCCTTTAGGAAAACTGCAGTGCTAGGAAGCGAGGACGGTGGGGATGGGAGACGTGCTACAGGGCACACGTGGGTGGCAGCAGCCCTGAGAGCCTCAACACGGGGCTACACAGGTGGACATGGCCTTCAGAGAAGCCCAGAAGCCTCATAACAGAATCTCGGCTGGAGGAAGAAGGGAGCATCTGAGTTCAGGTGAAGGGGAATCGGGCCGAGGGAAGGCAGGGATGGAAGAAGAGCAGAAGAGCAGTACAGGCCAGAGGTCTGGCAGAGACCACCGCTAACATTTACTGAGCACTATGCTGGGCTGCAGCCCAAAAGCCCAGATGGGAATGTGTCCTTTGATCCTCCAACAACCCAATGAGAGAACAAGCAGGGGTGCAATGGAGTTAAAGGGCCCGCCATTCCACGGGTACATCCAGAGACACTATGAGGACCACCTGGTTGGTGACAGAGGCATCCAATCAGCACACTGGGTGCTGGGAGGATGAAAGAGGATTAAAGGAAAGCACGGCCTTGCTTGCTGGAGCAGTCTAGGATCCAGCAGTTAGAGTCAAAGAGAAAGCAGGCCCAGAAAGAGAAAAAGCTGCTTTGGACCTTGTGCAGATAAAAAAGGAGAAAGCCGGGACCAGAGTCCTAGGGTTGGGGCTCCTAGGAAAGTGCCATCATCTTACAGATATTTATGCGGGGTAAGGTCCCTCTGAATTGTCTGACTTACACAAATCCTAGGCGAAAGTATGAAGTCAGGAAAGTTTTTCTAAGCCTGACCAGCCTTCCTCTTGTTAGCTGCTACCCTTCCAAAGTTTGGCTTGCTTTCTCACCACCAACGTCAGTACAGGCCAGTGGCTGTGGAGTGATGAAGCCTCAGAAGGCTGGGGGCAGCTGTGATGCCCACCTGCCCAAGGTCCCCTGCCCTGCCTTGGCTGCACAGGTGGGGTGCAGGATAGCAGTTAGAAAGGGTGGCATTGGGGTGGATCTTCCAAGTCATAGTAGCTCCCAAGAGTTGACTATACCTGTAACACTTAGGTTTATGGAAGCAATGGCCAAAATAGAATAAAAAATATCCAGTGGTTATCTCCAAAAATTCTAGTCAACGAGAAATGAGAGTAATTCTGCAGAGGCTTTGGGCAAGATTTTCTTGTTCTTAGAAAGAAATACCAAGAGCCTCTGGATATTATGGCTCATGTAATGCTGGTGTGAGTGCAGCCATGTTGTTACCATGAGGGGTTGCAGCCCGAAGATGGTATTCCTTCACCATGGTTATCAGTGAACCAACCCTGGAGCTGTCCTATCACTGGACTTTATTACGTGAGATTCACTCACTGACTCATTCACCCACCCACCCATTCATGCACTAAATATTAAATAAGTAGTGACAAATGCCAAGCATCGCTCAAAGCATTTTGAATGCTTTAGAGGACAAAACACACAAAGATCATTAGTCTAAATTTGCATATTGCTTCAGCTTCCTTGAACTAGGTTTCTTACCTTAAAACAGAAGCATCTTACATTACGTGCTGCTGACTGCATATTGGCCTCACAGGTAACTAACGAGGCTATAATTAAGCAGCATGAAAATAATCAAAAGGTCACTTCTCAGTCCTTATTTGACACATCTGCATTTGACACTTTGGGCCATCCCCCCACCCCCACCACTGAACCACAGTCCCTTGTCTTGGCTTCCATAATGCTACACATTTCTGGTTTGCATCCTATTTTCTAGCCACGTTTCAGTCTTTGAGGGCTCTTCTTACTCCCAGACCATTTTAAAAAAATTCCCAGATTATTCAGTGCTGGGGTTTCATGCGGTTTTCTTATTTTCTCATTCTACATCTTCAAGAAATGTCATTCATTTATATGACTTCATGATCCCTTACGCACTGACAATTCCAAACCTGTTTCTCCAACCCAGGGCTCTCGCTTGAGCTCCAAATATGTGTATTTATGTTCTACTTAGACACTTGGATATCTCAAACTCCATGTGGCCAAACCATTGTGATATTTTGTGACCTAAGCTCACTTCTCTTGGGCTCCAGCTCAGCGAATGTCCCCTGTCCGCCCAAGCCAGATTCCTGAGTACCAGCATGCCTGAACCCTCTCGTCACTCCCCGTCTAAGCAGTCATGGGGCCCTTTTGACTCCCTCTTCCATGACTCTACAGCGTGCCTTCCCCCACCCCCACATCCCTACTGCCCTCCTTCCTGCTACCTACCATCATGTCGTCTGAATCCCAGAAACAGTGTGCTAACTCATCCCCCTGACTCATGTCTTGGCCTCTCTCCAAAACCTCCCATATGCAGAGTGATGAGGCTGCAGATCTGATCCTGTAGAAACCCTTCTGAAGCTCCTCACTGCTCTAAGGATAAAGAATAAATGACTAATAGAGTTTTATTAGGTGACTGCCTGCACCATCTACCCTGACTCCCACTCACCTTCCGGACATGCTGGACACTCCCCGTCTCCCCCTTTCTCCCTTATCCTTGACCTGGTGCTGCCACCTGTGTTAATTCTTCCACATGTAACACTCCCTCTACCTGTCCCATCTTCTGTATGATAATCCTTTTATTTCAGGACTCCTCTAAGACATCACTCCTTCCAGGGTACCTTCCCTACATCTCCGGGCATGGGTGGGTGATGTCTCCATGTGCCCCTGAACATCCTGTACCTTCCCTAGCATAACTGCTGAGTGCCCAAACCAGTCCTCAGGACTGACGTTCTGTTAGCCAGGGCAGCCTGCTTGTGCCTTCTGGTATTCCTGGTGACTGGAATGGTGCCTTCAAGACAACAGCTGTTCAACAAATAGGCAGGAGGTGAATCCACTTACTGGGAAATGCTTGCTCATTGCTGTAATAATTTCATTACTTTTTCTGGCTTGGGATAGTGATTTTCTGAAAGAACAGTATTGCTTACGAGAATTTGGATCACAATTTCTCTTTATTCTCTTTATTGTTTAAACCACTTTGTAGCTGCCCTACCAGGGACAGCTTGCTGTATCAGGTGCCGAGGCGCCACACAAATGATCCCGGGTCACTGATGCTGGGAGTAACACTCTTTTCACTTCACACCATTACCAAAATCACAGCTTTTAGAAGATGCTGTTGCTAGGTGAGACATCAGAAACAGCGAACAATGTGACAAAGCAACTGCCCAGTGCAGGTGGTGAAAAGCATTTCCCGTACACTTCTAGGACTTTTAGAAGTTGGCACACCTAGGATACCAGGTAAATGGGGTTTCACGAGGCTTGAGCCTACTCTGTTGTCTCTTCTGATACAGAGTATTTGTAATATTTAAAAAATGATGACCTTTTAATTTAAATACCAGGCTCTTTTCTCTTGAATCCTGAGGGGAAAATGCAGCCTCTGCATAAAAGAGCTGTCTGTTTCAGGGAGCTTCTGTTTGTGTCTATAACTAAAAAATAGCACTTTCTAAAATGTTGCCCTAACTCGCTTAAGGGGAAAAAGCACACCTGATTGCATTTCACTAGTCGCTGGGAAATGTTATCTCTGATTCCAGGCACACAGTGCAAAGTGAAGCTGCTCACTGGCTCATAGTCAGCTCTGTCCCTCCATGCGGCTGACTGACGTGCTTCCCTCCTGCGGGATTATCTCTTCCCCCAGGTCTGGCTGCAGGGCAGTTGAAAGGACCAGGTGAATGGCAGCAGCCTCACCGACATCACTGTGGCAGCCGCACCTCCCGGCCTCAAGCTCCGGTAGAAGGTGTGGACATGTGTACCTTGCATGGTCATATCATCTCAGTCCATGACAGAGAGAGGTTCCCTTCCCCTTCCTCTCCCCTCCTGATAAGTGCCACATATGTTCATGTGCATTAAACATACCCACCCTATATGAAGCAACTGGCATGATGGAATTGAGGTTTCATAGGAAAACCCAGTGGTGAAAATACAGTACAATCACCTTTGTTATCCCTAATATCCTTTAAGTGCACCATGATGTTTATTTGTAGAGATGATTTGCGATAACCACTAACAGCAATGTCTATTAAGACCCTCCGACTACCAATAGGCAGCATGTTACCAAGTTTTTCTGGGTTCCTATGAATTGCATAGGAGGACATGTGGTCTCAGCAGGGGCTCCGGAGTCCACACTCACTGCTCTGTACTCTCAGGCAAGTCAACAGCCTCGCTGGGCTGCAGCTGCTTCATGTCTGCGCTGGAAAAATCACAGTAGGAGGCCACACAACCCCTTGAGACCCTTGCTAAGTCCAAGAAATATCACCACATTGACTAATGGCCAAACAGTTCACTGTTTTCAGTATATTTTTCTCCACATCACTGTAAAGCCACTGTTTGAAAGTATTTAGAATCCATATGCATAAATAAATATATAACATAAGACTGTCTACTTAAATAACTGGTAACAAAGTTTCATAAACCATAAAACTGTGTAAATAAGGGGGTTCAGAGTTCCTAGTGTCCCCGGCTTCGCCGGCAGAGGCGAAGAAACTAAGCCCTGCGCGCATGCAGAGAGAGCCTCAGGCTTGCGTCTGCTGTTCTTTCAACAGACGTGCCCCGAGCACCGTGCCCCGGGCCTTGGCGTAGGCAACTGAACTACCTCAGTGAACAAACCGGCCGAAGACCCTGCACTGCCTGCTGGAACTTACATTTCAGTAAGGAGACACAGATGAGAAAAAGACGATCGCAGTGAATAATTTAATAGAGCATGTTTGGAGGTGATAAGAGATAGAAAAAAAAGAAAACAATAGAACAGAGACACAAGACTAAGAATTCGGGGAAACGGGTGGCAATTTAAAATCTAGTGTCCCACGGTAAGCTTCACTGAGAAGGTGACATCTGGGCAAAGACTTGAAAAAGAAGTGAACCATGTGGATGGAGATCTGGGGGGGATGGGATTCTGGGAGGAGGGAGTGGCCAATGCCAACCTCAAGAGCTGGGAAGCAGGGCCAGAGAGGTGCTGCAGAGAGGAATTTACCAGCAGGTACCGCCAGGCAGTTGAAGCAACTTAGGGGTGGCTCCAGGACCAATGGTGGAGGGTTTCACAGGATGTCAGGGGAACTTGGAATTTCTCTGAAATGTGGAGCCGCTGCAGGCTCTGAGCAGGGGTGACGTGCTCTGATTTACGAGAATGTAGAGAGAGGCAAATGCTATACAGAGGTTTTAATTTAAAAAAAGACACTGAGTCCATTTAAAGAACTTAAGAGCTCACGAATTAGGTTACCATTTGTTCTGAAGTAGTAGTGGGACCAATGCACCTCTTTCAGCTACTGAGCCTTCATTTAGGTCTCGGTCCAAATATCAACTCCTCCAGAGGTTCTCCAGGGTTGCGTTTATCTAAAACCATCTCTCCCCCTGAGTCTGCAGCCTGCTGCTTTGTTTTCCTACATGGCGTTCACCGCTCCCTGACACTATGTCATATGTTAGTGTAATCAGTCCCCGCAGTAGCATGTAACTGAACTCTGAAAGGTGAGGATTTTGTTCTTTTGGTTACCGCTGTTGCTCAACACCCAGAAGACCACCTGTCAGAGAGTGGGAACTCAGTACCAATCTGCTGAGTGAATGAATACCCCAGAGGTCAAGGAGAACCCTTCAGTTTTAGTTAACGAACAAATAGGCTATGAGATTGGGGGATAAATAGTTAAAAATAAACTGTGCATTAAATTATAGGTATGTTCCACCATTAGTTGGTTTAACATTTTTATATTTAGAGTGACTGTGGTTCATCTTAATGTTTACACCGTGTTCTTCATCACACTGCTGTATCCAGAGTGTGGAAAATTCAGAGAATGGGAGAAAAAGATTTTACAACTTTATGTTCTTATGCACATCATGACTAACATAATTTAAACATTTTTTCTTCTGTAGTTTTTTTTTTAATTGTTATTCAATTACAGTTGTATGCCTTTTCTCCCCATCCCTCCACCCCACCCCAGGTGAACCTACCTCCCTTCCCCCCACTCCATCTTCTGTAGTTTTTAAAGTTTCCTGCATTCATACATGGCCTCAGTACAGCCAAAGATAAAATAATTTTCTCTGATTTTTAAACTTTAATCTAAAGCTCCTTTGGACTCTAAATTTATGTGATTTTATGTACAAGCCACTAAAAAACCCAAGCCATTGAGCAGCTTATGCTCTTCACCTCTAACATACTGTATTGAGTGGGGGATCCCCGTGTTACTCCTGCAGAGACTAGGCCTTCAGGGTGACACTCCCTCTTCACCAAGCTCTCATCTTGCCTGCTTTGAGTTTACTGCCCTGTTTAGGACTTTAACCTGCTAAGAAAAATATCAAGAATTTTGAGGAGCTTTAGCAGAATAATTAAACCTTATTACTTCTGAGTTCACCCTCCTGCCCCAAAAGGTACAAATTTCAAATCACTACAGCTTATTTTCATACTTTCTTATGAATGAATGCGGTGTAATTAAGCAAAATCAATAACGTAAAGAAGTTGGAAGAGAAGAGCTTACTACCAAAGATAAACTGCTCACCATGTGGAAATATGCACAAAACCCTGTGGCTGCAGCAGAAACGGGCCGGCCCTTGCAGGCTGCACTCAGCGGATGGGCCGGCGCAGGAACCACAAGTCGGTGGGCAGCTAGCTGTCAGGGGCCATACTTCTCTGGTGGACACTGTGTTGCTGTCAGGTGACGTTTGCTAACACAGGAAGTGGTGCAGAGTGAGGAATTAAAAGCGAGGCAATATGGAATCACTGCTCCAAATCTATGAAATTTATCTTTGAAGTGAACAATGGAAAAAATGGTCAGTCTCTTGGCCACTTGCTGTTCACTAGGGTTATGGCAGTAGTTTATTTGTTATTCCCACCAGAATCCCAGATAGAGCGAGGAGAGTGATGTCACAGAAAGGGAAGAAAGAATGACAGGGCAACAACCCATTTGGAGACTGAGGGGAGGCAGCGGGGAGGCATATAAGGAAATTAGATCAGGCCTCAGCGGGCTGGGTTCTCCTTGGCCACCAACATTGGTGAGACCATTTGAGGGGCTTATTGGTCTTTGCACCTCAGATAAAAGGGGACAATGATGTTCCCTCCTAACTCCTGGGCCAACTGACCTAGATTAAGGCATGCAAAGCGTTTTAAAAATGTAAATGATGATGATGATGATGATGATGATGATGATGATGAGACTACTACTGATAACTGTGAGTTAAGAATTTCTTGAGAATTTATGGAATGACAGCTACCATTCTAACTTTACATGTTGTTATAGACTGAATTGTCACACCCCACCCAGAAACTACATTTGAAACCCAGACCCCTAAGGTGACTGTAAGTGGAGAAAGGGCCTTTTAAGGTTAAATGAAGTCATAAGCATGGACCCAAATCCAACAGGACTCATGCTCCTATAAGAAGAGAAAGAGAAATCAGGAGTGTGTGTGCACAGAGAAAAGGCCAGGTAAGGACACAGTGAGAAGGTGACCATCTATAAGCCAAGGGGAGGGGCCTCCCTGGAAACCAATCTTGCTGGCACTTTGGTCTTGGACTTCCACCCTCTAGAACTGTGAGGAAATAGATTTCTGATGTTTAAGCCATCCAGTGGCTTTTGTTATGGTAGCCCTAGCACACTAACACACATGCGTTATCTCATGCAATCCTCATTTCAAAAGATATCCATCCACACTTTCGCATAAAGAAATAGAAGCACAGAGAAGTTCAGCAACTTGGCTAAAGTCACACAGTTAGTCAATGGTAAAAGTGGAATTGAATCTAAGCAATCTGATTCCAGAGCCCATGTTCCTACCTGCTGATATAATGTAACATAAAATACCATGATTAATACCCACAGTGATACAAAACAGATGCTCTTATCAGAAAACCTACAGCAAATAGTGAAAACCTATAGCAACAAACTTCTACATGTAGTATGGGCAATGGACTCCTAATTTTATTCCCTTTCTTCTTCTCTTCTTCCCTTCACCCAAACAATACATACTGTATCTAGCTCAAGCATTATTTGAGGCTTGGGGATCTGGCAGTAAGCCTATGAGGTCCATGTTCTACTGGAGTTTGCATGTGAGTGAGGAAAGGCAGCCAACAACCAGACAGAAAGAGCAGTGATGAGTGCAAAGACAGAAATGAAACAGGAAGTGTAGTGCCAGGTGGCGGCTAGCGTGGCCCTTTCGTCCACCACCAGTTCTTGCATGGACACCATGAAACAACTGTGGATGGGACACAGCTCCCACACAGTACCTAGGCCTCCTGCTTCTTTTTCCACAAAATGAGGCTTTTGTTCCAACAGCCTCTGACTTCTCTGATTAAGTCAAGATGTTACGTAGGCAATGTTCACCTGAGCCCAAGCATTATATATAATGAAGCAATAAACGCTATACAGAAATGTATTCTCTCCTTGAGAATAGCCCTGAAGTTTTACAGTGAGAAATACAAAGGTTGCAGGGGAAAACAAAGAGGGGAAGGGATCACTTAACTGGATGTGAACAGGCTTTAGCTGTGACAGTATTATTTACCCACGTGGATGCTTGGTATATAATGTTATACCTGCATACCGGTTATATAATATTTACCTGGGGGTGAATATGAAGGAAGGAGTTCAAATGAAGCATGAAGATTTAAGGTCGATATAAGGAAAGGTTTGGGAGGTTACACAGAAAGCCAGACATTGGAGAAGATTGATGAAATTATGAATTCTTTTTCCCCTGGAAAGCTTAATCAATCAGAGAACTTGTTCTTTGGTGTGGCCTTGCTCGAAAGTAGAATAAACTGGCTCGCTATAGGGATTCCTTGGCCCCAGGAGGCTCTGATAATTACAGAAGGTAGTTTGACATAGTACAACTTCACATCCTACCCCAGGTCCCCTGCCACTATGGCAAGGCAGAGTGGCGCCTCTTCCTACTTGTTGCATTTTAGGGCAGCAGTTAGTGCTAAGAGAAAATACTTGAACAGTGCCTCCCGGGATCCCCATGCGGGAGTGGATGAGTGAATTGTGTACCACAGGACTAAGCACTGACTCACTTACAGGAGGTGGAGTCAGAGAGAAGCCTGCAGGCAGAAACGCAGCCTGCCTTTGTGCGTTAGGACCCCCGTGGGGTGTGTGGAAGACCTACAGAAACACGGGGAACTGACTGCGTCAGAATTACAGGATCACTTCGTTATCAGGATGGACCTTTAAAGAAGAATATGTGGCTCACAGAATAACCTGGCTCACTAAATAAAACCAGCCCCAAACAAGTATATGTGAAACAGACAATTGCAAGAATTGGAATCAACAGCCTGTCATTTCACTTAGAGCTTTAACTGAAGTGTTGGCCCTGGGAGAGGGGACCGAGTGCAATTCAAAATAGCAAAGCTCTTAGAAAAAAGGAGTAAAGAATACTTATTACACAGTAGAAACCACTCCACACATTTGATTTAAAGGCAGTAATTCAATAAGCCAAAGATACACAATATTCATTAGCAAACACTTGTGGACACATTCACAGAACATTTGAATCACTATAACTATTAGCATTTGAAATAGCATGTATGTATAGTTATATTTTATAATTTTATCCACTTTGATTTCTCCTATTGTGGGGAAATGAATGGCCAAAAAAGAAATCTGTTGGGGAAATTCTAGATGCTTGTGGAGCTTTGACACTTGTCTTGGGAACCCCGGTGTCTGAAAGAGCCTAAGCGACTACAGTCACCCAGTCGTGTGCATTCACAGAGCAGCAGGCTCACACCAGCACCTGCGTCACTGTGGGAGCCATGTCATTTCTCTTCGCGTCCTGTGGTTTGATTCCAACGTTGGGGACAACAGGCTTCGTGCACTCCCCTCACATAACACTGATAGCTTTATCGCTGCCTGCTACATTCTCTTTTCTTTTCAAAATTGTCTGGACTTTTAAAGCTTCAAACCCTGATAAAGTGATGCAGAAAACTGTACCCAGCTCTGAGAAATAGGCACCCAGACTCCATGCACAGCCTTCTGGCCCACAAAGGGAAGACCGGCCCCCTTACCTTTGTCATAAATTTCCTTCAAGACTCCTCGTTTTATCAGCTCCTCTCTGCTTTGCCTCATTGATATTTTCCGCTCCAGGGCTACAAGCAAAACAAACAGAGAAGCAGTTGTGAAAAGGTAACAAAATTTTTTTAAAGGAATCATATTTCAATACATCGAAATGTAATGTATGGGAAAGTTTCTATAAATTCTACTTTATTGATATAAGTTAATGACATCAGCTAACATTTTTATGATATTATGATAAGCATTTTAATCAGATATTTCATTTAATCTTCAAAACAATCTTCAAATTACCTATGGGGTAGGCATTAGTACGTCCATTTTTTGTCACCCCAATTTACAGGTGAGGAGACTAGCAGAGAGAAGCTCAGCAGCCTGCCTGTCACAAGTTCATTGAGCAGAGGACCCAGGATTCAAACCAGAAACACGACCTCTGCTCTCGGTTTGACCTCTGCATCAAAGCGTGTTTTCCTGAGAGTGGTGTTTGTTCATAGATGGGATTCCTTTCTTAAAAATCTAGTTAATGTAGCTCACGTCTTGCTCAGGATTATTTTGCTTCCCAGATACTACAAAAATGGTGTGCAGATATCTGCTAAAGAGCTCTCTGGATGCAGAGACCGAGGGGCGGTGGAGGACCTCCAGGGGACAGCCCACCACTGCTGTCCTCTATTTGCTCCAAGCTGGAGCAGCGGAGCGAGGAATGGACTGTTCCATTACCAAATGTGCCTCCACCAGGACCCACCACTCACCTGAGCCAAAAGCCCTGGCAGGTGGGAGCTGGAGGAGGGAAAAGGGAATGTTTTGTTTCGAATCAGTGGGCATGATGGAGGGCAGTCCAAGTGGAAATAGAGCGCAGGAGTGGGGCAGCAAGGGGCAGCACCAAAGAGCAGCCTGTGGCTCAAGGTAGGGTGGGGAGATGAGCAGCACCCCTGCAAGAAAGCAAGCTGTTCCAGCAGCTGACACTGCGCCTTCTGGGTGAATACTGAGTGCAGGAGGACAGAGGTTATTTTGGTGGCTGTTGTCAGTTTGAAAGTCTCCATATCCTTCTGACACACAGTTATTCAGGGGAAAAAGCCAGTTATAAAATAAGGAAATTATTTTATGCAGACAAATGTAGATACAGATCTCTCTCTCCCTCTCTCTCATACACACACACACACAATAACCCAGGATAATTTACTACAAAGAATGGCAATAAGAACTAGAAAGCAAGCAAGGACACAGAGACTGTGATTCTAACTCAGTTACCCACTAGCTATGTGACCTTAGTCAAGTTACTTCATCAGTCTGGGAAAACACTCAGCCCCAGCTACTCTGATTTAATAGGTCCAGGGTGGGACCTGGGCATCTATATTGTAATAAAAAACTCTCTGGATTATTCTCAGCCATATCAAGACTGAAAATCCCCGTGATCTATTTTGAGAGTTAAATTATAACGGATTAAGGGGCATGAGACAGAAAAAGAAAGGATAGGCTGCACTCACATAAAGCTTAATGAGTACATGATAATAAAACAGATACATGTAAATACACCCCCAGAGGTGAGGGCAGGAGGGTGTACGAAAGAACACGCGTCAGCGGTGGGTGTAGGGACCACTGGAGCAGTGTGTGTTTGGGGGTGAAGGAGTTTTACGACCCCACACCAAATGACATGATACACGGTGGCAGAAGCATCCCCCCTTACTATATATAAATACAGTTTTTGAAAACAAATGGAATCATTCTGCTCATATTGTTCTATGTCTTTCTGCCTTCTCACTTGTTGATATGTTTTAGAGCCCCTCCCATCAGTACATACAGAAGCACCTCAGGACTTTTGAGTACTGCACACCATTACGTGGGATGCAAGTACCATACTTTATTTAACCATCTGCAACTGAAAAAATTTAAATTGCTCCAAATTTGGGGCATACAAACATTGCTACTGTAATTATAATTGTTCAGGCATGTACATGAACAGATATGAGAATTTTTCTATAATATATCACCAGATAATAATTGTATATACATCACATACGATTTCTGGTTAGGGTACCACTGATGGAAGAAATATCTCATGTTTTATAATGTTCAATTACTGCTTTTTTATTTTAAGATGAGGAAATGGGAAAAAAGTAATATTGACGCTGGAACAAGTCATTTGGTCCTATTCAGAGTAACAGAGCTGGGACTCATTTAGATTTTTCTCTAGGGTGATCTCTCCATTAAATTCCCTGCTCAGCTGCCTTTAAATTACACTCTGTAGCGAGGAGAAGTTTGACGGGGGCAGCGGTTGAGAAATGATGGAACTGTCAGTAACTCACTGTAAAGTCTCACACCTTCAGTCGTTAAAACAGTCAACCTGTGAGAAACATCTGTAGCTTTTATCCTTTTAAAAACGTACAACTCCGGTGAAAGGGAATTTAGGCTGGAAATCTACCGGTGACAAGAGGAATGAGCCTGGAGAACCTAGGCCGTACCTCCACTCCCATCGCCGCCATGACTGAGGAGGTGGTGCCACAGCTCCAGCCTGGATGGACCCAAAACACCACCATCCGCCCACATTAACGCTCTCTCCAGAGGAAATGCTTTCACTGTGTTACGATGAAAAGACTCTCTTTCAAAATTAAATTTATACAAGGGAGTAAGGGCTTGGAGAAGTGGGGAAACTGGAGCCCTTCTGTTATGAAAGATCAAATGGCAAATGCCAGCTGATCTTTTGCTTCAGAAGGAAATTAATGAGAAAAACAACATAGTTGTCAATCTAAGTGCTATGTTGAAAAGGAAGGGGAAGTAAAAATGAATGCAAGTGTAAAGGTCTAATTTCAGACAGAATGTATAAACATATGTAAGAAGTCAAATTAATCTAGAAGCAATTTATATGAGCACCAAATATTGTGCTTTTTTCTAACTCAGATGTTCCAGAGTACTATGAATATCTAAACATTTGCCAAATATGGAATAACTAGGCAAGGTTTTCAATAACTGATTATCTAAAGAAAAGCTTATTGAATTATTAATTCAAAATGGATTTTAAAATGTCAATTAAGGTCAAACGATTCTCAAAATCAGAGACACTGACCAGTTCAGAATTTTTTTCCCTCTAAAAATCCAAACCATGTGGAAATTCCATTGAAAAGAATTTAAGGCTTAAGTGTCCTCATCCTATGATTGGTAACCACAGACTGCACCCCCCTCCCCCCCATTGTTACAGTGTGAACTTCAGCGGATGTCTAAGTAGAGGGAGCATGGACACTGCAGCCCCGCCATTGTTCTTCGGTAATGCTGCTTAGCTAGCTTGGATAAACTCTTCATGGCCCATGGGGTCGGAGATGAGATTGTTTATTTGCTGTTGCTTGTGAAGTCATCTAGACCAGCACTTTCTAAAGTCTGTTGTGCAGAATAGTAACCCCCAGGGATGCTCTGAGGAAAGGGTTCTGAGGACAATACTTTTGGGAGATGCCATGTACCACAGGAGAATCACAGTGGTCATTAGCACAAAAATGCCTACAATGAATAAACCCCAGCTTAACTCAGTTTAACTGGTGTTTCTTTCAAACTCATTTGACAATATGACCCTTTTATGGAGTACCTTGGGACTTCCCATCTGAGGAAAATCTCTGGGAGGTGCTGATCTAACCAGCAGGTAACAGGAAGCAAAGGACCCCCGTCGGTGAGTCTGTCGAACACAGCAGAGACTTAGATGGGCCAAACTCTTTTGTCAAGAGCTTTCCAGTAAATGTCTGAATCAAACGTACCCGAAAACCCAAAGTCCTACAATATCAGCCCAGTGAGGGACCAGCCATTTACCTACCTCTCCTCCAGGCAGACATTTCAGTTCGTAAAGATTTGCATTCCAATGAGATTCCTGATGGGCCGCACCCAGCCCCCACCGCCCCTGTGCATTCCCCAGATAAGTAAAGACTGGATATACTACCTGCCCCAAATAGGACTGTTGGGTTTGACATAATTGATATTAGGTACTTCTTTCTGACAGTAATTCAGGCAGTATAATTCCTTTAGAGTCCCCGAGCATGAGGGGAGCACCTTGTCATGAGTAGAGAGGGGCGATTTGCCTCGCTCAGTACTTTGGGAGCCCTGCCTGCACCCAGGTCCCACAGGGGCTCCAGCCACTCACAAAGTGATGGGCAAGAGGAAGGACTCATTTTAAGCTGTCAGCTGTGCTGTTACCAGTACATTCTCCATGGATGCGGTATGGGTCTTGGTTTGAACTAAGTGTTCAAACCTGTAAACATGTTTTGGGTTCAGTTGGAGAAATAGGAATATGGACCAGGGATAAGAAAATATGAGGGAATTATTGTCAGTTTTGCTACATATTATAATGGTCTTATAATTATATAGGCCATTTTCTTTATTTTTTAAGAGATACATGATTAGAGAATTCAGTAATTTATTGTAAAACACTTCAGGAAAAAAAAACCCCAAATATGGCCAAATCAAGTACCTGTTATTAGGTGATGGTTATATAACTTTACAATTATATAATGTCATCATTATACAATTCTTCCAACCTCTCTTATGTTTGAAAATTTTCAAAATAAAAAGTATAAGTGAATGAATCCTACAAGTAATGTGGAGTGAACAGAGCAACACAAAAGAACGCACATACTGATTCCATGTAAAGTTAAAACACTGGCAGCATTAAATAAATGGTTTAGAGATGCATATCTCTAAACTTCAGGACTACAAAGAAAAGGAAGGATATGATCACAGTAAAAATCAGGTTAGCGGCTACCTTTGCTGCGGAGGGCACACTGCAATCAGAAAGGCACATTCGGGGGCTTCCAGCGCTACCGGTATTTTCTTTCTTGACTTAGGCAGTGGAAATACGGTGTTACTTCATAACCACCCTTCAAACTGTGTGTTGATCCTTGATGAATTCTCTCAATACGTCCTGTTTTCCAAATAAAAACCTGAAGAAGACATTCTTACTAACTCTGCTTCTCTTTGTACTGTTGCAATAGTCTCTGAAGGGGAATAAAAAACTCAGCCACCATATAATGAAGTTATGCTGTTGGCCAGCAGACTAACTCCTGTTAATGAAAGAAAGGGTAATTATAAGGCAATACGAGCTGCAGGTTTTTCCTGGTCTTTTGTCCAAATGGGCCAGACCAGAGGGTAGAAGGGTTGCTTCTAACGCTTGCTAGTCTCTAGGCAGCAAGACAGAGACCTGGAGTTTTGGGGGAAGAACGTTGTTGGTAGCAAGTTCTAGAGGTAGTTTGCAGAAGTAATGATTCTGAATTTTGAA
The DNA here is from genome assembly GCF_022682495.2 of Desmodus rotundus. NCBI lineage: Eukaryota > Metazoa > Chordata > Mammalia > Chiroptera > Phyllostomidae > Desmodus > Desmodus rotundus. The sequence goes on from NC_071389.1 coordinate 79,558,147, forward strand.
AATAGGATGACTGCTCTTGGAGCCTGCTGTTGAAGTGACAAGTAAGAAGCAACTTCTGGGAAGTCATTTTGCAAGGATCAGGCTCCTCACTGTTGGGAGTGCACTGAGGTAAGTTTACCCTACAATTTGCAAATTCCATTTTCTTTATCCTCCACTCCAATCAGCACAGGAAACTTCAAATCAAATTCTGACAGAATTTAAGTATTAGTTTTCTCTTCTGAGATCTAGGAGACACAAAAATAATTCCTTCTCCATTTACTGACCCCCTCTTATGGGAACACGGTAAAACATGATTTAATAAAACTAAAATCTGAAAAATAATTTACGGTAAGCCCTGTTTACAACCTTCACTTTGTCCTTTCACCTGTATATCACCTAATATGACAGACTTTTTCATTAACTGTGAAACAGATGGCCCTACAGTGACAGAGAATGCAATGTGATGAAGGTGTTTATGCTAGAAATAAAGGCTTAATGCTTTGGGACTTGCTTCTGTTACTTGTAGGAAAGTGTGTCATAACACCTAATTTTTTTGTGATTGCGCACTGAGTCACAATTCACATTTCCACCGTGTTCTCTGCTGCCTCTAACGCTCCCCCCAGGAATAAAAAGAAAATTCATCGATTTAGGGCTAGTTAAGCGAGTTTCTCCTTCCAGATGTAGGAAACATAATGCTGTACTGTATTTCATTCCAGACACCTAATTATTATTGATCGCTTTATGATAGAAGTGTACCGCCTAAAGCACTGAAGAATGGAAGTCTGAAATCCTGCCCAGAATGGCTTAATACCCTAGCTACCACCTGTTACCTGATAGATAATAGGGCCCTTGTTCAAAGTGTTTCTGTGGTGCCAAGTTAATGGAAATAATCTTGCTGCTTCACTGCTCGTTTTTCTATTCGTGGCCAGGTCGGCCCCCCTGCAAGAGTCTTTAGAAGGCACTGTTAAGATAGTTGTGCTTTAAGATCTTACTCCTCTGACACTGTTGAGCCAAAGACAGCAGCCTTAGATTGAGGGGTTTTATTTGTTCTCATTATTGACAGTCAGAACTAAAGTCAGCTAATAATTTTGAACAAAAAGGAAAAAAATTGTAACTATGCAGAATTATGCCAGATGTCCAGAGAGACAAACGTGTTGTGTGAAAGGGACATTTCTAGAGAATAGTTGCTTTCTCCCTTCTCCTCCCACGGCAACACTTAAACTATGCCTTTAAAAAGCTAGGAATATGCCTCATATTTGTTCAGCCTGTTTATAAATAAACAACCATGTATAGATAAGCTATAGTGTATATATAGAACTAAACATATGCTTTTTGCTATTTCCTGGGCAGAATTTTACAGCTTATAAACCGTGATGATTTCTTCAGTCACCATATGAAGTGTAGGGTAATGTAACTGTCTTCAAATGAGGCCTCACGGATGGAGATGAAGCACAGTGTCACGCGCATAACACTCGGTGATTGCTCGGAGTGAGCACTCTCCACTTCAGGGAACAGGTTCACTGGCCAGAGAAAGTAGAGTCGCACACAAATTTATAATTCCCGTCTTTCTTTTTTATGTCCAGCTACACCTCGTTTTATCGCACTTCACAGGTGTTGCTTTTTTAAAAACTTGAAGGCAAGGTCCTGCCCCAGCAGAAAGATGACGATTCACTTTATTGCACTACTCGCTTTGTTACGGTGCTATGGAACCGAACCCCGGTATCTCTGAGGGGTGCCTGCAAATGGTAAGTAATGGTCGTGTTTAGGAAGGTGAATATCTGCTCAGTTAGTTCCCATCAGTCATTTCAGGTGGAGGGAACTCTACAGGAAAGACTGTGCGAGATTTGCTATGCATTTCAGTGCCTGTCTTTGAAATATTGAGCTACATGAAGACGTTTACACCAAAGCAGAACAGAAATGCTCATGGAGAAGAAATGCATAAACATTGCAAGTAGTTAAATAACGAAAATTTCCAAATCTAAGTAATGTCCAAAGTCCAGGTAATTTAGGAATGTCCCTTCCTATTTTGCACATCAAACACATTTTTTTTTCATTTCTGTCTCAATCTTCTCCTCTTGTGTGAGAAGATGCTTCACCCAGAAATAGACTGGGTTTTTCTGTACTTCATCCAAGCATTCACCAGCTAATCATAAGAATAATATGGTCAAACATCCATTATCCTCAAATAGAAGGAGTGAATTATTAACCTATAGTGGGTGGGGTGGGGGGAATCAACCTTTAGTACCTGGATCCAATCCCTGAAAAATACCTGAGAATATTTGAATAGCTGGTTTGTGAATCAAACATTTACCCTAACAGTAATTGGAAAAATTGAAAAACATAACCACTGTGAAGAAGAAAGAAGAAATCTCATAACATAGGCAATAAACAAACAAGATCTAGTCCTAGTTGGGTAGCTCAGTTGGCTGGAGCATCACCCTGTACACCAATAGTTGTGGGTTTGATTCCCGGCCAGGGCATATACTTAGGTTGTGTTCAAACACCCGTTGGGGTATGTACAGGAGGCAACTGATTATTTCTCTCACATCAATGTTTCTCTTTCTCCCTCTCTCTATCTTCTTTTCTCTCTAAAATCAATAAACATATCCTCAGGTGAGCATGAAGAAAGAAAGAAAGGAAAGGAAGAAAGGAAGAAAGGAAGAAAGAAGAGAAAAGAAAGAAAGAAAGAAAGAAAGAAAGAAAGAAAGAAAGAAAGCAAGCAAGCAAGCAAGCCAGGTCTGAAGCGCAGTGTTACTCAGAGCTTTGCTTGAGGCACTGCTTGTTCTTACAGAAGCCATCAGTCCTCCCAGTTATGACAAGGCGGTGAGATGTGACAAGCAGTACGCTGCTCCCTTGAATGAATTCTCAGCCTTCTCCTTTCATTTTTTGTAATTGCAGCTTCTGAGTTCTATTTCTGATGGGTAGTTTTGCACTTCTTTTGAAGTCACTGTAGCATGTGTAGCGGAAGCTGACAAATGTACAATCCTTAATTCACAAATAAAAACAGCAGAATTCAAACTTTCATTTGCTTGAGATTGATTCTTTATGATACTGTGAATGGAACTTTGTTCCCCAATATTGTCCAGCAGTTTCTCAATTCCAGAAGTTGACTCCTAGTGATGGGTTCATTCGGGCCAAGGCAACAGTTTAGAATTCAAATTCTAATTGATTCTTACTGATTCTTAGTGTCATCGGGACTTGAGTGAGTGAGAAGATGAAGTGTTCAATGGCAACGGTGCTGACGAGAACCCTGCTGATCTCAACAGTGTTCAAAGGCAAATCGGAACCATCAACCCATTTTCTTTATTCCTGGCAAACCCATAAAAGGGTCCATGTCGGCCTCATCATCAAGCTAACAGCAAATCTTGCCCGAAGTTATACAAACACAGTATTACAGGAATGAGGGATGAAAATACATCAACCAACTTGATTTAATTTTTTTCCTTATTAAAACATCCTGTCACCTGACAGTTATTTCTAAATGCACAGTTCAGTGGTGTTAAGCATATTCACATTGTTGTGCGACCAATATCCAGAACTTTTCATTGCAAAACTGAAACTCTGTTCCCACCCACTGACTCGCCATTCCCCTCTCCCTCAGCCCCTGGCAAACACCATCATACTTTGTCTCTACGAATTTGACTACTCTGGGTATCTCACATAAGTGGGGTCGTACAGCATTTGTCTTTTTTGTGATTGGCTTATTTCACTTAGCATAATGTCATCAAGGTTCATCCATTCTGTAGCATGTGACAGAAACTCTTTCCTTTTTAAGGATGAGTAAAATTCCATTGCATGGATAAACCACGTTTTGTTTATCTGCTGATGGATACATAGGTTGTTTCCACCTCTTGGCCATTCGTGAATAATGCTGCTACAAACACGTAGTATCTCTTTGAGATCCCACTTCAGTTCTTTTTGTTATATCCTAAGTGTAATTGCTGGATAATATGGTAATTTTATTTTTAATTTTTTGAAGAATGGCGATACTGTTTTCCATAGTGGCTGCACCATTTTACATTCCCACCAGCAATGCACAAGGGCTCCAATTTTTCCACATCCTTGTCAATGTTTGTTATTTTTGGGGTTGTTTTGTTACTTTTATGATAGCCATTCTAATGGGTATGAGGTTATGAGCTTAGTTTTAAGATATAAAAACTCAGGGAAAGGAAGATTATGAGAATCTAGAGCTATACTATTTGGCTGTGAGCTTAAATGCTTTTAAAAGTTGTCAATTGTTCACCTCAGGTCACAGAAATAATACCACAAACTAAAGGCCTCCTTGGGATTATAAAAGTGATTTCTTTACAGAGGAAAAGTCAGAATGGATTTTGTGAAAAGGGATGAATAAGTGGAAAAGTTATATTTTTCAAAAAAAGAAGTAAGGGTTTTATTGTAGTTATTTTTATTTTACTTTCAAAATAGACATGAGCTTTGTATTTTAATTTCTTCATGATTAAAGAAGAATAGTAGTTTGCTGCAAATATTTGCATCTCCCTCCACTGCGTGTGATGGAGGCCTTTAATTACGTGAGACAAAGTTTCTGGTGTGTCAGGAAACCTGGCTACCGGGTGTGCACTTGGTCTTTTTTTCTGGAAGCTTCACGGCAGGCCTCACACGATGCTGTCTTACTCAGGTTGGCTTGCTCAAATGAAAAATTTTGGTGGGGGATACAATTGAGTCCAAAAGTATCAGCATGAACTCTATAAGGCTTCTACTCCATATTGCAAATAGACAGCAAGAATATTTGGAATATTTATAATGAAAAAAAGTAGTTTGTGAATAAATAGAACAGGTGTTGGCAAACTTTTTCTGTAAAGGGCTAGAGAGCCACAGTCTCTGTAGAAATTACTCAACTCTGCCATAGCAGCTATAGTTAGCATGCAAATAAATAAACATGACTATGTTCCAATAAAACTTTATTTACTAAACACGTTGAAACATGGATTTGGCAGATGGGTGGTTGTTTGCTAACCTCTGCTATATAAGACTCAAGGGAAAGAACTTTAAAATTTAGTGTCTTCTCATAAGTTGAAGGAGGAGGAACAAACCTTCAAGCTCTGTGGCAAAAAAAAAAATATACCCTCTTGATAGATTTCTTTCAACAGCAAAAATAAAACTGGCTTTCATGTAAACAAATGCACTTCATAGCTCCATATCACATTCCTGCTTTATATCCTTGATCTAAAAAAGCTTACAATAAGTGAAAATCAGCATAACCTTGGATGTGGAACATTGAAATCCTAACTTCCTCAAAAGCCAATGTTTGACTTTACGAAGCAGAAAATCTGGGGTAGAAATCGCACCCTTCGTCACAAGTCACATAACAAGTTCTTGTTGTCAGTGTAGGGAGTGGACAGTGCCCTAATTAGTCAGCCTCCAAGGTCACCACCAGAAGGATATGCTTCTTTTTCACAGGTGGCTGGGCCTATGTCCCTCTGACATCCTTGGAGCTTCTCCCAGAATGGCGACAGAGACTCTCTCCTTGATCAAGCTCTAGTCAGACTCCTCGGGGCCCTCTTCTCAACTAGACATGTAAGAACTCAGTTTCAACACAGATGATGGCGTCAGCCCCACTCTAGAAGACCTGAAGAAACACCAGCGTGCTTTCCAGCAGCTCGAGGCTCAGTCCCCCAGATGATGACTCTACCCCCGCCCCCCCCGCCCCATGATCCCTGCATGGAAATTTCGATGCTGCCAAAAGCACTTAGGTTTGTTCCAGTCAACACCTGGCATGGGCCCAAGCTCCCTTTTCTGAAAGCATTTAGTGTCAAAAACTTGCAATAGTAAATCCTTTCTTTGTCTCTTCAAGGTGTGTACATTACTACAATCTAGGAGTGTCTTTCTCAAAGACCTGGAAGCCATTCCTTGAAATGGAATCATCAGGGAAGACTCGAGCCTCTGTCTCCAGCCTTTGGGGGAGGGTGGAAGCCTCCTTATTCAACAGAAGCCAGTTAAAAGACACAGACAGCTGAATCATATCCCTTAATGTTCTTTAGTTCTTTCCCTGCGGCACACTCCAGACTTTAAACGGCCTCCTGCCTCTTGTTTCCATGGAGTTGAGCTCAGGTTACACTGGGGTCTTTCCTATACTGCAATAATGAAGAATTAGACTGGTGTTGCTGCCTTTAGCTAGTGTCCAGCTTTGTTTCTCTTTGACAGTGGTTACTGCTCCACACGGCCTTCAAGTGCCACTGCTTTGTGCTTTAACGCTTGGGCCCCAAGAGATACAAAACTTTCTCCTAATTTCTTTAGCCTGTTTTAAGACGCATCACCCCTTCCAATCCCAGGAGGCCCAGACAGACTTCCTGACTAGTGCTTCACAGGCCAGTCTTCTCCCACCACTGGAGCCCGACCTCTCCACTTCAGGTTTCTGGAGAGAGAGCCTCTTTGTTCCCAGAAAAGGACACCAGCAACAGACTCACTCATTCCCATTCCCCATCCCCAAGTGCAAGGGTCACCTGTGCAGTAGGACTACATGTAAATATGATACAAGTACTAAGGATTCAAACTGTAGGGATTACCGAATACAGAAACCCAAGTTTTATTTTTAGTTTGGACAAGAGAGGGTGGAAAAAGATATCTGGATGACTTACTCCAAATAATTTAAACAAAAACCAATGAGGCAACTTTCAAAAGTACCATTTTATGTAGAATGTGAGTAAGAAAGGCTTGTGTCCATCTAACTGACTCATTCATTCATTCATTCATTCACCAAATACTAAGAATCTTTAGAGTTAAAACACTGAGCTAGCTTTAGGTAGAAGGCACATTCAGTTAACTTGATTCCTGTGTACACCTTGACAAAGTACTTTTTATCTTCTGTATTTACTAAATAAAAAGATAAACAGAACTGCCCTGGCTGGGTGGCTCGGCTGATTTGAGTGTCATCCCATATACCGAAAAGTTGTAGGTTTGATCCCCTATCAGGGCACATTCCTAGGTTGCAGGTTCAAGCCCCAGCAACCGATCGATGATTCTCTCTTACAACAATGTTTCTCTCTCTCTCTCTTAAATCAATAAAAACAAATCCTCAAGTGAGGATTAAAAAAAAAAGACAAACAGAACTGAACACCACCAAACCAAAAAAAAAACCCCCAAAAACCTTCATGTTTCCAGGTTGAAGCTTGTACATCAGGGCACACAGATTGTTTACTGATTAACCCAGCAGCCTTCACTAATTTTCCCCTCGTGCTTCCTAAAGATAGTGATCCCTCCATAATGAAATCGTTGTTGACATTACTATATCATCGACCACAATGTCATGAACAGACACTTGCTAAGTATTTCCTCTGTGCAGGATGCAGAGGATGGTGGGAGGCCTTGATGACTGCAGAATGTGCTGTCCGCAGGGCTCTGGAGAAGGCTGATCAGCTAAGGGGCAAGGCAGGGGGAGAGAGAGAAGGGGCTGCTGGCGGTTCAGAGGAGGGAGGGGTCACCTGGCAGGCGCAGCCAGATGGGACTTGGACTGGGACTGGAAGGGAAGGTGGAGCTCAGCTCTGTGATAACCTGAGCCAGGAAGTTTCACTGGTTAATTAGAATTAGAACAAAGGCCTCTGCTGGTTCTCCCACCAAGTTATTGCAACCCCTCCTGAGTTACTAGTTCTGAAAGGTTCTTTTGAGAGGGTTAGTACATGAAGCTCTACTTCAATAGAAGAAATTGATGCCTGGGATGTGAGTCAGTCTTCAAAGTTTCTTGTCTTTCATTCATGTGGTGCAGGGCCGTCTGAGTTTCTGTTCCCGAAGAAGGGTCTAGTGCACTGTTTTACTTACAATGGTTCTTGGAAAGGATTTGGAAGAAAGAAGATTAGGAAATATCATGAAGGTCAAATTTTGAAAGACATCTGAGTTTAGTCTCTTTGTCTAAACTTCTGGCTTTGCAAAAGCTCCTTTCTACATTATTAAAAGAACACGAGAGGATTTTATGTTTGTCTTTGAGGTTCCGTAAAATCACTGAAACAAATCCTGAAAAAATAGTTAACTGGTCTACTGAATAGGCCTAAAAGGCTGAGGAAACTTTTAAAATATTTAAATTATTATTTTAAAAGCAGAATGCCATGTTATCAAATTAAATGAAGGTAAGATTTCTCGAAACTTAGGTAGGGTAGGCTTTTGAAACAGGGAAATAGTAACTGAAGAAATTGAAAAATAAAGCTAACTCTTGACTTATTGTATGTTACAGGAATCAAATGATGCATCTACATCTCTTATAACTAAAATTATTTTTGGAGAAATACCAGGGAGGCCCTGGCCGGGTAGCTCAGATGGTTAGAGTCGTCCTGATGTGCCACAGTTGTGGCTTTGATCCCTGGTCAGGGCAGACAGGAATCAAACAATGAATGCATAAAAGGGTGGAACAACAAATCAATGTTCGTCCGTCTCTCTCAAATCAGTAAGAATAAAAAAAATTAAAAAAAGAAATACCAGGGACAGATCCCAGCAGATGTGCTCTCTCCAGTGGAACATTCATCCCACCCAGAGGCGGGTGCTGCCCGGGCACAGTGCCCTGAACTCGCAGGGCAGGAAGGACAAGCAGACCTCAGTTGTCTGCTCTGCTGTTAGTCAGTGAGCAGATCCTGACTATTTTATTGTGGATTTCATTTGTTCTTTCTTATGACAACTTTTTGCTGTTGCTGTTGTTTTTTTAGCATATCCTATGTCCTGGGCAATGGAGACAGAATAGTGAATAAGACACCTAATCTGGTATTAAAATAGGGGCTGAGCCCGCTCTGCTCCAGTATTCTGATTCAGGAACCCTGATTTCAATAACTGAGTCCTCTTCTCAGCTTCCTCCTTGAACTCTATTCTTAGCGACTAAGGTTCTGTTTCCCACAGTTTTGCTGGGGAAAACTAGTAAAGTAAAAACACAGTTTTAAAAAACTTGTTTTTTATATAAGGGTTTTTGTTAGGGAATGTACTTGAATCTTCAGACCTGGGTCTGAGTTTCTGCTGTGTCCCTTCCTGACTCTGATTACTCTCCCATCTAAAGGTGTTCGGTCCCATTACCTTTTCATTCTTCTAGTGATGTAAGCACCTCATTCCCTGTATTAAATCCTTTTCTGCACTGATCTTGAGTGAGCCCCAACCAAGATGGGGAGGTTGGGGAGGAGTCTGCTTCGGGGTGGAGGTGGGATAAAGGAGGTAGTATTATCTTTGGAATGAGCTGGGCTATCCCAATGAAAATGCCTCATGGTCAACTGAATATATATAATTGAAGAACTGACAAGAAACCAGAAGCAAAGAGGCAACCAAACAGAGCTCAGTATAAAACCAGAGGAGGAAACAGGCTTCCCAGGGAAAGGAAATTAGATGAGAAAAAACAGAAGGGAAATCGCTGAGCCTTAGAGACTACCACAGTGATGAGGGTGGAAGAAAAATATTCACCGAAACTTAGAGGGCAAAAGCGAAGCCCATGGAAAGTGGTCTGTAACAAACTCTAGGCATTTTGAATATCATATGTTAAAAGTACTTCTACCTTATTTCATACAAGGGTTCTGTAACTTTTTTGAACAATACCTTTAATGGGATTTACTGTTATTCATATTCGAAGTATAATTTTTATCCCTTTAAATGTTCATTGTAACGTTACTGTCATGTCCTAATTTGCATAGCTGAGGAAAGGGATTTTAATTTTTCAAATAAGGAAATCACACATTCAAAATTTATATGAATATTTCATTTATGAAAATTACCTACAATAGACTTCTTCAGATATAGAGCAAATCCAGGCTTTTATTCTCCTATCAAGACCCCAAAGATAAGAAACAAATTTATAGAGGAAAAAAGGTGAAAGAAAATCCAAATTTCAGCTTAGAAATTTGAGGTGGCAATTTTATAGGAATGGCTTCACTTAAAATACAATAGTTTTTTTCGTTTAGAATACACCTAAAAGGTTATTTCAAAATGCACCTTCCTAAAACCACAGGTTGGGTTAATTTCCTAATGAGGTCGTTAAAGTATTTTCAAGCTTCACATTGTTGGTTTATGAAAAAGTTCAGTTAAAATTTTAATTTGCCTCAGTGGAATTGCAAAATTTATATTGGCTCATTGTTGCTTAGGAAAAATATGCAAAAAAGAATAAGTCCTTCAGAGTGTGAGTTGAAGCTAATGGAAGAAAAACTCTTCCATATTGTGTCAATTTTTCCCCCAACTCAAAAAAACCAATGGAATATCAGGTGAATCAATTAAATTAGTGAATGATTCTTCAGCTCATTTAATACTTTTTCTTTATACGAATGTATTTAAAATTAGGGGAATTTTACCTTTCTTAATGATTTGAAGTAGATCCAAAAATTTTTCTTCCTTTATATGAATTCAGCAATTACTTTAAAATACTTTCCAGAGTTTGAAGTCATCACAGCATCCATTTATCTAAATCACAGTCAAGTTTCCAGCTAGCAAGAAGCCAAAAAAGCAACACACAGCAGAACGGATGGCACAAATCCATGCGCTAGATCTCACGTAGTGAGAGCTCCCCAAGCTCCCTCTCCTAGCTAGTTTACGTTAATTTTAGTTACAATTTAAATGGGCTTGGTAGTCTTGTTTCCAAGCCCATACCAGATTAGAAACATAATTTATAAAGCAAGAGGCAGGCTGATAGGAGAGGGAGCCCCTGAGAGAAATGGAGACGGGGGAGGAGATTTTAAACTAAAAAACTAAATAGTCATGCACTTTTTATTAACCCCTGTGAGCATCATTATTCAAAGCATAGCATAGTAAGACATGCTTTAATAAGAACCCTAAAGTATCTAGAAAATATAAAATTAGGTCTACTGTACTCTAAGGAGAAATAGGAAAGTACATATTTTAAAGAGACTTCTATTGAAGATTGATTTAAAACATTCTTTAAGGCATTAAAGAGAGATAATCTTTTGGTACAATTACTCACATGAAACACCTAATTTCCTAATGCTTAGTGAAGCATTGTATCTCCATAATGATGTAAACTGGCATAAATCACACGGAGACGCGTTTAGCTACAGAGCTATATAACAGTGTGCCTGTGCCTGATTAAAAACATCAATCAAAGAAACGAACAGTTTAATAAAGGTACGTTGATGTCACTATTTTCTAAGCATTTCAACAATTTTATCACGTATTTTCTGAAATTCAGGATGATGACTTTCAAAGTGATGAAACCAGAACACAGTTCTAATTCCACGACATAACGCCCATCAAGCCAAGTTCATTTAAATCTAGGTTCCTGAAGGCCAGCAGCAGTTAAAATTTCTGGTAGCTGTTACCAAAGCCATCTGCCATAGAGAGTCACAAGAAGAAAAGCCACTGGGCTCTTACTCCTAAGTCATATCCTTAGTTAAACATGAAAGAATGTAAAAATGATTCCCAATAAGCCGTAATGTGTGTAAACTGTCCCACACAGAAACGGGGCACAGACAAATACACCAGGGCACGCAAGCATAATGAATCAGCTCCACACAATACAGCATGTTGGGGATGATATGTGTTTACGGCATCACATACTAAGTCACTTTAATTCTTTCTTTAAGTTATAAATATAGCATACATGACTCCATATTATATGGATATGTGGTAAATATCAAAGTGATGTAAAATTGAATATTTTACAAATAGATGAGAAGTCAGGATTTTCTACTCCAACCTTCTGAGAAACAGAAGCTGAGAGAGGTTCCAATGATTCGTGTGCTCGCGGTTCACACTTAGCAACCAGGACCAAACTAAATTCCAGGACACTGTCAGCTACCAAGGATGGATCTCAGAAAGGTCAGGTGCAAACTAACGTGGCAAACACAAAACTCTCACTCTGCATTTTCACTCTTCAAGTCCTCTTATTCCCTCAAAATAACCTGATATGTATTTCAGATAGGCCTTGTGTTGAAAAGGCAGGTGGGAGACATGGAAAAGGAAGACGGAACTTTCCAGTGGTTAAGGGTTACAATTTCTCCAGGTACTCAATATCTGCCAAAATTTAAAATACTCCTAGTCAGATGATTTACTTTTTATAGTCGGCTTCAGTAGCATGATTCTTTAAAAATTGTGTTGATTATTTGTACTTATAGAACCCTTTAAAAACCTATTATTTTAATGCCCCCTACTACAGCACCTACTACACACAGAAGTGGCAAATAATATGGAGGCCTATCACTCATGAATCAGATGGACATCTAGAAAAATGCGTTGATGCCTATGGTGAAGTTTTGACATTTGGTTAAAGTGTAGATTTTGAAGTCCAACAGACCTGAGCTCAAATTCCATTTCCACCATTTACTGGCTGTGTGACCCTGGACAACTTACTGAGCTTCTCTGAGCCTCAGCTTCCTTGTTTGTAGATCAGAAATAATGGTGTTCGCCACATAAGATGGCTTGGGTGTTAAATGAGCGCAGACAGATACTCCACACATGGTGGGCATGTTGCTTGGATAGTGTGGGTGGTGACACTTTTTGGTTCTAGGGCAAAGAGGCTTATTCAAGGCCATTCCAATCTTTAGTGGGAGGGCCTCAGTCTCTTGTTGTAAACCAATCACCAATTCTCCTAAAATAAAGAGGTCTACCCAGCATTTAGCGAGCTTCCATTAGCAAGTAGTATTTTATGGGCATTTGTGGTTATTTTCTTTATGAAACTGGAAGAGTTAAGTAGCTAAATCCCTTCTCCTTCATTCTCTCCATCTCATTTTTTCCCTTTCCCCCAAAACATTTGTTTGGTACTTACTAGGTTCCAGATGCATTGATGTTTATTGATACTTAAATAAAAGCAATAATGTATCTTCCCGAATTAGTAGATTAAGATAATTTCTAATTCACACACACATAAACACACGACTAATTCCATCATATCATTTAAGCTATTTTTCTGCCTTTTGTCTTCTTGCATGATTATTTGGTGGTCTGCATCTCAAGAAGAAAATCTTAACTAAATGAGAGATGTGTTAAAATATTATTAAATTCTTCAAATTAAATAACTGGGCCCAGATGTACAACCTGGATACCTTCCACATGGAAATATCTTCATACAAAAGGCATTTGTTTAACCTGGACTACGTTCAGTATGATGTCTTTTAAAACACAAGAACTATGCCTCTAAAAATTGGGGATTTCTCATTTAAATCCTTTATGAATTTTTAGGAATGATATATTTCTTATTCTGTTGGAGGGAGATAGAAGATGAAGTCTTAGCAGTAGCAATCACAAATTATTTTTCACTGGGCTTCTTCCATGGAAGGTAACATTACCAATGACTGAAAGGCAAATTAGAATAATCTCAAAAAGCTGTTGGCATTGAAATTAGCTTAAATCAGTTAATAAAAAATTTGCAATACAATGACTGTCACTGGGGTTACTAGTTACAATCTAAGAATACAAACAAACATTAGAGCAGAGCAAGCACAAAAAATTTTCAAGAACATTTCTTCTACGAATATCTAAAACTACTATAGCAGAAAGTAACTACAGTCAGTTCTCACTGTCGTGGTAGCTGCGTGCTGTGACGTCAGTGCTAACCCTGCCTCTGTTAGTGCCGAACCAGCGCTCCGGGGCGGTGTGGGGTGAGGGTCCCGAGCCTCCAGCCACAACATTTATGCCGGCTGAGCAACACACTTTGTTTTGTATGTGTTTTTGTCTTTCTCAGCTCTACTGGGGTGTCACTGGCAAATCAAATGGTAAGATTTCAGTGCACAGTGTGGCGATTTGGTCCACATATGCAGAGCTCAACTGAGGTCGTGGACTCCCCCGACGAGGTGACACACCCACGACCTCACACGTTTATTGAATACACAGGGTCCGGCAGAAGTGAGGCCTGCCTGAGTGTGGGTGGTAGGGTGATAATGTGGGTGTGATAATTTATAGTTTCAATTTGAACATTTCACCTAAAATGTCATATGGTGTGCTTGACTGTGATATTGTTATGTTACAGAATTATGCGCTTATGATTTTGAAATAAAAGATTTGGTAATAAAGAGGGGCATTATTTGTGCCGGACCCTGTACGTTGACTCATTAGTCTTGAACTTGAGGTCAACAGCACTGTAACTTGCGCCTGAATGAAGCTTATTGAACACATATATTTCCTTCACGGGCATGTCACAGCCTCCCTGCGCTTAGGAACGCCAGACAGCACGTCAGCACTATGGCCCCCGCTAAACAGAGAAACCTCCAACAGAAAACACTACAACGTAAAAGAAGTGGCGCTAAATGAACTGCACAAAGGACCCTCCCTGTTTACCACGTGGGAGTGCAGCAGGAAGGCCGACTGCTGCCGGGTGTGACGGTGGAGGGGTGCGCACTGAGGGGCTGCACTGTTCTGCTGCGCTGTGCTTGACACAAAAATGCCCACCAAAGCACCGTGAGTGCTGATTCGGGAGTTGCAAATACATTCTTTTAAGCAAGTAGGTAAATTCACAAATGCGAAATCTGTAAATAATGATCAACTCTATCATCATTACAAGTGAAGGCACAATAGGGACAATGAAACTGCCCGAATACCTTAAATGCAACACATGGTTACAGGAATATGATTGGAAAAGACTCATGACTTTTGGGGAAGACGAGGCCTCAGTCTGCATCCCCACGAACATTGGCACGCTGGGCCTCCTCAGACGCAGGGTCACGTACTCATGGACAGATCACGCGTGTGCAGAACCATGCAAGCCCTGCAGTGATGGCAAGGGCTTGCAAAGGAGACATTAGAATGGGATCGATAACTTACACAGTAAGCGTGTTCACTGGCAGAAGGAAAATTCCTCAGCAATTGTTTTTGGGTATAAAACTTAATACTGCTGCTTCAGTAAAAGTTGGGGTCAGAGCCTCTAGAAAAATAAAGTCAAATTCTCAGTCGTCTAGGACCGTGTTGTCCAATATGGTAGCATCTGCTCACCTGTGGCTATTTAAAGTTAATTTAAACAAAATAAAAATTCAGCTCCTCAGTCATGGTACCACATTTCCAGTGCTCAGCAGTCCCACGTGGCTAGGGGCCACTGTACTGAATGGCACAGAGTAAGATGAGGGGTTTGTCAGCTGAGGGGCTTCAGGCAGAGAGCCCTCTGTCTTGGGAAGGACCCCAAAGTGCTGGTATCTGGAAGTCTTTCCCGTGGCCCACACACACTCCCCAGTTAGGGGCCCTCTAGTCTCCTGCTTGGGGAACGTAAGCCTTGGCTGCTGACATTCCTGGCACCTGGGGGGAGACAAGGTGGGTCCCATCACAGGTCAGTATGCAGTCATGCACTGTCCATTATGATGCCCATCGACCCCAGTATGCCTGGGCCATGTGGCCACAATCACTTTGGTCCAACCTCCACAAAGATTTTAAGCCCCATTTCTTTTGCTAGGGTTGGGGTGTGGCAGTTGCTTCTCTGTATGAGATGAATGAGGGGAAACCTGGATCTAATTGCTCCTTCTATGCCTGGGATAATGTGGCAGGACGGTCTGGCCCAAGGCCTCCCCACTGCCAGCAGTTAGCTGCCACCCTTATCTGTTCTGCTCAGTCCATTCACCTGCTTTCCAGCTTTGACACTTTGCTGGATTTCTCACTGTTACGTGTCCTCTGATATATTCTCTTTGTCTTAGTGGGCCCGTGCCTCCATGCCCCTTTGATACCATTTACTGGTGTTTCAGGAGGGTGTGATGGTCAAGTCATGTGTTCAGCCCACCATGTTACCTTGATGCTTTCAGCTAGTATTTCAAGATTTGGGTCTTGCCACAGACTTGGAAAAGAATCATGACTTTTGGGGAAGATGAGGCCTCAATCTGCATCCCCTGCAGACTGTGCAGACTGAATGTTTGTGCTCCCCCCACCAAACCCATATGTCGAAGCCCTACTTTAAAAAATGTGATGGTATTGGGAGATGGGGACTTTGGGAGGTGGTTAGGTTTGGAAGAGGTCATGACTATTGGGTCTCCATGGTGGGACTGCTGTCCTTATGAGGAGGGGCACTGGCAGCTTGCTGTCTCTCTCTCTCTGCCACGTGAGGACACTCCGAGAAAACGGCTGCCTACAAGCCAGGGACAGGGCTCTCACGGGGACCCCACTGCTGGCACCCTGATCACAGGCTTCCAGCCCCCCGAACTGTGAGAACTAAATTTCTGTTGTTTATGCTATCCAGTCTCTGGTCCTTTGTTGTGGCAGCCCACGGTAATACGAACTCCTGTCTTTCATTAAAAGGCCCTTATAGTTATAAAGAAAACCATGTTGGACTAAGAGTAAAAGCCATTTTGAACTGGACTCGTGGCCACAGTGCACATGGGCCAGTGCACTACTGCCGAACAGTAAACTGACCGAGTGGTGGACAGTAACGAGCTTGCACGTTGGACTACGCTGACCACGTACGCGTGCACCTCAGTGCTCTCAACCGGTTTAATTTTATAGGGAACGTACATAATGATTTAACTGATTCATTTAAGAAATATAAATGGAAACAGATGTTTCAACTACTTTTAAAGACCTGAACCCCAGGGAACCCCACTGGTCAGGGAACCCCAGGCTACGGGAAGCTGTGCTCTGTGGTTCTTACAAGTCTGTCGAGAGGCAGGCCTGCCCCAGCACTGGAACCTGAGGTTGCAGGGTGTGCTGGGGAGGGAGGACGCGCACAGGTCAGAGCACTGCTCCCGAGCCAGCGCTCTGTGGTTCGACACCCCCAGCCCCCTAGCAACTTGTGGATGAGGGTCTTAGCCTTTTAAGTAATGGGAGCGTTTTGTTTCCTTGGGTTGTTTGAATATGGGAGGAAGGATCTGTCCCCTCCCGAGCTCCAGGTGGCAAGCTCTCCTGCGCCTTTGAGACTTGGGCAGTCACCTCTGTACAAGATTGGCTGCCTTCCTCTGCAAACCAGCAATCTGAACCATGGCCCCTCCAGACTGTGTGAGCCCTCGACCCTGCCGTGTGCCCCACCAATGCAACAGTCTGAACGCAAGTGGTACGTGCTTGGCTTGGGGCACAGGTCACGAAAGGGAGGTGATGGGGCCAGCATTTGTAGTAACACATACGAACACAATCCATCATTATTCTCTTGATTTCAACTTGTTATTCTTTTATTGGTTTCAGAGGGATGGTTATGGACATGGCACTCACCAGAGTTTCAGGGATTCACAACAACAAAGCCCCCCACACATCCCCATCCCCCCCTTAAATCGGCAAGGACAGACACCTGCTCATTGGATGGAGGATATCACTATCACTCATTTTCCTCCAGCAGAGCTGGCTGTAGGATCTACATTTAAGTGGTTTTCCAGTTCTTATTTTAAGAGACACACACTCTTGATAAGCCTTTAAATGTTTAATGCTTTGTACCTGGGTGAGAGAAGGGGTGAAGCTGTTACGCTTCTCTCTCCTTGTCCTTCACTTCCTGTTCCTGCAACAACCCCATTCAGAGCTCACTATTCTTCCAACTCTACGACTATGCAGATTGGGATTCCCTGGACACTAAAAAAATGTTCCAGTTCTGTATTGGTGAAAACACGAATCCAGGTGGCATGGTTGCCCTGCTGGACTACCGTGAGGATGGTGTGACCCCATATGTGATTTTCTTTAAGGATGGTTTAGAAATGGAAAAATGTTAACAAATTTGGCAATTTGGATCTATCGCCTGTCATCATAACTGGCTGCTGCTTTTCATCCGCACACCAGGACCCAGGGCAAATGGGACTGATGTTACCTTGAGCTCTCCATTTATTTTGACCTTGATTTATATGGAGCAGAGGCATTGTTTTTAAGAAAAACATGGCATGTAGGTTATCTAAAAATAAAATGCATTTAAACTTAAAAGAAAAACAATGTTCCCACTGCGAAATCTGATCCCTTAGGGGCTTAGCTGTAATCTAGCCACTCCAAGAGGGGAAAGGCAATAAAATTCCCTTCTGAGTCATTTTCACACCCCGGAGCTGGATGTAACCTGAGCTGGCTTTGGGTGAAATTAAATAAGCAACGTTTGTCTTCAGCATCTAAACTACCTATTCTTTCTCTGTTTAAGGATCCCTTTCTCCTTCAAAGTTCTGGAAGCCACATTCCTTGGGAAGTTTGCTAGGTAGGTTCTTGATCTTTATGCTACTTCTTCAAAAATTCATCCCATGAACCATCTTGAGAAACCCAAACTTCGTTTCTGGCTTTTAAGAAGCCTGCTAATAAACAAAATGAAACAAGTCAATGACACCAAATATTGAATATTTGGTCCCATCTACTGAATAGTTGTGGGGCAGCGTGTAATTATACAGGTAGAAACCCTTGTTTGTTTTTAAAAGGTCTGAAAACAATGAGCTTAACTGACAGCCAATCTAGAGGTAGGAACGCCAGGCCAGATGGAGTAAGTGGCCCTTCCAATGGCCCTAAATTCACCCCACATCCTCTCTAAGAAATGGGTCCTAAAAGTGCCTTCCAATTTCTAAAAGATGAATTCTCTTTAAAATTTAAAGAAAAAATAAGAAAGGTTCCGTGTTTACAAGTAGAGAGATTATTACAACGAAGCCCCAACTACTCATCCTTCATTTCCAACACTTGTCACGATAATTCTCCTAAGTTTGATGAGTAAGCTAGCACATCTCTAGAGCAAAAGTCCTGTGTTAGACTTCATACACGTGTAGTGTGAAACTGTCAGCATGTCTTCCCTGCAAGCACTGTGCTGATGTACACACATGTTTTTAAAGCTCTATTTCTTTTGACAAATACAAAGCTCTTGTCAGACCAGGTGGGGAGGAAGCTCACCAAACCTCTTCCTTCAGGAGAGTTAAATTTCATTTAATTAGAGACATAAGCTGAACATGTACCTGGGGTTTAATCAGTAACAGGTTATGCAACCCCAATTAAGAATAGCTCTTGGAATCACAGGAAACCTACATGTAAATAACAAAGTCCTTAGGTATTGAAATTCTTAAGAATGATCTTAATTGTTATGGGATTGTTTACTATTTAGAAAATGCTGGCAAATATTCCAACACAGAGATGAGTCCTTACTGAAGGGTGGTGGCAATAGGGCTCAGGGACAGATTGCTCCTTACCACATGGAGGCAAGTGCAAAATCACATCATCAGTACACGGCATATCATAATGCTACCTATATTTTTTCTTACATAGCTCTGTGTATGTGGATACATACAGATACAGATAGAGTATGCATGTATAGATATACACAGGTTTATATATGCACACAAAGATGTAAAATACATATACACACTTATTTAAAGCCGAGAGTAGTCCTGAAATTCAAGTTGCACAACACCCATTCTGAATCCAGCAAGCCCCCCACTCCTGCGTCCCCCACTGAGCCACTGTGAAACCTTGTTCCTGTGATCCATCATGCCCCACACAGCCCTGCTCTCCAAGCAGGCCGCTGCAGCCCTGGTTATGGCCCATTTTGCACCCGGTCTTGATTAAAAGAAGCATCTGATATGTCTTTCTGCCCCAGTCTCACCCATTTCCACCTCTCCTTCATGCTGCTGCCAGAGTTATTTTCTAGAAGGCACATCAGACTGTGTAAGTTGTACTGTTAGGTAGGACAGACAGCAAACCAAGGCAGAGAGGAGGAGGGAGGCATGTCTCACCCGTCGACCCAGCAGTCCTGAGCCTGGTTCGATAAGGCTGCCAGGTGTTCCGAACAAGAAGCACAACTATGACAGTGCAGGAGAAAGGGGGGCCCGTGGAAGTCTGTGTGCATCATCTCTACTAGCTGGAAAAAGGAAACCTTGAGACTGGGTATTCATCCCAAGGCCTGGAAGGGAGAAGGGGAGGGGTCTACAGCGTCCAAAGAAATACCTCATAAAACAACTTCATTAATTGCCTGCCTCCTGTCACGTATACAAAATGAACAAGTAGAGTCTGGAGCAAGATGAGGATTTGGGCTAACAGACCCTCACACATAGCTACATTTGGGTAGTCACATCCCCCCAAGAAAGCTGGCACCACCTTTACCCATTAATCAATATGACATCTTCACCCCCATCCCATGAACTACGTAAGTCCTCAGAACAAAGGACTTGCTCTCTTGGCTCTTTTGCCACACTGGGGGGTACCTGGCCGGCTGGTCCCTGGCCACCCTTCCTTTTGCTTTCCCATTAGAACTTAGCACTAATAAACTTTGCTTGCACACTAATAGGCTTGATGATCTGTAATTCTTTACTGCACCAGCAAGAAGAACTGAGCTTCTGGAAGAACTCTTTCTCCTGTAACAGTACCTTGGGCCCCTTTCCAGTCTCCCTGTTGCTTACGGAATAAATTGACATTCCTTAAATTAGCCTATTAGGCCCTATACTACTGAACCTCAAGTTATAATAACTATTATAATGTAATATAGTATTATATAATTATACTTTTTACATACTATATGATCGATAATATGAGATTACAATATAATAATCTTATAAGGTTATAATATTGTATTATAGTGCTTATTCCACAAGAACCCCATGAAGGAGGTACTATATTTCCAGTTCACTAATAGGAAAACTGAAACACGGAGTTGTTAAGCAACTTTCTCAAGCCACCCAGGTATTAAGTGACAGAACTGGGAGTTGAACCCAGGCAGCCTGCCTCTGGGGTCTAACCATCACCACTGTCTCCCCTGCCAGGCCTCCCTCTCGGGGCCTCCGCCCCAATCCCTTCCGTGCTCCCGCTATTCCCTCCAAGCACAATGGACTTCTTTGCTGACATGACTTCACTCCCGGAAAATGCCCATCTCCAGGCTGCCCAAGGCCTAAGTGAACATCACCTTCTCCCCACTTCGAGCGCCCACATTTATCCGGTTCCACCTTGGACTGCCGCCAGCTGCACTCCTGTCTGCACACCCCACGGGCTGTACATTATTGAGACTAGGGAGCAGGACTTGTTCCCTATCACCTGGAGTGCTGGCACGACAGCTCTCAGCTACTGGCCACTAACTTGAATTATGAAAGTGTGAAGGAATACAGAATCTCCACGTGCCTCACTACGCTGGGTTAAAGTTTTCGCCATGCTTTAAAATGACAGCAATAACAAGGGCTGCGTGAATCCTTACAGATCACGCCTTGTCTTTCCTCAAACCCCGATGTCCCCACACATGATTGGGTGGTGGCAGGAAGGAGACCAAGAGTGGCAGTCCTGTGCTGCCGTCACCATCCTTGTCCCGCAGGATTAAACGAGAGAGATGAATACAGGAGTCCAAGGAAGAAGGAATCGAGGCCCCACGCTCAGCGCTCAGCATGAAGAAGAAAGAAAACCAACTCTCCCTACCACCTGCCTCCTCCACCCACTCTTGCACTGCTGGCTTCTTCTCCCCCCATTCCCTCCCCCTGCCCCGTGAAGACAGAAGCAGCCGTCAGACCTGCTTGACTCTGCACCGTACTCATTTAAGATCATCACTTTCCTATTAATTCTCCACGGAAGATCATATCTCAGCAATGTGGGTTTAGGATGCCACAATGGCACCTCATCATTTGGTTGTGCTGGGTATTCTGTTTTCCTTGTTTGTTTAAATATATTTTACATTTTAGGAAGGGAGGGAGAGGTTAGTTTAGAAAACTAGATTGCCGACCAGGAGAGAAATTCTTTATTATATTTCTCCATTTACTTTTTCTATGTGGTAACAATTCATAAAAGATTTATACACCCCTGAGACACTGACAAGGGAACAGGTGAAAGGCACTTCCACAACCAAAACTAAGCAGAAATTAAGATTAGAGATGGGTCATGTGACCAAGATCCCTTTTACCTAGTCTTTCATCAAGTAAGTCGGAGTTATGCTATCGGCAGGGTGCATCTTCAGGAAGAGACTCTGCAAGCAAACAGAGGGGATGTGCAGCTTGCGTGCCACTGTGCAAGCAAAAACCTTTGCACACTTTCTTCCCACTAATGGTTTTGTTAAATTGATTCCTCAGAGAGGCAATAATGAGTGGGGAAACGAAAAGTACAGGCAAGATTTTCATGGGAGTATCTGTTCTGCTGACACTTTAGAAGGTGAAAACTTCCTGTCTAAATAACAAAACTTACCATCCATCAGAAGTGTGATCTGGGACAAGTAATTTAACCTCCGTGACTCAGTTTCATCACCTGACAATGGGGATAACACTGTCACCTACTTCATAGGATGCTGTGAGGATGAAATGAGATAATGCAGATAGAAGGCTTAAAAGTTTCTCGTTGAGCTTTTCTCCTCCTCAAAGTTATAGTTTGTCTGCCTAGTCGTTAAACAAGCTTAATATTTTAACCTTATTTAAATTGGAAAACATACACTTACAGAAAGTAGATAAAGCATGAAAATACATTGCTTATTATAAAGAGCACATTCCTGTAACCACCGTTAGAAATAAGAACGCTGCTATGCGCACCGGGACTCTCATGTGGCCCTCCCCACCCCAGTTCCCTCATTCTTCCTGTGACTAAGCTGTGTTCTGGCTTCTGAAACATTTTAATGCTCTCTCAAGGTGGACTTAAAAGACTTCATGGATAGTAAATGCTTGATAAACGTTGGCCGCAGTTTTTTTTAAAGAAAATAAAAGGTACCCTTATGCAGTTTTCCACTTCCTTTTCCCACATTCCTCTCCTTTCATAATTGCACTTGTATGTAACTCCTCTCATTGTTAGCCTGTCTCAGGGCCTAACCAGCTGGCATTCGTCATTCTGAATGTGGCTGTCAGATTCACAGCATGCTGGATTTGTAAAACTTATTAATTTTCTTTAAAGATTTTATTTGTTTATTTTTAGAGAGAGGGGAAGGGAGGGGGAAGGGAGGGAGAAAGAGAGAGAGAGAAACATCAATGTGCGGTTGCCTCTCACGTGGCCCCCACTGGGCACCTGGCCCACAACCCAGGCACGTGCCCTGACTGGGAATCAAACTGGTGACCGTTTGGTTCGCAGCCTGTGCTAAATCTACTGAGCTACAGCAGCCAGGGCAAAACATTAATTTAATTCACATCCCTCCAATTTTCATTTAGAAAACTGCTATCCTTTGTTTCCCCAAGAGTGCCAATGAGGAATTGGAGCTGTAATGATTGCCTCTCGATTGGATTTGTCCAAAACTTGTAGAGAAAAACCGGAGAGTTTCAGCAGCAGTTTTAGAGAAAAAAGTAGAGACCTGGTGTGCCAAGAAGAGAGTATGCTTGCAGCACAACAACCATCCCGCGGCCCATCTGATCGCACATCATGACAGCTCCACGTCACACTGGCAGATCCTTTTCCATTTATTCGACGTAGAATAATATTCAGAATTTAGTCTAGAAATCACTGTGTACCTGCTGTTTTGTTACTGTGCTGGTGAACCTTTCCGAATAAATGGGTTCATGTGTCTCAGGCCCAGCTCAATGCATTTACAGCTGTGGAGGAAGGTCAGTGGGAGCTCAGACCCAATTTCACTGATATTGCCCCTTGTCAAGCAGACAGCGCTCATTTGCATCTTCCCACTGTCTGTCCTCACACTCAGCCCAAGAACAAGTGCAGCATGGATTGGAGCTCCCAGTGCTCCCCGTGGCAACCTCAACAACACACCTTTATATTCACTTTCCTTCCTCCCTGACTTCCTCGGCCTCATTTCTGTTTCCTGAGATCACGTCCCATATAAATTGCCTGTATCCAAACCCTCGTCTCATGCTTTCCTTTCAGGCTTACCCAAACCAAGACATGGGTGGAAGGGAGAAGAAGGTGTAACCTCGGAAGGCATTCCTTCGAGGGGGTGCAGAATCAAGTGCCATAAAGACTGATACCTAGGAGTGTGTGAGGTGTGTGTGTGGCGGGGGTGGGGAGAGGGGAGGGGAGCTGTTCTCAGTTCCATCTTTCACCAGTTGAGTCAAGTAAGAGATATATAGGTTTTCAACCAAACAGTTCTTTATTAGTATAAAAATAATTCTGGGTGAAACCTGTCCCATTATAGCATTTAACTATAAGACTGAAAGAGGAACAAGCCTACATTAAGATCCTTTAGCGTTCTCATCTATAAAATGAGGGCTTTGGCCCTAATTCAGGAGGAAGCTTAGCTTAATTGAAAGTTCTGGTCCTGGAGTCAGACAGACCAATGTGAAGTCCAGCTTTATCCTTAGTCACTGGGTAATCTTCCATAGTTTTTTAAACCTCTCTAAGCCTCAGTTTTCTCATATGTAAAGTGAGTATAAGAATAGTACCTTTTCCACAGGCTTAGCTATGAAGGTTCCTTGAGAATGATGCATGTATGGGATACATTTAGCACTATGTCTGGGATAAACTAAGATATCAGTAAATGTTAGTCGTTATTATCGAGATGATGGTTTAGATTTCCAACGTCTGGGGGATGAGTTTTGGGTTTAGAGCAGGATTTTCAACATCACCACCATTGACATTAAGAGCCAGACCTCTGCTGTGGGGGCTGTGTATTGTAAGGTGCTTAGCAAGATCCTTGGCCTCTACCCACTAGATGCCAATAGCACCACCACACGCCCCCACCATCTCCTCAAATTGTGACAACAACTGTATCTCCAGATATTGCCAAATATCCTCTGGGGACAAAAATGCCCCAGGTGAGGACCCCTGAGCTAGAGAAATTAGGTTCTAGCTCTAAAGCTGTAGATTACTGATTCTTAAATTTATGTGACAAATGTGTTACTTCTGTATATGTGTATATTTGTTTCTTTATACTTTTAATATCTTGATATTCTCATCCTCTAATAGAATAACATTTCCCAGGAGGAAGGAGATTCAACAGGTGCCCCAGACCAAGTCAGGAAAAAGGATCTGAACCTGGAAAGACTGAGCTGTTGTGGATTTACCAGCAATAAGAACTCTAGGGACAAGCGCAGACCAGAGGCTCTCCCTGCTCTAGACACTTTAATTTTGAGAGATCTCAAGGGAACATGGAGTTTGGGGAAAGGAGAACTGTAGTCTTTTCTGTTCTTGAGCCCACCCATGAGAACAGCAGGAATAGTGCCTGGCAGACTGAAGAGCCCACTTCTGGAGGCTGGGAACTAGAGGGGCCCACAGGCCTTGTGCCGAGCACACAGCTACCACCGCCAGGACCAGAAATCTGTGCTGTGTGTGGCTGTTAGTGTAATGTTTTTGCAGTTCTTTTTGTTTACATTTTGGATTTTCTTAGTATTTTGTTTTTTTCAAGTTAACATAGTTGTATTGCCTTTTATCCCATTGAAATCTGGTTTTTGATACTCATAGCCCTTCCGGCTCAACACTTTTATTATTTCTAATAACTGAACTTAGAGCTTTTGGTGTTTTTTAAACTCTCATGTAATCAAATAATAACAGTTTGTTTATTCTCTTCCAATCCTTATAATTTTACTATAAGTTTCTGGACTCAATACACTGGTCAGGGCCACTGGTTACAATGGTGAAATAGAATCCTGAGTAGTGGGCATCCTTGTTGTTCCTGATTTTAAATGCTTTTAAACATTTCAGCATTAAAAATGATGTTTGCTCCTGCTTTTTATGTTTTTGTTTTTGCTATTGTTAGTAGGAACGTCTTTTTCTACTTCTAGTGTTTCTGTTGTTGTTAATTATGAGTCGGTATTAAATTTTATACTATAATTTTTATGTGTCTGCTAAAGTAGCCATATATATTTTCTTATAATTTTTAAAATACAAATTATGAATTGAGCCCAATAGAATAAGGGAGGGTAGGTAGTCTCTTCTTTATCCTTTCTCAGTAAGGCAGGGGTGTCAAAGTCATTTTCACCAGGGGCCACATCAGCATTGTGGTTGCTTTCAAAGGGCTGAATGTAATTTCAACTCCTTAACAGTTAAGGAGTAGTTACATTTATACAGTCCTAAAATCATTTCAGCCCTTTGAAGGCAACCTCGAGGCTGATGTGGCCCCCGGGGAAAATGAGTTTGACACCCCTGCTGTAAGAGATGTACTCAGAATGCAATGACCTGTTCGTTGAAAGTCTGGTAAAACTTACTTTGAAAAGCCTGATGTATTCCTTGTTGAAAGAATTTTATCTATTGATTCAATTTCTTAAATGATTAGAAACATTCACGAGGGGGCTTCCGGCCAAGATGGAGGCATAGGTAGACACACTGTGCCTCCTCGCACAACCAAAAGGACAACAACAATTTGAAAACAAAAAACAACTAGAACTGACAGAAAATCGAACTGTATGGAAGTCCGACAACCAAGGAGATAACCAAGAAACATTCATCCAGACTGGTAGGAGGAGTGGAGACGGGCAGCTGGGGCAGAGAGGACTTGCAGCGAGGTGGCGGATTGTGGAGCGGGGCAGTCCAGGCTGCAGCTAGCAGACCTCACAAGGTGGCGGTTGGCAGACCCTGTGGTCCCACATTCGCGCACAGATAAAGCGGGAGGAATAGTGGGGGAGCGAAGCAGACCACACAACCCAGGGCTCCAGCTCGGGGAAATAAAAAGCCTCAAACCTCTGATTGAAAACACCCGTGGGGGTTGAGGCAGCATCAGGAGAAACTCCCAGCCTCACAGGAGAAGTCATTGGAGAGACCCACAGGGGCCTAGAGCATGCACAAGCCCACCCACTCCGGAATCAGCACCAGAGGGGGCCAGTTTGATTGTGGGTAGCGGAGGGAGTGCCTGAAATACGGCAGAGAGTGGAACAAGTGCCATTGCTCCCTCTCGGCCCCTCCCCCACATACAACATCACAGCACAGGAACCAGGGTTACCCTGCCCTGGTGAACACCTAAGGCTCCACCCCTTTATGTAATAGGTGTGCCAAGACAAAAAAAAAAAGGCCCAAATGAAAGAACAAATCAAAGCTCCAGAAATAATACAACTAAGCAATGAAGAGATAGCCAACCTATCAGAAGCACAGTTCAAAACACTGGTAATCAGGAAGCTCACAGAATTGGTT
Organism: Desmodus rotundus; assembly: GCF_022682495.2. Classification (NCBI taxonomy): domain Eukaryota; kingdom Metazoa; phylum Chordata; class Mammalia; order Chiroptera; family Phyllostomidae; genus Desmodus; species Desmodus rotundus. Next base: position 79,584,844 of record NC_071389.1, read on the forward strand.
GAATTTGGTCGCAAATTAGGTGAAAAAAATGAAGGCTATGCTAAGAGAAACAAAGGAAAATGTACAGGGAACCAATAGTGATGTGAAGGAAACTGGGACTCAAATCAACGGTGTGGACCAGAAGGAAGAAAGAAACACCCAACCAGAAAAGAATGAAGAAAAAGAATTCAGAAAAATGAGGAGAGGCTTAGGAACCTCCAGGACGTCTTGAAACGTTCCAACATCCGAATTATAGGGGTGCCAGAAGGAGAAGAGGAAGAACAAAAAGTTGAAAACTTATTTGAACAAATAATGAAGGAGAACTTCCTCAGTCTGGCAAAGGAAATAGATTTCCAGGAAGTCCAGGAATCTCAGAGAGTCCCAAAGAAGCTGGACCCAAGGAGGAACACACCAAGGCACATCATAATTACATTAGCCAAGATGAAACATAAGGAGAGAATCTTAGAAGCAGCACGAGAAAAGGACACAGTTACCTACAAAGGAGTTCCCATAAGACTGTCAGCTGATTTCTCAAAAGACACCTTACAGGCAAGAAGGGGCTGGAAAGAAGTATTCCAAGTCATGAAAGGCAAGGACCTACATCCTAGATGACTCTATTCAACAAAGCTATCATTGAGAATGAAAGGGCAGATAAAGTGCTTCTCAGATAAGGTCAAGTTAAAGGAGTTCATCATCACCAAGCCCTTATTCTATGAAATGTTAAAGGGATTTATCTAAGAAAAAGAAGATAAAAAATATGAACAGTAAAAATGACAGCAAAGTCACAGTTATTAACAACCACACCTAAAACAAAAACAAAAGAAAACTAAGCAAACAACTAGAACAGGAACAGAACCACAGAAATGGAGCTCACATGGAGGGTTATTAACAGGGGAGTGGGAGGGGGAGGGGGGGGAAGTTACAGAGAATAAGTAGCATAAATAGTAGATAGAAAATAGACAGGGGGAGGGTAAGAATAATATAGGAAATGTAGAAGCCAAAGAATTTATGTGTGATCCATGGACACGAACTATAGGGGGGGAATGTGGGAGGGAGAGGATGTGCAGGGTGGAGTGGGGTGAAGGGGGGAAATGGGACAACTGGAATAGCATAATCAATAAATATATTTTAAAAACTTATTCACATTTTTATTTCTTTTTAAATAAGTTTTGATTACTTTTTTCTTAGGTAAATTTATTTAAATTTTAAAATTTGTCTACATAAAGTTGTATAGTGTTCTACATAAAGTTGTATCTGTAATTAACTTTTAAAACTTTGTCCCCCTTTTCATTTCTAATCTCAGTTACATTCCCTTTACTTTCTTGCTTGATCTCTTCACCAGGTGTTTCTATTTATTGATCCTCCATATTGTGTTTTCTATTTTATTTCTCTCTTATCTCTGTACCTTTAATTTTTTTAAATTTTATATTATTAATTATGCTCTTACAGCTGTCCCAGTTTTTCCCCTTTGCCCCTCTCCATGCAGCAACCCCCACTCCCTCAGGCAATCCCCACACCATTGTTCTTGTCCACAGGTCATGCATATAATTTTAGCTACTCCATTTCCTATTCTGTACTTTATATCCCCATGGCTATTCTGCAACTACCTATTTGTACTTCTTAATTCCCCTCACCTCTTCACACATTCCGCCACACCCCCCCTCCTATCTGGCAACCTGTTTTGTAAATAAGTTCCTATAACATTTCACATGATAACATTTAGGTGATGATGAACTCCTTTATTTTTTTTTTCTTGTTTGGGAAGCTCTTTATCTGCTCTTCGATTCTAAATGATAGTTTTGCTGGGTAGAGCAATCTTGGCTGTAGGTTCCTGCTTTTCAATATTTCTTGCCAATCCCTTCTAGCCAGCTAAGTTTCTTTGGAGAAATCAGCTGACAGTCTTATGGGAACTCACCTGTAGGTAACTAATTGCTTTTCTTTTGCTGCTTTTAAGATTCCCTCTTTATCTTTTAACCTTTGGCATTTAAATTATGATGTGTCTTGGAGTGGGCCTCTTTGCATCTATCTCGTTTGGGATTCTGTGCTTCCTGGATTTGCATGTTTATTTCCTTCACCAAATTAGGGAAGTTTTCTTTCATTATTTTTTCAAATAGATTTCCAATTTCTTGCTCTTTCTCTTCTCCTTCTGGCACCCCTATAATGTGAATGTTGGACCTCTTGAAGTTGTCCCAGAGGCTGCTTATACTATCCTCATTTTTCTTGGATATGTTTTTTGGATTCTTTTTTCTTTTTCTTGTTCTCCTTGGCTGCTTTTTTCTTCCTCATGTTCCAAATCATTACTTTGATTCTCAGCTTCATCCACCCTATTGTTGTTTCCCTGTAAATTGTTCTTTACTTCAATTAGTGAATCCTTTGTTTCTGACTGGATCTTTTTTATGCTGTTGAGGTCCTCACTAAATTCCTCGAGCATCTTGAACTCTGCATCTGAGAGATTGCTTATCTCCATTTTGTTTAGCTCTTTTTCTGCAGTTTTGACCTGTTCTTTCATTTAAGCCATGGTTCCTTGGCTGCTTGTTTTGGCAGCCTCCCTGTGTTTGTTTCTATATGTTAGGTAGAGCTGCTTTGACTCCGTGTCTTGGTAGTGTGGCTTAATGTAGTAGGTGTCCTGTAGGGTCTAGTGGCACAGCCTCCCCTATCACCCAAGCTAGGTACTTGAGGTGTGCCCTTCATGTGGGCTGAGTACACCCTCATCTTGTAGTTGAGCCTTGGTTGTTGTTGGCAAAACAATGGGAGGGATTTACCCATGCCAGTCAGCTGTAAGGACTGGCTGTGACCACTGACCACCAACCTTCACCCTCCATGGAGGATCAGATGTTTAGGGATAAGGTGCCGGTGCTCCAGTGTGGTATGTAGGTGTCCACTGGGTGTGCAGACTCTGGAGTTTCCTGGGTGGTGCAGGCCGAGGTCAGCCACCACCTGTGTTTTGCCCAGGGTCATGCAGTATGAGCTATAAGGCAATCTGCAGATGGCTGCTATTTGTGCTAGGCTTGGAGGTTCCCATGCCAAGCCAAGCTGTTAACTTAGGCTGGCTGCTGCTAGTGCTGGGCTGCAGGCCACTTAGCTTGAGGTCTGGGGGCAGGACAGGCCAGCTGTTGCTTGTGTGAGAGGATTTAGGAAGTTGTGAAACATGAGCCAAGACCAGCCATTCATATGGAAAAGTCCCTTTTAACAGCTTGAATAGGCCAGTGAGTTGGGTGGGGTGGAGTCTCAGGGGATCTCTAGGGTGTGGCATACAGTATTAGCCAGGCAGTTGGAGTCTCAGATATTTCACCTGCCTGCCAGCTCTGTGGGGGGAGGATTCAGAAAGGGACAATGGCCTTTGCCCACCTTTCTGTCAGAAAGAAAGCTGTCCCCCAGCTCTTGCTCTGATGCCAAACGCTTTGTTTGTTCCCCATATGCCAATGGTTCCTTTCAAGCTGCTACCCTGGTGCTAGAGCTCACAGTGAGTCTGAGTAAGTCTGTGTGTGGATTCTTTAAGAAGAACTGCTTGAGCCTCCAGAATTTTCTTCCACAGACTCAATCCCTATTGGTTTTCTCAGCCAGAAGTTGTGGGGACTTCTCTTCCTGGCACTGGAACCCTGAGCTGGGGTACCTAGTGTGGGACTGGGACTCCTCACTCCCGAGATATCCCTCCCAAGTTCTTATCTACTGTATGTAGATGTGGAACCAGCCGTTCAGCATCTCTGCCCCTCCTACCACTTTGGATGGATGTGGTTTCTTTAATTCCATAGTTTTAGACTTCCATTTGACTCAAGTTTTGATGGTTCTGAGTGATGGTTTTTTCATAGTTTAGTTGTAATTTTGATGAGGTTGTGCAGGAGGTGAGCTGTGTTTACCAATGCCTCCATCTTGACCAGGAATCCCAAGATCTCTCTGTATCTTTTAAGTCTTCTATTTTCTTTAAAGGTATTCTTTTGTTCTTTGCTTAGTTTGTGAAGTTGGATGTTTTTTGTTCTTTTCTCTACAAACACTGAAGACTGTGAATCTACCTGTATTTCACAATTTTAATTGCAGTGTTTAAGTTCTGTTCTGTTCTAAATATTGTAAATATCCCTTTAAATATATTCTTTCGCCCAGGAGCTCTTAGATGTATGTCCAAGAAGTTTCACATGTTACAGGAATTTTAAAATTTATCTTTTTGTTGCTGCCTTTGATCAGTATTTGTTTTATTAGAAACCTTAGTTTAGCTTTTTCTTTCTGCTAAAGAAGTTTTGCTCCAGTGCCAGCAGAAGGCTTTTTGTTTTTGCCTTCTTATTGCAGTGGTTGCTTTGTAGTAGGAGGGGAACTCAAATTTTTTGTCACTTCCTGATAGCTCAACGGTGCATTATGTATAATATGACTTATCCAAGACCAGTCATTTTGTAATAGGAGCACACTTCGGAGAATCAAGCCCTTAATATAGTGGGAAGTGGAAATCTCAAGGCCTTGCTGTTAAATGTAAACTCACAGCCAATTATCACCTGAAATCCAACAGGAAATGCTTATATGAAAAAGGGACACCATCACAAATAAAACAAAAAAATTGTCTTAAAAGAAATAGATAATATATAAAAAAACAACAAAAAATGCCACAAAAAATTTTCTGAGTACAAATGAACTGCATGCTATGGAAAAGAAACAGAGAATAAGAGCTCTTGAAAATCAAAAATGAATACCCAAATCAATAAAGCCAAATGTGAATGGGTTAGAAAAGAAAGTCAAGAAAGTATTGCAGAAATTAGAATTATAAAACAAGACAGAAAATAGAGAATAAAGAGAAAGAATCACGCAATGAATTCTAATATCTGATAAAATTTCCAGAATGAAAGCACAGAGAAGTCAAAAGGAGAAGTTTTCAAAGAAATACTGTAAACAGGAAATTTCTCAGAGCTAAAGACAAGGACCTTTATATTGAAAAGGACAACCGGATGCCAAGCACAATGAAGGTCAATGTGCACAATTATCAGATTCTAGAGCATCAAGGGTAAAGAGAACATCCCCCAGATACTCCAAAAAACCAACAGGTCAGGCCAAAGGAATAAAAATCAGAATGCACGTAACTTCTCAAAACCATTCAGGACATCAATAACATCCTCAAACTTTTATAATTATAAAACTTGAAATGCTATATTCTTTATAATTACTTGAGACTGTGAGGCAGAGATGTAGAAGAGTAAGATGTGGGATCCAGAAAAAGAAAAGGTTTCATGCGGAGAAGAGCCAAAGAAAAGAGCCCTGCTGACAAAACGGCGGTCTGGAGAGGGAAGAGCCCGCGCTTACACAGGAAGGTGAAAGGGGTGGGCGGAGCACTTGATAGAATAAAAATGCTCAGCTAAAACGTATTTTAAGAAAGATATTGCAGGCAGAAAAATCTGTGCAAGATGAGAACTGTAATAACACAATATTAACTCTGCAGAGAACATTACCCATAAACAATAATGCACACACTGCTTCCTGATGTAACCACAACTGTATGTGGACAGGATGGGGGCAGGAGGGCAGAGTGTTGGAGAAAGAATCTAACCAATGACAGTAGAAAGTAAAGAGTAAACATCTCACACTAGTGCCCGAAGTAACAGCATCATAAGACCTGATGTGGAAATCTCAGAGTTAAAACGCATTTCCTTTGAGCAACAGGACTGGAACGAGGGGGTATGGGACACAGGCCGCTGTTCTCATCGTACGAATATACCCTCTGCGTAACATTTCAGAACACGTACAGATGTTGAATTGATAGAATTTAAACAAACACGTGTAAATAGCGAAAGGTTATGCAAATTCAAGTACAGCAATAATAAAATAAATGAACTTTCAAGTGAATGACATTCCAAAAATAAGATATCAATTTTTTCTTAAAGCTTTTAAAAATACTTTGATATCCAATATTAGCAAGGTCATAGTCATATGTACCCCCTCAGATAGCAATGCTCATTTTAAATGAAAATAACCTTTCTGGATGGTAACTCGGTGATTTGTGTCATACAAATAGCTAGTTCCTTTGACAGAGTAATTTCATTTTATTCTATGCAAATATGAAAAGCTGGACATTAATATTCATGCACCATACAACTGGGGTATATGTTCTTAAATAAATTATGGAGGATTCTTAGGTATATGATAGTATCTCCATTCAAAACCTGTTCACCAGTCATTCAAAGAAGAAGCTCCAGTTTATTGTTTTAAGATTCTTATATTGTACATAAAGTGGTATGACACTGTAAAAAAGTAGACTGTGATAAAGATGAATATAGTAAATCCCAGAACAATCAAAAATAAAAAAAGGAAATACAGCTGGTAAGCCAAAATATGTGGGGGGAAAAACTCTTAATCCAAAAGAAGGCATGAAAAGTGAAACAGAGCAAATGGGACAAGTGGGAAGTAGCAAGAACAGTAGGTCAAATCCAACCGCATTGATAATCCCATTAAAATAACATCCTAATTAAAACACAGAGACACATATGTACTATCATCTACTGTGAACAAAACATACTTTTTATATAAATATAGAGACTGGTGAAAAGTAAAAGGATGAAAGAAAGATGTACTATTTAGACACTGATAGAGGGAAGCTGGCATAGCTACATTAATAATAGACAAAAGAGGCTTCAGACAAGGAATAGTGTCAGACACAAAAATGTCACAACATTCCAATATAAGTCAATTTTCGGAGAAGACATATATAGCAATCCCAATCAAGACAGTTTCAAAATACATTAATCAAAACTAATATTATGGAAGAGAGAAGCAGACGAACGCATAATTATACTTGGAAATTTCAATGCTCCTTTTGCTGGAAAAGTAAATAAAAACACAGTAAGGGTATACAAAACTTGAACAACACTATCAGCCCAGCTTGACCTAGGTGTACTTTAACTAAAAATACAAAATACCCATTTATTTCATAGGCACATAAAACATTCGCCAAGATATTCTATATGCTGGGCTACAAAATAAGTGTCAGTAAGTGTAAAATAGCTGAAATCATACTAAATATGTTCAATGACAATAAAATTAAGTTACAACTCAAAAGCAAAAATATTTTAAAATAATTAAATATTCTAAAATTAGTACCACTATACATGACCAATGGGTCTAAGAAGAAATCATAAGAGAAATTGGGAAATATTTGTTGGGTAATAATGAAAATATAGTCTATCAAGTTTGTGAGATGCAGCTAAAACAGTGCTTAAAAGAAACATTACTTTAAATGTTTATATTATAGAAAAAAACAATGACATAAGTTTCCCACTTTAAAGAAACTGGAAAAGCAAAATTGAACTGAAAAAATAAGTAGACAAAAGAAAATAATAAAGACTGGAAATCAATAAGAAGAAAATGAACAAACAATAGGCAAAAATCAATATAACTAAAAGCTGATTCTTTAAAAAGATCGGTAAAAGTGATAACACTGTAGCAGAATTGATCAAGAATAAAAGAGAGAATAGAGAGAATTTGAAAAATTATCAATATCAGGAATAAAAAAACCCCTACGGGACATCACTACAAACATTATAGACACTAAAGGGATAAGAGAATATTGTGAAAAACTAGGCCAACAAATTCAACAACTTACTTAAAAAAGACAGACTGCTTGAAAGACAAATTACCATGACTGATGCAAAAAGAGAGAGAAATTCAAATAGTCCTACATCTATTACAGATATTGAATTTGAAATTGAAACCTTTCCCAGAAAGAAAACTTCAGATTCAAATGGCTTCACTGCTGAACTCTATAAAACATTTTAAAAAGAAATAATAATAACTTTATACAAAATCATTCAGAAAATAGAGAAGAAGGAAACTTTTTTCAAGTCATTTATAAGGTCAGCTTTACCCTGATAACAAAACCAAACAAAGACAGACAAATTACAAACAACTATCTCTCGTTAGCTGAAACATGAAAATCTTTCACAAATGCAGCAATATATAAAAAGTATAGTCAGCATGACCAAATGATATTTATCCCAGAAAATGCAAGATTGGTGTAACATTTAAAAGTCATTCAATTATAACCTTATTAATAGAGTATTAACAGAATGAAGGAGAAAAATCAAATGATCATCTCAAACAATGAAAAAAAAGGCATTTGAGAATATGTATCATCTATTTACACTTTAAAAAATTCACAGGAACTAGGAATAGAAGGAAACTTCCTAAACTTAATAAAGGGCATCTATGAACAACCTCATAGCTAACATCATACTCAATGAGGAAAGACTGAACATATCACCTCTAAAATCAGCAACAAGACATGGATGTACACTCTCACTATTTCTATTTACCATTCTACTGTATCATAAATGCACTTGAAATACCCTAGGTAGCTGGCACAATGAAGCAAGACAAAAAATATAAAAGGAATAGATTAGAAAGGAAGAAATAAAACTTTATTTGCAGACAACATGAGCATGAATTTGGAATATCCTAAGGACAATGTCAATGTACAGAAATTATTTGCATATATATATTAAAACTAAATAGTTGGAAATAAAGTTTTTAAAATTACTATTACAACAGCATCAAAAAGTAAATACTTAGGGATAAATGTAACAAATTATGAAAATATCTATGAGCTATACCCCAGTATTATTTAAAATGCAGAGAAAAAATATTAAAAATGAATACCAGAACATTTACAGTGTACGCTCGCTGTGTAAGATTATGGATACTTTTAATGTTCTTCTTAATACTTTCTATATTTTCCACACAGTACGCAATATCACCTTTTTACTATCAGAAACAAAATAAAAAGAAATTAAAGAAATAAAAAAACAAACGATGAATTTGGCCTTTGTCCTGGGGGAAGACTGAATTCTTACAACTTTCTGAGAGATAGTAGTGTCTTTGTTGGTTGGCCCTGATAGTTTATGCGAATGAGGTGACTTATCGTAGCTCCTCTAGGTAGTTTTAGAATGGTCGTGCTGGAAAGACCATGTGATTAGAAGGTTGGGGGTTTGAGCCTTGATATTAGCCTCACCTTCTGACCTTGGGAGGAAAGAAGGGGTTACAGATTGAATTTAATCAAGTGGCCAATGTTCAGTCCTAATGAAACTCATAAAAACGCCACTTGGAGCTTTCTGGTTGGTGAACACATTGATGTGCCAGGAGGGTGACACACCCTAATTTCTTGAGGAGAGGGGCCCTCCCATACCCTGCTGTATGCTTCCCTTCATTTGGCTGTTCCTGATCTGTACACATTTTTTTTCTTTTAAGAGAGAGAAAGAGGGCAAAACCTAGGCATGTGCCCTGACCAGGAATCGAACTGGCAACCTTTAGTTCTGTAGGATGACGCCCAACCAAGTGAGCCACATCAGCCAGGGTTCTGTATATTTTATAATGAAACCAATAGTCACGAGTGCTTTCTGAATTCTCTGGGTAGTTAATGTCAGAATTGAAATGCAGTATACCCAGGTGGTGTCAGAATAGTTGAATCAGACTAGAAGAGAAAAACAATATTAGCAATATTTTTCCTGGTATATCCCCTCAGGCATGTAAAACAAAAGAAAAAAATAAACAAATGGGAGTATAATAAACTAAAAAGTTTTCGCACGGCAAAGTAAATGATCAATAAAATGAAGAGATAACCTACTGAATGGGAGAACATATATTTGCCAATGATGCATCTGATAAGGGGTTAATATCAAAAATTGATAAAGAACTCACACAACTCAACACCAATAAAACCCAAATAATCCAATTAAAAATGGGCAGTGGATCTGAATAGACACTTTTCCAAACAGGACATACAGAAGCCTAACAGACATATGAAAAGATGCTCAACATCACTAATTGTCATAGAGATGCAAATCAAAACCACAACGAGATATCACCTCACACCTTTCAGAATGACTACTGTCAGTAAGGCCACATACGACAAGTGTCGGGGAGGACATGGAGAGAAAGGAACTCTTACGCACTGTTGGTGGGAATGCAGACTGGCGTAGCCACAATGGAAAACTGTATGGGGTTTCCTTAAAAAATTAAAAATGGATCTGCCGTATAACCCAGTGATTCCACTTCTGAGGATTTATCTGAAGAAATCTAAAACACTAATTCGAAAGAAACCCAAAACACTAACATGCACCCTTATACCCACTGCAGTGTTATTTGTAATAGCCAAGATGTGAAAGCAACCCAAGTGCCCATCAATAGATGAGTGGATTAAAAAAGCTGTAATACTTATATAAAGTGGAATGTTACTTGGCCCTAAAAAAATAAAATCTTACCATTTGCAACAGCATGGATGTACTGAGGATATTATGCTCATTGCAATAAGTCAGTCAAAGACAAATACCATACGATTTCACTTACATGTGGAATCTAAAGATCAAAATAAATGAACAAGCAAAATTGAAACAGACTCATGGACACAGAGAGTAAAAACTGGTCATTGCCAGAGAGAAGGGGCATAGGGGACTGGGCGAAAGAGGTGAGTGGATTAACTACCACAAATTGGTACTGACAAAATGGTCACAGGGATGCAAACAAAGCATAGGGGATACAGTCAGTAACATTGCAACAACTATGTATGGTGCCAGTTGGGTACTGGAAATACCGAGAACATTATGTAAAGCATGACTGTTTAACCACTAAGCTGTACACCTGAAACCAACACAAAAAAAAATTGAAAGAAAAAATCTGCCAGACCACAATTAGAATGAAAAATATTGATCAATTTAAATTTTAAAGAGCTAAAACCCAATCTATTTTTAAAATATATTTTAAAATTAAAATTCAGTCTTTATTTTTTAACCAAATCTTCAATGGCCTTTTTTCTATTAATCTGAATTAGTAAAGTTTACTGAATTAAGACTAAGTTGTCATATATCATTATGTATCAGAAAAACCTCTCATATTTTTCTTCAAGCAAACAAGGAGTTCAAATGTTTCCTGTTCAATTACCAGGCCCACCTCCTAAAACACATATGATCCTTCTATATAATAAACAAAAAATTTGCTTTAAGAAAAATTTTTATGAAAAAGGAAGAAATATCATCTTAATTCAACTTGAGATCCTAGATAGGATTCAGAAAAGAAAAAAGACATTAATGGAAAAACAAGTGGAAGCTGAGTAAAGTCTGAAGTTTAGCCGAAGAGGGCACCAGTGTTAGCACCCTGTCCTCGATCACACACTGCGGCTGTGTTAAGCTGCCAGCACCAGGGCCGCACATATAGGGTATACAGGAGCTCTGTGCTGTTTCTGCTATTTCTTGCTATGTCTCAAATTAGTTCAAAATTAAAAGTTGAAAACAAGGAAACTTTTCTATCCCATATTAACATTTTTATATTTTTAAACAGTGGCTTGTTTTGGAAAGAGACAGATGCATTTTAAGAAACCACTACAGGTACGGGGGTATCAGTGAAATACTGGCAGTCCTGTAAGTTGTAACACCTGTCATATTTTCATATAATTTCTTATAAAAGTAGTGGAATCACCATTCACATGCTATGAAAAGTATCTGCAAATTCTCACAATTAACAAACCACTGCTAGGGTTTTGTTAGCCTCTCTCTTGCTTTTCTTTGGAAAAGAATTCAGATGCTATCCTATACTTAAAGTTGGTATAGAACTCAGCTGCAGTCATGTCTAATTTATAATATGCCTCCAATTACATCTACTGCTTCATACTCATGAGCTTGCCAGAAGAGCAATAAAATTAACAGCATGGCACTTTTTTTCCAACAGGGCAAAGTAATTCATCTAGAATGTTTCCAAGCCATATTTGTGACAAGCCTTAATAGGCGGGAGTTAGAAATTTATCTCTTTTGTTTTGATGGTATCATAAAATGAATTCCAATTATTTTTGAGCCTGGGTAGGCTGAGCCTCTCCATGAGGGAACAGCAGTCTGGACTGCCTTACATTGCCAAGGGTGAAGAGAATAGTGGTCATGAGCTCCTTTAACCAGCCATCTTCTTGGATAGAGGGCATAGACGTCAACAGACCGCAAAGGAGGCGGTGGGTATTGGTCCATCTGTCAGTTTAGATATTACCTTAAAAGGCATGATTTACATAGGAATAATATATAATGCAACGTTAATTACATTTTCAAGGTAGTATATGATGTCTGTCTGGAAAAAGTCCAGCCATTGTTAATATAATGAGAAAGGTTTTCGTGACAAAGATGTAACCTGGCAGCTAGGGAGTGTGGACTTGAATGGACATGCATGAACAATAATGACTTCACTGTACTAGTCAGTGGGGGTGGTCGACACCACTGAGTGAGCATGTGTACTGTGTGGCCATTGCATTCAAAATGACTGAGTGAGTAGAGCAAGGAATCTGCATCAAATTTTGCATTAAACTTGAATGCCCCTCTGCAGAAACGATTTGGATAATTCAGAAGGTTTTAGGTTTAGGGGATGAAGCAATGAGTGCAGTGCAAATAAACATGTGACACAAAAGCTTCAACAACAGTCAAGAATCTGTTGAAAGTGATTCACGTTCTGGAAGGCCTGCAACAAGCAAAATACCTGAGAATGTTGAATGTGTATGGGTTGTAATCAACAAAGATTGGTGACTGACAGTGTGAGAACTAGAAGCAAATCTGGGGATGCCAAACACTACTGTGTGCGAGATTTTGATGCGGGATTTTGGCATGAAACATGCCGTGGCAAGGTATGTTCCGTGGCTTCTGCTACCAGAGAAGAAGGAACATCGTACTGCAGTTGCTAATGTCTTGATTCAAACCACTACCAGTGAACCAGACTTACTCAAGAAGGTCATAGCCAGAAATGAATCATAAGTTTACAGCTATGATCCAGAAATGAAGGCCCAGTCAACCCAAACGGAAATCGTCTGGTTCTCCACACCAGAAGAAGGCGTGGCAAAGACCCAGCAAGGTCAAGACCACGGTAACTGTGTTTTATGATTGGGAAGTGTATGCTCCTCCAGGACAAACAATTAATAAGGAGTAACTCCCTCAATGATCTTCATTGGTTGAGAGATACAATACAATGAAAACAGCCTCAGCTATGGGCAATGGGTGATTGGCAGCTTCATCACAACAATGCACCCGCTCATGCATCATGTCTTGTACAGAGTTTTATGGCAAGACATCAAATCACCCAGGTGACTCAACCCCATTACAGCCCAGATTTGGCACCCTGTGACGTCTGGCTTTTCCCAAAACTAAAATCACCTTTGAAAGGGAAGAGATTTCAGACTGTCGATGAGATTCAGGAAAACACAATGGGGCAGCTGACAGTGGTTGGGAGAATTGTGGGAGGCGTCAAGGTGCCTGCTTTGAAGAGACTGAGGCATCACTGTCCTATGTACAATGAATGATTCTTATATCTTCTTCAATAGACGTCTCTATTTTTCATATCAGGTGGCTGGATACTTTCAGGACAGACCTGGTGCACTGTTACTACAGCAGGATGTTTTCTGAGCTTTTCAAAATCAGAACAGTTTCTGCTGCTAAATGCAGATATATACAAGGAAACATTTCTTTCTCTCAGTGCAATTCTGTTCATCCCTGAGGCTGCACACAGTCCACCTAGGCACCTCCAACAGATGCGGCAACAGCCTTGGCTGCTCTGCAATGTTCCCAAGCAAAAAAAAAGACAAAAAATATACATCATTCACAATGTAATTGCTGAAAACAAATAGGCTATGCTGTTAAATGCTAAAATTCTCCCTGCCTTTTATTTCTAATTACAGAGCCTACTGTGGGGAATTACAATTTTTATTCATTTTGTCCTCTATCCCTTGAGAGAAGCAAATATTCCAAATTGCTGAAGCATGATTTTTCACACTGCAGATGACCCTTTCCAACAAACCCAGAAACTCTCTTATTGTAAGTCAAGGAGAGGGGTTTTCATAAATCTCTGGAACAATTTGGTCAATGTTGAATTCTGATGATTAGTCTGAAACTTAATTGTACTTGTTTCTCCTCCAGCCCAATCGATAGCTCTAGCTCCTGCTGTGGGGCTTGTTAGAAGCTCATTGTTAGATACTTGGCAACTGCCTCACCCTCAGGGAAAACAAAGAGAAGGACTGCTCTAATTGCAGAGGTACGACTCTGGGTCAGTGAGCAATACAAATGTTTTCCCGGTTAGCCAAATGTTGTCAAGCCCCCTTTAGTTGGTGGGGAGAGCCTTTCGGAGGTTTCTGGGGTATCTAGAGAGTGAATGTCCAGCAGGACCTCTTTGAAACCTGGTGGTATTAACCCATAGACAATAAGAACCGCTCCCTCTACTCTCCCATCTAACTTTAACCCAAAGAGGCTCCTCCACTGGGTTAAGAGCTCTTCACTGATTTGAAGCAGCATCATTGAGCTGCACCATTGAGTGTGTGATTGGCATTCTCACTGTAAAAGTTAAGTCCCTGTTTTATAAGTCTTGCCCTTCCCTATCTATTCAGATTCTGGTAACATCCTCTCTGCATCTGGATACACAATTAGTTTCTACAAGTTTCTGCCACAGTTGACCCTCATGCTGCTTGGACCAAAGGTGGAATACTGTCTCCACTCAATATACTGCTCTGACTTCTACATCCACCCTACTCTCTGAGTACATAACTGGAGGTTCCATACTTTCTCAGCTAGCTCCCCTTCTCTTTCAACAAGGGTTTATTGCAAAAGCAGCAAGAGAGTGGGAAAGGAAAATCATGTGTCAGTTGCTCCTGCTGTTGGCTAGACCACACCAGTTCCACTCAAAGTATGGTCAGACCAGCAGCAGCAGCATTATTTGGAAGCCTGTAACACTGACAATTTACGGGCCCTGCCTAGGATTTAGTACGTTGCAATCTCTGGCAGGAGGTGGGGGATATGTGCAGAATCCTTCCTTATTAACTCATACTTACACAGTAAGTGCTTGTTAATTGATTAATTCAATTCCACAGAGAATTTCCTAAGCTGATAACCACACAACTTGGTGAAGGCAACTATGTTAAAACACCAGCCCACCAGCCAGTTCACAGTTTGGAATTTAGGAAGCTGAGAAACAGGAATACCAAGAGTGCCACAATAGGATGGAAGAGGAATACATGAATAAATATAGCGCGCATAACTGTGGGCCTACGGTCTAGGGACACAGAATTTTGGAGGTGAGTGGGTGGGGAGCTAAAAAAGAATTTCTTCCTCCAATCATTTACAGAACAGTGTGTCTCCACAGACTTGTGACATTATCTACCACAGGCAGAAAATTTATCGAGTTTGTGCCGGGAATTAAACTGTTGGCCAGGTCTTTCACTGAGGTTAGTAAATTCGCTTTCGGAAATCATAGGAAAAAAAATTTATTCGCAGAGCCTAAGATTTCTAATGTGACTGTTTAGAGGTTTGAAGACTTTTTCTTGGCTCAGTTGTCTGTGTTAACATGAGACAGGTGGAAAGGAGAAAGATTCAGAACAGAAACAATTTGAAAATTTCATAACGTTTCTCAGTTAATCAAGAGAAAATGAAACATTCTGTGGTTGGGTGGCTTGGGTAGAACAGTCCTATCGCTTGGGGCTTTAGTCGTGTGCAACAGTGTGTAGCTCCCTTTCCTTAATATTATTTCTAGTATTCCTTCCCTCACCACCAGCAATTCAGAGCACACTCAGTGTTTGCTTGTTTGAACATTGATGATTATTATGTAATCGAGCAGAGTAATACTAGGCCTGGCTATGACATTAAATCAGCTACCTTTCTGATTTACCATCATCCATTAGACTTAGAAATTACAGAGACTTTCACTGGGGCAGATGCTAATTTTAAATGTGTGTTTTGCTTCTTTTCCCAATTAAATCAACAACAACTATAAACTATCATGGGAAAGTGAAAGCTAAAAAAATGTGTTCAAGCATGAATAGCTCTTGTTGAAACATTCTAAATTAGTGATATTTTACTGGATCAATAAACTATGTTTGGATTTTAGTGGGTATCTTTCATGACTATTTAGAAATTTAAAGATTAAACATTCTTCAGAGGCAGAAGGTGAAAGGGCTTACACACGTATGAGGAGCCAGCCTTAGCCACCAGAGTTCTAAGTCAATTCCAGGAATATGCCTCTATTCAACATTTACTCACTGGTTCATTCAACACCTATCATTGGGCACCTTCCATGTGCGAGGAGCAGCCAGGATTGAACAGACAGAGGACTCACAGCTTGCAGTCTCCTGGGGCTGACAAACGTTAGATAATCAGACTAGGAGACAAATGACTGTGAATTGAGAAGAGCTCCATGGAAACAAAAAAGATATCATGAACAACTGTGATAGTGGTGCCTGATTTAAACTGGAGACATGAGCAAGAGATATTTAGAAAGACTGAGGGATAAGTAAGTGCTTATCCAGATGAAGACTGGGAGGATGTGTGCAAGGGACATGGTGTGGGAAAGACAAGCACAGAGAAGGCTATGTGGGGCTGGGCATGAGCCAGGGAGGGTGGCAGGGGATGCGGAGGCTTGCAGGCAAGGCTGGTTCAAGCAGGGCCTCATAGCCCATGACAAGGAGCCCAAACGTTCTAAGTGTGTTGGAAGTTACCGAAATGTCTTAAAGAGGAAATATGACTACATTTTTTGCTTTAAAACCATTGCTGTTGAAGGTGCCTCATTAGCACCTTCAGGATGGGAGTAGGTAGCGTGTCAGTCTCATAAAACCATTGCTGTTGCTACAAGGCCGAGACTTGACTGCAGGGTGCCGAAGTGGACGCAGGGAAACCAGAGGACCCTACTGTGATAGCCCAGACAGGAGAAGTTAGAGGTTGGCCTAGGAAGGGGGCACTGGAACTAGAGAGAAGCGAACGTGTCCTACAGATAAACAGGAACTAACAATGAACAGGAATTAGAGGCTGACTGAATGTGAGAGGTGGCAAGTCAGGGAGATGTCTATCCTGAGTAAGAGAGAGGATGGAGGGAGGAGCCACAGAAGGACAATCAGGTCTGGGGAGGTGGAGGATGAGTCTGATTTTGGCCATACTGAGTTTGAGGTCCATGCAATACAGAGTAGAGAAATCAAATGGGAGTCAGGAGCTTAGAAGAAAATCGGGATGGGAATATAAACTTGGGTTTTATTAGCATGCAGATGATACCTGAAGCCATGTGCATGATGAGAATCCTCTAGAGATGGAGGGCGTGCAAAAAAGAAGGGGCTCAGGACCAAATCCACAGGGACTCTAAGGGCTGCTGATTGGGGAGAGGCACAGGAGTGTTCAGGGACACCGAAGGAAAAGCAGAAAAGTGCAATGAAACAGAAGCCGAGAGAAGAGGGCATTAAAAAGGAGGGACTGGTCAACGGGAATCGTGTCCTTGGGATGTTAAGAAAGAGGAAAGCTGGAAGGAGCAATGTGGAGGGCGTGGGACCTTAAAGAAGCAGTTTCAGGAAAGCACTGAGCAACTGAGAAGTTCATCTGGGGAGATAAAACTGTCCTGCTGGCCACGATGCCAGGCGAGAGTATGGAAAAGGGGTGCCACAGAATTCTGGGGTAGTAGAAAGATGTAGTAATAAATGAAAACTGGATGCTAGAAGAGAAAGGAGATGGAGTGAGATTCTGACCAGATGGAAGAACATGATCCAGATGGTTCTTTAACAGGTAAAGGAGCCTGCGTTCATCGAGGCAGAGGGGTCTTTGTCATCACAACAGGAGGACGAGGAGGACAGGTAGAGCATACAGTGGGAAGTTGGGAGCATTCTTATCCGAGGGCTGCTGTTTTCTATATTCAGCTCGTAAAACCCCATCGTTGGATGGGAGCAGGGGATTGGCAGCAGGAAGAATATGGGGGGAGGTGCTGAGACACTAGAGGAAGAAGAGTTACTGAGGATGACGGGAAGGGGAGCATCCTGGAGACAGGCAGGAGGATTGCCCGAGTGTGTGTGGAGGCCGCAGTGTGGTGGCTGACTCTACGGGAGGGCGGTCTGCAATGTTTCAATGTGAATCTGGTTATGAACTACTCAGTGCCCATTACAGCCAGTTAGCCAGGGGAAAGAGGACGTTCTTCAGCTTTAATCCAGTTTTCTTGTAGAAAGGTACACGGTTTCTAAGGCTCAAAAGTAAAATAACGTTCCTCTACTCTAAACCAAAAAAATAAAATCTCCGAATATTACTACTAATAACTCATAATTGAGTGTACAAATAATCATACACTGTCCCTGATAATTTATTTTAGAGTACAATCGCTCTTTCATACCATTGCTGGTGGCAGTCAGGCAGAAGGTGGAAGGGTGCTGGGGGAGTAGGTGAGAAGGAATTAGGAAAGACAAGGCAGAGATGAATTTGCATTGACCTGGATAATATTTCCTTAGAAATAAAATAATCTGTAATAGGTACAATGCTTTCCATTCTTCACAAAAACATAAAGAAATCTAGTAGACCATTTGAAGTTTTAAGAACAGTAGTCCTCACCTAGAATACCAGCAGAGCTCAAAGGAGCTCAAACTGAGCCTACTTGTAGCTTTGTGGGTTGCAAGGACTTAACTGAGTTCTGCAAAAATACTGTATGCCTGACTTGTCTATATTTGCATTTATGGGAAACACATTTCTAATTATTTTTCCTCTACCATATGAAGGCTTATGGTTATGAAGAGCCTGCGTCTTTTCTTCTTTTAATATCAGATTAGTTCTTCTCTATGCATCTAAAACTTATGCTATCCTGCCTTTCTGAAGCATCTTTGTTTTTCTCCTTTCGAGCACAGATGCAATAAAAGACCTTTTCAATATTCTAGAGGTCGTGTACGATAGCAGGGAGAAGCAACATGCTTCTTGAAACTATTCATAAACTAGATCTAATCTTCACTTGTTACCTTCCCTGGCACCTCTCTATATGAAGGCATTCCCTTAGAGTAATAGTCACCAAAGCTATGCTTAGCAAACAAATTTGTGATAATGCTAACTTATAGCCCAAACCCAAATATTTTATTTTTTTAAACATTTTATTTATTTATTTTTAGACAGAGGGGAAGGAAGGAAGAGAGGAAGAGAAGAATCAATGTGTGGTTAGTTCTTGCATGCCCCTACTGGGGACCTGGCCTGCAACCTAGGCATGTGCCATGACTGGGAATCAAACTGGTGACCCTTTGATTCGCAGGCTGGTGCTCAATCCACTGAGCCACACCAGCCAGGGCTAAATCCAAGTATTTTAAAGACAAGTGGAAAACTAAGGCCATTGGAGTTTCTGCACAGGCTTCCTTCCCTGGGTTCTGCCCTGCGCTCAGTCCCTGACTTGCTCTTTTCCCTGCAGCACATGCCTTCTTTTAGTGTCCACAGCCTCTCGGTGTCACCAAGATTTGATCTGCTTTCTAAGAAATTTCCCGAGTATAATTTCTCCAAGTTTAAAGAGTAAAAAAAGATGACACATATATAAACAGACTTCCCTCCTAAGGCTCAGCTCCTAAGACCCATCTGACTATTTTGAATTATCCCTATATATTTGAAGGACCTGAAATATTAGCTTAAAATCTAATCAGAGGAGGAATTTCTCTCTTTCTTTTACAGTCTGGTGAATGAGCCAATCACTTGTTTGCTCTTAGGATAAAAGAATTAATACCAGGGGTGTAGAAAACAAATGGTCAAATTTATTTCCTTAATTTATCAATTTGATTTTTATTCAGGAGATCACGTTGATAAAATTTAAAAAAGGGTGGGTTGGAAAGATTCATGTTCACCTCTGTAGGACTGCCTGAATGCACTGGCTGGCTGTGGAGTGGCATAAAAATGCAAAAGTTAACATCATTTCTGGGGGTGAAGTTTAAAAAAGAGGGAGCACAAAGGAAAAGAATGCCATGTCCGGTTGTGATTATTTCAGACTCTAGCAAGTGGAAGGCACACAGTTAAAAGTACAGCATAAATCAAAAGAGACCTCCCTTCTACCTTTTGGTTTTCAAAAACTGCAATTGTTCCTACCCACTTGATTGCTCATGCTTATACGACTGGAGACTCAGAGATGAAATATGACAAGCTAATGGGTCAAAACCCAGCTCTTCCTCTTGATATGTTATAATCCACTTTAGTTGTTAATGTTAAGTATCAATTAGATTTCCAAGTTAAGTTCAAGGCACAATCCTTCCTTCTACCACTCTTCACCTTCATTCTCCATGCACTTAAATCTTTGGATGCCTTTCTCATTGTGGGTAGGTTTATTTTTTTACTCTTCCTATTCCTGCATAGGAATGACACAGTAAAGCTAGATATGGTGGGAATCCTACAACATATGTTTGCTTTGCTTAATGACTGAAAGCAATGAAAACCCTTAGAAGACAGAGAGCACGCCTGCTCTACTTGTATCCTGCAGACTTAGCAGAGCATCACTAACAGTGAGCCAAAGTGAGTGTCGAGGATAGTGATGACGACCACCACTGACACAATGTAAATCACTTGTGCTGAAAGATGATATGCTCTGTACTTCGCTTATTGGCTTATTTCATAAATTAATAGGTCACTAACATTGCTACATCCTCAACTGTGCTTCTTCTCCACGAGTGAGGTTAAAAATGTTGGGAAGGTGTGAGTCGGCTCAGGTTGCCATAACAAAATACCACAGACCGGGTGACTTAAACAACAGACATTTATTTCGCACAGTTATGGAGGTGCGAAGTCTGACATAAAGGTGACGGCACGGTAGGTTTCATTCTGAGGCCTCTTCTCCTGGCTGGTGGGCGGCCGCCTTCTTGGTGTGCTCACATGACCTCTTCTTTGTGTGAACAGAGAAGGAGCAAATAGGCTATCTGGAGTCTCTTAATGTTGGGTTGTCCAAAAACTTCATTTGGGTTTTTCTGTAAGATGGCTCTAGTAGTACTTAGTTGTCTTTTACTTCATTCGAAATGATTTTGTTAGGTTGTATTATGACAGCTGTCATATCACCATGAATTTTAAGAAAATCTTATCAAAATTGGTAAATTTTTGTGTAGCCATTATAATACTGAAGATGGAAGAAAATATATAACATTTTCAGCATATTATGCTTTATTATTTCAAGAAAGGTAGAAATGCAACTGAAATGGAAAAAAAATAAAAGATTTGTGCAGTGTATGGAGAAGGTGCTGTGACTGATCGAATGTGTCAACGCAATATTAAGAAAGAACCTAACTAAAGCCCAACAGAGATGGTGTCGATTGGGATACATGGTAGTCACACTCTAAATGAATTAACTTGGGGCATGGAGGCCACTTGCAGTAAGTCAGATATATCAGTGCTGAAGCTATAGCTACCAACTATTGGGTTGGCCGAAAAGTCTGTGTGGTTTTTTTCCGTAATAACTTTTTGATTTGGATATGTCGAGTATGTCCGCTATCTCCCATGTGGTAGAATGTTTATTGTTCTCAATTAATGTCTCGATTTAATTGCCATCAACTTCAGCAGGTCTGCCTGACGGTGGGGCATTCCAGCGAGAAATCTCCAGCATGCAAATTCACAAACCACTTTGACATGTTCAGCAGTCACAGCACCTTCTCCCCGCACTGCACAAATCTTTTATTATTTTGTGTTTCAGTTGCATTTCTACCTTTCTTGAAATAATAAAGTATAATCTGCTGAAAATGTTGCATATTTTCTTCCATTTTCAATATTAAAACGACTACACAAAAATTCGCCCATTTTGATAAGTTTTTTTTAAAAAATGCACACTGACATGACAGCTGTCACAATACAATCTAACAAAACTGCTTCGAATAAAGTTAAATTAATGACAACTAAGTCCTACTAGAGCCATCTTACGGAAAAAAATCAAGTGAACTTTTTGGCCAACTCGAAACATTAGCCTAAAATGTGGAACATGACTGCTATATTTCTGTCAAAGTACTTGGTGTGACAAGCTGGCTGGAATAATAACAACAGTGATAAGGCATATGATAACAGCAATTAGTTGTTTATTGATTGTTTCTAGTAATTAGAAAGATAATTTTTACATAACTTTTGGCTTAACTCTCAATTTATGAACTTGGATACATTTAATATTCTCCTGGCTCCATACATCTGATTGCTAACACATTTTTAAGTTGTTCCAAAAAAATACGCATGAAACTACTTGGCTGGCTCAGAAGATGCCTCTTCTATGTAATTTAATATTATTCCACTAAAAACCATGATAAAAACTAGGTGCTTTGGAATTACTTATATCTCACCCACAGTTCACAAAACCTACCATCAGTCTTAAACTTTGTAATACCAATTTTTTAGATACATTTGCCCATTACCACTAAGCATTCTGTCAACCATATAAAAGCAAATAAAGCTTGGACCTTCCCTGAGGGGTTCCCTAATGCATCACTCACAGACACAAATAAGATCAGAGCTAACCGCCCTTGGCTAGTGGGTCTATTTTAAAGTTCACCAGACAAAAATATTCCATAATCTCTTCTGTATGCCTCTTTTCTATTCTAAAAACTTTTAAAATATGGAAATGTTACTTTCCCACCTGAATTCCTCAGTCTGCAATTCACTTTGTTCTCCACGAAGATGAAAAACATTAGTCCTCACCTCATCTCTATTTAGCAGCGAAGCATTAGCTTCTCCACCATGGCTTGCTAACAGGCAGAGATCCTTCTCTCTTTCTGTTCTATCAGGACTTCCCAAATTCTTGGTTTAGCTCTTTCACATACTTCCTTTGTCTCTCAAAAATCTCTTATGATTTTCCCCACTAGGCAGGAAGCTACTCGAGAGCAGGGAGTGTATCTGCCTTATTCACCTCTATATTCCTCATACCCAGCACAGGACTTCTTATACACAGGCATATAAGAAGTATTAAATAAATACTTGTTAAAAGAATAACATAAAAATAAATGAAAAGAGAAAGACCCAAGCTAATTTCCTCCTCTTCTTCTCACTTCACAAAAGAATAAACTCAGTGAATTACAGCTATAGCGTTCAAGGCTGAATGATGGCTGACCTTTATGCCATGTGGGATCCAGCACAGTTGTCTTGCATAAGTTACCCTGGAGGGACCTTTGAAGGGATAAAAGTGGACAACTTCGATAGAAGCCAATGTTACTCCCTTTTATTGTATTACTTGGCTCCTGGCATTTCAACTTATCCGATAGCTCACTGGTGTCTACTTCTGATTCTAAATGACGTATCCTATTTGACAAAGGGATTTTATTATCTCACTATTCGGAAAAACCTAAGTTATGTAGATGCTGCAGGGCATGTGGCTACATCTTCCTCTGCCTTCTACTATGAGTTTGCTCCACTCTGCTTATAATTAGCCACTTATACTTAAAAGCAACAGAGCTAGCAACACAGTTTGCCAAAGCATCCAGGAACTACAGTGACAGGCACGGAATCCACAGCTAGAAGAACAGGAATGAGAGGGATCATCTGGACTCCAGAGCCCTCGTTTTCTATCGCTTTTCTGATGCTGACCATAGGGTATGACCATGGGCAAGTCAGTTCATTTCTCCGGCCTTGGTTTCTAGGTTAATGAAAAGTTTGGGGAAGATAGATTTCTAACATCTCTTTAAGTTCTTACGTGTTATGATTGTACCTAAAAAATGATAGTATGTCGAGTCAGAATTCTTTAGGCTACAAACTGATGTAAGCCTGGGTTGTACAGGAAGCAAAAAAAAAAAAGAAAGCTCACCCTGTGCCTGGTGCCTGAGCAGCCTTCCTTCCCAGCTCTGACCCTCCATGCAGGGAGGATGTCTGGGCAAGGGAACACTCTGAAGCCTGCACCCACTTTTAAATCACATTCTGAGGACTGGGTGCTCAAGACCACTGAATTCCTTGCTCAAATGACAGACCTTCCAGCAGATGAAGCCTGAGCTGGTATACTGGTGGATGTCCCATGCCCAGAGGTTTCTTGTGGTTGGGCAATCAGCCTAGGGTGGGAAGAGGAGTCCAGCCAAGGGCCAAGGGGAGGGTGGCCACATTTGGACTCTTTTCCAGGCCTGACAAATATTAGTGTGGGACCCAGTGTGGGGTTGTGCAGTGTCAGAGAAGGTGACGGGGATGGGGGGACAAAGCAGCACCTTCCCACCTGTGCGTGGAAAATCTAAAATAAATTGCTCTGTTTTCTGGACACTGGCAGTTTTGTACAATCCATTTACAACTATAATTGGCACCCCCTTTTTGCAACACTCTCTGTTAGGCTCGGGGGTTACAAAGATGAATAACAGCATGTGCCCCTGCCCTTGCGAGCCCACAGGAAGTATTTTATTATGTACTGCACTGTAACTTCTGTCTAGCTGCAGACAACAGAGTCATTTAAATGTTGAAGTTAACCCTGGAAAGCCTTTTTCAGGATTACTATGGGGACAATTTCATGATATCCAAAGGCTCAGAAGCAAAGGTGGGCAAAGTTAGGGAGAAAACAATGTTATCTCCCAGTTATCTGCAGGAACTGGAGTCAAAACAAAGCCTATTCCACCCACAGTTTAGAATGCTATGAAGAGCATTCTGTAGAGAGGAGCTTTTCTAGATCTGAAAAAGGAAACTTGCTAAATAGGTACTGGACAAAAGTAAGTGCCTGAAATGTAGTACTTTCATAAAAGTTTGGGAATAAGATTGAATGGATTAATACATACACACACAGAGGAAAGAACCACCTCAGAAACAGATATACATAAAGGAGTCAAAAGGCATAGGGAGAATCAAATTTCTCCTCGTGGCAATGCAGAGGGGTCAGGTCCTTTCTGGGTGAGATGGAGAATTGACTAGAAGCCAGAATCATACTAATGGGTGGTTTTGAGGGCTGTCAGGAATAGAATCTCTTAAAAAATTATTATTATGTCTTATTACTTTTTGCTCTTATATATGACTTACATTGATTTTTAAATATATATGAATTTTTCATTCAGTAAACTTGCCAAACCTTCCATGTTAGTTCTAAGTCCTGTATGGGTTGTCTTATACTATAGATTTTTCATTCTATAGACAGATGTTTCAGTAGCCTTTAAAGTTATAAATTTCCTCTATTTACTGCTTTAACTATATTTCACATGTGTTTGAGATCTAATATATTTTTTGTCAGCTTTAAATACTTAATATTAAGTATAATTTATTCTTTAACCCAGAAAGCATCTGAATGTTTATTTTTAAATATCTAAACTTATGATGGACTTTGGGAGTCTTAGAGCTTCTTAATTCTGTATTTTTATTTTCTATACCTTTTTTGTGTGTTAATTATTAGACATACATTAATAGAATTATTCATTTATCCTTGTATTCTGCCAACTTCTGCTGTTTACATGGGTGGGCAAAAGTAGGTTTACAGCTGTTCGTAAGGAAAAAGCCATGTAGGTCATGATTATTACAATAACTTTATTAACTCAAAAAATGTCAGAATGCAACTGTAAGCCTACTTTTGCCTGTCCTGTATGTATGTTTTGAGACTGTGAGGTTGGTAGGCTACATACTCCTATTTTGAATTGTTCTGTCTCCCTAATGTACTGTTCCTTTTATCAATACATAAAGATTCAACCTCATAAATGCTTCTTGACTTAAAATATATTTTGTCTGATATTACTGTAGATAAACTAATATTCTTTAAAAAACAACTTGGTTGGTGAACTTTGTATGCCCTTTTATTTTAAACTTTCCTATATCCTTACATTTTAAGTATATTTCATAAATAGCTTATATCTGGATTTTGTTATATACCTTTTAACAACCTCAATCTTTTAACTGGTACATATGGACCATTTATGTTTATTATAATTACTGATATATTTGGGGTTATTTCTACTGTTATTTTTTTCTAATTATCATGATTTTCCTTCTTTTAGGTAATAAAGAATGAGGTTTCATTTCTTACTGGTTTCTGTTATAGATTCTACTTCTATTCTTTTAGTGGTTAGCCTTAAATACTTAAAATGCTTACTTAGAAATTTCAAAATGAATCTCTATCCCCATCTCCAGAACAGTAACAGTGAGTTCAGAACATCTTTACTCCATCACGCAATTTTACATGTTGTTATTTAGAATGTAGGCTCTGCCCTTACTTAATTAATCCCCCAATTTCTCATTATTATTTTTATTATTTTTAAGTAATCAGTACTTATTCATATTTATAAAATTTTACCATTTTCTTTGTTCATTATCGTTTTCTGCTTTCTACTTTTTTATGTGGGGTTTAATTACTTCTCATTTCTTTTTGGGAATACCTCTCCCTTTCTGAAATAACTCTTTTAGACTTTTATTGCTAAAAATATTTTTATTTCACCAGAATGATGGCTTACTCGGGCACAAAATTGGTTAATAGTATTTCCCCTCAGTACTCTGAAGATAAAATTTTCACGGTCAGTCACTTCCAGTGTGTTGACTCTGAACAGAGTGATGCCTGTGAGAGCCATTGGTGACTCGGCGGAAAGGGCAGAAGATACTCATGAAGGGGAAAAAAGTATGGTGGCATTATAGTAAACAGAGGTAGAAAGTAGAACAATGTGGAGTGGATGGCAGAGAAAGGGACATCAGTGGCATCTCCAAAGGTCTGTGCTGAGACCTAACCATCCCTTCTTGGCCCATAATTCTACTTTCCCTTTAAATGTTAACATCTGTTCAAGTTCAAAAAAAGGGTGGCAAGAATGATCTTTCCTGCAAATCTCTGAATCGTTAGTCAAACTAGGAAAGGAAGGGTGTTCAGAGGGTCATCATTTGTTATGATGATGCTATGTTGCCTGGAAGGGGAGCATACTGCTATAGCATTTAAAGGGCAATGCAGACTTCTTTTTGGCTTATTTAAAAGTAAGTTTCCAGGTAGCATCTCACAGCCTTTTCAAATAGCGGGAACCTGGAGCAGTGGCTGGGGAGGGTGTCGTGCAAAGGACGATGTTTACTTAACCGGTAAATAGCCTGTCCATCATTTCCACTGTTACTATATTTGAATACAACTGAAAACTTAGTGAAGTTTGACATGTTTTTCCCATATGTATTGATTTAAAACCAAAGAATATTAAGGCTGGCAGGGGCCTCAGAGACCATCTATCCTGAACCCTTTGCTTTATTCGTGAGAAGCGGAGCTCGAGGGGAGCTAACCTAGTGGGGGAGCCCAACGAGGGAAGGAAGATGGGGTCATGCAAGGACTTCAGATACCGGCAGAGCTTCACTCATAATAATTATTGCTTTAACCCCACATTTTATTTTCCAACACTTTCTTGAGTACATGAAAAAAATGACACTAAGGTGTTTCTTTTTTAACCCAGTGTTTTAAATACTGTACTCAGTTCTATTCTTTGCTCATATGAAGAACTAATCCATTGCCTATTCAACAATTCTGATTTAATGTTGATGTAACAAACTGTCTGTACTCCAAGTCCTTGCTGTATTTTTTCTAAAAATATTCTCATTTTTAGCTCAGCTTGAACATTCTTTCAGTTTTTCTGTTAGGGAAGAAAGCCATTACAAACTATTTTCTTTTCCAAAAGTTCTAATCTAAGATGACATACAATTTAGGTGGACAAAGTTCTAACATTACTGTACTACTCAACCCCTAACACCTCTTTATTTTCTTTTCCACCTGGTTTTCTTTTTATGTTTTCTTTCTCGTGACATTGTTTATTGTCTTCAAGGACAATGTAAGGGAATTCAGTTTTCAGTGACAGCATTCCTGGCTTCTGATCAAAAGACTTCATTCCCAAGATAACTACTTCTAGACAACAAATACAGGCAGTGTACGGTGATGAAACACAGCTTTTACTCTATTTTGTTCACTGAGCATTTGAACTATTAGTTCTTGGAAGACCATCTATATATTCAGAAGGTTATTTTCTTTTAGAGGACTTTGCAGAAGGAAATCACGTGCACCACTGATTTAGTTAGTTTAGCATCCTGAAAGCCTTATCCATCTGGACCCTGTAGACACCCCAGTTCCAATTAAGCCAGCTGGGTAAAAATTTCAATAGAGTTAATTTTGCCAGCTGAGCAAGTCATGCTCACTGAGAATATAGACTCATTACAGAGGACTCTGGCCCACTCTTGTCCCAAAGAACATAAACTCTAGCTCTTGAGTAACTTTTTAAAAGGTCCCTAAAGAAATGTGTTCAATCTGCTAAATCAGGAGTGATGGATGCATGGGTCAAGTGGGAGAGAGGGCAGGGAAGGTCAGGAGACAGCACTCAATGTCAAGATAAAAGCTAGCAATGGGGTGTTCTAACTAGAAGATTTCTATGTGGCTATTTCTTACATCAAGCTGGATGCAGTTGAATTTTTGAAGGCTTCCAACACACAGATCCTGTTCTTGGCTAGAGAAGCAGTGATACTGAGAGAAACTTGTAAAACTTCTTTTCTTTATACTTGCAGAGAAGAACGCTAGGCTGCTGTCACAATGCGGAGGGTTGAATGTAACAGAATCTTGGAGATGGTGTAGCCTAAGCCTCACAATCTGAAGATAAAGAAATAAGGTTCGGAGGGGTGAACTCACTTGTCCATGACCATAGAGCTATTACTACATAGCCAGACCAGTGATCTTGGTAGTGAATCACACTGCTACTCTTAATTTAACACCCAATTTAAAAGAGCGAGAGAGCAAATAAATCACTGCACACCCCAACACTGGGAAATAACGCAACTTTCTGAGGTCTAGTGGGAACCCTATAATTAGAGTGCAAGCAGGTACTGGGCATCTATTTCACTTGTCAAAATCCCTGGAGGTGTGTTTCTGAAACCTATTGCCAGGCACAGCAGTGGCCTGCCAAGCATTCTTTGGCCTGCTATCCTAGTGCTGTAAATCTGTGCATCTCCCGCAGGGAGAGGAGTGAAAAATTAATGAGAAGCTCAGAAAAGCTCATTTGCAGGGCTATAGAGATTGGGAGGGCAATGGAAATGGGAAGTGAAGGCAAAGGTTTAAGCTATCAGCCTGAAGCTCTGGCAAATCATATAAATGGGGTGTAAATGTAAATATACCCACACAAAAATGGAAAAGCACCAAAGAGCTATTTAGGGAAGGACTGGATCTGAATGATAAACACCCAGGGCAGAGCTCTTTGTGATTCATTCACGGGCATCCGTTCATCTCTGGGATGCCCAAACCTACAGCCATCTGACCTAAACAGCTCGGCCCAGGTCTCCTTGAGTCAGCATTTCCTTTTCATGAGAAAAAAAACCCAGGTATCTTGATTCAAATGTTTCTCTTATTCTGCTTGGCCTACCAGCCTTATAAGAATGAGGGTAAAATTTTAAACATCAGGTACCTGAAAACTTTTTTGGAGAATTTTTTTTCTTTTCAACAAGGTGATATACAAGTAATTCATTCTCCAAGAAGAAAAAAAATCAGTTTGTGTTAAAAATTTTAAACCGTTTCATTGAAAAAGCTTGATGTCCAAAGAAGAACAAAGGGCACAAATCACTTCCCACTGGGAACCGGATGTGGGACTGTATTTGCACCTGAACATCCTGGGCACTGCCAGCTCAGGCTCGGTCTCCACCTGTTCCTTCTCTCAGGCAGTTTATTCCCAGGTGAGAGTTCCCTAGCTATTCAGCACATGCTCCTGGCTGTGGAATCGCTGTTTTTAGAGTGTGGTATCTGGATGAAGGGTGATCACTGCTCAGAAGTGCTCTAGAGCTGGACACCAGGAAGGTGCTGCTCACGGCAACAGCTGAGGTACTGACATTCTTTTGCTAATTAAAAATATTTGCGAGTCCAGTAAGCAGTTGTCAGCAGACCTCAGCTCTTATTGATGTGATAATATACATATATTTTTTATTTTATTTTTCAATTACAGTTTCCATTCAATATTATTCTGCATTAGTTTTAGGTGTAGAGCATGGTGGTCAGATAATCATATACTTTACAAAGTGTTCCCCCTGCCCTGATATTTCCAGTGCCCACACCATATAGTGATAACATTTTAAGTCAATATGACTTGCTCACGCACCTCCAGAAGATGCTTAAGAACAGAAACCTAGTTATCTTTTGAGAGCAAGAAGGCCTTCTTCTCATTCACTGTTGTGGTTCGAACCGCATGCCCCCCAAATTCACACGTTGAAGTCCTATGCCTCCAGTATCTCAGAATGTAATCTTATTTAGAAATAAGGCTATTAAAGATGTGATTAGATTAGGATGAAGTCCAGTTACAGGTAGGATGGGCCTTTAGTCCAATATGACTGAATCCTTACAAAAATGGGACATTTGGACACAGACACACATACAAGAGAACACCCTGTGAAGATGAAGGCAGAGATCAGGGTGATGGATCTACCAGCCAAGTGATGACAAAGATTGTCAGCAACAGCCAGAAGCTAGGACTCAGGCATCATCCCTGCTGATACCTTGATCTAGGTCTCCTAACTTCCAGGACTGTGAGACAGTAAATTTCTGCCACTTATGACACTCATTTGTGGTACTTTGTCATGGGAGCCCTAGAAAATGAACACAACCTCCTCATAGGGTTAGAATGATTCCCTCTCTTTTCAAGACACAAGGGAACTCTGCCTGGGTGCCCTGCACTCCCAGTAAATGGCCTCTCCTTCACTGTGTGGTGGGAACCTTCTGGACCCTCTCTGAGCATGAGGATTCCTTGGCAAAAACAGAATGCCCTGGCCCTGGCCAAGTAGCTCAGTTGCTTAGAGCATCACCCTGATGTGCAAGGTTGCAGGTTCTATCTCTGGTCAGGGCACATACAAGAAGCAACCAATGAACGCATACATAAGTGGAACAACAAACTGATGTCTTTCTCTCTCTCTCTCCACCCCCCCACCTCTACAATCAATTTTTAAAAAACCAGAATGCCCTTCTATTCTCATCTCTCAAATTTGACTCTTACCCATTCTAAAAAAAAAAAAAAAGGAGGAGAAGAAAAAAAGTGCTACTAATCATGAGTCACTCAGGGTCAAAACCTGAAAGCTATCTTTGATTTCTCCTCTCTCGCCCCCACATCCTGCCTCCCAAGTCCTGTCATTTCTGCCTCCTCCGTGTCTCTCAAAGCTCTCTTCTCCTTTGCATTCCTCATGCCACCACCCCATGCAGGCTCCAATTATCTGTTGCCTAGACTGTTACAATAGCTCTCTAACTGGCCTCCCCTGGCCAGGCTCTCTACTGTTTCCCTGGCAGTTATATTAGTAACTGCCAGTGAGTCACCCAAAGGCCAGCTGTGATTATGTCCCCTCCATGCTCCAAAGGGGACGAGAGCCCAGCTTTGGAGTCTTTACCACTTTCCACGATCTAATCCTAACACATCTGCCTGCATCTGCCTGTTATGAACTCATATTCCAACTAAGTGAGACTTCTAAAACATAGTTCTGGTTTCCCATCTGTGCCTTTGTTTATGCCATTTGCTCGGTATAGAATATCCTCTCCCCTAGTTCTATCTGTAAAATTCTAGGCATTGTGTAAGGACTATAACCGTGGTGCTGTGCTCTGAAGTGCAAAGGAGCAGACTGATTCTGGCTCCCCGCCTCACAGAGATGTGACACTCACCTCACAGAGATGAAAGAGAGTTTCAGTTTCCACAAATGCAAAACAGGGATGATAATAATACTTCATGGGGCTACAGTAAGAATTAAACAAGAAAATGCATGAACCACATTTAGAATACTACCTGGTATATTAAGGATTCAATGACTTTCATCACCTATTATCTTATTCACAAGTACTTTAGTGGAAGTTGAAGGTAATGGCCCTCTTTCCTGACCTCTCAAAACATCTTCACTAATCTGCTCTTTTACCACTTAAGTTTCTTTACATTTTTTTTGGATATGCCTCTCCTTAAGTGATGCCTTTGTAGCACTTCTTCCTGCATCTGGAATGTCTCTTCTCTCTATAGACTGTTCACACCAATTCCAAAGTTCCCGCAGAACCTCACTCTGCCTTCCTCACTCCTCAGCGCTCTATTGCCATCTCTACCCCTGCATCCGTTGGGCCAGAATCAAGGTACCTGATTTTTTCATACTTGTGTCTAACTAAGGGCCTAACCCAGTGCTTAACACTTGGTAAGTACAAAACAAAGAGGAGACTGAATATTGAACCACCAGCGGGTGAACATCCCACTGGCCAGCAAGTCTACTGTGTTTTCTTTAGACAGCGACCATTGCTTGGATTACCAGGTGCTGCGTGTTTGTTCCACGCATGCACACACAGGTCAAAGGCTGAAATAACCCAAGAGACTAATGTTTCCCAGGGGTGACTGCAGGTCATTCTCCTGTGCAGTAATTCTCAACTGGCACTAAATTAAGGCACTCACTTTTTGCGATTCCAGAGCACTTTGTGTATACCTCATGATCACTGATCTTGCAGCCTGGTAATTATTGGCTGCCGGTTGTTTCATTCTAATAGTGTGTGTTCAGTGTGGGCAGACTTTGTCTCATTTAGCTTCTAATTTTCTGCGCCTGGCATTTAGGAGATCTTGGGTAAGTATTTGTGTAACAGGAATTTGCAGGAGAAACCTGAGCTGAACAACCATGGGGTACAGTGAGCCATTAAGTAGCATCAGTTAGGAAAAGAGGGATGCCTCCTTACATTTTTTTTCAAATACTCCATTGCTAGAAAGGTATGTCTGATCAAATATTATTGTTATTTCCATGACAAAATTCTGGAAAGAGTGAAATTCTAAGCTGTATTCATCTAACAACCCTGGCCTGATTTCTAGCTCTAGTATATATCTTAGAGTATATTTTGTTTTCCAAGCAAAATATGCAGAGAGAGAGCAGAAAGACTCCTTGGCATATGACCTTGAGCTCTAATGAGTTCTGCTGTGGGGTAATCAAAGGGCCCAGGCTGAGAACCTGCAGCTTATAGAAGACAGATGTGAATGTGTCCTGGCCAAACACTGGTGGGGGCTCGTGGCATGCCTGGAAAGGCTAACCCTGCGGATTTCCCTTTCAGAAAGTAAAACTGGGGCTGATAAAGAGGACGGGGGTTTCAAGGAGCAGGTCCCACCTTTATCAGCAGAAGGCTGAACAAATTCTGCATCTGAAAAAGAGACATCTGTTGGAATACAGGTCAGGACAACTTCAGGTTCTTATTGAACAAAACTATTTAGTGACTGAACAAAAAGAACTTCAAACTGGCCACAAGTAATAGTATACAGGCTGGTTGTTATCAAGACCTTATTCTAGAAAACAGATTCCTGTTTTCATGCTGGCAAATCCAAATATTGAACAAAAGTATCATGGGCTGCGGTTCCAGACTTCCAGAGTTCAAATCCTACCTATGCTTTTGAACAGCTGTGTGATCTTAGGGTAAGATGCTTAACCTCTCTGTGCATCCATTCCCTCATTTGTGAAATGAGAATAAAAGTAGTTACTGTCTTGTATGGGTTTGTGATAATTAATGTGAGCTAATAAATGTAAAGTGATTAGAAGAGTGAATGGCACATAAACAGTATATATGTTGATGAACTAAGATTGAATTAGGCAAAGGTGATGTGTGAATACATACAGCCCAGTAAGAATGTTTCTTTTGTAATTATTTTGTATAAAATTAACACATACCCATGGAAAGTCTTCAAATGCAAAGACAGAAGTATGATGATAAGCCAAACCCTCCTCCCTGTCTAATCTCAACACCCAGTTCTGTTCCCCCAGAACCTCTATACTCAAATGTCTCTTCTGTATCTTTACAGACAAAATTTTATTCAGAAACCAACATTATACACTCTCTCCCTTAGTTAATAATAGTGTATTGAGTACTGGAAATTTGCTCAGAGAGTAGATTTCGGGTGCTCTCATCTCACAAAAACCGGTGACTATGTGAGGAGATAATATGTTAATTAGACTGAATGTAGTAATTATTTCACTATACATGCATCATATTGCATACCTTAAATATATACAAATTTTGTTAAAAAAAGATGGGAGTAGAAGTCAAAAAAATTAATAAAATTGACATGAATTATATGAACACATAGTGCTCTGCACCTCACCTTTCTTTCCCACTAAACTGTACATCTTAAAGTTCTCTCCACATCTGAACACGTGGCTCCCCCTCACAGTTACTTCGTGGCTCGACGGCACTCCGCGGTGTAGAGAGACCATGATTTACGTAGCCAGGCCCACTGATGGCGTGTGTCTGTTTCCAGTTTCCTGACATTATAAGTAATCTGTAACGAACACCCTTGCACACCCGTCTCACTATACTTCGGCAAGCACACATGTAGGTTAAATTCCTGGAAATTACAATTCTTGCTGGGCATGCCCCTCCTGAAATTTGTTTTTAGTCAGCATCTTCTTTTCCTGGCTCTGGGATCTTCTTCCTTCCCTGACCATCCTTTGCTAGATGTGACAGACTTCAAGGTCAAGGTAAGTGCGTTTAAAATGTTGGTTACTTTTGCCAAATTGTCCTCTAAAATGCTTGCTCTGCTTCATCCATCCGCCAACGCTGTATGACAGTGGCCGTTTCCCACTGTACTAGCTGATGCAGTGTAGTGATCGACTTCTTTTATCTTTGCCAAAGTAACAAATGAAAAAGAGTATCTCATTAGTTTCAATTTGTGTTTGTTTAATTATGAGTAAGGGTGAGATCTTCTTATATGTAGGGGGTATTTGTATTTTTCTTTGATTTGCTAGTTATATCCTTTGCCCGGACAATATG
This sequence comes from Desmodus rotundus, assembly GCF_022682495.2. Classification (NCBI taxonomy): domain Eukaryota; kingdom Metazoa; phylum Chordata; class Mammalia; order Chiroptera; family Phyllostomidae; genus Desmodus; species Desmodus rotundus. Next base: position 79,619,191 of record NC_071389.1, read on the forward strand.
GCTTGAATTGAAAATATAAACTGTGCTACTTCCCTGAATCAGATCTTCGATGGTGACTCAGTGCCTATAGGATAAAGTCTGGGTCCCTAATATGGGGACAAGGGGCCTGTGACCTGGTGTCTTCTAAGGCTCCTCTCTGGTTGCTCCCCTTGCCTCAGAATTAATGGTCCAGTAACACCTCGCTGCTGTGCTGCCCAGTCTTCTTCAGTAAAGATTCATGGAGTGACTGGGTAAAGGAATTCCAATTTTCATGTAATTCACCTTAAATAAAGAACCATTAAGAAACATTCTGTTATTTCCTCAAGTATTTTATTTTTCTTGTCAATCTGTATCAGAGACCACTTTTAAATAATCTGTCTTTTATGGTTTCTGGAAGTTTATATTGGTAATGATATCCAGATACTTTCCAGCTGGCTGTTATTAACATTCCCACTGAAGTTTACTTATTCTGGTGGGGAAAAATGTTAGACTGTAAGTGGACTGCAATATTCATACCAGGAGTTTAAAATAAACCACAAAGGAAGAAATGAGTCCAAACAGAGGCCAATGATCACAACTCCCCTGAGGAACAAACTGTCCAGTGTTGGAGGAACCTAGAAAAGAGCCTACTCTCCCGTTTCATTTCTTACTGACACATAACTCCACTCTCCATCCCCATGTTCCAGCCCCAATGAGTGAAGCTGTCACTCACCACATCACACCACAACCTTTTTAGAAAGCAAGAGTCAAAAAAATATGGACACCCAATGTGCACCAGAACAGGTCTCTGCCCTAAAGAAGGAAGCACAAAAGAAAAACCACGCTGTGCATGCAGACACTTGTGGCAGGGGTATCTACAATAGCACGCACCCAAGGGAATGGTTTCTTTTTTTTTAATCCTCATCTGAGGATATATTTATTGATTTTTAGAGAGAGGGAAAAGGAGGGAGAGAGAGAGAAACATTGATAGGCTGGCATGCCATACACGCCCCAACCAGGGATCAAACTCTCAACCTACATAATGTGCCCTGACCAGGAATTGAACCCACAACTTTTTGGTGTAAGAGACGACGCTCCAACCAACTGAGCCACCTGGCCAGGGCCCAAGGGAATGTTTTATAGTCATTAGGAAGGTGATTTGCTTGACTATGAGTAAGAATTCCACTACAACATAACACTAAGTAAAAAAATTAAAATAGGAGAGAGATATATATTTATACTTTGAATTCAACTACCTGAAGTTATCATGAAAGAACACAAAGAAATATGTATAGATGATCATAATTTATGTCAAAAAGGGTGTTTTATTTTCAAACTTTAATGGAATCTATTATTTTTACTTCAAAAACATCTCTCAAGGTTCCTTTTAACACTAGATGGGGTTGCAGTTTGTGATGACCATGTTAAGTGACTTGTTGAGAGAGATTTAGTTACACATCCATGGTTAGAATCCAACACACATGGCCCACTGGTCTTTCCAGAAGCCCCAGAAGCTGATGTGACTGTGGCTGGCAGGGAAGGCCCGGTGCTATGAGCATCTCTGTAAACATCTGCCTAGCCCAGATCTACCACGTGATGTTCCAGTCATTCCTGAGGCACGCGAGAGATCCTCCTTGTAATGGCCAATTTTCTGATAATGAATCTTTCCAGTTGTCCATGCATGAAATAGGGTTTTGTGCTATGATGGGTAAATTGTATAACTTTTTTTTTACACAGGAATATATTATTGTAAAATGATGTTGTGGAATGGCAGTTTATAGTTACTTCATATAATTTTCATAGAAACATCTGGAAATGTAATCAGCACAATGCTCAAAGTACCACATTAAACCACCCCTTCTTGCACGCTGGGAATCATTTAAAGACCCTTTTCACAGGTGCCCTTGACAATAATGTGCAGGGGTAGCAAGCAGCTTCTTACAATTTCAGAGCATCTCACAGCTTCCTGAAAATCAGGGACTGTAAGGCCCAGACATCGGAACGGAACGGCTTTTCAGAGCACAAAAAAAGATGTTGCTATGCCGTAGAAGAGACAGTCATTCTCTTCAGAAACTCACACTTGGTTAATTTGGGGACAAAAATAGACTAATGTTACAATAGTCTTCTGTGCCAAAATTATATCTGCATCTGAACATCATTAGCTCTCCTCTCTGACTTCTCCTCCACAAAGACTTTTTGTAGGAACTGCTTAATTATAACTCATTGTGACTCAACAGGCAAGTCCTCAGAGGCACTGCAGGTTATCACAGGCGTCCTCCTTCCCCAGGTCAGACGGCCACTCGGCGAAGGTCCTTGCTACACAATGCTTTCTTTCATTCCTGCGATTTCATGAATGCCTCACACGTTTGATATTCACACAGTGCTCCCACCCCAACTCCCTCCCCTGCTAAGAAAAGGAAGAAGGAAAGCCTTTAAAACTGACCTTCAAAACTGTTTGATTCATGAATGGCCTCATGGTCTATCTTTCCCTCTGTTAAGGTTACTTGATTATTTGTTTTAGTCAAACAAATCCAAAATCGTAAGTGATTCACTGCCTAAGGTCATTCCTATATCTCCAACAATTCATCAAGGAAACCAATAACAAAATAAATCAACCAACCGATACACAACGGAAATCATTTTTTCAAGAAACAAGTGAATACGCATCACAGAGGTGTCTTTCTCTGCCTCAGGGATGCTAGCATCAGTCACTGACATAACCAAGTCTTATCTCCAATATTATTTTGTCTTCTTAATGAGATCAGCTTTCTGAATTCAAGTCTGTTTCACACTGATCTACCTAGATATACATATATCTTAACCTTTTCACTCTTTATGCTTCAATTCAAGTCATGTGTAACAGGGATATTTCCAAGCAAAGCACAGAAGGCTTTGGAGTCAGGTAGCCTCGCATCCAGATCCTAGGATTTCACTATTCACCAGCCAAGTGATCCGGAGCAAGTTACTGACCCTTCTTACGCCTCATTATCCTCTTCTATAAAACAGTAACTACGAGTAACTGCCTCACAGGACCACTGAGAACTACATCGCAGCTAGTTCAGTATGTGTCAGTTAGTGGGCACACACCTATTAGTGGTGCTAATGTGATACTATCAGGTTTATTAACTAAAAACGTCAAAGCATGCTGGGGAAATACAGGAGACCCAGATGTATGTCCATGTTAAAGTTATAGTGGAGAACGGAAAGCACTCATCTGTAATCGGACTGGATAAGAAAGTAAAATAGAGATTTGACTCAAAGGTGCCCCCAAAGTGAATGATAATTCACTTCATAGAGTCAGGGTACTTCTGGAGGGGAAGGCTGTCAGGGCAGAAAGGAGGCACTGATGCAGACACACTTACGTGGGGTGACAGTGGAAAGGTTGTGTGGAGGGCTGGCCTCAAGGTTGGCCCTGCCAACAGAGAGGTGAGCCCAAGGATGCCATGCAGGTAGAACCAGAGAATTCAATGAACTTCAGAGACGTGAGCACGTTAGCTGGCATAAATGAGCACTCCGACAATAGGGGAGGGAGAGGAGAAGAGGGAAACTAGAGCAGAGGAAGAGAAATAAAGAAAGAAGAATGTGTTGAACATAGAGAAGTGCTTAAGGAGAGTCCAAAGCCCTCTCCTGGCCTGCTGCAGTGAGAGGAGTGGCAGCAGGGGGTGTGGTGCCCTCCTAGAGGGCCTGGAAGTGGGGACAGGCCTCTGGGCCTGCTGGCATGGAGCCGATGACAGGGGCAGTCATGACCTTTGGAGAGCGAAAGGAGTATTGGAGGAAGGGAGAGTAAATTATTGGTGGAGGAAATTGTCACTGGGACAGAACTTCCAATCAAAGACATGAGCCAAAGTGCGGGAGAGGAGGCAAAAACACCATATGAGGGCTGGGAACAAAGAAATTCAATGCCGTAAAGACGCTAAGGAACTCAACTACCATTAATTAATTTAACCAAAATGGTAGACAGTTGAAGGCCATTCTAATGACTTCATGAGTCTTGGTGCCAATGGTTCCTTCTGCTTTCTTTGAGAAGTTAACTTCTTTTCTATTTGTAAAACAGAACTGGCCTCAGGGCTGCAGCTTCTGTCCAGGCGGCTTTGTGTTGAGTGACCATCACCCTGCCTTGCCTGGCACAGGCCTGTATCGTGCTCATTGTCCTGGTCTAGGTAGCAATGGCATCATTTTACTTTCAAAGATGTCTAGGTTTGGAAAACCTATGGTTGGCCTATGGCCATCCTGTTGATGTCTCTTTGTTTTCGAGCCACAGAGCTCCACTTTTTCTGAAAGAGATTTCACACACATTGTCTTCTCCCCCAAGAACACCTCTTCGTATATCATGCATATTTTTGTCTAGGATGAAGCAAAGGAGAAACAGGATGAGGCACTTCCTCAGACACCACTGTGTTCGTTCACTTAATTGCAAATTCATGGACAGAGGAAATGAACACTTTAGTGAACTAACTTGTCAGTACTAGGAAGACATGGGATAAATTCCAACTTCTTGGAACTGTAACACAGTGTGTCTAAAATGAGGCTCCTGTACCCAGCACCCAAACAGCACTTCCTAACTCTAAGAGACACCCTTCAGGGGTGCCATGCAGTGCATGCACGTTCAAACACTGAAACTAAGAAATAAGGAGTCTTTATTCTTGGATGTTTGATTTTTAATGATTTTCTAGAAAAAGAACTCATGCTAGCTGAAACTTACATAGAACTTATTCTCTGCAAGGTACTATTCCAAGGGCTTTCCAGCATTAAGTTCTTCTTCAATCCTCACCAGTTTAGGAGGTGCCAGTGTTATCCCTACTTTAGATGAGGGAGCTGAGCAGCGAGTATGAGTAACGTGCCTGGGTAACGTGGCAGTGGGGCCACCCAGTCTGGCCCTGACCATTCCCCGCATGGAGCCCCTGCTGACCTTTAAAGTCAGTGGCCAAACACACATCTAGTGATAAACACTGTGAGGTTTGTGTCCTTTCATAGAATTAGTTCTATGAATATTGAGCCCCAATTCTAGCAGCCACCACAGAGGCCTGTGTAATTACTGTCTGCTTACCAGTCTGAGCATATTTTATTCCTATATGTCAAATAGAAGGAGATTGTGTTCCATAGAAAACCTAAATGCAACGACTTTGAATGGTATTTGTTTGAAGCCAGTATCAATTTTCCTTTTCTTAGCCACTTAACTAAACAGCATCTGCCTTGAACATGGCATTGAACTAGACACTGAGATACAAAGATGAGGAAGATGTTAACCACTGTTTTAAGGGCATTGAAGAAAGACATTATGATTTCCACTGTCTGTTTTTATAGATGAGCTTCCCTTCCTTCATATTTTAGCTATATTCAGATATGTCAGAAGAGGAAAGCATCTTGTAATGTCACTGTTAAGTATAGATGAACTGTATGTTTTAAAACATCTGAATTATGAGTTTTCACACTCAGGAATCCAAAATGCAACGTAAGTGATACGAGTCCAGGCTAAGTTCAAATTCTAGCTCTGCCTTCTAACTGGAATTTATTTACCCTAAGACCCCGTGTCTTCACCTGTCAAATGGAGTTAACACCACCAGCAGGTCTGTTGTGGAATTAAAGCCAGTAGGCATGGAAAGGGTCGTGCGTGTTTCACATCCATAGAGAACTCCAGACGAGAGTGACCACCGCTGTTGTCATCAATATAAAATTGTTGAAGTGCATGCTACCCTTGCTTGTCTGCTCCAACCGTGAATCTGGGCTACTCCTGTGACTTATTTTACCCAACAGAATACTGCGAATGGGACACTGGGCCAGTTTTGGATCTGAGCCTTAAAAAGGTCCAGCAGTTGCTACTTTGGTGCTGCTGTGGGCCCTGAGCCACCCTGCTGGAGAGCACATGGGGAGACGCCCTGTGAAAAGGCTCTGAGAACACGTGGAGGAGGAGCGGGACTGCTCTCCCCATGTCTCCATGAGTCCCAGTGACTCCCAATGACCCTGACTGATGCTGATACCTGTCTGTGGACACTTGGGCGACCCCAAGAGAGGCCAGCAGAAGAATGACTCAGCTGAGCCCAGTCAATTTGCAGGGCACAAGAGATAATATGACTGTGTTGTTGTTCTAAGCCACTGAGGTTTGGAGTGTTTTATTACCCAGCAACAGACAACACAAACCACAGTGCTGCCCAAATAACCTGAGATTCAACACAAACTGTCACTGAGTCTGACCTGTGCGCGACTCTGATATACTGAATGATAATCACGAATGATGGCCAAGTTCTTCAAAGGCTGGGACCTTCTGTCGTGAACTACCCTTTCCTCTCTCAGATTTTGGTAAACAGAAGAACTCAAAAATACAGTGGGCTGAGCAGCCCACTCAGGTGCCCAAGTGTCAGGTGCTCTGCTCAGTGCTGGGAGACAAAGGGAGAAAGACAGGGTCACTGTCATTGGAGACTTTACAGTCTTGACATATAAGCAAAGTGATGGGTTAAGTTCACGTGGAGGGAAAACAATTACATCTTTACAACCTTACTTCTAGGAAGGTACTAATTTCCATAGTCTTTAGCCTATACCATCTAATAAGAGATACTTTTTAAAAATAATCAGGGCCATTAAGTCTACCTTGCTGTCTAACCCCTAGTTGTCCCCTTTGTGGGTCATGGTGGGTTAAGAAGATTCTCTGCCTGTCTGTACTTAACCTCTTTTTAAAAGAAACCAAATGCTCCAATGGCCCCAGAAGAATTTGGGTACCATTCAGATGCTGAAAGCTATACAACTTGGTTTGATAATTTCTTATTAAAATCAGATGCTAAATGGTGCATCAATTATTTGCATGTTTGTTTTTCCTAATCATGAGAATTGTCATTGCTGAAAAATGTGTGGAATATATTTATTTGGCTTAACAGCCACTCTGCTGATATTTCTGTTTTCCTTGGAATGCCAAAGTCACATTAAGGCAAATTTTGCAGCTTGACACAGTCCAATAGTCTTAAACAAACAGCACGTCCCTCAAGCTCATGCAGCCTTTTGGTGATTACTACATAGTTCTCCATGTCCTTTCTAGCCAAACTTCTAGAAAGAAGAAGTCTGAAGTCTGCTCTCTTTTCCCTCCTTTACTTCTCAATAGGATGTTATGTAAACCCCAGCAGTACAGCTTCCCTGATACCATTCTGCCTAAGCACACTGATGACAAGTTGTCACTGAACCCACCGGACACTTCTCGGTCCTTACTATCTTGTCAGGACCTGGCAGAGGGGTCCCTCCTCCTTTCTTGAACTCTCTCTGTTCTGGTTAGGTGTTCCTGGCTTTTCTTTGAACTGTCTTGTGGGCTTTGTGTACCTTCTTTGTGGGCTCTGTTGCCTCTGCTTGTAGCTTACAGGCCAGCAGTCCTCGTGGAGCTGCTGCAGCCCCTCTCGCTTCCTACGTCATGTCCCCTCCTTAGAGTTTTTACCCCATGACCTAAAAGATGCGCTGGGTGCCCATGACTTCCAGATCTGCATTTCCAGCCAGACCTGCCCCGATCCCAGTTCTCTATGTCCAATGTCCTCTCCATCTGTGATGTCACATAGCACACAAAGCCGGCACTCCCCAACATAAATGATCATTTTCCCCACACACCTGCTCCTCTTCACTGTTCCAGAAGTAGTGAGTGGTATCTCTCCGCCCATCCAACTGCTCAGCAAGGAACATAAGAGTAGCTCTTTATTCCTCCCTCATCCTCCACATCCAATCTGTAACCGAGTCATGCTCATTCTGTCTCCTAAATATCTCTTGCAATTGTGCAGAGTCTTAAGTTCCTAGTGCCAGTATGATAGTCTAGGCTATCTTCACCTCTCCCAAACATTATAATCAACCACCTGCTAACCAGGTTCCTTTTTACCAGAATCAGTAGGGACACAATATTCTGTTTGCAATGAGGGGTCTTCTTAATTCTATCATGAGGAAAGTTTCTCTCACTCTAGACATATATAGAGAGAAGTAGTTATGTTAAAAACTTGTAACAACATTGGGCACCACTCCAAACCCTTTCCCATGATGTAGAGAATAATCTTGTAAAAGGCAAGTCCCCTGATAGCTTCCTCAGGATCCTGTATTAGGATAAAGCCTAGACTTCCTAACATGCCGTGGAAGACCCTTTACAAGCAGACCCTTGCCCACCTCTTCATCCTCATTTCTCACTACTCTTTGCTCCTCCACTTACAATCCTTTCCAAACTATAACCCCTTTTTAAGTTACAGATGGCCAACCTCTCTTCTCTCTTCTCCAGGCTCTCTCACATTCTGTTCCTTCTACCAGGAGAGAAGACTCTCTCTCACATTCATGCTCTAACTCCTTGATTAAACATGCATTTCTCTAGGAAACCTTCACTGATAACTTGAAGCTCAGTTGGGTTTGTCTCCTTGGGCTTCTTGGAGACCCCTGAAGTCTAAAAACCTAAGCTCTGACCAAGCAGACAACATTACTTTGTTAGCTTAAAAAAGGAACCTCAAGGGAACATTAAAGTTAGGGTACAGAGGCCTGAATCGGCTGTCTCCCAAGCACACATGTGCTTATTCATGATCACCAGTGTTTCCAACACACCAGTTTTATCTGCTTTCCCCAGTGGGAAGAATATAAACTTCCAGCTTAAGGGCTGTGCCAGTGTAATCGCACATAGAACCCTAACAGTGGACATAGTTTGTCCACGCTGGATAAGAGGCAATAATCCCCTTTATAAATAGTGATCTTCAAACTCATGCTACAAAAGGAAGTCGATAAAAGCCTTGATGTAAACCTTAGGCGATCTGTCTCCTCTAAGCATTGCAAGTGCACTCCCCCAATCACACAGCGTACTAGGGATTCCCAGTAGAGAAACATTAGGAGTGTGGGGTTAGCAAGGGGACCACCATCTTGGACACCAGGAACTGAGTCTTCCTGAAGAGCCCAGAAGCCCATCACACCAGGTCCAAAGGCAGAATCCAATTTAGACTGCCTTCATTATCCAAAGAGTTTTATTTAAAGGGGAATAATTCTGGAGGTGGGCTTCCCAGGAAGGGAATCTTGAAACCTGGTGGTTGCTAGAGGCATCAGTTATTCTGGATAAATTGATGGAAGAAATAAAGGAAGCAGAGTCTGGCCTTGAGAGAAAGAGGCTGTCAGAACTAGCTAACAGGTCAGGGTTAAGGGTTGACTCTTATTCCATTGGGATATTTTGGGGTAAGCAGAACCTACAGCAGAAGCCAATGAGGCAGAGGGGCCAAATGAGAAGGCTGGAGCTTCATGCTTATGTGAGCACCTAACAATCTCCTGCACCAGTGTTGTGTTGCACAGAAAACAGTGGACAAAAGCAAATAGACTATTCCTGGATGCTGTAATACAAGGGGAGCTCCTAACATAGCTCAGGCCTGGACCTTCATTATTACTAGCTGTTGTGTGGGGCCAGCACAAGCAAAGGCTGATGCCCACAGGTTCCCAATTACGTGGCCTGGTAGGGGAATAGGCAATCGATCAATCCTATTTGAAAGTGCTGCCTTATTACAACACTTTTATCTTTGTTAGGTGGGTTTGCTAATTACTGGGATGAAAGTTTAAAAAGCAACTTTTGATTTTCTATGAGTCAATTAAATTGCAGTATTTTACTGGCCTAAGAATATGATGGACTGAAACATCCAATCTGAGGAAATAAAACACAGAGAATCTTTCCAAGAAAACATCAATTCAGCAATTATTTGAATGTTAAAATCAACTGGGAAAGTTCCTTTTGTTTCTTGATTGAAAATGGAAAATTAAATCAGCACAAAATTTTGCAAGTAAGTTATATAGGTCTTTGTCCGCTGGTAGACAGGAACATCTAACTACATTTCAAATAATGCCCTGACTTGTTTTTCCTCCTCAGGAACCCACGGCCATGGCTGCAGTCTGTGTTTTGTCTCCACTTTGAATTCAAGGATGCAGCTCTGTAGTCCCAAGCTCCTGCCCTGCTAGCTGGCTCTGGCAACTGATGCTACTAACTGTTGTTAAATTCTTTGACCTCTTTTAGGAGGGGAGGCTCCCAAACTCATTGTACGAAACCAGAATTATAATAATTCTAAAACCAGATGAAGACACTACAAAAAAAGAAAATTATAAGCCAACATCCTTGAAGAATATAGAGACTAAAACCCTCAACAAAATATTAGCAAACTGAATACAGCAAATACCCTAAGAACCCTGAAACACCAATCCAAAAGAATCTATGCACCCCAATGTTCATAGAAGTACAGTTTACAATAGCCAAGTGCTGGAAGCAACCCAAGTGCCCATCAATAAATGAATGGATCAAAAAACTATGGTACATTTACAAAATGGAATTCTATGCAGCAGAAAGAAAGAAGGAGCTCCTACCCTTTGCAACAGCATGGATGGAACTGGAGGGCATTATGCTAAGTGAAATAATGCAGGCGGTGAAAGACAAATACCATATGATCTCACCATTAACAGGAACCTAATCAACAAAATGAACAAGCAAGCAAAGTATATCCAAAGACATTGAAATTTAGAACAGGCTGACAGTGATCAGAGGGGAGAGCGGAGGGGATAATGGGGGAAAAGGATGAAGGGTTTACAGGAATAATTATAAAGAACATATGGATAATAACAAGGGGGGGGTGGAAATGGTGGGAGGTGGGGAGGGATGGGGTGGGGAGGGGAGGGGTGGGGGGAAAGGCAGAAAACTGTACTTGAACAACAATTTAAAAAAAAGGTCATATACCATGATCAAGTGGGAATTATTCCAGGAATGCAAGATTGGTACAATGTTCACAAATCAATAAATGTGATTCACCACATAAACACAATGAAGAATAAAAACCACATGAACATATCAACAGATGCAGAAAAAACATTTGATAAAATCCAGCACCGATTTATGATAAAAACTTGCAGCAAAGTGGGATTAGAGGGAATATATCTAAACATAATAAAGGCCATATATGACAAACCCATTGTCACCATCATACTCAATGGGCAAAAACTACAAGTGTTCCCCTTAAGATAAAGAACAAGACAGGGATGTCCGCTTTCACTTCTCCTATTCAACATAGTGCCGGAAGTCCTAGCCACAGCAACCAGACAGGAAGAAGAAATAAAAAGCATCTGAATTGGACAGGAAGTGAAACTGTTTTTATTTGCAGATGACATGATACTGTACATGGAGAACCCAAAAGATTCCACCAAGAAACTACTAGAACTGATAAATGAATTCAGCAAAGTAGCAGGATACAAAATTAATATCCAGAAATCAGTTGCATTTTTATAGGCCAATAATCAACTAATGGAAAGGGAAATTAAGATAGCATTCCCGTTCACAATTGCTTCAAAAAGAACAAAATACCTAGGAATAAACCTAACCAAAAATATAAAAGACCTGCACTCACAAAATTATCAGACACTGAAGAAAGAAATTGAAGATACAAATAAGTGGAAGCACATATTGTGTTCATGGATAGGAAGAGTAAACATCTTTAAAATGTCCATAATACCCAAAGCAATCTATAGACTCAACGCAATTCCTATCAAGATTCCAATGATGTATTTCACAGAACTAGAACAAGTATTCCAAAAATTTACATGGAACCACAGAAGGCCCTGCATAGCAACAGAGATCCTGAGAAAAAAGAACAGATTTGGAGGAATCATTCTGCCTAATATGAAACTATACTATAAGGCCATACTGATCAAAACAGCCTGGTACTGGCATAAAAACAGACACATAGATCAATGGGACAGAATAGAGAGCCCAGAAACAAACCCATACCTTTATAGTCCATTACTATTCAACAGAGTGAGCAAGTACATACAATGGGCTAAAGATAGTTTATTCAATAAATGGTGTTGGGAAAATTGGACAGATACATGCAGAAAAATGAAACTAGACCACATTCTTATATCACACACAAGAATAAATTCAAAATGGATCAAACACTTAAATGTTAGACCCCAAACCATAAAAATCCTAGGAGAAAACATGGGCAGCAAAATACTGGACATTGCTGGTAGCAATTTTTTTATCGGATATATCTCTTCAGAAACAAAAGAAAACAAAGCAAAAGAGAAACAAAAGAAAAAATAAACAAATGGGACTACGTCAAATGAAAAAGTTTTTGCACAGCAAAGGATATCATCAACACAATAAATAGACAACCCACAGAATTGGAGAACTTATTTGCTGATACATCTGATAAGGGGTTAATATCCCAAATTTATAAAGTACTTACAAAACTCAACACCAAAAACACAAACAACAGAATTACAAAATGGACAAAGGACCTCAATAGACACTTCTTCAAAGAGGACATACAGATGGCTAATAGACATATGAAAAGATGCTCAATATCACTAATCATCAGAGGAATGCAAATAAAAACCACAATGAGATACCATCTCATACCTGTCAGAATGACTTTCATCAATAAATCAACAAACAACAAGTTCTGGTGATGATGTGGAGAAAAGAGAACCTTTTTGCAGTGTTAGTGAGAATGCAGATTGGTGCAGCCACTGTGGAAATACCTCAAAAAATTAAAAATGGATTTGCATTTTGACCCAGTGTTCCCACTTCTGGGAATATATCCGAAGGAACCCAAAACACTAATTCGAGAGAACATAAGCACCCCTATGTTCACTGCAGAGTTATTTACAATCTCCAAGATATGGAAGCAGCCTAAAAGCAGTGGTTGAGAGAATAAAACAACTGTGGACCATTTACACAATGGAATACTACTCAGCCATAAAAGAGGAAAATGTTTACCCTTTGCAACAGTATGGATGGACCCGGAGAACATTATATTAAGTGAAATAAGCCAGTAAGAGAAAAACAAATACCATATGATTTCAATCATAGGTGGAATCTCATAAACAAACTGAGCTAACAAGGAAGGTGGGGACAGCTCAGAGATGGAGAGCAGGATGACAGCTAGTGGGGGGGGAGGTTAGGGCGTGGATGCTGGGGGGAGGGGGCATAAGGGGGTTAAATGGTAATGGAAAAACATACAATAAAGATTAAATAAAAATAAAAACAGAAAAAATAAAATAAAATTCTTTGACCTCTTTGAAACTTAAAGTCTATTGATTTTTCTAATCCATCTGAATCCATTGGACTTTTCCTTTCTTAGCCAATTTAAAACTCAATGCTAAAGTGGATTGAATTATGTCCCCAAAATGTCATTTCCAAGTCCTAACCCCCAGTACCTGGGAATGTGACCTTACTTGGAAATAAGGTCTTTACAGATAGAACTATGTTAAGGATCCCTGAGTGAGACCGTCCTCATTTATGGTGGACTCTGAACCCAATGTTGGATGCCCTTCTAAGAGAATTGGAGGGATCTGAGACACAGGGGGAGGGCCGTGTGAAGACAGAAGCAGAGATTCCAGTTATGCTGCAACAAGCCAAGGAACCTTAATGACTGCCCATCAGCCACGGGAAGCTAGGAGAGAGGCATGGGACAGATTTTCCCTCAGAGTCTCCAGCCTGGAGGAACCAACTCTGCCAACACCTTGGTTTTGGGCTTCTGGCCTCCAGAAGTGTGAGAGAACAATTCTGTCACTAAGCTTGTGGTGATTTGTTGCTCCTCTTCTTTTCTTTTCACCCATCTGGCAAACTCCAGCCCTGAATAGACTCAGCTATCTGCTTCATCCATAGCTGTACCTGGACAGCCAAAGCCACTGCAACAAGTCACCAGTGCAGTGTAACCAATCCGAAATGGGCTTAACTCTGCATATCCCCCTCCTCCCCTCCCTGGGAGGAGATGGCCTCACCTATTACCCAGAGAAGCTCAGCCACCAGGCAGGGTCACTCCGAACTCCCTACCTACCTGCCCTGCAGCCAGCCCCACTACTTCCCTCCACTTTAGAGGAGGTGTTCATTACTTCTCTGATACTAACCCCTCTACGTGGGCTTTACACGCCACCATTACTAACCTCTCAGCACCCTTGCCTGATCTCTTTCATCTCACGTATTTTCTAACTCTTTTCTCTCCTGGATCTTTCACATTGGCTTGACATGCTTATGTCTCTTATAATAAAAGGACAACAACAAATCAGAAGGCACACAGACAGCCCCCTCCCAATCAAATCGCACACACACAAGCCCCTATAGACACACATATGTTTCCGCCATCAAGCGTCCTTGTTGTATCTCATTTCCCCACTTCACAGTCACTCTTCTCCGTGTCACACAGTCACACTGCTCAAAGACATATCCTTATTCTTCCCCATTTCCTATTAACTTTTCATTCCACACTAATCTGGCATCTATTCCCAAATAATCCTCCCAGAGAGCTTTGCTAAATCATCAGTGAACTCCGGTGGATCAGAATCACTAGAGTCAATGGGCATTTTTCTGTACATCACTTGACTTCATAGCACTGAACACAATTAATTATACCTTCCTGGAAACATTTCCACCCCTGGCTCCTCTCACACCACATTCTTCTGGTTTTCTTTCCACCTCTCTAGCCTCTGCCCTTTATCTCCTTTCCGGGCTCACCTTCCTCCATCCAGTCATTAGTGATGATATTCTTCCTTTGTCTATTAGACCATCTTCGACTCTCTATTCTGTACTTGTTCCCTAAGAAATGTTATACAAGGTCATCACTCTAACAACATGTGTATGCAAGTGACCCAAACTTTCATATCAAGCACAGACCTCTTCTTTACTTTCCATATATTCAACTGCCAACTTTGGCCATCACAAAGTTAACTCAAACACATATGAGAACTTGTAGTCTTATCTCCCCCTCACTCTCACCCTGCCCCTACTCCTCCAAACCTGTCACTCTCCCAAAGTACTCATTGTAAGGTATATTTCCCTTCCAGGGAAGGTCACCACCACATAACCCTAAACCAACATGAGAATATCAACCGTGACACTTCTCTTTCTGCCTCCTACATCTGACCTGTCATTAAGTCCTATTGCCCATTCCTTGTAACAGCCCCCAAATCCACCCATTCCTACCACCAAATATAAGTCAAAGTCACTATCACCCACACAATGACCTCCTAACTGGTTTATCTGTTCACTCATACTCTTGTCTAATTTGTTATACAGGATGCAGGCACAGTGAAGGTCCAATCTTTGGTTATCTCTCCAGCCTCAGCCTTATTCCAAACCACGCTCCAGCTCTTCCCTCTGCAGCCACTGGTCTTCCCTGCTTTCCCAGACTGCTCACCTGCTTCTCTGTTTTGTGGCTGAACAGGATGCTCATTTTCTAAAACCCCACCCTCTGACCCCAGAACAAACTGCTCTTCCTCATGAAGTTTCTCTGATCCTTCAGACTGAGTCAAGTCTCTCTCTCATTCTCCTGAGTACGTTTCTCTCACTGCCTTCTTCATAGCTGTGACCTCACCTTTCTTCTTGTGATTTGATCATCTGCCTCTCCAGCAGTGCTGTGCAGACCACGAGGTCACTGACAAGGTCTACTTCTGCTCACAGTTACATTCCCAGGGCCAGGTACAGTTTCAGCATGTGGTAGGTGCTCAGTAAGTTTTGTTGTTGCTTTCCTTCAAGGCTGTAGGTATGCAGGAAAGCTTACACACACAGAGCAAACTTTGGCATATTGTGGATTTGCAGGGCTGACCCCTGTAGCTTAGGATTTTCTGTTCAGGGGAAATGAAAGCATAACTCAGTGGCATCTTTACAGCTTATTCCTGCCAGGTCTACTTTTGAAAAAATAAACTTTTGGAATAGAAAGGACGAATGAGCAGCATGAGATACGAAGATCTACCTTTGAAAAATTCACATAGTAGCTGTTGATACCGAAATTGAGGAAAATGTTGAGATCATAATTTTCTAATATAGTTGTCTTATTGCTATACAACTTGCAAAGCAATACTTCTGGGTGTACCTTTGAAGGTGTGGCATATACACAGACATACGTCCCATACCTTGAGTTACAGTAAAACTACAGTATACCTTATTACGGCAAATTATAAATCTAACTCATTGTGGAAAAAACCACAGGCCAAGTATGCACTGTGTAATGTAATTTCCAGTGTTCAAAACAGCACACGATTTTAAATACAAAAACATAATATAAATGCAATATATAGACTTATTCTTTGTATTTAAAATTGTGCACATAATCATACATATGAAAGGACATACATACACACATACCCAAGGTAAATATATGCTACCAGCTAAAACTGGCCAAGCAATTAACATTCTCACAATCAATCAATTGTCTTGTGTATTTAATATTTGATTCTCATCCATACATAAGTTTGTAATTCAATGTATTGTTTGAACATATATACAACTGATGTTGACAACATCCTTTTGTTGTCATTATTTTTCTCCTTTGAGCTAAAAATTAGCACATGTCTCTCCTTTCCAAAAATAAGAAACAATATTTCTGAATCCAGTTAAGTACAAAGAATACTACACTGTAAACCACTGAGCTAAAAAAAAAAAACCTGGAATAGTTTCAGTTACATCACGAACCCATCCATCTATTGTGATATAAAAATATTCCATAGTATATCCTCTTTAATTCAGAAGACAAATTTCTCTTAAAAAACAAAAAACTGCATACAAGTATCATATTCAGCTGTCAATTTAATCAGTTTGGCCATAGAAATCGTAAGAACTTGCTAAGAATAGTTAAAAATAAGAATGATTAAAGTTGCAACTTTGCCTGTCATGTTTTTTAATTCTTCCTCCCCAAAGAATTTTAAATGAAAGTTTTTTTCAGAGTTGTTATGATTCATGAGTAATTTGATGCCATTGTATTTGCATCTGTCATAGGACAAGTTTCCCAAAATCTTGAAAAAGTCAGCATAACTGCTCAGGTGCCTTTCAGTGTGACGAGCACTGGAGCTTTGCCTACGGCCTTGCCAAACACACTCAGCAAAGCTCCTGATTTGCCAGGAGGAAGTGCTTCTACCACCTCATCATGCACGGAATCATGCTGATAAATGGCAATTATTCAAATGTATATTTCTATCGTAAGCCATTTTTCATAACAAAGTCAGGAAGAACGTTGTAAAGGATCTTGTTGAATCTTTGCTATTATTTTATTCTATAAGGAGTGTTTATAAAATAATCCTTTTTTCTTTTTTTGTTCAAGTGTTTTATGCCTCGCTTTGCTTAAAGAATGTATTTCATTTAGATTTCTCTACTCCAAGGCAATGGTCTAAGTGTCCTTTCCCTTGTCACCTCATGGCAGAGGGATGCAGAGGCATCATCCATTTAGAGTTTCGCTTGCTGGCAAGTCTCTCAGTAGAGTTTGGGGATGCGAGAATGACCTACATGTACACCTTCACAGATCCGTCCTGTGACCAAGAGGCTGGAGGACGCGTCAGGTTAATGGGTTCAATCAGAGGGCGACAACGTAGAGATTCATGGAATTCAGAGGTTCATTCTAATCTCAGGAGTTAGCAGAGAGCAGCCGGGCACTGGGGCTTTCATCTAAGAAACAGAGTCAGAGCACAAACTGGGTACATCTACCATGAGGATTGTTTAATATGTCAAGACTTTTCGCAACTTCCTTATGTTTGTTATTCTCTTCCACTCTCCCAAAGCACTTGGCATTAAAATTATTGAATGTGTGGAATAGTGTTCATGTACAAGAAGCAGATTATCTCCTATTTCACGTTTAGTCTGGGGGGTGAGGAAAAGGGAGAGAGGCCAAAAAACAGAGGAGGCGATAAATCCAAGGACAGTGAGCAGGTTGAGTTTTTTAGGGAGTAGAGGAAGAAGGACATAAAGTGCTAGAGGAGGCCTGGAATGACCTGGGCACAAATTAACAAAATCAGAGCAAACAAACACAAAGAATCTGCATAGCTCTTCTATCATCTCTTCTAAAACAGGGTGAAACCAGAACTCCTTCACTATTCAGTACCCTCTGCCCACTCTTTCTCATATAAAAAATAACCACATAGGGTGCCATATAAACTCTCTACAATTTTAAGTTATGTGAGGTACAATTCTTAACACTATTTTACAGGTGGGGAAACTGAGGCCTTACAACTACCAAGCATCAGAGCTGGGACTAGAACCCAGGTACTCAGACTCCAGAATCTCTGCTCTTAACCCCTCAGCTATGTTGACTTGCCCTGAGTTCTTCTGCTGTCCACTA
This sequence comes from Desmodus rotundus, assembly GCF_022682495.2. Classification (NCBI taxonomy): domain Eukaryota; kingdom Metazoa; phylum Chordata; class Mammalia; order Chiroptera; family Phyllostomidae; genus Desmodus; species Desmodus rotundus. The sequence continues at coordinate 79,637,208 of NC_071389.1, forward strand.
GACTACAAACTACATAGATATCTTTGTCATCAGTGATGCTTCATTTCTATTCTCCCGTGTTTTCCTGCCATGTCCAAGAATCATTTATTCAAGACTCTTCCTCCATGAACTAACCTATTCTATCTGCCAACAACTATATATATAGCTTACTTCTGCTTTGTGTTGATTTTTACTGGAATAGTGAAAATGGGGATGCAAATTAAGAAATGGACTGTCAGTGCTAGAACGAAAGCATTCCATTATGGAAAAGGTGGAGTTCTAAGTTCCGATATTTCTAGATCACTTAAAAGTAGTGATTCTTCAGTTAAAAAACAACAGCAACAAAAACCTGAGATATAAGAACACACAGATTCTAAAAGCCATTCTCCATCATATGGAATATTTATTAAAAACAAGAGCAATTTTAAGGTTTGATTTTTTCCCCCTTTGATTCCAACAACCTACAGCAATTGAAGTCTCCTAATTAACAAACAGAGTTGAAGTCAACAAAAGCCCAGTGAGAAATGAAGGAAAAATAATCTTACCTGCAGATGTGTGTTTGAACTTTTCGCTTTTCTTCTTCCTCCATTTCCAAGGCTTGAAAATCCTTCCCAGGTTGGCAAACTTACTCCTCCTCCGGATGGGTGGGGTATGGGTACCTGGGACAAGGGAGTCAGAACGCATGGCCGCCAGCCTCTCCACTTCCTCAGCTTGTTTTTCCCAAGAAAAAGATGGAAATAAAGAGAGAGAAAAAAAGTGTTAAAATGGGAGCCTCACAGATGGCCAACGTTTTCCATGGTTACAGATAACAGAAACCACATGACTGAAGTTCGGTTTCTCTTTTTGTGTTTTGGAATGGAAGTCACACCAACATACTCTAAAGGCGGGGGACAGTCAGCCAAACCCTAGGGAGATGGAAGACCTAACCATATCTTCGATTGGAGAAGGAGGAGGAGAAGGAAGCGAAGAGGTGGAGGAGGAGGAGGAGTCCTCCTCACACACCAGAGACTTCCCACAAGGCAGGGAGGGGGCATCAGAAGAGTCAAATGACAGTGAGTGTAACTACTGGCCCAGCAATTTCTCAAATAAGACTTAGCAGATACAATCACTATAACACTGACTGCTGAGAAAAGAGGGAGAAAACATTTATCAACTGTCTATTCCAGTGCCAACGTCTGGACCACCCACAACTCCTTCCTACCACCCTGCTTCACCTGGACCCACAGGAGTGCTGGAGTCTGTTGACTATGTGGCTCCACCTTAGAGTTACTCCCTGATTTTAAATCAGTCACGATTTGTTAGAGTTTATAAAGCCTCAATTCCTCTAGTCTTTTTGGTTCTGTTTTAATTTTTGAAAGAAGACTCTTAGAAACTGAAATCCAAGAGTGACTTTAGAGAGCACCTAGACTGATCCCAATAACTTCACATTTGAGGTCATTCAAACCTGTGATGCTTCGTGGGGACCCTTCCATTAAGGTCATAATCACCCTGACCTCTTTTATAACTTGGAATGAAACAAACTCTGTTCCATCTTACATGAGAATTTACACATCTCAGTGAGGTAAATATACCATGACTTGAATTTTTAAGACAGGAATAATAATAAAAAAATAACCTCCTGGGCAAAATCAAGGGGGTGGGAGGGACTCACCTTTCCAGAAAGCCAACTTGCATCTAGAGCTGGGGCTGATCCCACAACCACTCTGTTAGACCTTTCACCCTGTCTTTCAGAAAAATCACTGGGATGAGCTGTCCTCGGAAGCTCAGACTTACAGCCTGGCAGTTGGCCTGATGCCATCTGAAATGGTTTTAACTCAAGAGATTCATTCATTCAACAAATATATTCGGAACCTCTACCTTGTGCCAGGTAGTGTGCTGTGGTGACAGATGATGACAGGCTAGTAAAGGCTCCTGGCAGCAAGGCTGACAGGGAGGAGATGAATTGGAGAGATGTCTGGGAAGCCAAGTCCAGGGGACTTGGTGACTATTGGGTAGCCTGATGGAGGGGAGGCAGACAATTCCTCATGCCCAGATTCACGTCAGTGGAGCGGCTCCCTTCATTCATGGGAACAGGGAACATGGGGGAGGTAAGGTTTGCGGGCCAGGGCAGCAAGGATTTGGACATGATGTGTGGTGACGGCACTGAAAGCCTTTGACTACATGGCTCAATGCACTGGTAACACCTTTTTTGAATCACTGTGTTAAGTAACTACTTAATGCTGTGCCAGATGCTGTGATCATTTTTGGGCAGACACACAGAAGAACTGGCCATGGCTGAGCAGAGTCTAGAGGAGGAGACAAAGGGCTCAGGGGTAAAACTGCCGAATCAGGAAATCACATGAAATTCAATGGAAGCAAAGAGGAGAGAGTGACTAGTTCTGCTTGGCCATGTTGGAGAAGACATCAGGGACATAACATTTGGCTAGATTTTTAAAGAGGAGGGACGGTACCCCACGTGGAGGAGAGACAGAAATGGATCCCTGAAAGGAGAGCAGACTCAGACGGAACAGAGAGGGCTGAAAGACATTGGCATGTCCAGGAACCGCGAGAGACGGGCGACCTGTGAGCATCGGTTACATAGTGGGGTGAAGAGTGGTGGGGAAAGGGGGTGGCTGGAGGAGTCTGGAGCCAGATCAGGCAAGCTTTTGAAAGATTTTCTTAGGTGTTTGTATCCCATAAGCAAGGGGAAAAGGACAGAATTTGAAAATGGAAATTGGCATTATTATGTTCAACAAATATGTATCGAGTGCTTACTTCGTACCAGACGCTTAGGTTCTGTCAGTAAACAAACAGATAAAAATACCAAGTTGTGGAGCTTACAACTAGTGAATGTGGTGGGGAACATAAAATACACAATGAAACTAAGTAAACTGTTGAGCACGTTAGAAGATACATGCTTTGGATGAAAAATAAAAGACAAAGTGGAACATGGCAAAGGAGATCAGGAGTGTGTAGGTGGGAAGGGGTCCAATATTAAATAGCCTGACTGAGAAGGTACACCGTCGGGGCACAGTTAGATTTATTTCTAGGATGTTATTGTAACAGCAATGGGAACCTGAACCAGAGTGTGAAGAAACAACTGCAGGGACAGTCGGGAGGAGGACACTGAAATAGCTGTGAGGGGTAGTGACTAGAATCCAAGTCGGGCAGAGACAGAAGGGACACAGAGGTAAGATGACATTCAGCCGGTGGCAGAATAAACAGATCTTGGTAACTTCCTAGATAAACATGAAGGAGGACAAGGAAGCAAGGAAGGCAGAAGTTTTTGCTTGTAATGACTTGGTAGATAGTGAAGACTTTCTATTTTTAAAATAACTTTGCAGAAGGAAGAAGCTGAATAGGATGGTAGATTAATGACAAGGGCTTTAGAGCCAGAAAATGCAGTTTTTTACAAAGTCTCTTAAGGGGTTTGGATTTTATTTCTTAAGGTAACAGCGAACTTCTGAAGTGGAAATATGCCAGGATGGGATGGGAAGGCTTGTTCTGGCCAGTAGGCTGAGTTCCAAGAACCAGCAGAATATAAGATTGAAGACGTAGGAAAGAGGTGGAGAAATTTATGAAAGAGGGATTTTAGGGAGAAGAAGAAGATGTGGGATCAAAAGTACATATAGAAGGATTAGTCATACCCTGGCTGGTGTAGCACAGTGGACTGAGCACGGGCCTGCGAACCAAAGGGTCGCTGGTTGGATTCCCAGTCAGGGCACATGCCTGGGTTGCGGGTCAGGTCCCCACATGGGGGTGCATGAGAGGCAACCACACATTGTTTCTCTCCCTCTCTCTCCCCCTCCCTTCTCCTCTGTCTAAAAATAAATAAAATTTAAAAAAAAGAAGGGTTAATCATTAGATTTTATCCTGAGTTACTGAAAGTTTGAACTTATGCCTCTGATCACACGTGGCCCTCACAGATACTAATCTAAGAGCAGTGGGGTAAAATAGATTATTGGAGGCTGAGGGAGGAAAATAACGATAGAGGAGGCTTTAAGTAAGTCTGGGTTTCATGGTGGCTGAGGAGAATAGTTAAAAAAGAAACAGCTACAATGAGGGGCGAGAAGGAAGCCAAATGGAGCAGGTAAACAGCCAGTGGAACAACACTACATTTGAAAATTATTCTCTTTAAATGGTATCAGCTGCTTGAGTTGGCACTTCTTTTTTAATTTATTTTTTTAAATCCTCACCAAAGACATACTTATTGAGTTTAGAGAGAGGGGAAGGGAAGGGGAGAAAGCGGGAGATAAACATTGATTGGTTGTCCCTCATATGCACCCTGACTGGGAACCAAACCTCTAACCTAGGCATGTGCCCTGACCAGGAATCCAACCCATGACCTCTCAGTTTATGGGACGATGCCCTAACCAACTAAGCCACTCTGGCCAGAGCCAGTTGGTGCTTCTTCAACAATGCCCAATGGCTGGGTATATCCACAAAGGTGGTGACAATTGTGAGAAACTGCACCAAGGAGGTTTTGAGTCTAGGCTACAAGCCAACTCAAGATGACATGATTCCCACAAAATCGTTTTCTCTTTCACATATATCCATCACCTAACCCATTTCTTACCTTAGTATATAAACTTATTGTTGCTTGTCCAGACTTTGCAAGTCTCCAAACCTACATTTCCAACCCTAGTCACCTGCCTTCAAGCCTATGTTTTATACTGTTGCTAGATTACTCCTTCAGAAGCCTGCTTTTCTCAGAAACTTTCAATGGCTTCCCACAATTTACACTAGAAAATTCTCATTTCCTGTCTTGGCATTCAGGAACCTCCCCACAATAACCTGCCTAAATTACCTTCTAGTATGTCTCTCAGCACTCGCTGCAGCCAAATGCAACATTCCTGCCGCAGCAGCCTCATCCTCGGCTCAGTGGGTTCCGAGGGACCTCAAACCACTGGACTTACGTGCAAAATTTCGTGTGTTTTGGGGTATCTGCATTTGGTTGAAAGAGTTTCCATCTTTCCTTTGTTTCTCCAAAGAGTGTAACAAACACACAAAAGGTAAAATTTTAAAAGTATACAGGTAGAAGCTTCTTGGGTTCAGTCAACCTAAAACATATGCTCAATGTTAGAGAGAATATATACTCAATCCTTAAAAAAAATTATACAGCCAAGATATGAGTTATTCAAGTTTGATATTGAATTTGCTCTCACAGTTAGCCCTCGGTAATGATTTGCCAAGTAAATGAATGAGGGCATTTGATCCAGCTCATGAAAAGCGGTATCACTATCTGTCTTAAGAAAAATACACCATGAGAACAAAAAACTATTTCATAATCACATCTTTAAGAAGTGAATACAAATTATTCTGAAATTACCACATTAAAATAATTGTAAGAAATTAGAAGTGCCTTGGAAAAACTTGGAGTGGCAAGAAGCTGACAGAGCATTATAAAGGTATAATTATAACTTGATAATTAAATGAATAAGTACACTATCAAATTCAAGATGTTTTGCCCTAAAGTACACTAGATTATTGAGCAGACTGGATGACTTTAAGTTTACTGATTTACATTTTAATCATCCACATTATTTCTTTCCCAATTATTTCGGCGACAGGGGCTAGCTCTCAACCTCACTGCTTTGCCGCCAGACTCTGAAATTGGAAGGCTTAACAGTGAGGAAAGAGGCCAATTGTGAATACAGTTTGAAGAGGAGGAAAACAAAAGAAAACAAAACTGGGTTCCGAATAAAGTGTTCTCCAACTGACCGCAGGGACATGAGAGAGGGCGGGAGGGAGGCAAGTGGGAGAGGAAAGGCGTACAGGCCAGGCATGTTTATAAAAACAGTCTTCTTTTCAAGCAGATGATGAAAAGACTGCTTTGCCCAAGCCCACTGATCTCGAAGGTGGCGCCCTTGTGCTGCCGAGAGGAGACAGCTGTCTGGAGAAAGTGCTCACTTAGAGATGATTCAGCTTGAATGTGAACTGCCTGGATGAGAATGCTGAATCAAAGGTAGGATGCTGGGCAGCTGAGCTAATTCAGAGAGCTGAGGGAGAATGGGAGGCCTGACCCACATCGCCTCTGGGGTCTTCCCACCACCATCCTCCAAAAATACTCTTCTAAGAGATTAGATAGTCTGTGCTCCCTTTCATGACATGACTAGGATTTATTGTATCTGTAGAGAGAAATGGTTGGGAGATGATTTTTCTTTCCTTTTAGAAAAGCAGGTGAGAAAATACTTGACTTATGCATGAGTTTAACTACCAAGAAGCCAGTAGTTTTGTCTGTGGGGCTCTGAAGCCCACCCCTTATTGTAGCCTAGGGTTGTTCTGGTGGGTTCTGGGAACATGCAGTGAAGGGTGGGCAAGGGATACTTCAGCTGGCACCCTTGCCAGTATAGTTCTCATGGTTGCTTGGTTTTCAAAAGGCTTATCCAAAGAAAGCACCAACTCTGGCGTCCTGCTGGCCTAGAAAGTCATATAGTCACATAGCGTTCCCCTGAGAAGTTTAAAAAGAAGGAAGCCATGGTGCCTGCACTGTCCGATGTCTAGTCAACAACAGAGGCAGAAAGACCAGGACATCTGGGGCCCCCACTGTAGGTCTCTCCATGTGCCAAGTGCACCTGGGACTTTTGGAAGACCTGAGAGTCTCACAAATTAAATATTTGCTTCTCAACCCAAAGTGAACCTAAATAGAATGCTTATGTATCAGGATCTGATGACATTCACTTTTCCTTCCAATTTTATAAGGGGTTACATTTTCACCATATTTTACCACCATATGACTGGGGGCCAAAGATGGGGGTGGAGATGAGATTAGCTGCCAGTTAACTACAGTGAGCTGCCCACGGGCTAAACCTGTTGCCTCTCTGCCACAGGCAGGATACCTTTCCTTATGACAGCAAAACGATGTCACACAGGTACATGGCCTTTTCAAAAATTCTCAACGACTGTGTCTTTCCCCTTTCAAAATGCACTTTGTTTCACAGAAGCACCTCATGGCAGGGAAATGAAGCACGGATATGAACTATCAGGCGTAAGAGGGCAGTATCTTCCATTTCTCACTCCATAAGTTATACGTACACTCATGGAGGCCAGATCTCTCTGAAGAGTTTCTGTCCAGTCTAGGACTGACCTGTATTAACTATGAGGTGTGTTTATAAAACAAAAAAAGGAGTGATACATTTTTACTGTAAAATCAGGAGCCCCTGCCTCGTCCCATGAGTTGAGGAGTGGGATGAAGATGGTGAGAGCGAGTCTGAGGGGAGAAAAGCCGGGCTTTAGAGGAGGTAGCCACGGGGGCAAAGGGAGGCTGTTGTGCTCAGAGAAGGATGGCTGGTTTGCAGACCACTGGGAAGCCTATACTGAGCTGGGAGGTAAAACAACACTGCCACATTGACCACGAAGCTTTGAAAGGGTTTTCAGGCATCATGTCTGAAAATTCTCTGGTGTTAACACTGCTGAGGATGAGGACTTGTGGTGCTCTCACCCACCTTCTCACTCTGTCCTGTACTTGACCTTTAACACCATTATCCAGTCTTCCACAGTCTGTGTACCACCCTCCTCTTCCTCACCCCTTAACTATCAGATCGAAGATGGATCAATCTGTGTATTAGAACTGAGGTATGAACACTGCTCCTGACCAAGCATACTGTTAATGACAATACAGCTTCACTGAACAAAGGGTTTATGCATCTTAATCCAAAGTCTGCTTAATTTGCTTGGAGGAGAGGAAAGAGCTCTGATATCCCTGTTTTCTGGACATAGAGATGGCTGCCTTCTCTACCTGGGAACCACCACAAGAAACACCAATTACATGCCACACAAAATCACACTTCAAACACAACCATTATACACCAGCTTGATATTTGAGACTTGCCCAACTGTACCTCTGGGGAGGGACACATAAATGTTCGTATTGCTAGAGTTGCTAGTCAATCTTGTTGCTACAAGAAAGATAGTCTTCAGGGTGGAACAAGCAACAGTGGGTGTGACTGTACAGGACAGCCCTGTGGGTGGGCAAATGGAGGGAGAGGACAGTGAGGCTGCAGATACCCAGCCCATCTTCTCAGCACATTTGCTTGGGCACTTGGCCAACTTCCTCCTCTCTGGCTCCAGAGCTTTCTGCCTGGTGGGAGGCTATTATACCCACTGCTGGGAGCAGGTCTCAAAGGATGTTTTCACAGGCTTGCCTCTGCCTTTGGCACTATGAACAGGCTGTCACCTCGGCAAAGGACCCAAGGACTATGCCAGAACGCAATGGAAGGAAGAAGGGGTCCATGGATGCATAGACCATGTGTATCCATGTGGCCAAAGAGGGCTCAAGTCATGTTTCTGTTACTCCACTCTTGAAAGAGTAATTGAAGTCCAAGAGGAATATGCGAATGCCCCTCCAACCCACACCCTGAGTTGTACTGATTTTAAAGAGAGCAAATGGAGCAGCTCTAGTGGTTCTCGGACCGTAGGCCATTGTAACAGAAAGAGCCTAGTAGACTAACATGGTCTACAGAGCTCTGTGGACTGTGAACAGGTTTCCAGTTACCTCGTAACAGGAAAGGAGATTCTAAACAGGACAGTGCTTCCTTCAGCATTGATGCTGATGACAACGAAGACAGCTATAATAATAATCATCATCATCATCATCATCGTCGTCGTCATCGTATTGATAACAGCTACCATTTTGTAGTCACTAAGTCCACACCAGGCACCAATCAAAACACTTAATGTAATCCCCACATTAATCTTATGAGGAAGTGAAAGATTATCCCCTCTTTACTTTTGGGGAAATTGAGGAGGACAATGAATAGGAAGACATAATTCCCAGGAGAGAGAAACACATGCTATTCAGACTTGTCTATTTTCATGAACACTTTCTTCCTCAGTGAGATCCTAGCTTTTCAAATTTCCATATTACTGAATAAAGTCATAGGAGGGCTTCAGGGATGAGGGGACAAATGAGTTCCTTTTTAAAAGACTACAAACAGATATCAATATAAATTGATCCCACTCTAGCAAGAAAAAGAGGATGTTATCTGCCTTATCCTAAGATGTCCTAAGACATATGCAGCCCTGAATGTAGGTGCCCTGGAGGACACCCTCCCTAGGTCAGTAGGGCACATGGAACCATAGGACGTTCCCTTCTATGCACCCACACCACAAGCTACAATACAGAACTCAGTAGGTACCAGTCTGGCCTGCCATTGGGTCAGATCTGCTTCACTAAGAAAATGCTATACCTGTGTATAGTGGGAAGAATGTTCAATTTGAAGCCAGAAGGATGTGAGTTCAGATCCAGAATCTACACTTTCAGAGTTATCGGTGGCTGAGTTCTTTTTGGCCTCCCAGCAGGTGGCATGGACTTCTTTTGGAGGATCACCCCTCTTCCACTTCTAGTTCAGGTGGTTCAGGAAAGAAGAATCTCACTCCTGACTCTAGAGGTGGGCACATGACCCAGTGCTGGCCAATCAGAACATTGCATCTCTACCCTTTATCACTAGTACTTCACCTAGAAATGAGCAATTGAGCCTAGCCAGGCAATGAGACCCAATTCTGGTTTTTTAGGGGGTATTGAAAAGACATGCTCTCCCAACTGGGTTGTATATCAGAAAGGCTCCAAACCTGGTCAAAGCTGGGGCCATACACTTAAAAACCTTCACTCAGACTAGGTTAATATTAAAAGAATCTCTAGGTCACAATGGTAATTCATATGCTTTGAGAGGAGACAATCCTATTATGTCAAACACTTCATATTTTCTAAGTGCTGTGCTGAGTGGCTGTTTATATTCTATGACCACAGGAGTCCGTGAACAAACAGCATTGCTAATAGACTAGACCAGTAGGGAAAGAGTCTCATTTAAATTTAAATTTATCCAGGTCTGTGTTGTTACATCTACTGAGATAATAGATGTTATCAGCAAAGTTCTTCTGGAGATATTCAATACAAAATTCCTGTTTTATCTCCCAGGAATGGAACCTTCAACCACAAAAATGTAAAAACATGTAATGATTACAAAAACATATAAAACATTCTATTGTTCTTTTAATCCACAGAATTTATTTGTTTTGGGAATGAAACTTGTTTACTTAAATTGTAAATGAATTTCCAGTTTTATGTTAATCCAAAGCAACAATCTTTAAACAATGTCAGTTCTTTGTTTATCTTAAAATCTCAAACCATAGGGTCTGATGCTCTTGAAGTCAATAAATAGTACCTCTCAGAGGTTCAAATCAAACCTCAACAAAGCCTGAGTTCTCCTGCAGGGGTCAGCAAACCTCTGTAAAGCCAAATCATAACTACTTTGGGGTTTATGGGCCACCCAACTCTGTTGCAAATATTCAACTCTGCTGTTGCAACATAAAAGCAACCATAGACAAGCGTACTTGAATGGGCAAGACTGGGTTCAATAAAATTTTATTGACAAAACAAGCACTCAGCTCTGGGGACCACAGTTTTCCAACCCTCATCCTATAACGTGGAGCAGCTGGCAATTTTTCTGTCACCCTGAGGGGAGAACCTGCTGAGACTGAGACTTCATTACATCATCTGGGCCCCTAGATCCAGCCCCACCTGAAACCTTTCTAACACTGGAGATTTTCTTTATGTGAACCAATAAATTATTTTTTTACTTAAGTCAGAATGGGTTTGGTTCTCTCTCACTTGCCACCAAAAGGGTTCTAACAAATTCACTGGGTGACCTTAGGAAAGTCAGCTTGCTCTCTTACAAAAACAGGGACAATACTGACTTGTAAGCATTAACACATTTGTACTGGAAGCACCCTGTTAGGGCACAGAACAGGGGCTCAGTAAAAGTTATTTGAAAAATGAAATGTCTCCTCTGGCACCAGAAGACTGGTTCATGTCCAATAAGGGCTCCCCTAGGGAAGAAGTTCCTTACCACTTCACCCTTAGCATGCCCCTTAAGGGATTACATGAATTTTTAAAGTTCTGGAGATTCTGAATTGTGCCAAGACCCTCCAGGCTGGTGGATCTCAAATTTTAATGTATAGAAGAATCAACCAAAGTATCTGTTAAAAATTTGGACCCTGGTCTCCATCTTAGACCTGCTTACCCAGGAATGTGAATGTATTAACAGGCAGCCCAGATAATTTCGATGCAAGTGTTCTGAGAATCATCACACTCTGAGAAGCATACTACAGTATTCCTACAAAAGTCTGGAATCCTACTCCTTCCTTCCCAACTAAATCCATAGCCTTGGGGAGGTTGGACAAGGAAGAAGATCCTGAGCATACTGTCATAGAAAACTGTCTTGCTTCAGTGGTGACAGCCAGCCCCCAAACCCTCAAATCTTTGGGAATCTTTAAAGATGCCTAATGTTCAGGTAGTGCTTTGCCCTTTCCAAGTGCATTTGCATCTGTTATCTCATTAGATCTTCGTAACAGCCCCAGTATGTAGGCTGGGTACGAAATTTCTTTTGTTTTCCCGTAATTATGACTAACATACTATTTTCTCAAAGAATTGCATCAGAACTTAGCCTCTTGAAGGCTCCAACAAGGCTTGCAATAAGCCCTGTAAACTTTGTTTAATCCTGCATGTCCCGAACTTAATTTAATCACAAATATGGTTGGTTGGTGTTTCCCTGTGGGGCAAATTTGAGGTTTCACAGTAGACTGGTGTTTGGTGGAACACAATTTTCCAAATGCCATGCTAGTGTCTTTTTTGTCCCCTTCTATGGATATAGAAAATTAGACACAAGGGTCAAGTGACTTACCCAGAATGTGCCAGTTTACACAGGAAGTTCGAGTGGCCCAGGGCTCCTGAGTCTAGAGATTGGTCAACCACCACTCAGACCTCCTGACTGCGGGTAGCTTGAGAACGCGCAGGACCAGGCAGTGTAGGCTTTTTGATTCAACTCTTTTCAAACTGTCTTTCCCTCCATAATACTGTCAAGGTTAATCTATTCCTCAGCATTTTTCCTCTCATGAGCTCATTCCAAGATTTCATACTAAGAGCTATTCAAGCTACCTATTGAACATAGGATGACAGAGAATCTAAGAAACCTCACATTCCACTGAAGAATCACTTGTTAAGTCTACCTCCCTTAAAGCTCAGATATCTCATTTTATTTCTTTGATGACATTACATAGTTCCCTTATTTACCTCCCATTAGTTCACAGACCAGTTTTTCAGTGCCAGTTGTCACCTGTGTAGTGACGGTATGAAATCTAAGTAGCACTCCTGGAAAAAAATGTACATGAAGGTTGGTCCTTGCTAACACATCCTTGTTTTCTCCCCCTTGTGTGCATAATTCCCTATCTGTGTATAATCACCATCAACAGCTGTAACATGGGCCTGCCCTGGCCGTTACTCAGGGAGTAAGGAACTCTGCTTATATATTTTTTGAGACTTTCACAAGGAATTCTTAACTTCTTTTGTTTCAGGACACAGAAATTGAGTTCTGTCTTTTTACAGAGGGAAATGTCCTATTCTTTTTGTCCTGTCAGCAACTCCATTGGGGACATTTTATTATTTTTTGCATGAAAGATGGTCAGTTTCTAAAGAGGTCTTAGCAGGGAACGTCATTGGTTAGTTTTTCCCCATAAAAAGTTTCAAATTCACATTGAATTTGGAGTTTATTTTTAAATTCTTGGGTTTTTTTTTCCTAATGACTGAATATATTGACCTCTGCGCCTATTACTTGAACTCCGAACACCAAGGGTTAAGCGCCAGTCAATCAAGTAGCTCTGTGACCACTTATTTAACAGCGAAAGGGGGATAATAACATCTACTTCCCTGTACAATCACTGTATCAACACAGGAAAACTTTAGACTAAAACTGGCAATTAGTGTGTTCACTATACATCTCCTGACTCCAAACCTAGGGCGTTGACTGATTTGCCCGCTACTCTTTGTGTGAACTCACTCTAGGTTCCACTGGCATCCCATCTGGAGGTGCGGAAGGCCGGAGGGCATCGGAAAAGCACAGTTAATGACTGTCCAATAGGACTCGTGCTCCAGAGCATCAATGAAACTCACTGAAACATACCACTTCCAACCAGAAAACCTTCCCAGATTGATGAAGTTGAATTGTTAGAATTTTGGCTTATAATACGTCAATCACTTTTTCCCATTTTACTTGCAATATGGTACTTTAACTTACAAAGAAAGCGTCTTTTCAGTTTTTCTTTAAGGTTACATAACAAAACTTATCATAACTAAATTAGCTCTAATCGTGTTAGTTCCCTTTTCCTTTGCAAGGTTCCCACACTGAACAATAGGCATCAGGTCAAGGAAAGGCAAAAAGGGATGTCATAAGGAATAGGCTGATGTCAGGGCTCTTTCCACATATCTGTCCCCTCTGGCACTTTCAGGAAGTACACGGTCCATGAGCACATGAGGTTATGATGCACTGACTCAGCAAACATTTGTTACTCATTTATAGTCCAACTTGGGTCGCAGAAGAGGGGGTTTGAGGAAAGAGAAGAAGTTCCTAAATCTTTGAAATCCTAAAGTGAAAAGCACCACACAAAAGCAGTCACTATTCTACTTTCAGAAAAATTTGAAATTGATGTGGGCATCTAGCACATTTATAATGAAAGATAATAAGAATTCTTTGCTGCGTGTGACAGAATAATCTTAAAGGTCAGTTTTAAATGCAAAACATCATCTTTCTGGAGTCAAACTCAAAGCTTAGAAAGAATATTAATATTCAGAAAATTCCTGTCTACCCTAGATTTATTTTAACAGGGAAAAGAACTTCATTTGCTTTCACCCATGCCTGAGAATCTCCAGGCACAATCAGTAGCTACAGTATCTAAAACGCCCTGCCAGCTCTGCATTCAGTTTCTTAATGATCACCGCAACTAGTTTCCGAATGATAGAGCCAATCCTTTAAATGCAATTAACAGAGGAGACCTTGGTCTGGAATCCTCATTACGTTACCAGTAAGTCAGAACGGGGAGGACCAGATGGGTTAATGACGTGAGCTACTGCCCCACGTTAATTCTCGCGCTGTAACTACCAGAAAGCATTCCTTGGGCAGTGCCTGCGTTCAGCAGACGCTAGGCAATACTGATGGCATATTTTACTGCAGAGCTAATCAAATTTCAACACTGGCTATTCTGAAATTGGTTCTGAGAGCAAAGGAAGGCTTTATCACTGAAAGGCGAGATTTGTAGGAAAATATTGTCTCTTCTCTTGTACTTGAACCTATAAATTAGTGAAAACTCTTAACTTTGATCAAGATTTTCTCATTCAAAGTATAAATACCTACTGTGTGCTAGAAGGGTCAATGGTCATTCTCACAGTAGTGTTTTATAATTTGTCAAGCATTTGCCTAATTAGTATAACATTTGGTCCCCACAACAAACCAACAAGAGTTAAAGCAACCATTCTAATCTACAAAAGAGTAAATTGATGATGGCAGAGATGGATGGTTGCCCGCCAATATCCATTCTTCCTTCCTTTTTAGTGAAAGCTTCTTGGTTTTATGTCCAATGAAAAGTATATTTCCCACCTTCCTGGGAAGGTCGGTGTGGCCATATTATCAAGCTTTGCCATTGAGCTGTAAGATGAAGTTTTGTGAGAGATTTCTGGGAAGTCTTGGCCAGGGCAGAGGGGATCAACAAGGAAAAATTGGGACGACTGTAATAGAACAATGAAAAAAGTGAAAAAAAAAAAGGAAGGGATAAACCATTTCTTTAGTCTGTTTTTCCCTTCACTCATTTTTCTAAAGCAGAGATGTGATGGCTGGAACTTGGCAGCCATTATGAGGACAAGGGCCAACTCACAATAATGGAAGAGCTGTAAGCTAGGCAGCACCTTGATCCTTAAAATCTCTGTGGAGCCATCAGCTTTGAACTGGCTGTCGCTGCAGTTTTCTCAAAGAGAGAAATAAACCCCTATCTTGTTTAAGTTATTACTATTTTCAGTTTATTTGTTTTATGCAGTAGAAGCTAACCCTAATGAAATAAGTGACTTGCATAAATTTATACAAACTATAATTTGTAAGTGGCAGCACCTCAAGTGCTAACATACATGGTCACATTCCACAAACTCTGACAGAATTTAAGAACCTTTTATAACCTATTTCTTAGCTTGTGAATGAGCCAAATACTTTTGTTTTTTAACGGTTTTTTTCTTTGTTTTTATTGTTGACACTATTAGAAATGACCCCATTTCCTAGCCCCCCCCCCCCCCCCCGTTGCCTACCTCCATGCAGCCCCCATCCCACTTCCCTCTGGCCATAACATTTATTTTTTTTTGATATATTTATTGATTATGCTATTTCAGTTGTCCCATTTCCACCCCTTCACTCAACTCCATCCTGCCCACCCCCTCCCTCCCACATTCCCCCCCATAGTTCATGTCCTTGGGTCATACTTATAAGTTGTTTGGCTTCTACATTTCCTACACTATTCTTACCCTCCCCCTGTCTATTTTCCACCTATCATTTATGCTATTTATTCTCTGTACCTTTCCCCCCTCTCTCCCCCTCCCAATCCCCTATTGATAACCCTCCATGTGATCTCCATTTCTTAAAAAGCCTACCTATAGGAAGACTTTCTTCTCCCTTCCCCCTTCCCTCCCTCCTCTGTAGTCCTTTGTGTCTCTCAGGCTCTAAATCACATCATGGAATTCCCAGGGCTCAGCTCCACCTGGGTGATTTTGTTTGCTCCCACAGCTTTACTTAGCATGGATATGCCGAGTATTTCTAAATGTACAGTTCCAGCCTAGAAGGCTCTTGCAACTGACACAACACCCACTAGCCGTGTAACTCTGGCCAAATTACTCAACTTCTCTGGGTCTCAATTACCACATCTCTAAAATGGGGATAACAGCATCTACCTCACTGGGTTATTGTGAAAATTTGATTATTTCATACAAATAAAAGACTCTGAATGGTGTCTGAACCACTGCTACTGTTACCACTCTTCATCTCCAAATACTTCACAGGCACCTCAAACTCGCTTTACTCAAAGTGAATTATTTTTACCTTTAATTCGGTTGTTCCTCATTAACGCAAAGCCAGTTGTCTAACTGCTCAGAGAGAAATCTGTAAGTCGTCCTCGACACCACCTTTTCCCTTCCGTCCCCCAGATCCAAGTCGTCGACAAGACTGGCCAAAACTGACTCAAATATTTCTCAACTCTCTCCACCTCTCTCCTCAGGTTAGGCCAGTTGTTCGCAGCTCCAGTTTCTGTGTTCTTACCCTCGCTACTTACCTTCGGCACCATCACAGAGCAGCCTGGGAGTCTGCCATAAACATGAATTAAATCACGTCACTGCTGTGCTCAACCCACCGGGTCACCCTGCTTTCAGGACAAGGTCTCAGCGCCTTCACGTGAACTCAGAGGCACAGAACATGCCCCACTTGCTGGCTCTACCACCATTTATCTTTTCAAACACAAGAAACACATCATTTCTGCCTCCAGGCCTTTACACCTGCTGTTCCCACTGCCTGGATGATTGTTCCTGTCACTTCTGAAAGCCAGCTTCCTCTTTAACAGAGCGTGTTGCACCCATTTCTGCCCACATTCCTTCCTAACAGGACCCAGACTGTGCTCAGCCATCTATCCCTTCCCTTCAGGACCATGAGCTTCTCAGGGGCTGACCCCACCCCAGCACTAATGGGTAGATCTCTGGTCAGTGACTGATTTAAAGATGGGTAGGCTGCCCAGATCGGGCCCCTGAGATCTGTAAGGGATGCTTGTAGGTGGCACGGCTTCTAAGATGAGCTTCCTCACTCTTAAAGACAGACACGAGAGAGAGTCCCATTTCCACCTCTGGTTACTGCGGAGTCTGGATGTGAGGCCTGAACTGCAGCCATCTTCTAATTGTCCTGAGGGTAGAGTCCTGAAGCCAAGGAGGGCAGAGCAGAGAATTATGGGTTAACAGAGTCAGGCTTGGAGCTTGCACACTTGTGTGAAAGAATACGTGACCTTGTTTAAGGTCAGGAGGCACAGGGTCTTCCCTTACTGCCGCAAAAAGCATCCGAACTGACATGCTCCTATCAGACTGATTCCTCTGGAGGATAAGGACCGCTAATGACACAGATAAAATGATCACTGACTAGTTTTTGAATGAATATATGACTTTTCTTACAAAAAGGCAGGATAGGCCCTGGCTCAGATATATATAGTATTTCCAGGCCCACCTCCTGGACTGTTCACGGTTAGGACAACAACTGACTTCTAGGCAGAGCCATGGCTGGAGGGGGGCCATGTAACGGGAAACCGGCTCTGCCCAAGCCACAGGTAAGAAACGACACAGGGAGAACTTTCTCACATGCCAGGCTGTCACGTTTCTCGAAAGACTTGTCTTGGATGTAAACGTCATCCCAAGTCTGACTGAACGGAGGCTCTGCTTCAACTTGATCACGGGCATTTCACAAGCATCTCTCTCATAAACCACAAGAAATTTGCTGAGTTGGGTCAAGTTTGATATGTTACTAAAGGCTCATGTGACAAACAAAATTCCATTTGTATTTTAATAGAATAAAAAGACAGTAACCCAAATGTCCAACCACAAGGGACTGATTCACTAAATTAAGTAACAACCTATGTGGCCGTTAAAAAACGACAATGGTTATCTCTCATTTTTGACAGGAAAAAAGTGTCATGGTTTCTTGTTCAGTGGAAAATAAGTTGCCAGATATTATGTGCAGTATAGTTCAATTTTTCTAAAAGAGTAGTTAGTCACCTATCTCTGTGGCTATGCATAGGCATAGGATCTGCAAGAAGAAAACTCAGCTAAATAGTAGTTCTATTTGGGTAATAAAGTCATAGATGATCTCAAATTTCTCTGTAATTTTATTTTCCAATGTTGGTATGGGGAGAGGATTGGATTTAATCCCATCTCTGCCATCTACAAAATCATGGGCAATAGAGAAAATAAGGGAACCTATTTCTTAAGTTGATATGAAGACTGAATATATATAAAGCGTTTAGTATATTAGCTATTGTGACTGTATTATGAGAAGTTTATTACCATTATTGTATATGAATACTGCCCTTGTGTTTAAGTCTAACGGAAAACCACAAATGGCACTCGGTGGAGCTGTGGTTGTGGGTAGAGGGCAGAAAGGCATCAGTGGTCACTTGGAGTGTTGCCTCCCCTACCACAGGCTATCACGGGGGTGCGTATGATGCAGCATTTAAAGACGCGGCTTTGGGGTAGACAGACATGAGCCTCGTGACCTATGGCGTGTTTCTTCACTATAAAATATTGTATCTATAGTGGTGTTGTATTACATAAGATAATGTACTTAAATGCCCAGTACAGTTCCTGGCTATAATTAAGAGACCAACAAATATTATTGTTGTTATAAGTTCATCATAAAAATTATCTTTTAAATATAAATAATTGTCTTGATATTCCACTACTAATAATTTTTGCCCAGGAAATTTCTTGCATTTAAAAACAGAGTTGCAGGAATTATTAAAACATAAACTGGAACAGTGTGCTAAAATGGTTTGTTGGGTTAGAAAAATTCTATCACATACAACTTTTCTGGAATATTTGTCTTTTGAAAGGAGATAAATTCCTATCTAAATAGTGGAGGGGAAAGTGGGAGGAGGCTCTTTATGAGAGGAGGCTATATAATAAAATAAATTCAAATTTAGTTGGATGCCAAATTCATCTTTATTCTACAGGATTTAATTTACAGGAAAATGGCACTATAATGGAAAATGGAGGTATAGTATTTCACAGAATAATAAGAACAACAGAGCCCACTAGCTGGTCTAATAAGAGAGAGCCACAATTAATTTTTGTCTGGAGGAAAATAAAATAACTTGGATTTTAATCTCATAGCTAAGTTGACGGGAAAAGCAGAGTGATTCAAATGCATTCCGAGTGTTATCATGCAATGTGCAAAGCAAACCCCATGAATACTTTGAAGGCTTTAGGGGCTTGTATTTAAATGGAAATTGCCCAAGATCTGGTGTAGATCCACTAAGCAGAAAGAAATTAGATACCAAGATGTCAATATTTCCACAGGTTTTCTAACAGCACTTGATATTTGTCTAACTATCTTTCAAGAAACATTGAAAATAATTTCTTGATCTATTTCCTGGCTTTTGCTACCCAGAAAAGTAAACTTCTGCCATTCATACTGGCTCCAATGCAAATATAACTGTTCTCTTGATGCTTATTTAGAAATTAGATGCAGTTACAGAAGTGAATGTATTAGAGAAAGGTTTGACTCAGAAGGTCAAGCCAGGTTAAGGGGAACCTTACCTGCAGATAGAGAAGACATGGTCAGAAAATTTAAGTCAGAAAAATAAGTCCTCTCTATACCACATAGATACTCACAACCCCAACCCCCAAGCCAACAACAGATTTTAAAAATTATCTAGAGAACTCAGCCACTGAGGGGAAAAACAGTAGCTGTCCATCCGAGCTCTTTCTCAGCTCACCAAAAGAGCAATAACTGAACTTCTAAGATAAAATATAAAGGGAAGTGGTATACAGGGGGGGAATCTATATTAAGTACATTAACAAAAATTGCCTTCCCAAACAAACTGCCTTTTATGAATTCAATTCAGCAAAGATTTTGAGGCATCTGCTCTCCATGCAGCTTTGCAAATCAGACAAAGATGCGCCTCTGCTCTTCAGAAATATGCGCATGACTGAGGGACACACACACGATCGTCTGATGGCTTAGACAAGACATAGAACAATTTCTCAGAGTTCCTTCAAGATAGACCATGAAGAGGTTTTAGCGGAAATAGTTCTTGAAGTCATTTTTGCTCTCTTATGTTCAGTATAAGGTATAGACAATTTTATTTAAATACCATAAACTAGCACTTTATTTAGGGCGCTCTGTGGGCAGGGAGAAGGCGAATCAGCTCTATCTTTATAGCTTCAAGAAAGTTCTTCTCTAGAATTCATACCGTAACAGTTGAAGCAACTTCTGTGCTAGTAATTAGGTTTGTATGAATTAAGCTTCAAAGTTCGGACAGACTGAATCAATACACACATAGTATTTTCCTTTCTGGCTGAGGCCAACCAACTAAGATAAACAGGTGGAAGCAGCTTTATATGGCGATCTTAATTTTTTTGTCTAATTGTCAATAATTTCTAGGTATGGCTGCGTACAGAAAGAATCAATGATATTATGATACATTTTAAAAGAATGTGCCCATACAAGGCATGTCCATGAAACTCTAGCATCAGTACTTTTTGTATAGTACTATCATGATAACAATAGCTAGAATAAGCATATGCAGTTACTAAATCCTGAAAATCAAAAATAACCTGAAATAATGACACATCTACAATTTGGTTGGGGCTGGAAAGAGGGAAGAGTATCCTTATTTCATTCTTTCAAATCAGTTCCTGGCCAAAAACAAATGCCACAGATTTTGCCGACATTAAAAATCTAACTTTAAGAGTTTAAAGGTGATTTCGTATTATTCCTAAGTTTTTGGAATCGCTTGGGGTGGGGCATGAGGACTGGAGCCACAGGCCCTTTCTGTGACGAGAATCTGCACCAAAGCTACAGCCGAACTACAGTGCAGAAACTTGAGCTAATTTGGTTGTTAATCGGTGGCTCTTCTCTACAGGGTTTTCTCCTTAAAATGTAATTGCAAGTTGAGATGAACACCTTAGCACATTAAAGAGATGAAAGTCTAGGAAAAGATGAGAAAAAGGAGAAGGTAGGGCAATTTTCATGACATTCCAGAAAAAAAAATGGAAGTTTCACAAAATTGAGACTTTAGCTGGAAGTCTGGACCAAAACTCCAAACTAAAAACATAAAATGACAACAAAAATATCTTTTTCATATTATCATCCAAGTCCTCAAATAGTATAAAAATTCACGATAGCGCCAGTAAATATCAGACCAAGGCACGATGGACACTCTGTACATACTAATAGGAAGAATCCAGAGAAATCTGTTGTAAACACAGCAACAGTAGGATATACTCTGCCACGCAGCCATGACCTCACAAGGACTGAGAGCTCAAAATCAATATACTTTCTCATTTAGTTATACAGTTCCTCTTCTGTAGTCTAATGCTGTAAAGTGGGAGGGAAAGATAAAGGCAAATTATTACATATACACAGATTTGGGAAAAAATAAATAGGTTGAACTTTAAATAATTATTTTGAAAAAATGAACATTTTAAAAATATTTAATACTATGGACCACAATTACTTTTCAAGGTACTGACTCCAGTGTAGAATGTGTATCTTTAATAAATGGTAAATATAGAATAGTCCAAGAATAATTTGGTAAAATTATTTCTAAACTATGTAATAGCAGAAAAATATCTCCATCGGTAATTATTCTACAGCATTAGGTAAGATACTATATTCATGAATTCCTCTACCTGATGTTGAAAATTTCAAGACACAATTTAAACACTGACAACTTTCTCAATATCCCCTATAATTTATCATCTTATTACAGCCTAAACAGCCATATTACCATGTAGCATTTGGTGTTAAAATCTACCATGAGGTACAAACTTTGATTTTGTTTTTTTTGCTACCATTGTATTTCTTGGGCAAATGTAAGTCAAAAAGAAAATTGGTAATTTTTGATGCTTGTTTTAAGAACATAAGTAATTTATTGATGATAGCTATTCTGACAGGTGTGAGATGGTATCTCATTGTGGTTTTTATTTGCATTTCTCTGATGATTAGTGACATTGAGCATCTTTTCATAAGTCTATTGGACATTTGTATGTCATCTTTGGAGAAGTGTCTATTCAGGTCCTTTGCCCATTTTTTAATTGGGTTGTTTGGGTTTTTTTTGCTGTTGAGTTTTGTAAGTACTTTATAAATTTTG
Source organism: Desmodus rotundus (assembly GCF_022682495.2). Lineage (NCBI taxonomy): Eukaryota > Metazoa > Chordata > Mammalia > Chiroptera > Phyllostomidae > Desmodus > Desmodus rotundus. The sequence goes on from NC_071389.1 coordinate 79,658,874, forward strand.
GATATTAACCCCTTATCAGATGTATCAGCAAATACATTCTCCCATTGCATGGGTTGTCTTTTTATTTTGCTGATGCTTTCTGTTCCTGAGCAAAAACTTTTTCATTTGATGTAGTCCCATTTGTTTATTTTTTCTTTTGTTTCTCTTGCCAGGGGAAACATATCTGATAAAAAAATTGCTATAAGCAATGCCTGAGATTTTGCTGCCTATGTTTTCTTCTAGGATATTTATGTTTTCTGGTCTCACATTTTAGTCTTTGATCCACTTTGAATTTATTCTTGTGTGTGATATAAGAATGTGGTCTAGTTTCATTTTTCTGCACGTATCTGTCCAATTTTCCCAGCACCATTTATTGAATAAACTATCTTTAGCCCATTGTACATACTTGCTCACTCTGTTGAATAGTAATGGACTCTAAAGGTGTGGGTTTGTTTCTGGGCTGTCTATTCTGTCCCATTGATCTATGTGTCTGTTTTTATGCCAGTACCAGGCTGTTTTGATCAGTATGGCCTTATAGCATAGTTTCATATTAAGTAGCATGATTCCTCCAAATCTGTTCTTTTGTCTCAGGATCTCTGTTGCTATGCAGGGCCTTCTGTGGTTCCATGTAAATTTTTGGAATACTTGTTCTAGTTCTGTGAAATACATCATTGGAGTCTTGATAGGAATTGATGTGGAGAAAGGGGAACCCTTTGGTATTATTGGTGAAGATGCAGATAGGTGCAGCCACTGTGGAAAGCAGTGTGGAAATACTTCAAAAAATTAAAAACGGATCTGCCTTTTGACCCAGTGATCCCACTTCTGGAAATATATCTGAAGGAACCCAAAATACTAATTCAAAAGAACATAAGCACCCTTACGTTCATTGCAGTGTTATTTACAGTCACCAAGATGTGGAAGCAGCCCAAGTGTCCATCAGTAGATGAGTGGATAAAACAACTATGGGATATTTACACAATGGAAAACTACTTGACTGTAAAAAAGAAGAAAATTTTACCCTTTGTGACAGTGTGGATGGACCTGGAGAACATTATGCTAAATGAAATACGCCAGTTAGAGGAAGAAAAATACCATGTGATTTCACTCATATGTGGAATCTAATGAATAAACTGAACTAACAAGGAAAGTAGGGACAGACTCATAGATGGAGAGCAAATGACAGGTAGTAGGTAGAGGAAAGGGGGGGAGGTTAGAGGGTGGAAGGATGAGCAAAAAGGCAAAAGGACTCATGGACATGGACAACAGTGTGGTGATTGCTGAGGGGTATAAGGAAACTAAATGGTAATGGAAAAAATACAATAAGGATTAAAATAAAAATATAAAAAATAAAATAAGAGTAGTAATATAAGAAAAATAAATATCAGCCTCATTTTACAAATGAAATCTACCCTAAAGATAAATGAACGTGCTTCAGGTAGTACAGCCAATGTGCCAGAAGCTACCTGGAAAGGCATCCTGGTATACAGGTAAACAGTACTCTTCTCAGGCCTTCCAAAAGGCCGCCATTCCCACTTAACGTGTGACACACTACTAAGCCACTCAGTGATCACGTTACATGAGAAGGGCGCCAAAAAAGCTCTACCTTAGCACCAACAGGGGGGAAAAATTCTGAGCAAAAATTTATACTGATTTGTTTATTAAAGTCTTAAAAGAAAGTTGTTCAATTACGCTAAAGTCAGACTTATATCACTCAAGATATAATTACATTTAATTTCATCAACCACCATGAAATGCATCAATCATTGCCTAAACAAAATACGTGAGACTAAAAATGAATGGTGGCACAGTAAGTACCCTCAAACTGTAAGGCCTAATCAGGACGAATGTTGCATAGGGATGGTCACCATATTTTCAGATACAAGAAGATCAGCCCATGAGGGCTTCCGAGTCTCATGACGAATTTCCCTCACGAAGAATTACCTGGCCCAAAATGTCAACAGTGCCAAGGCTGAGAAAATCTGCTCTCTACCTTTGGCTCAGAACAAAGACCTTACAGAAGTCAGGCCTCACTGGGTAAAGTCTGCTGTCACCTTTTGTGTGTGGTACTGAGCAATCATTGGCTCAGCTCACACAGGACTGCTCATGGGTCCCCAACATGCTGAAAGGACAGGTCCTGACCAACAGACAGCTGTTTTGCACGTGTGACTTGTCTTGTTTCAGCTATAATATAAACAGATCATTTGGAAAAGCAAATGCCTTCACTAATTTTAAAGTTCCTAGTTTATGAGCAATGGATTCCACTGTAGGAAATCGTTGGTTAACAAAGCCGAGCAACTAATTGATTCCAAATGTTAAAAACGAAGTCATTTATGTACACTGAGTGCTAAAATCTCCCCATCAGAATTCCTGTTTAATTGAAATTCCACACGATTTCTAAGTAAGTAGTGAATTACTTTTCATTCTTCATTTTAAAAACTTAATGTTTCAACTTCTTTTCTTCCTCCTAGTAGCTACAATATATTGAGTGTTATGTTCCAGGCACTGTATGAATTACTACACATGAATATTTTAGTTACAACAATCCTAGTTGGTTGAATAATACTAAGGTATTAAGATAGTATTAAAAATAATAAGGTCCTGACTGGTATGGCTCAGTGGATTGAGCATTGTCCTGCAAACCAAAGGTCGAGGGTTTGATTCTCAGTAGGGGACGTGACTAGGTTGCAAGGCAGGTCTCTGGTTGGGGACGTGTGACAGCCTACTAAACAACTGGTGTTTCTCTCACACATTCATATTTCTCTCCCTCTCTTTCTCCCTCCCTTCCCCTCTCTCTAAAAATAAATAAAATCTTTAAAATTTTTTTCTAAAATATATTATTTTTCTTATTATTCTTCAAACTCAAGAAGTCTAGAGAAAGAAAAAACCTGCAAATAAAACATTTCACCATAGCACTCACAAGCATGAATTAATATAGTACCATGAAAAGCAAAAAAGAAAATAAAAGCCAAGAGACAATAAATACTACTTACAATAATAACAATAATAACCACCACTTATCGAGTGCTTACTATATGCAGCATCAGTGCCACGCATTCTATATTATTTCATTCAATCCTACCACCAGCCCCGAGTGTGGATGTTGTCAGAGTCACCATTTTACAGAAGCAGAGACTGAGGCTTGACTCTGATGAAAGCGCCGCAGGGAGCCAGCGGCACAGCTGAGATCTGTGCTCTGTGCTCTCTCTTGAGAGAGAGTGAGCTTACACCAGGGATTGGCCAACTATGACCCTTGGTTTAAGTCTGACTTGCCGCCTCCTTTGTTAATAAAATTTATTAGAACACAGCTATGCTCTTTCATTTGTGGATCGCCTATGGTTGCTTTTGTGCCTCAACAGCGGAACTGAGTAGTTACAACAGGGACTGGGTGGCAAAAGCCTATACTGTTTACTCTCTGACCCTTTACAGCAAGTTTGCCAACGTTTGTCCAACTTAAAAGCTTCAATAGTAAGGAATGTCTACTTGACTGTGAGCTCCATACTGCCAGCATTGGAAGTCCTTTACCATACTTCTCCAGTTAAGGAGCTTCACCTCCTTTGAATAGGATCCCCTGCCTCTATTTTTGTGGCCGTCTTTAGGGCTAATACTATCCTTTTCTTTAGCAAAGAGCTTACCTGAATGATAGTAATGTTATACAAGGGAAACTTATCAAACCTGATTTCCTCACAGTCTGAAATGATTAAAAAGTAAAAACTAAATGCAAAAATATGTATTGATCTTCTCCTGGGAACAAGTTATGTACCAGGAATACAAAATGAATAAAACACAATCTTTCCCTCAAGGAGCTCACAGATGAGCAGGGGAAACTGAGGTACACAGAGCAGAATGGCTTTCTAGGGACTAGGCTCAGTGGCTTAGGATTAGAGCCTAAGAATCCCTTCTCCCAAGTCAACCAAGGTCTCAAAAAGAAGGCATGTGAACACCCACTTCTCTGTTAAAGAAAGAGATCTCCATTATCTTGAATTAAATAACAGAATTATGTCTGACTTGTTCAATTACTCAGACACAGAATGGTAGAGCTAGTAGGACTTAAAAGCACAGCTTCTTCATTTCATAGAAGGGAGAACCAACAGGTCTGCACACACTCTGAGCAGGGAGAAGAGACGGAGTCGTCCCGAGCGCCCGGGAGCTGAGCATTACTACTGTGCTCCAGAGGCTGCAGAGCTGGGCACCTTGGGCATGACTCTGGAGCCAGATCTGGGGCAAGTTTCTGAGCCTCAGTTTCTCTATCTGCAAAGTGGAGATCATACTTAAAGGTCATGGTGAATAACAAGCAAGTTCATACTTGTGAAATGCAAAGGACAGTGCTTGGCTCTTAATAAGTGTAGTATGAGCATATGGTATTAGGAAAATTAAAAGTGAGGCCTGGAAATGAACTACACTCACATCGTTAAGTAAGCCCAAATTCACGTGCTCCTGAGATCCCAGCCTGTTGCCTCCCTATTATAGATAACTTATGTCCTTCCCCTTGGGGATGAGTGGCAGGGGTTTACCGTTCTTCTGGGCTCTTGCCTCACACCTAATGGAGTAACCATTTCTTCTTCATTTCTTCAGCCTTTTATTCCTGTTGTCTGGAAACATCTCTCTGACACCCATTCTGCTCCAATCCTACTGGCACCACCCTTAGCCAAGCACTGATCATCACATCTGGATTACTTGATCTTGCTCAGCTCCACGCCACCCCAGCCTCCCTCCAACTAACCGCCTATGCTTGCTGCACAGCTGATGCTGCAAGATAAACCAAAATACCGTTTTCACCACATCACTCACCTACTGAATATGCCATCATTCTGAGGAGCGCAGCCCTTTAAGTCCAGGCACTTCTGTCTGTAATTTAACATCTTTTAATCTTACCTGACATTATTTCTAATCATACTAATACAGTCGTATTAAAAGAGACCTGATTTCAAATTATAACCATCACATACTGCCGGTGAGACCCTGCATGTAGTTTAATCCCTGTGAGGTTCAGTCTCCCTTTCTGCCAAGCTGAGATAAATAGGAAGTATCTCATGGGACTCTTGGAAAGATTAAGTACATAATTCCCATCATTGGCAGAGCCTGGCACAGAGTAAGTGAATAAGAATTGTTATTGTTAATGTTATTATCTGAAAAATAGTACACATCACTCTTTCTTTCCCCCATTTGTCCATGTTCATGTGAATCCTCCCACTTAGGATGTCTTCCTTCCTGCCCACTGCCAATCAAATTCAGCCCCCTCACACAAAGTCTTCTGCCGGAACTTCAGTCCACATTGATCTCCCATGTCCTGCTTTGGTGAACTCACTCAGAGTTGGCACTACCCATCTGGGCCCTTAATCAGTGGTCTAAACCCAGCAGTGATTTTGCCCCCGCCCCCCAAGGGATCACTTGGCAATGTTTGGAGATATTTTCAGTTGTCACAACTGGGAGGTGGGTGTATTAATTGTGTGTTTTACATTTCCTGTATTTTATGACACTCTGACATCCTGGGGTCTTGAGACACTGCCCCTTCCAGGGCCAGCTAATTCCTGGAGACAGTAAACAATTTGCCTGCTGGCACCACACGCCTTTCATAGGCAAACCAGCCAGTCCAAAGCCTATACCCCAACCACCTCCTTTACCTAACTCTCACACACCAAGCTAACAATTCCTTTGTCCTAAATCAACCCAAGGCCAGAGCCAGGTACCTGCAACAAGAGACCACCTCTGTGGGTCTAAGCCAGTTGAAATTACTCAAAACTATCCAATCCTAGAGTTGCTCAAACTTGCCTATCCTGACTCGCCCATTCCTTCCCTGCAAAAGACACAACAAGGCTCGGGGCTGTGTTCTCCGCTCTGGTTTTCTGCCTCCTAAACGATCCTGGAACTTCCCCATGTGGCCAGCCCTGTGTGTCATGGTGTGCCCCTCCTCTTGGGAACAGTAATTAATAAACTTCTCTCAAAGGCATTGTCTCTATGTCTGTCCCCTTACCATCTTTTATTAAAACAAATCTGAGAAATATTTTAAGAAAGTGAGTGGAGGCCACGGGTGATTCTAAATATCCCATGATGTGCAGAATACCACCCCCCAACAAAGACTAGTCCAGCTCCAAATGAAAAGTCCTGAAGTTGAGAAACACGACCTGAAATGTCCCACACATTGGTATCACATGGTCTCTGCAAGCCCCAGCCCTGCCATATGGTTCTATGGTTCAGCCTGACCAGGGAAAAGGAGGGAGTTCCTGATTCCTGAATTGATTGAACAACAGCTACCATTAACGTAATAGTTTAATTTGTAGTTATAGTTTTTTAGGCCAAAAATCAATGAATAAATACAGTCAGAAAAAGTGAAAATATTTCTTCTCAGTTACTATGTAAAGTTTAATGCTAATATAGCTTCTGGTGGGAAAGAAAATCCATGAACGAACCTCACTGTTCTGTGTGATTCTCTCTCTCTCACAAGTGGGACACATATTCAATCAACAGAGTGTTATTTATTGGAGGATTCTGAAACAGCCCATTACTTTTCCTCTAGGGTGTTTGTCACTTGTGATGCTCTGCCCCACTCCCCCCCCAAAATACCCCACTATGTGTGATAAAATAAATTTGGGTAAAGAAGTATATGCATGCCCTCTCCGGGTTGCTCAGGTGGTTGGAGCATCGTCCTGTACACCAAAAGGTTGCAGGTTCAATCCCCAGCTTGCTTGCATACTCTCTCTCTCTCCCTTCCTCTCTCTAAAATCATTGAACATATCCTCAGGTGAGGATTAAAAAAAAAGTAGTATATACACCCCGTTCTTGAAGTTTCACTGTGCACATGGGTATACTGAGGGGCTCCAAGACTGAAATAATCTACTTAATTTCATTTAGCTCAGTTTCCAACTTAGTGTGATCTTGCAAATTTTCACGTACCATCCATCACCACCCAATGGAGCAAGTGTTATGTGGAACACATTTTGGAAACAGCTTATTACAGTTGACAAAAATCTCAACATTGAACTTTACAACTTGAATCATAAAGTTCCTCACTCTGTAATCAGAGCTGCTTTGGGACACGGAATAGCAGAGAAGCACGACACAGCTGCCCTTCAGAAGTTGCTGGCAGGGAGAGCGGGGCTTCTGCTGGTCTCTGTTGGAATTTGGGCAGGCCATATTTCCAGATGGCACAGAACTTCTTTTTCCCACCTCATTCCCATGGACTGGTTATAATAGTACAGACTGCAACATCTTTAGATACCAGGCCAAATATGATTATTTTTCCAAAGGCAATAAGGCTAATTCAAAATTTTGAGTGAGGGGGAACCAGATAACTTATGAATATGCCTTGAATATTCATTAGGAAGCAAAGCAAGGGAGCAAATTAAGACCAAAAAAAAGGTGTGAAGTATGCCCTTGTTCCATCCTCTTTCTGACTAGTCCCTAATCCACTCTAGCATCTTTTATCCCTAAGTCCCAGACAGATTTGTTTATTTTTAAAACTCTGTGACAACTATGGATTGAATTAACTAGCAGAGGACTTTGGGTCTGAAGAGGATCTGTACTTCCTAGAGGACCTCTGCCCCTCCACCCTTGCTTAGGAGGGTGTAGCCTTCGTCTTTGGGCAGGAGGAATGGCCATCAGCAAGGTACTCTGGCCTCCAGAACAGCCTTCAGCAGGTTGCTCTTCAGAGTTCACCACAGCACTGCAACCTGCACAGTCTGAGAAGGCTCAGCTGAGTATGGGGGTGAGGACACGCACAGCCAGGAGCAGTGTAGCAGCAATGATTCTGCCATCTGTTCACCTAGCTCTGGGGATCCCTCTGCTCTTTCACCTTGAGATAAAATGACTATCACTTTCCCGGTCCTACAAGCACTACAGGCCACATGCCGCCTCTTCAATCCTCCATTCTCCTACCAATCATCTCCACGAACAGAGGAGAGTATGAGCACGTAGGAGAAAAACTCCCTTTCTCCCTTTGGAATGTGCAAGCCAGAACCAGGGATAGAAAAGCATGGCACCACCCTGTATTTTCTATGTCTGAAAATGGTCCAGCTGCCTCGCAAATAGTCTCAAGACCCTCCGGAAAAACAAGCACGATCCTCCTCCTATCCCTCACCCCTGTTCGCAAAAAAAGGAAAACAGAGCCCTGGTTGGTGTGGCTCAGTGGATTGAGTGCCGGCAGTGCTGGCCTGCAAACTGAAAGGTCACTGGTTCAATTCCCAGTCAGGGCACACGCCTGGGTTGTGAGCCAGGTCCCCAGTTGGGGGTATGCGAGAGGCAACCACACATTGATGTTTCTCTCCCTCTCTTTCTCCCTCCTTTCCCCTATCTCTACAAAATAAGTAAGAAAGATCTTTTTTAAAAATCTTAAAAAAGGAAAACAGAGGCCAGGCCTGAAAGACTGTCTGAGGCCAGTGTGTGCCTAATTCCCAGAGGGTGCTCTGTTTTCCTAGCCCTCCCCTTGGGGCCCTTAATTCCTTCTCTCTGGTAAACACTGCCAGGAATTGTACTCTTAGGATTTTGCAATAAAAATAAGGTCTGTTTGCTTTCTAAAGTCTTACTGTAACTTAGGCTATGGTATTTTCAAAGTAAATTTGTGCCATTTCATTCATGGTGAATTATGTACTTTGAGCTAGTTACACACACCGACCCATCTGTCAGATTGTGGTTTAAATAGTAAATGTCACTCCTGTTTGGTCCTCAGCACTTGCTCATAGAGCCAGTGGTGAATTTCAGACCCATCAGCAATGTTAAAAAGGGAGCAGAAGGGACTACACACGTGATCCGGTTTCACCCTAAGCAGTTGCCTTTCTTTGAGACATGATTGTTAATGTTGGCACTAGCTTAGGCATCCCTATCGAAATAACTTGAAGCTAAAAATGTTACATTCCTACTCATTTATGTGTGGTGTGACATAAATCTTTAGCCAATACAGTATATACATTTTCCATAACTAACTCTATCCTAGGTTGTACCTGCCACACACTAATAATTTATAATGTATTTGTCTATACATTATTTATGTCACAACTGCTCTATTGGAGGTTTCATCATCTTCAAAGAACTACAATGTGGGGCATCATATCCCTGTTATGAGCTGACATGTATATTTTAGAAATACAATAATCACTCCACAATACAGTACAAGTCATCCGAATGGAGTAGAGCAGAGAACAACTTTTCAACTGTGGTGCTGAAGAGCCCCAGGGCCCTACGGCACCGTGTAAGGGCAGGCCCCTCCTTTTGTCCACGCAGAGCAGCCCCCTTTTATCTAGTTGACACATGGGGATTTCCTAAGATAACTTTTCTTCTAAAGAATATCTCTTGCTTTGGTTATGTTTCTTGTCTTTAATTTTAGATCTTGAATATAGATGCTCCCTTTTGTATACGTTCCCCTCTTCTGCCTTCTACAAAACCTTGGAAAATGAACCTAAGTATTCACTCCAAGCTATTTCTACTGTCTTGCCACAAGAAACCTGCATTTATGTTCATAATTCAACCTCAAAGACCTGGGACAAGGATGGGAGGGATCCAGTAGCTCATCTCTGTTTCCAATGCAAAAGACCCTTTCAGCTGCAAATGTTAAACTCTCTCCTTTTGTGTTCAGTTTTACTTTGGGTAGTGGGGGCCACAGGCTGCTTAACAGTGCATGAGTAATTCACATCATGGCCAGTAGGAAACTGCCTGCAGCGCATTGTTCATTCTGGATATGAAAACACCGGGGCGCTGGGCAGGTGAAGACATTCACTGTGTGTTCATTCGGGGGATGATGAGCTCCTGTCTGCGGCTTGTTTGACTTTTTGAGTGGGCTGGTGAACTGACTCACACATCAGTGAGCCAGTAAAATTTGGAGAGGGTGAGCCTTAAACATGTAACAGATCAGTAATAGTCTCTGTCACCAAGATCTGCTTCTCTACACATCCTTTCACCACGGGCGGTAGGCTGGCTTATCGGACAAGTGACAGTTTCCAAACGTAGAAATAAACGTTATCTACAGTATCTGTTGCATATGTCAGACAAACACTCGCCCATAAACAGACTTTAAGTCTCTCAAGAAATAACCTAATCCTGGTACATGCCTGCCTGTCAGAGACGGATGGTGGCTCACTATGCAGCAGATTTCAGCGCTCCGTTTGTGCCAGAAAATGCTGAAGCCAACTCTCACTGAGAACACCTTCAGGATCTGGGGGCCTCACTACAGTGCAGCCCTCACAAACTCAAACTGACCAGCAGCGCAGCTGGGCAGGCTGTTAGTCCCTTTGCAAACTTTGTTCCTATCATCAGAAGAATTAAATCAGGCTTTGCTTTCCCCTTTTCTTACTTACTCCCCTGTCTTTCTATTCATGAACTTGGAACAGTGCTACTGTTTGGAGGAGGCTGCATCCAAAGAAGCTGGTGCTTCACTGTTGATTGCTATTGGACTTGAAATAACAAAAGAACTGAGGTAAGAGGGCTAGGCAAGCAGAATGTTACAGCCCTAAAAATGAAATTAGAGAACAGGAACTCCCTCCCACCCCCACCCAAGAGCTGCTGCTGGGGTTACGACTTGTTTAGAAGATAATTATTTGATTTTATAATTACTTTTGTGGGTTGCAAAATAATTACTGTGGAGGCAAATCTCCGTGTGCCAAAATAGAGGCAGTTGTTCTAAAGTTCACGCGGAAACAATAACGCAGTCACGACGGCGAGGTCTGAGGTGGGGAGTAGAAATCCAGCTGCAGTCAGAGGTGCCAGCCCGAAGCCCACGTGAAAGTCGGGGTGGGGGCGGGGACAGCAAAGACCTTCCGGGCCAGAGCCGCGCTTCTTTTCCGTTGATTTTCATTTAAACTGTGTCCCTCTGAGTCACTAGGACATCAAGTAGCCTTTTAAAAAGACGGGGACTGCATTTCAGGTGAATAACACAGACAGGTGATTGGGTTCCTTTCAAGTCTAAGATCAGATGTGGTGCTGACAGTTAGGAGGGATCTTCTAGTTATAGGAACTTTGTTGTAGTGAAAGGTTGGCAAACTTTCTTGATAAAGGCCAGAGAATATCTTATAAAATAGTGCATAAATATTTCAGGCTTTGAGGGTCTCTGTTGCAGCTCCTCAGCTCTGCAGGGGCAGTGCAAAGCCACCGCGGACAACATGGTGACACCTGTGAGCGGCTGTCTTCCGACAAAACTTGCCTTACACACACTGACGTCTGACTTCCCCGCAAGTGTCTTCTGCCATGGAATAGCATTCTTCTTGTGATTTCAGTAACCATTTGAAAGTGAAAGAAAATTCTCAACCTGCTATAACAAACAACAGAGGGCTCTTGGGCTGCAGCTTACCAACCCCTCACTGAGACGGGTTGTAGGCACCTCGGCAACATTTCAGGGAAGAGACGTAAGTGCATTTTGCAGGGGGGAGAAACTCAGGACAGAGGTGACTCAAGAGTGAGCAGAAGGCATCAGCAGTCCCCAAGCTTCCTAATTCTAACCAAATACATTCTCTGCCAGGTAATTTCTTCTTTCACTTTTTAATAAACTGACAGTTAACTTGGGGTACTCATTTTTGCCCAAATTTTCATAAAAAAGTCATTTCCACATTGAGTTCATTACTTAAAGAATTTAGACACCATTGGCCAAAGTAGCTAGTCTTTCTCAAGAGGTTCACATCCCAAAGGCAGCCAGCTGTGGCTGTGGCGGGGGAGCCAGAGGGGCAGCAAGGACAGCAGCATGGTCGGATGACAAGGGAGAAGCCACAACCACACTGTTCTCCATCCCCTCTTCTCTAAAGTCGTCGCAATAGTAATTCCAACCGTCAAAGGTTGTTCCGATAATTACAAGGAAATAGCATGTAAGAGCAATATAAATATATTTATGGAAGGTGTCCAGGTCTTCTAAACATAATGACCTTCTTCAGTGGACTGAATGATCTCTTCTTGACTACCAACTCAGAACCTTCTGTTTCTCTTAAAAGATCCTCCAGGATGGCTATAATCCAAAACATAGATAATAACAAGTGCTAGAAAGGACAGGTGTAAATGGGACTTTCATATACTCATTGCTGGTGGGAATGTATAATGGTGCAACCAGTTTGATACAAATCTGGCAGTTCCTCAAATGGTTAAAAACGTTACCACGTGCTCCAGCAATTCTACTACTACGCATACATCCATGAAAAATGAAAACATACAACCACACTAAAGCTCGTACATAAATGCTACAGCAATATTATTTGTAATAGCCCAAAAATGGAAACAACCCAAATATCCATCAACTGATTAATGAATAAGCAAAAGGTGTCATATCCACACAATGATTTGGCAATAAAAAAGAATGATGTACTGATTCATGCCACAGCATGGATGTACCTTGCCTTATGCTAAGTGAAAGAAGGAAGGCACAGGACCATATGTAGTGTGTGGCAAAAAGTAAGTTTCCAGTTGTGAGTGTGCAAAACACAGAATCTATTCTTGTATTATTATTTATCAATTATTGTATTATTTTCCATACAAATAACTGTAAACCTCCCTTTGCCCCATCCTGTACTACGTGATTGTACTTATAAGAAATCTGGAATCGGGAAGTCTTTAAAAACAAAAAGTAGATTTGTGGCTACCTAGGGGTAGCAGACATAGGAGAACTGGGGGGACAGGCTAAGGGGAGCAGAGTTTCCTTTTGCAATAATGGAAATGCTCTAACTGCATGTGGTGATGGATGCACAACCTTGGGAATACACTAAAAGTCATTCAATTGTAAAATTTAAATGGGGGAATTACAGGGCATGTGAATTATATCTCAATAAAGCAACTAAAAGTCCAATGATGTTTTTCACAAAAATAGAAAAATAGGAAAAAATCACCTAAAATTTATATGGAACCACAAAAGACTGAAAATAGCCAATGCAATGTTGAGAAAGAAGAGCACCACACTTCCTGATTTCAGACTACACCACAAAGCTACAATAATCAAGACAATATGACACTGGCATAAACACAGACACACAGATCAGTGGAACACAACAGACGTGCCGGGAATAAACCCTGCACGTATGGTCAATTAATTTACAACAAAGGAGCCAAGAATATACAATGGGGAAAGGATAGTCACTTCAATTGATGGTGTTAGGAAAACTGAACAGCCACATGCAAAAGAATGGAAATAGACCCCTACCTTACAACACACAACAATCAACTAGAAATGGATTAAAGACTTCATTGTAAGTCCTCAAACCATAAAAATCCTGGAAGAAAACACAGGTGGTAAGCTCCTTGACATGGGTCTTGGCAGTGATTTTTTGGACTTGACACCAAAAGCAAAGGCAACAAAAGCAAAAATAAACAAGGGGGACTACATCAAACTAAAAAGTTCTTGCATCCTCCCCCCAAAAGTCAACAAAATGAAAAGGCAACATACCAAATGAGAAAAAAATGTTCTCAAATCATATATCTGATAAGCAATTAATATCCAAAATATATAAAGACTTCATACAACAAGAGTAAAAACGATCGGATTAAAAAATGGACAGAGGATCTGAATAGACACTTCTGCAAAGACATCCAAATGGCCAACATGAAAAGGTGCTCAGCCTCACTAAGTGTCAAGCAAATGCAAATCAAAGCCACAATGAGATACTATCTCACATCTGTTAGTATAACTATTATCAAAGAGACAAGAAGTAACAAGTGTTGGCAGGATGTGGGTAAAGGGAACCCTTGTGCACTGCTGGTGGGAATGTAAATTGGTGCAGCCACTATGGAAAATGGCACAGAGATCACTCAAAAAATTAAATTAGAACTATCACATGAGGCAGCAACCCTCATCCTCCTGGGTATATACCCAAAGGAAATGAAAACAGGCTGCTGACGACTCATCTGCACACCTTTGTTCACTGCAGCACTATTCACAACAGCCACGACAGGGAAACCACTAAGTGCCCACGCACTGATGCGTGGGATGGAATACTGTTCAGCCATGCGAAGGAAATCCTGCCATTTGCAGCACCATGGATGGAACTTAAGAGCATTATACTAAATGAAATAAGCCAGACAAAGAAAAACAAATACTGCACGGTATCACTTACATGTGGAAGCTAAAAAAGGAAAAAGTCAAACGCACACAAACAGAGAGCAGAAAAGCAGTTTCCAGGGCCTGGGGTTGCGGGGGGGGGGGGGGGCACAGAAAATAGGGAGAGGTTGGGAAAAGGGTACAAACTCTCAGCTATAAGATGAATAAGGTCTGAGGGCCTAATATAAACATGGTGACTGCATTTGATAACACTATGTTGTAAAACTGAAATTTGCTAAGACAGTGGAACTTAAATGTCCTCACCAAAATAAAAATAAATAAATATGAGAGTTAATGGGTGTGTTAATCAACTAGATTGGTGGGGATCCCTTCACAATGTATACATAGACCGAATCATCATGATACACACTCTAAGTGTCTTACATTTTTTGTTAGTTCTGCCCCGACACAGCTGAAATAAAAAAACCAAAACAATAAACAGCCTTGGCTGGTGTGGCTCAATTGCTTGGAGTGTCATCCTGTAAACCAAATGGTGGCAGGTTCGATTCACGGTCAGGACACATAGGAGAAGGCAACCAACTGATGTTTCTCTCTTACATCCATGTCTCTCTCTCTCTCTGTCTGTCTGTCTCTATGAGGATATAAAATGACAATAAATAGAAAAAAAATAAAGCTACTTAAAAAATCCTCCAGAGAATCTTGGATCCCACCATAGAGCAAGTCCCACCTCCCAGCACAGCATCTAAAGCCCTTCGTGACCCACCTGCACCCATTCCTCCAGGCTCCTCTCCTCTCCTTCCCAAGCTTACATGCTCCACCCCAGTCCCAGAAAACTACTGTCCCTGGAGTCATTTTAATAAATGGGTACATACTAATTAAGTAAATTAATAATTAATAAATTAACATCTATTCATATGTTGAACACATTTTTAAATGTCTAATAGCTACGTCCTATTCCGGGAACTGGAAATCCAGCCGTGAAGGCGACAGACAGGAAAGACCCTTGCCTCGAGCAGTTTACATCTGATGCCCTCCTCAGGCCCCCAAGCTTTGTCTACACATGCTCCTCGCCCTGCCCACGTGACTCCCACAGGTCTCTTTGCCAGCCCAAACCTGTCCTCCCATCACAGTCTAGCTCAAGTGCCATCTCCTCCCACATGACCTCCCTGACTTTCTCAAGGAGATGGAGCCCCTACCTGTGTGTCCACAGCATCCTGAGCCTGCCTCCTCTACACACAGGAAATATGTTCCGAGATCCCCCACCAGACGCCTGAAACAGCAGGTCGTACTGAGCCATATATACTGTTTTTCCTACACATACATACCTATGATAAGTTTAATTTATAAGTTAGGCACAGTAAGAGATTAAGAACAATAATAATAAAATGGAATAAGTATAACAGTATACTGTAATAAAAGTTATCTGAATGCAGCCTCTCTCTCTCTCTCACTCTGTTTGATAAACAATCTGATGAAGGACACAGCTAACTAATTAACAAGCAGGGACATGTACAGTGTAGAGACAAAGAAATGATTCATTGATTCATGTCTCAGGAGGGATAGAACAGGAGAACACGAGATTTCATCACGCTACTCAGAATGGCACACAACTTAAAATTTATGAATTATTTGTTTATGGAATTCTCCATTTAATATTATCAGCCCATGTTGGGCTGTGGGTAATGAAACTGTGGATAAGGGGGAACTACTACATAGCATTGTCCCTTAGTAGACTGCAAGTTTCTCCAAAGGCAAGAGCTCTAGCTCCATGTTCGCACCTCAACTTCAGTATAGGCATCAGTGCTTGTTGTGTAAGTAAATGAATGACCACGTCCTGCCCTTCCTCTGGCCTTGGACATTGAAATCGTTTCAGCACATCATTTCTTTCATGCGGTTACTATGATTCATTTCTTTACCAACCCAACAACTGGATTCTTGTTAAGCTCCTGGTTCTCGTACGCAGAGCTTTGCAACTTTTGCCTCTTCGGCCTTTCCTTTTCTCCCTTATCAACTCTTTGGGTTCAAAAGAAGCACATTGCTTCTCCTGCCCCTTGTTTTCTGGCCTTCAGCTGTCTCCCCTTCATCTCATTGCTTTCAACACAACTGCCTACTTGGTATTGACCTTAAAGCCTTTGAGGGTGATTCCTAACTGGCTCACCACGCCCCCTCCTTTCAGACACATATTTAAACTCTAAATACCTGATGAAGTTCCAAAAGCTGTTACTCCATATTAATTAGCAAACTACAGAAATGAATGGGGCTAGCAGACAAGTATTGATCCCTCCCCCTCCTGGTAACATTTTATTTATATATTTTAAAAATTAATCTTTTAAAATCCCCTTTAGACATATAGGTATATTTTAAGCTATAGATTTTACAAATATTTTAAACATTTCTTCTCCTGAACTAACTGAATATTTACAAGATGTTGTCTGTAAAGTATCAGAAAGATATTAGAATGGAAGGGGAAATTACTAGTAAAATTACATATGAGTTCAAAGTTAAAAGGCAAACTGACTTTGAATTGCTGGTGCTTAGAAGTGTTGCTGGACCTCTTTATGGGTCTGTAACAGAATAGAAGAATCCTGTTTTTTTGACACTTACTGTTCAAGGTATTGAAATGTCCTTTCTTGCGCTATAAGTGGCCATGGCATCTGGGCCCTTTCTCTTGTCTGGTCCGTCCCTGTCTAGGCACTGTCAGCAACACCATCACAAAAAACCACTCAAATTTACTTCAACATAATGCGGGAGTGGGGAGAATGGGGGTGATGAGTCTATAAGGGTTCATTACCCTAATCTGTGTACTTCTGGTATAAGTGTGAAACTTTCCTTTTTTTTTTTTTTTAAGGTACCTAGGTCATACCACCTCTGCTTAAAAGCCCCTGTGCCACCTTTGGTGCTCACTGGATGAAATATGAACTCTTTCATACACTGTACCAGGATTTGCCCTGGCCAGGTGGCTCAGTTGGTTGAAGTGTCCATCCTATACACCAAAAGGTTGCAAATTCGAATACTGGTCAGGGCACATACCTAGGTTGTGGGTTCAATCCCCAGTCAGGGAACATACAGGAGGCAACTGAATGATGTTTCTCTCTCACATTGATGTTACTATCTCATATCAATGTTTGTCAGTCTGTCTCTCTCCCTTCCTCGCTTTCTAAAATCAATAACTATATTCTCAAATGAGGATTAAAAAATTGTACTAGGATTTTTCTGATCTCTCTTTTGCCCAAGGTGGGACTGACCACTCTCTCTACTTTCTGTCTCTAAAATACCACTTTTCTTTCTAAAACACTTTAAACTTCCATGCACATATTTGTCTACCTGTCTCCCTGCACTATGGTATAAGGTCTTTGAGAGCAAAGACCACACTATCCTAGCGCTATTTATATTCCCAATATTTAATGTGGCACATAAAAAATGCTTCATAAATATACTACTGGAAAAAAAGGGTTAAATGCCCCAATATATGTTTCCAGACTAATTTATGTCATTTTCCCTGACATTCCACACATTCTACCTGCTGAATTTATCCCTTTTCCTAAGCAAACCATGTTCTTTTACACTTTAAATGGTCTGTGTACGGTTTTTTCCTTACTGAAATGTCCTTCCCTCTTTATCTGGGAAAATTCCTCTATTAGGTTCCAGTCCAAATATCACCTCCTCTGGGAAGCCCTCCTGCCCTACTCACACCATTATGGCTTCCTCCAATAATTCAGCAGTTTACTTTCCCGTTACTCTCACGAAAATCCAAACTCTGAATTCGAAGACAATGACTGGTTATTGTACCTTTTATTACCTACTCGTTAAGCTGAGAGGGCTCTGCACACATAAGCCGCTAATTTTACAAAGAAATGTAGGAGAATCAACAGCCCAGTTGTTTGAGTACACAATGTTTTAATAAAATTGTAAGAGCACAACTTCATTCGAATTTCCCTGCTCCGTACAACCCTCCCTGACAGCCTGCTAAGCCTTCTTCACTTCTCTTCCCTACTGTCTGAGCAGGGCCTTTCTCTTCAGGATCCCACACAATCTCTACACTCTGCCCAAGTCAGAGCTTTTCCAGGCTTTTCTGACCTTGAGAAAGCAGTTTCCTGTCTCTGTCTTTTGCTTCAGGCCAAGTCCTCCACACCTGTCCCTTTGATTCTGAGTCATACCCTCGGACCATGTAGATGAAATTCTCCAGCAACTATTTCCTTCAGCTATTAATCTTTCCTCTTTCTAACTGACCAAAACTACTTAGTCATTGTGTGTACGTGTGTGTGTGTGCTTTTACCTAGAACACACTGGTCATGATTGTTAAAACTTTAAAACAAACAAACAAAAAATATGTTGGACTTGTGTAATGTTGAAGGGGCTCTTCCATAGTTTCACTTTTGCTTCATTTGTTTTACTAGACATAGTAAAAACTTTAACTGTTAAAAGTAGAGGAGAATTGGGTGCTTTTACCTTGGACCCAATCCAAGAAAGTCCGCTCGCTCGCAGAAGAGGCCAGGCAGCGCAGTACAGCAGGAGGAAAAACCCAACACAAAATTGGACTCAGCAGTAACAATACAAATGATAGTAATCACAGCTAATATTTCTCCAGCACTTTCTCTTGCCAGGCTAAGTGCTTTGTACCAATTATCTCATCTAATCCTCAGACTCCGTGCAGTAAGTAATGCTGTGGTACCCTAACGTCACCCAGCCAGCAAGGGGACGCCCTGATTTGCAACAGGCACTGAGAGTCCAGGACGCAGCTCTGGGTTGCCATCCAGGCGCGGGTTCTGTGAGCAGCCCTGACACCGAACGGCGCTTGGGCCTGGGGGTATTCCTTGCCTAAGCTTTATGCACCTCAGTTTTCTCATCTGCAAAATGAGGGGTTCACCCACAAAAACTCATAAGGCATTCTCTTCAAAAAGGCTGTCCTGCTGATGAACCCTATAGTCAGAGCAACAGAGAAGCACTGTGACAAACTGTCATTGCAAAAACTCATACTGGACTACATTAGGAAACACGTTACATATTTCTATCCCTACAACAAAATTTGGAAATACATCTAGTGGGTCAATAAATTAGTACATTTTTATATGAATATTTAAAGAATAGAAGTCGTAATTAGTGAAGTAAAGACAATCCTGAAATATTGATGAAATGCATGTAATAAGCACTGAGTAGCAGCTGTAATACATATGTCTGGTTTCTGAATTTATTTGTCATTTGATTACTATGTTAGATAAGTTCTCTGGGAGCGATTTTCAATTTGAGTCACCTTCTCTGTGTATCAGGAGAGCCCGCTGTTTTAAAGGAAGCACGTGCCGCTGTAGGAAAGAAGCTTCAGAATATTTCCAAACACTGTTTTAAAGCGTTAACATGTTTTTCTTCTCTTAAAAGTAATTGAAATTACATCTTGAAATGTAATTATTAACGCTATTTAATTCTTATGACAATTTCTTACTATTAAAGACTCAAAAGGATTTCAAATGAGAATAGAAAATGTGTATAAAATTGTATACAGAAATAACTGTCTTTCTAGAATAGATTTCTCCCTAGAGTTGATTTTAATTATTTACAAACACAATCATATTCTCCTATTGACTTCCAATATGTTTAGTGATGATTTATCTGTCTCTTCTAGCTTTACAATATACATAACTTCTAATCTACTTAGCTAAAAATTTATTTCCCTCTACTCCTATCAATGACAGCCTCCTTATCTGTAGGTAAATCAGATAAAAATAATTAAATATACTAGGAAAGTCTGTAATTCATTCTAATTCTGTGTCCTAATAAACCTGGCTATCAAACCTACACAAGAATAGAACACACACACACATTACACTATCTAATTTTCTACACTCAATGTCGGTGCCATTAAAAAAAAATCAACTTGATAGCACGGTGGAAAGCACCTTGCTTTTCAAGACAGACAACTGAGGACTTGAATCTTTGATCTATTGTTCTTGTTCTGTAGCTTTTGGCATTGAAGTGCTATATAAGCTTGTTTCCTCATCAGAAAACAAACTATTTACTATTTTGGCTTCAGTATTAAGCCAAAATAGTAAAGATAAAAGTAAATATAAGCTACCTTTGGCCATTAATGGTGAACTGTATTCTACAATTTCTTAAAAATTACTTAAGCCCTGACCTGTATGGTCAGTTGCTTGGGCATCGTCCTGCAAAGCGGAAGGTCACCAGTTCAATTCCCGATCAGGCACATGCCTGGGTTGCGGGCCTGGTCCCAGTCAGGGTATGTGTGAGAGGCAACCAATGGATATTTCTCTCCCTCTCTTTCTCCCTCCCTTCCCTTATCTGTAAGAATAAATAAATAAAAATTTAAAATAATTGCTTAAAATGAGGTCAGCAAAGCATCTTCAATACTATTTAGTGCATATCAGGAACTTTAAAAAAAAATACTCCTAAGGATAACAACGATTGCTAAAATGTAATTCCCCCTTTTATATTTGCTCGACCATCCAGAAATATTTTTTCTTTTAAAGTTTATTATATATCAGCCAAGTACTTTAAATTATAGATTGTCTTTACACTGAAAGTTAGTAAAATATGACAACTATATTTAGAATACCTACCATTTCTATACGCAAAAAAATAAGAATGAAAGAAACTATAAAATGTTAGCTGTGTAAAATTTCAAGTGAGGCTTTCCTACTGGACCGGAATTTTCACTGGTTGCCACTCAATAACCTCCTAGGTGCTAAATGAGGAGCCACACACCTGACGGTGCTGGACACCATGCAGGTGTGCCCCACCCTCAGAAACACACTTTCCTATGGTGCCTTACCAAACTTGTTTGCATTATCACAATCTTTCCTTTAAAATAGCGGGCTCTCCTGATACACAGAAAAGATGACTCAAGTTAAAAATCACTTCCAGAGAACTTATCTGACAGAATAGTCACTCATGGCAAACTATTATACAAGGTCAGTGCTTGCAGAGAGTAGAATTTATTTGACCTTCCTTTCCTTTTACAGTGGGCAGTGCTGTGTTGGGCTCTGGCAGTAAAAACAGAAGGGTTAAGCTCCTGACCTCATTCTATTTCAGTGACTAAATGAGTGCACCACCCATTAGGGAGTCAGGATTCACAGTATAGAATTAGGCGAAAAACGAGGCAGCACAGCCTGAGGTCTCCCCTACCAGAATCCTTCGGAATTAACTACTTTAGTCATATCTGATGACATGGGGACATCCATAGGTGTGTTCTGGAGTGTCCGAGACTGCAGAGATGATGCAAGCAGAAATGCGTGCTGTCGGCTAAAACATTCCTGTCTCCGTCCACAGTGTACACATACATGTTTGCCAGTGATCGTGTTGTAATTACATCCATGAACACACATCCGTGGATGTAGACATAGACCCTTCCTCATTGTCCCAACAGTTAGAGGTTCTAATTTAAATAAACTCCCAAGGTTGTGAAGGCAGCAGCCCACGTGGGAAGCAATTCTGTCAACAGAGTGATTCACTTAAAAAATAGTTCAGCCTGCATCGCATGCTCTATTATATTTTGTGGTAAAAGTCTGGCTTTGGATCATCCCATTAATCTGTTTACATTCCATAGGTGTCAGCAGCTTATATCATAACCAGAGGACCAAACCCAAGTCAGTAAGTATATGCTTCTCAAAACCAGATATCCTCTCCTAAACCTAACAGGAGCAGCACTAGTGTGTTTTGTGCCTGCCTGCCTTCCTCCAGTAGGGCCCCAGTTTTCCTCCAGGATGCCTAGTGCTATCCTGCACAGCCTCTCTCACAGTTTAATCAAAGAAAAGTATAATTACACTAGCAGGACGCTAATTTTGAAAAGTCATTAGCCACGCCACAGTCACTTCATTACTCTGCACTTCAGAGGCCAGCAATGAACACGACGGATCCTGAGTATTATTTGTTCTTTCAAGGGGAGCAAGAGAACCCGCCTGGTTGATGGGAAACTCTTGTCTGCCCAAGCAGGTGCAAGTATCAAGAGAGGCAATGAGCTTCAGGCTGGCCAGTAGCGGATGCTCTCCCTGCAAAATCTGCTGCCTGAAACTTTTCCACGACCTTCCGTGGCCCTCCCGAGTGTGCTCGGTGAGCTGCTTCGCAACTGCCTGTAGGCTCCTGCCAGATGTAGAATCACATAGGCGCGTCCACATCTGCAGAGGCTTTTCTGCCTGGTCGGCGCGGAGCTGTCCCTCTTTCTTGGCCCCGTCTGCCAGAGTCGCTGGCAGCCCGGCATCCTTTCACCGCCCCACTTCAGATCGGATTTGGGGGCGCTCCTCTGCTCGCACACGCTCCGACGAAGCCTTTGCACGCCCCTCCCCCACCTCCACATTATGACTATTAGGCATCATTCCAAGAGGGGCCAGCTGTGGCACTCCAAAAATCACGGCCATGTTTTACTCTAAACAGACACCATTCAACAACTCCACAAGTCCCCAGGGCGCCGGGAGATGTAGCCAAGGCCAAACCACCTCTACAAAGTGAACCCACATCTGTAATGCAGCCCAGCAAAGGCTATATTCTATCATAACGCAAGGATGTGAGAACAGCTAAGAAGCCCACATCGCTAAGAAAGCAGGTGCAACAATCCTTTTAAATCTAATAATGTTGCCCCCAACAAATACCTTAAAACCCCACCTTCCTAAGAGAAAATCCCAGATTTGCCCCTTTCCAATCCCTCATTTTAAACGCCCCATTTGGGGGAAGTATATATACATCAATGGTATATACACGGATGCAGTCCGGTTTCGCTCCCGTCAGCACTCTGCAAAGTGCCGGGCGGGTGTCACGCCTGGGTAGAGGGCTGATGTCCCCGCGGTTCTCCAGGCAGTAGACGCCGGCGGTGCCCGCTAACTGGGGACCAGCAGAGCCACCTCCCCGCCTCCCGCGCTAGCGCCAGCCCCGACAAGCCCCGACACTCACCGTCCCGGGTGTCCTCCCCCCGACTGCAGTTGCTGCAAATGTGTTTGATCTCCTTGCCTAGTTGACAATGGATCACAAAGGACACGTTGTTGTTGTTGTTGGGGGCGGGCTCCTTCAGGGGCTTCATCCTCAGCAAATAAAAAGCTTTCTTTTTGGGTCTCTGGGCGCTCGAGCCTGGCACCGCGCCCTCCCTGCAGCGCGGCGAGCGGAGCGCAAACCTCCCGGGCTCCGCGGCGAGCGTGGGCTCCGCCATCCGGTCCCCGGACGCCCCCGGGCCGGGCTATGCTCCGGGCCACGCGCGCTGCCACTCGTGCCTGGCCGCCTGGCCAGCATGCCCCCGCCCCGCCCCACACCGGCGTCGGTACAGCAGCTCGACCACGATGGGGCGGGTCAGGGAAAGCCGCGGAGAGGGTCTTGACCTCGCTGACCTCGCCGCCCGAACCAATCCGAGTCCCCCGGCTGGAGGAGGGTTTCCGGAGGGTACTACGCGATCCTACCTGAACCTCAAGAGCACGTCTTCCCGTAGCCACCCCACCACTCCGGAAATCTCAGCCCCAGCATTTGGAGCCTGCAGAATTTGCAGCTACCTACACTCTCTCTGGGGCTCCAGGGCAGAACGTCAGCCTCGCCCTCCCCGCTTTTCTTCCAGGTTCAAGTGGCCAAATGAAAGCAGGGCATACCACACAGAAGGCAGCTGCGCCGGGAGCCCTCCGGGTGCAAGCGCCTTTCTTGGGCCAAAAGGAACAAGAGACCATTCTCTGGTGGGTCCAACCCACAGTCCTTGACACTCAGTGGAGCCCACAACCTGTTACAATGTAATTGATGTTTTCACCCTCAACAGAAATTCCCCAACCTCAAGGGGACCTTACACCAGTGTCATTAAAACTTTGAGTAAAATGGAACAGAAAAGGCTGCTTTTATCAAAACTCAGAAACAACTTGCAACTTTGGGATCCCAGCTAATCTGGCTGAGAATTCCCCAGCTGTTTTAGCAAAGTGAATAAGGCTTAGCAAGGGAGTTACGTCCATGGCTCCATAATAAAAGCTACAAGTTATCGAGCCTTTTTTGTTCTGCACTTAAAAAAAAAAAATCACACTATGTCTATACAATAGTCCTGACTCAGGTATTGTGAATCCTACATCACCACCTTTTAGAGACTAAGATTAGAGAAGCTTCATACCGCAATCCCCTTCGGTACTTATTTTAAAAATAAAGAGTTTGGGGCCCCACGCCCTCAGATTCTGGCTTAGTAGGTCAGCTTAGGGGCCAGGAATTTGTAGCTTTAACAAACCCCCCCCACTGATCTTAGTGCCAAACTTGAGCGGGGAAACAGTTGTTTGCAGCCAGGGGTGTCTGACTCTGATCCTGTCTTCCCAGCACACCCACTCCCTGGGACCCGCAGTTCCCGCCCGCCTTCCAGCTCACTGAAAGGGTGTCAGTTAAAGGAGCACTATCACTACCAGTTTTTTCCAGAAACTTGCCCAGAGTTAATTTCATAATACCCTGTGACTGAGACTTTCACAAAAGTCAGGTCACTGCTAGTGTTTCCTCCAACGGGGCAAATTGTACATGCATTGCTCACCTCCCAGGTAAAAGTGTCAACAATTCACTGGGGATACTAAATTCTGTGTTATAATATGCTTTTAATCATTCCAATTCTACCATCTGTCATTTATACTACTTCTCATCTGCAAAATGTTCTGCCCAAATCAGCACATTCAGAGTTTCGTTTTCATCCTGCAGTCAGGAATATCAGGTGTCCCGCCACCACAGCCTGCTCTAGGACACATCAGGAGCTGAAGTGCAATCTGAGTGTTGGACTTGTGCTCTGCTCTCTTTAGATCACAACCAAGTCTCTCCTCATGCCCACCAAGGCCTTGAGGGACCCCTCCCTTCTTGGCTGGATTACCCACCAAACAATCTACAGGTAAATCTCACTACATCTGCTCAGGTCCCATTCAGGTCACTTGGTCCCTGGCTAATTGTCCCAGCCTTATCTTAGAGATAGCAAAGGACCCATTTGTTATACTACTGGAGTGTAGGAGGAAACTTATTGCATTGTGTTATAGGCAGACACTTACTATTCTCTTTTTCTAATCCTCAGGTGTCTCCCTGAACTGAGTTACCTTTTAACTTCCTTCTGTATTACATCTTTTCTTAAATGAGTCTTTTTTTAATTGCATGCCTACTCTCTGCCCAGCTGGTCAGAATGCTGGGCCTACAGAAAGCCTGCACAGTCTCATCAAAACAACTGAGCCTGCAGCAACCTTTTACTCACTCACCGAACACTAAACCAGACCTGAGGGCCATGGGTGTCTCTGTCTTAATTGTCCAAGTGGCATCGTAGCACAGAAAACACTGACACGACCACCAGCTTAGGCTTCAAAGGTGAAGGAGATGCCCCACAATCGTAGGGGCCCTTTACTCACATTAAGTGCGTGAAAAGACTAAGGTGCACCTTCAGAGGGCTGTTCCCTTGTATGTGATCCATCGTCCTAAACTGTCTTCTCTGAGTTTACAGCTTCTGACTGTGTGTCCAGTGTAATATTCACTAGCCGCACGTAGCTGTTTACACTCGAATTAATTAAAGTTAAATTTCGGTTCCAGAGTTGGCCATGGTTCAAGTGCCCTTAAGTCACATTATTAGACAGGGTGGATGGAAGATAGACCATTTCCATCGTCGCTGAAGGTTTTGTTTGACCATGCTGCTCTTGAAAGGCGTATGATATTAGTGTCTCGCACTGAATTCCGAAGCCGAGAAGTGTTACGTCCTATTGTTCCAACAGAAGCTGGGTGGGGAGGGGACCTGGCTGGGGTGGGTGTACGGTAATGCTGGCAGCAGTTTGGAAGATGGTGGGTGAGTCTGGTATCTTCCAGCACCACCTTTCTTCTGATCCTCAGCGGGCAGCTGGGCAGATGTGCACCTAAGTCCTGCATTTTGTTCTTGACCCAGCTCTGTACCCTGAGCATTACCTCAGTGAAGACTTCCTCTGGTACCCATTACTACAACATCCCTGTAAGCGCTCGATGCCAAGAGCTGTCTTACACAGACTCTGTGTTTGTCTCATCCCATAAGACAAAACTATATTTAATTATGATGCCATTATTATGACTAAGAAAAAAAAACTGTGAGGTTCTGTTTTTCACTTTAATTTTATTTTTAAAAGATTTTATTTACTTATTTTTAGGTAGACAGGGGAAGGGAGGGAGAAAGAATGGCAGAGAAACATCAGTGAGAGACAGACCCTCACACACACAACCCGACCAGGGACCGAACCTGCAACACAGGCATGTATCCTGACTGGGAATTGAACCGATTATCTTTTTCATTGAGGGACAACGTCCAGCCAAATGAGCCACACAGGTCAGGGATGTTTTCCACTTTTTAAAGGACATAGGGAAATACGAAAAGGAAGGGCAGTTCAATTCTAGGATAGTTACAATTCTATCACTTGTAACAGGGTTCTCAACACCAGGCCTGTGTAGCTTGCATGGAATGTTTATCCAGTGATCTCAATGGGAAAGAGTCCCTGTGACCCGTTTCAGTGTGACTTAGCTGCATGGCGATTTCATTCCCATCCATTCTTTAGGGCACACTTAACTCGTAGGCCCCCCTCCTTGAAACTTGTTGGGGCCCTAAGACCTTGCTACTCCAAGCGCAATACCATAGACCAGGAGATCCTAGTTCCATGGGAGCTTGGAAGAAATGCAGCATTTCAAGCTGTATTCCACAGTCTGCATTTTAACAAGACCACCGGGTGATTTAGAGGCACATTAGGTTTGAGAAGTGCGTCTTAGCAATCAGAGCAATCATAGTATTAAGTGCCCACCGGTGGAACGCACATTTTTGTTCTGAAGTACATAACGAATAGGACCCCTCATCTCACAGAACTTAAAATATAATAAAAGAGAGGATTCAGACCTGGCTGGTGTGGCTCAGTGGACTGAGCACCAACCTGCGAACCAAATTGTCACTGGTTCAATTCCCAGGCAGGGCACCTGCCTGGGTTGTGGCACAGGTCCCCGGTTGGGGGTGTGGGAGAGGCAATAGATCAATGTTTCTCTCACACATTGATGTTTCTGTTCCTCTCTTTCTCTCTCCCTTACTGTCTCTCTAAAAATAAATAAAATCTTTTTTTTAAAAAAAGAGAGAGGATCCACTCAATGAAAGGACATATAAGAGTAACCAAACACACCCAGCTGAAAACATGTGTGCAAATCTGTAATCAGGAGCAGCCATGGAGAACTACACATTTAGTATCTGAATGGGAGCCCTGTGTAAAGGGACTTCTCTGCGACTGATGTGGAAGAGATGGAGTTGACGAAGGAGGAATTCACTGGGGAAGTCATCTGAGGCACGAGGAGGGGGACAGAGGGCTGGTGGTTTTGGTGGTGGCTGTGTGGGGAGGATGCAAGCTCTTAGGCTTGAAAGAGTTCAGGGTAGAGAATGGTCAAGGATGGTTATTAGCCTGCAAGACAGTGATTGAGAATTGGGTTTCCAGAGGACACCACTATTTTGATGATGGAAAGACAACTGCAGACCTTAAAATCCCCCAAGTCTGTTCCATTTTTAGTTTTCTGAGGAAATTCCATACTGTTTTCCACAGTGGCCGCACCAGTCTGCATTCCCACCAACAATGTACTAGGGTTCCCTTTTCTCCACATCCTCTCCAACATTTGTTTGTCTCATCCCATAAGACAAAACTATATTTAATTATGATCCCATTTATTTGTTTGTTTATTTGTTTATGTTGGCCAAAGGAAAAAGCAAGCAAAATATAACCAGAGACATTGAAGTTAAGAACAATCTAACATTAGCCAGAGGGGAGGGGAGAGGGGACAGTGGGGAGAAGGGTTTTCAGGAACTACTATAAAGGACACATGGACAAAACCAAGGGGAGGGTGGAGGCAGGGGAGGGAGGTAGGTTTGGCTGGGGTGGGGTGGAAGGGTGGAGAGAAAATGCAGACAACTGTAATTGAACAATGATAAAAAAAATTTAAAAAATTAAAAAAAAATTAAACTCCAAAAAAAAATCCCCCAAGTCTGAATGTGAGAAACAGTGTGCATTCACCTTGGAACTACGATGGGGCTCTGCGTTCTGCTTGTCAGTGCCCTACCCTACCTTACGTGCCCAACAGTGGTTAGGCTTAAAGGAAGTCAAAATCAAAGTTAAGGGTAGAAACTTGGAAATGCTCAGATGAGTGCTTTAATGCTTATGAAAAGAGTCAAAACACAAAATATCAATGCCAATAGAAGGAGATGGAACCACTTAAAGAGGTGATAATTGTTCTTACATAAATCTCACTGCACATATTTGATATAAGTAAAGATTTTTAAAATATCTTTTCTTCCTCAATATTTTCTCTGTGATTTAAACTCAAGCTACCCATTACATTTCCTCCCTGCTTCTGTACCCCTGCTTGTTCCTATCCTGCCTGTAGTGGGTTGAATTGTTCTCTGTGTCTTCCCTGTCAAATCCCTGGAACATGTGAATATGACTTTATTCGGGAAAAGGTTCTTTGCAGATGTAATTCAGTTTCTGATGAGGCAAGCACCCTGGACTACCTGGGTGGGCCCTAAATCCAATGACAAGTGTCCTTATAAAAGACACACAGAGGAGAAGACAGACAGGAGAGGAGAAGGCAGTGTGAAGATGGAGGCAGAGACTGAGCAATGCAGTCACAGGAGGATGGCAAGGACTGGGATCACCCCACGAGCCTCTGGCAGGATCTCAGTCCTGCCAACACCTTATGTCTGGACTCCTTTTCTCCAGGGCTGGGAGAGGATAAGTATTTTGTTCTAAGCCACTAAATTTGTAGTAATTTATTACAGCAGCCCTAGAACACTAATAGGAAGGGGGACCCCCCCAAATTGAATTATTTTCTGGAGGGCAGGCCGCTTGTGGTATAAGCTTCCCCAGCTAGGTGAGTGTTCTAGCAACTCATGTATCAAGGGACCAGCTGGTGTTGTTGTGAGAGGCTATGTTCAGCTTCAGTGAATTTTTGTTTTGAAAACTTTCAACAGGTTTGCCCATTTCATGGTGAGTGATTCATGAGCACACCTGCCCACCCCATGCTGAGTATTCCATTTTTGACCAAAAAAACCAGCGTGATCTCCAGGCCCCACCCTTCCTATTCACCCCATCTCTCCCCAAGCTACCTTTTTTTGTTTCCCAAGATGAAAAAAGTCCTCAAAGACAAACGTTTTGCCAATGTGGAGAGGTGAAACAAAAAATGGCAGAAGTACTAAGAGACATCAAAATCAACGAGTTCAAAAACTGTTTTTAGTAGTGGAAAAAAGTCTCGATAGGTGTATTGCATCAAATGGAGAGTACTGTGAAGGTGACTGAACTTGAAACATGTAAGAATAAATACACAACTTCTTATAAATAAATCCCCAGTTTTTTGGTTTCCCCCTCATACATTCCCTAAGTACTAACATGTTATGTTCCTAGTATAAGAATAACATCTATTTGTCTCTCAGTTTGATCTAAATGTGTAATGTGTTAAAGCCAGAACGGTAAGCTGATCCACAAAGCACAGGGTTTCAAGTTACTTCCCAATGGCTGACAAACGGAATTGTGCCCCACTGCTGCTGCGTGTGCGTATGCTGTTTTTGTTTGTGCAGGTGCCGGAATGGAAGTATGGAACGGAATCGAAGCAAACTGTCACTAAGAGGGGGATGCAGCTTCCAGCGTTTTTTAAATGTATATACTTGGTATACTGCATTTATATCCTGAGCAAGGAGACATGAGCAGAGCTTGCTGTGGGAGGCCAGTGAATATTCTTGAGGCAATTCAGTGATGCGTGAGTAGGGCTCATCTGAAGTCCTTGTGCACTGGTACAGCCATATAGATGGTTTACGGCTAGCATCTGTTCTAATAGGTGAGTATCCTCTCTGACTCTTGCAAGTCTGTTTATTAAATATCTTGAGTGTCACTCCTGCAGATGTATGTTAGAAAGTGGCTGCGCAATTGGCAAGCCTTATTCTCCTAAAAGAACGGCTTTCTACCAGAGCGTTTTTCTTTAAACTGTTTTGGAGCCCATAACAAAAGTTACTCTGGCCCTAGTTTAATCTAACCTGGCAGATTTGGGGTAAGAGCCAGGGAGAGGTCAGTGGGCAGGAGGTGTGAAAAATCAATTTCATATCTCTGTTTTTAGAATTTGAGTCATTAAAAATATAGTTGAGACATC
This sequence comes from Desmodus rotundus, assembly GCF_022682495.2. Classification (NCBI taxonomy): domain Eukaryota; kingdom Metazoa; phylum Chordata; class Mammalia; order Chiroptera; family Phyllostomidae; genus Desmodus; species Desmodus rotundus. Next base: position 79,688,893 of record NC_071389.1, read on the forward strand.
TAAATGATGTGAGCATGTTTTTCTGTTTTTGTGGGGTTTTGGTTTTGTTTTGCTAAGGGTTTGCTTTCTTCCCCCTAAAATTTTGAGTAGAAAGCAATTTTACTTCTAAGTTTGGGGTAGTTATGCTTAGTAAGGGGTTGTTCTGTGTAAATTGTTCTGCAAACACTTAGGAGATAGCAACCTGATGAGAAGGGAAGATTGGAAGCATTTACACAAGGGGGAGAAAGGTGACGGAGGGAAAACTGGCAGGAGTAAACTGTTGTCTCTTGCCTGCAGTATTATTTTGAATGTTTCTGTCTCTTCCTGCATGGGCAGGAAGAGGCGTAATGTGGTCTAGTCCTTAAGTTCTGATGACATCATCTTGTCCATAACGGGCCATGCTGTCAGAGTTTTAGTTTGGGTGACTGCGGGGGGGAGGCAGATCAGGTCTGGCAGGAAATTTCTGCAAGGGCAGGCATCTTTCAAGTCTGTATTGTTTACATCCAAGGGACCGGGGCATAGCTCCACATATCCAGGAAAAGACAGAGGCTAGATTAGATAGAGGTTGAGAATTGTTAAAGATCAGGAAAGGAGAAAGAAGTATGTTGTTCCAAAGTAGTTACTTTACATTTTGCTCCAAATTATATAATCCCATTTTAAATAAGATTTATAGACTTGTAAACATAGCCTTATGTTTTCATTTAAAACAGGTTAATTTGGGTAGATTTAGACACTTCAGGATATTTATCTTATCGAAATAAAAACATCAGAACATAAACATCTTATTAAATGTGATTAGATAGCAATAAAATAAAATAAAGTCTAGCAATAAAGAAATGACTGCATAAGTTGTGGTATATTTATAGCATGGTGCCACTAAAAATAATGAGTCACATATAAACAGGCTGCCTTAGAAGAATTTCCACAATGTGTTTGTTGTTAATGAGAAAATTGAGGTTCCGAGAAGTGGCTATAATATGATTTTGGTTTTGAAAGACAAATATTATAAGCGTTAATATTGTCCTCCAAATATTTCTGATTTGCTGTCTTCAGGTCCATAGTAGGATTGCAGTTTGTACAATCCTTGATTGCAGTTTGAGGGTGGATGGAACCACGTGACCAGTTCTGACCCATGAGTGAGGAGCTAAAATTCAAGGTAGTGGCTCCGCTTCCTTTTGGGTTATGGATGAGTTGAACCCACCTGCTGATTCACAAGGGTCATAGAGTATGAAAAGGAACTTGTGTTATTTTAAGCTACTGAAATTTTGGAGTTGATTTTACTAAATATTAATCTAGCCTATCAAGACGAATACCACAATGATACCTATGCTTGTGTATGTGGATATATTTAAATGTTATGTTTAGTCATCACACCAACACCCACAGGATGGAACTATTATTTCCATTTTATGCTTCAGGAAACAGAGGCTCAATAAGATTAAATAAATTTCCCAGGTTACACAATTAGCATTTCATCAACTAGAAATCTGAGCCACAACATGTTTAACAGCAAGGTGCCCTTTCCTTCTGCAACTGTCCCATTGACGTGAGGAGAGCTGCGAGGTAGGTCTGCTTCAGAGGACCCACGGCATTATTTAGGACGGCAGCACATGACATAGTGAAACACAAGAAAGGTTACCAGACTTCAGGCGCAGGACACAGAACCCTTGCCTGCCACGCACAGCAGAGCTGCTGCTGGTAGAGAGCAGGATGCACAGGTTCTTGTCTACTATCTACATGGGTAGAGTCCTGCCCTTTCACTCTTGAGAACAGACTGTAGTTGATGCTCACTGATGTTATCCTTTCAGGGCTAGGACTGTGTCTATGGCAGGGAGAGCCCTTTAACAAAAGCTGTTTAGCAGCTAATGATAATTAGCCATTAGGGCAGAATCACAATTGTGTTTGAAAACACAGCAGGTGCAGAAACAAGGTAATAGGATAATGTGACATTGGCAAGAAGCACAAATTGGCCATTTTTCCAAGTGTGAGAACTGTAGTTATACATGAAGCATAATGTGTGTGTGTGTGTGTGTGTGTGTGTGTGTTGAAGGGGCGTAGCTGTGAGTACTCAGCTATGGGGAGACTTTTAGTGGTTATCACAGGTGTATAAGTGTGCGACATGCAAATTATTTCTCCCATGGAAAAAAGATGGTCTTATTCACTGAGAAACACATCACATTATGCTCTAAGGCTTGTAAAATGAATGATCAAAGGAATATCTCTTCTTCTAACAAGCCAGCCTGTATTCCTCTTTCCAATACTCAGAATCCTGTGATCTGCTGAACTTCTAAAACAGATTTTTACAGTAGAGAAACTGTGCTGAAGAAGGATTTATTTTTATACATTAAATGTCAATAAGCTTTTCCTCTGAGACACCTATTATATCCACACAAATTATTAGAACAGTTTGTGGCCATCTTACACGTGAAAGGAAGCTTATTTACAGGGATTGAAGGGTGAATGAAAAAGCTAAGAGAGGTCATAGAGTGTGCCATTGTAATTTAAGAGTAGAAGAACAGAAACACCTGTATATATAGATAAGGACATACCATATTTTTCAGACTATAAGATGCACCTTTTCCCAAAATTTGGGAGAAAAATGTGGGTGCGTCTTATGGTCTGAATGTAGCTTATCTGACTCGCTGGGGGGGGGATATTATGTTATTTATGTTATTAAGTATTTTACCACATTTTTTGCTTCAAAAATTTTTTTCCTGTTTTCCTCTAAAACCTAGGTGCATCTTATGGTCCAAAAAATACGGTACGCTAAAAGCCCAGTTAGGGTAACAGTGATGCATTCGCTGGGGCAGACGATCCACTGTAGTGGGGAAGCAGGGAGAGCTATGCCTTGGTGAGTTGGTGAGCTTCCATGTGCCAGAGACACTCTGCTGTTTGTTTTTAAAGAACAATAAATTAAATATTTTAAATTACATATGTATTTATAAAGTATAATCACATACTAACAAATATATTAAGATAAAATGTTATGTAATGTTACAGTTTATGAATATTTTATATTTTTAACTAAAAAAATGACCACTGAATCCTTATGATTCCAAGAACTGAGGGGTTGTGGCCAGTGCCTGAGCAGGAAGAAGTGGGAGAGATGAAGGAAGTGGCACGAGGCTGCACGGTGCAGACCGGGCAGAGCCCAGGCCTGACTCGGGTGCCAGCCACGTTCAGAGACGTGTTCACTCCCACGACATCAGGCTGCTGTCCAGATACTCGCCCACGGGAAAGAGGCTCTAGTGAAGATAAAAGTATCTTTCTAAGTCAATGCAGGAAGAAATTTCTGGAGGATTTTCTGAAGTGGAAGGGCAAACGTGTTTAAGCCTCCCCATTTACACTGGAAGTAAATCTACCTTTCCATTTTATTAATTTTTAAAAAGGGTTGAAATAAATATTCTTTCATTCCCAAATCTTATAAGTAGTTTACTTTTTAAAACATTTTAAAACATGCCTTTTTTCTTGAAATTCATCACGTGAAAAAACAGAATTCTCAAACTTTGACAAAATAATCGATTCTCAGGAAATGTGTCAGTTATGATTTATAAAATGAAAGAAATATTCAGAGTAAGAATATTAAATCAACATATCTTTATATTTTACCAAACCTAATGAATAGAAGCTAGTTGAAGGAAATCTTGCAAAAATCTTTAACTCTGAGAAGTCCCTATTCCAGACCCCCTTTCTCTTCCTTTCCCAAAACTGACGATATGTCATATCAGGGAGACCTGCAGTCCCCAGGTCAACATCCCCCAATTTCAAGAAAGCAGCCATGACCTTCCAGTTTAGACCTTCCATGGAAGGTCTTCCATGACCTTCCTCCCAAAAACAATGTTAACACTTTAAAGGAAAGACACCCTTTACTCTTCCTAATCCTAATCTCAACTTTACCTAAAAAAAAAAAAAAAGTCCTGTTTTGCTTGTAAGAGAAGGTGCAGGCATTGCCTGACAGCCTGCCCAGCTCTGATGCTGCAAGGTTAAAAGTTCTCAGGCATGCTCAGAGGCGTTGATGCACATGAATTACAAGCATCACTCATAAAGCTTTCTTACTAATACGTTCATGAGCCCATACAGGACATACTAGTATGCTTGTATGTTAGGATCTGCTAATTTTTCTTAAATGGTGCATATTAAATCAACTTTGAGTTGTTCAGAACATTTTATACACACTTTGGGAACTATTACCCATCATTAAATTCATTTACAATAACCTCCCAAGGCAGGCATTCACAAAACTAACCTTCATTTTTGACAGCTGTACACATTCAACCAATAGCAGACATCACTTCAAACTTAACATACTTCCGAACAGAGACAGGCCTTTTCATTGTGTCACTGTGTTTCAAGCATAAGAGTAATACAAGAAACAAACAATAATCATAGGGAATGCTTTCTGCTTAAATTTTTCCTCAGGTTTTGTTAACTTGTAAATAATAAGAGATAGAGATATTTCCACATGTACAATAGTATTGAAATAAAAAGAGAGCTGAACTATTTTTCTATGAATAATATTCACAACTAACAATGAAAGCAAGCAGAAATGCATATAATGCTTTGTAGGGTTTGCTGGCATTTTGCCAGGTCAAGAAAGCAATTGGATGGCTGAGTTAATATAGCAAGCGTTTTTCCTTTACGGTAGTATTTGCTAGAAGAGATGAACAATGTGCTGCTTGTGTTCTCCAAAATGACCTTAGCTCAGAACTGTATAAAACAGGGCAAAGATCTGTGAGCCAGGAAGGAAAGACTATATTGCCTGAAAATTCATAGTTTCGGGTGTTAATTGAAAATAAAGCATGATTTTGGTAACATAAAGAGACTTCTCAGCCTTAGCTGGGTAGGTTGGTTGGCTGGAGCGTCAACCTGATACATCAGGGTTGCGAGTTTGACCCCTGGTTGGGGGCACATACAAGAATCAACCAATGAAGGCATGAATGGGTGGAACAACAGAGCGATGTTTCTCTTTCCTTCTTCCTCTCTCTCTCTAAAAATCAATTAATGAAAACATTTTTAAAAAGAGACCTCCCAGGGCTATTTAGATCATCAATTGTTGAGGAAATGGATGAATGAGTCCAAAAATCTTCATCTTCAAATCCAGATTGCTGCTACCATCCACACTAATCACCTGTCAGTGTCACCTGGACCACAGGCTCAAGTTGTGGCAGTCTCACACATGAAGGGAATTCTTCATGGACATTCTGATGGACCTTTGGCTCAAGTATGACCTGGACGGTCAGGACATAAAAGTTTCAAACTAAAGTAAGAAAGAGGAGAGAAGACCAGAAATAAGAGCACTTCCCCAAACTGAGGGCACATCCTTTATTTGATTTCACTTCCCAGGCTGCCAGAAATTTTTGTTGAGAGGTAAAGTTGAATCAAGAAAAAGAACAGATTGTCCTTTTATGGTAGAAAACGTATTTCAGAACACTACAGAGAATCCTTGAGAAAGCCTTGAGTATGCTGGCCTACTACTACAGGTGTGCTGCTGGGGGAGGGGCAGGAGTCAAATTGATTTGCAAAGTATTGTCTCATTCTGAAATTCAACAGTCTGGCCCCAAACCATTCTCCTTGTCTCCATGTGCAAATTCTTCCTCCTTCCCTGGGTGTCATTCCTCCTTCTCACCTAAACTTGAATCCTCTGTGCCATCTATAATCACTCCTTCTTTATCTTCTGCATACAGTAACCAACCCTTATGAATTCTTCTTTCTATTCCTTCTATCATGTATGATAAAAATCCCCAGACTTGGGGGTGGAATGAGATGGGGTTTCATTCTTTAGAAAATGAATTAAAGAGACAACTTTTATTAATTTTTATGGTTAAGAATCCACCAAAATAATTTGTAATTTATTAAGGAGATAGATATATATATACTTCCACCAATGAACAACTTCTCTGGACATCATCTTTCCCTTGATTCCTTCATAAATCTTTTCTAAGAATCAATTTTCCCAGAAAGCTAATTGAGTTAACTTGGATTGCAAAGATAAAAACTTTCAGATTCGTTTGCCTTCAAGGTGATCAATATATTCTTTGGTGAATAAAAAGAGGGGGTTGGACTAGTAGGTGATTGCTAAGGCCTTTCCAAACATGCAATTTTTTGACTCCAACAGATGTTTAATTGCAATGATTGGAAGAGCGTCTCAAGGAGGAAAGGCTCACAAAGAACTGACTGTATTGGAAGAGGAAATTGACTCTGGCTAGAAGCAAGAGCTTTCAGTGTGCGTTTTGCCTTTCTAAGATACCAAATGTTGACCTACAGCCATGAGAGGACTTACCTTCCTCTACCTTGCATATGTCCTACCAACCCCTGGTTAGCTACTCCAGGAGACTCCCAGTTCCCACAATACCATGCCTTACCATGGCTTCCCACATACTGTTTCCTCATCTGAAAGAACTTCCCCTTTTCTCTCCCATCAGCCTCTTCCTCATTCTTCATTATCACAGCATTAAGAGTGCCATTTTGGGAGATGGCTCCCTTGGACACTTGGGCATACAGAGTTACCTGCTCAGTCCTCAGTGCCACCGTGAAACCTGGCACAAGCTGAACATTTATTGTAACATCCAATAAATATTAAATTTTGATTTTGATATATTTCAAAGATACAATCAATGACAGTGAATCAATGTCTATTCATATGTGCATTTATTCAGGTGTTGAAGTATTAACATTATATCTTAATTGTTTTATTCCTTTAAATAATATAAAGAAGCAAAAGTTACAGATATAGTCAAAGACCACGAATCCTCTTCCCAGAAGCAACTACTATCCTGAAGTTGATGTTTGTGTATCCTATCTACAGTTTTATACTTTTGCCATATATGTATGGATTTGCAAGCATTATATAACATTGCTCTGTGGGTTTCAAAGATACATAAGTGGTATGCATGTTAAGAATTTTGTAATATTCTACATTTAATTCAACATTATGTTTTAAGATTATTGCATGTTGATTCCTGTAGATCTAGTCCACTCATAGCTCCTGCTCTATTAGTAGTCCTGTACAGGATTACGTAACAACTTCTTTATACATTCCCTCGTGGAGGGTTATTTAGTTGGTGTCTTTGGCAATTACAAACAATCCTTTGTGAGCATCCTGATAAATTCTCTTTTATATTTTTGTACAATTGTTTCTCTAAAGAATATAACTAAATTCTCATTGTAATAGTTGTGTCATAGGATATGCACATCTTTAGCTTAACTAGACATTGAGTTTTCAAAGTGATCATAACAATGACCATCTCACGAACGGTGTGGAGTTCCCGCTCCACCTCGTCATCGCTCGGTATTACCAATATTCGCATTTCTCAGTGAGCTAGGAGTGACGTAACTGCCATAGCCGGATTACCTGTTAGGAATTCAGACTTTCTCTTCTGAAAGTTGCCGCTCATAGTTTTGTCCATTTTTACCAGTTGTTTATGTGTTGTTCTGGTTTTGGACTTTTAAGAAATTTTATCCTATGATCAGGTAATACAACTTTCACCTATATTCTATCTTAAAAGTGTCAAAATTTGCTTTGCGTATTTAGGTCATTAACTCACCTAGGATTTATTTTTATATATGATGTGAGCTAGAATCCCATTTTATTTTTTTCACTATGGAAAGTCATATTTTTCCCTCAGTTTTGGGTTTTTTGAATAGTACATCCTTTCCTCATTGACTCATAAAGCTACTTTTGTCAAATTCCAGTGTAGTGAGTTGTATCGAATGCTTTTTACACATCTATTAGGATAATTGGTTCCTTTGATCTATTAAGGTGGTGAAATCCTGAACAGACTTCATAGGTTAAACCAACCTTACCTTCTTAATTCTTATTGACCTTGGTATATTAATAGCTTGCTGGCTTTGGTTTCATATATTATATTTGGGATTTTTGCATATTCATAAGTTAGATTGGTTTATAACATTTCCCTGGCATATGGTCTTTTTATATCGAGGATTTTAAATGAAATTTTTATATCAGGGGTTAATTTCTTCTTTTTCTACTTCCTTGACCAGTTTGTATAAGATAAAGTTTACATGTTTATTCTCTAGAACAGCTTACATAACTTAAGGCTAACTCTTCGTTGAATTCTTGTTAAAACTCACCACCAAAACCCTCTGGCTTTGATTTTTGGTTAGCAGATTTTTTAAAAATGTGGGTTCAATTTTTTTTTAATTGTAGAGATTTTAGTTTTCTATGTTTCTTTAGTCAATATTGGTAACTTATAGTTTATCTGGAAAATTCCATTTTACCTAAGTTTTTGAATGTTCTTACATAAAGCTGATCATAATATTCCCTGTAGATGGTTTTAAATTACCCATTAACTATGCCCCTCTAATATTCTTTCTGTGAGACTTCTCTTGTTTTGTTCTTGATGGATCTTACCAGAGATTTTCTTTTTTTATTAATATTTTCATAACACTAGTTTTGTTTGGTTGGTTTTTGGTCTTCTGTTGTATCTTGGTTTTCCTTTCCAGTAAGTTCATCTTTAATTTCTGTTTCCCTTCTTTTCTTACTTCTTGAATTGTGTGGCATATTAACTTTAATATTAATTACTTCTTAATATAAGCATTTAATGCTAAATTTCTCTGTAAGCACCACTCATAAATCTCATTTTTTAATAAGTTTTAAATTACTGTTTAGTTCTAAATATTTCATAATTTCATTATGATTTATTTTTGACCTATGAATTTCTTAGACGTTTATTCCATTCCAAACATATGCTCTGAGTGATACTTTAATATTGACTTATAGCTTTACTGCATTTTAGAGAAAATGCTTTGTATGATATTAGTAGTTTGAAATTGATGATTTTTTATGATCTAGCTTGTAACTAATTTTTTAATGATCCATGTATTATTTCAAAGAACATTTAGTTGTTGAATGTCTATATTAAATAAAAAATGTTAGTTAAGTTGTTCAAATCTCCACTATACTTGCTAAGTTGACTGATCTATCAATTAGTAAGAAAAGTGTATTTAAAAATCTCCTTTTATAATTTTGAATTAGTTAATTTTTCCTTATAATTCTGATCATTTACTTTTTCTATACTTGCAGGCTATTTTGTTAGCTTTTTATATTATCTTATAAAATATTCCCTTTATCATTTAGTAACAATTTTTGTTATGTTTAATAATGTTGGCTTTAAAATCTATTTTACTTGATAATGCTATATGTATACTAGTTTTCTTTTGGTTGATATTTGCCTAGTATATCAGTGTTGCATTTCTTCCCCTCTGATGTTTGCCAGGGAGGTTCAGTCTATTTATAATTACTCTGACTCTTTTCTGTCATATTATTTTGGTGTCCTGTTTATCTTTGCTCCTCTTGGTCTCTGATTGGTAAGGCTTCCTGTATTCCTTTTTTCCCTTCCACTGGCTTGGAGTTATAGTTTAATTTCTGTTTTCCTTACAGTAACCATTAAAACTTGAACATATTCTGGCCTTATATATCTGGCCAACATAACCCGAACAACCTTAGAATCTTAAGTATGATCTTCCCTCTCCATCTTCCATGCTGCTACAGCCTTGATTTTAGTTGCCCCTGGTTTGTTGTTTCCCTTATTTTCAAAAACATTCCATTGTTTTTTGTCTTATTTTGCAAACATATTTGTTAGCTTCATATCCGTTTCTTGAATCCTTCTCTTTTTTTCTTGGTTCAACTGTTTTCTTTCTGAACATATATGATTTGTTCATTTAGAGAGGGTTCATGAATGAAAAACTTGGGGTCTGTTTGAAACATCTTTAGTTCATCATCAATCTTATATATTTAAATTATTATGCAGTAAATGCATGTAAGTAGTTTAAAATTTTAAAGAGTGCTAAAAGTAGTTGTCTCACTTCCCCAGTGATAACAGTTTTCAGATTTTGGGGGAAACTATTCCTGATGGCATTTACTTCCATGTTTTTAAATAGTGTGATTACAATACTCTCTCAAATCACTAATTTATAATATCATTAATGATCTATTATAATAGACATCAATTAACTGGTAATGATTTATCTCAAGGGTAAAAAGTCATGGCTATAAAGTTGATAAAAGGGGGAAGTAAGGCAAGGATGAATGGGAAGCGAAGCCAAATAAAGCATTACTGCACTGGCTGCTGCTTCACAGTGAGCCCAGGAGAGAGACAGTGCGGCTGGATCCTAAGTGAGGACAGCAGAATGGGGCCTTGGAGCAATGCCTTGGGAAGGAGAAGCCCACTTCCCTCCTCGTGTCTACTTCCCATCATTTAACTTCTCTCTGCATGAGTTTTCTCACCTATAAAATTGGGGCTAATCTCAGTACCTACCCCAGAGGGTCATGATGAGGGTTGAATGAATTAATACAGAGAAGCAATGTGAATAGGATCTGGTATCCAGTAGGGGCTTAACAACTGTTAGGTATCTTATTGTTATTACCTTCCATGTCTCTTAGTCACATCATATTTTTCTTCTTATTATTTCTATGGGGTCCACTCTGAGTGATTTCCTTAGATCCTCCAGTATATTAATTCTCTTTTTGGCTGTGTCCATTCTGCTATTTAATCCAAACACTTAGTGTTTAATTTAAAAGACTATATATTTTTTATTTCTAGATGTTGTAGTTGTTTCCTTTTTTAGTCTGTGTTTTGTTTGTTTTTCACAGTAGTCTCTTCTTTCACAATGGCTCCTATTTCTTCTTTAATTTTCTTATTGTAAGGGTCTCTGTTGTATAACAACCTTTAGATTTTTTGCTTATTTCCAGTTCTTCTTTTGTTGTATCTGCTGACTCTTTTTTTGTTTTTTGTTTTTTGATTATACTATTACAGTTTTCCTAATTCCCCCACTTTATCCCCCCTCCAGCCTGCCCCTCCCCCACCTCCCAGCATCCCCCCTCCCTTGGTTCATGTCCACGGGTTGTACATATAAGTTCTTTGAGTCCTCCGTTTCCCATACCATTTTTTATCTCTCCCTGTCTATCTTATGCTTACTAACCATGCTTCTTCTTCCCTGTACCTTTTCCCCCCTATTCCTCCCCTCCCCCTCCCCACTGAAAACCCTCCATGTGATGTCCATTTCTCTGATTCTGTTCCTATTCTGGTTGTTTGTTTAGTTTTTGTTTTTGTTGTTTTTCTTTTCTTTTGGGTTCATTTGTTGATAGTTGTGAGTTTATTGCCATTTTACTGTTCATATTTTTGATCATCTTTTTCGTATATAAGTCCCTTTAACATTTCATATAATAAGGGCTTGGTGATGATGAACTCCTTTAACTGGACCTTATCTGGGAAGCACTTTATCTGCCCTTCCATTCTAAATGATAGCTTTGCTGGATAGAGTCATCTTGGATGTGGGTCCTTGCCTTTCATGACTTCAAATACTTCTTTCCAGCCCCTTCTTGCCTATAAGGTTTCTTTTGAGAAATCAGCAGATAGCCTTATGGGAACTCCTCTTTAGGTAACTCTCTCCTTTCCTCTTGCTGCTTTTAGGACTTTCTCTTTGTTTTTAATCTTGGGTAACTTGATGATGTGCCTTGGTGTGTTCCTCTTTGGGTCCAACTTCTTTGGGACTCTCTGGGCTTCGTGGACTTTCTGGGAGTCTATTTCCTTTGCCAGATGGGGGAAGTTTTCCTTCATTATTTGTTCAAATAAGTTTTCAATTTCTTGCTGTTGTTATTCTCCTTCTGGTACCCCTATCATTCAGATACTGGAATGTTTCAAGTTGTCCCAGAGAATCCTCAGCCTCTCTTCATTTTTTTGGATTCTTGTTTCTTTGTTCTGATCCAGTTGGATGTTTATTTCTTCCTTTTGTTCCAAATCATTGCTTTGACTCCTGGTTTCCTTCTTGTCACTGTTGGTTCCCTGAATATTTTTCTTTATTTAATTTTGGGTATCTTTCATTTGTTCTTTCATTTTTCGACCAAGCTCAATCAGTTCTGTTAGCATTTTGATTACTAGGGCTTTAAATTCTCCATCAGATAAGTTGGCAATCTCCTCATCGCTTAGTTCTGAGGTTTTGTGCTGTTCTTTCATTTGGGCCATATTTGTCTTGGTGCACCTGATAAATTGTAAGGGACGGGCCCTTAGGCATTCACCCAGGCAGGACCACCCTCTTTGCTGTGCTGCCTGTGGGGGAGGGGCCAGAGAGGGAACTATGCAGCTTGCCTGCTCCTCAGACTGGAAGTATCTCTCACTGCGGCAACCCCAGCCTCGGCCCACAGTGCTGACTCTTCTTATTGTGGGCTCTTTGTTCATGTGATTTGAAATTTTTTATTGTGAATTTATGTTCAACAGTATAATTTTTTACTCCCTAGAGTCATTTTTTACTTGTTCCTATCAGTATTCCAGGGATTCTAATGGCCTAGGGGTGGGCTAGGGTGGGGAATGTTTGTTTTAAGACCTGGGATTTTTGAATCTTGTGGACAGTATGAATTTGAATCCCGCATAAAGAGGGGCACAAACTTGCTGTTTCCATTTCTCCCAGGGGCCTTCTTGTCTCTACTCAGATCCCCAGAGCTTAAGGCTTCCTACTACTACCCTACCTTACAGGCAGAGGTGGTTGTTGTTGTTTTGTTTTCTTTTTATTTTCCTATTTCCAGGTTTAAGCATGTGCAGGCCCTCGAAGGGCCTTCCCTTAACCAGGGTCTTAGCTCCTTGCCTTAAGCAAGGCCAAGGCCACATCTCTCTTGGCCTTAAACTGGGCATTGAAACTCTAGCTCTCACTGTCCAGGGTGTACATCCAGGTCAGGCACCCTACGGAAACATCAGTTCAGTCCACTTTGCTGCCAAAAGTCCTTTTATTGTGTCTACACATTTGTCACCTTCACCGGTGAGTAAGCATCTTTAAGGCGAGAACCACAATTTAATAGTATCCATCCTTTTGCTCTTCTCTGTTCTCCCAGCCTCCAGCATAAGCCCAGCACTTGGTAAGTCAGAGCTCGGCAAATACTGGATGAATGAAAACACGAATGACTTTAAGTGAGTTTGACATCTACTACAAAGTTCCCTACGGCCTGTCACTTGCATCATGATGTAGAATATTTACAAGACACGCGTAAGAGGTGTGCCAGGGAAAATTGAGGCTTGGAAAGAGACACACGGAACTCTGTGGTACCTGATTGTTCTGACCTGATATTCAATGAGTTTTCTTCCTCACTGTTCAAAACATTGTTTAAATTAAATTATTAAAACTGTATTAAAAGCCAAGAATAGCATCGAGATGCTATATATAGCTTCAGGCTACCTAGTTACACAGTACACTGAAATGAGGCAAGAAGCTTTTTGGCAACTTAATTAACATCATTCTTGATCTTCAATTTCTTGAAAATTCTGGGGTGCTTCATTTTCAAGTTTCTTACAGTGCTAGAGGGGGGCCACTCTGATTTGTCCCTCAACATCTATCACTGGGGGGTTTGGGTGGGGGCAATTGAAGGGGGGAAAAACAGGGAAGAAAAGCCTTGTCTTTCATTAACCTAGAACTTGTCCTTTTCCTCAGCTTACTTTAAGTCATGTTTACCTTTTGGACATGGTAAATAACAACGCATAAGGTGTCAGTAGATTATGGGATGTAAAAAAATAGCAGATACTAATTAGGATCGAAAGACTTTTCATAATAGTAACACACTCACACATAGCCGTGTCATGCCACAACTGAATAAGGTCGTGTGTTCTGCTGTAAAACATGCGAGGTTTATCACATGGAGCAATTGATATTTTCATTATTTGAGATCCTGCTTTTAAGAAAGTGTATTTATAAAATGTTGTTCACGTGACTGCGCTCTCCCTGCCCCAACACGATAGTTCAATCTAATTAAACTAAGTCCATTTCCTTCTTGGTGCTCACCATTGTGTCCTACACACTTTAGAAAATGTGCCCCGTCGTCCTAGTCTCAGCTTATTCCTGCAAAGCTGGTCAGCTCCATGTGGCAACAAAGTGCTGATGAGGTAGTTTGAGTTCTTCAATCATAGTTTTGTTTTGTTTTTAAGAGAAAGCAAAAATATAGGAACAGGATTCTGTCAGAGACTAAATGGAAGAACGAAAGGGAATATTTTTAATGAACTCAGAGAAATGGAAGAGACTAATTTTCTGTATTGCTTGTCTTAAGAAAGCAGTCTGTTGGGCAGGTATTTTTGCCATCATGGAGTGAGCTGTTGTAATTAATGAACACTAGCTTATGAGTCAGCTCTGTAAGTGGAAAAATTTGCCAGCATGGGGCAGTCCTGTGGAGACACATGCTGCTCCCTGCAAACCACAGCCGTCCCTAGGGTGTGCAAGGTCCCTGCCTACCGAAACCGTTTGAGTCACTCCAAATCAGCATGTCATCCTTGACCTCACCTGATTTACAAGAGAAATAGCATGCTGGCCAGTGGGAACAATCTGCTAGGCAGGCCACACCCCTGGAAGGTGGGATAGACCACAGGGCTCATGACCAACCCTCCTTGGGGCATCTGATCAACCTCACATGCCGGGCATAGTGTGGGATAGAGTTGGAGTGTTGGTTCTCCCAGAAGATACTTTTACCCCCCGCCCCCAAAAGAAACGGAGGTCCGAGTCTCAGAGAGGTTCAGGTCCAGGTCCCGGACTCCCCACTCAGACAGTTGCCACCCCTCTAGTCCCAGGTATCTGGTGAGGCCGTAGAATACTTCAAGATAAATGCTTCAAAGTGGGGCTTGGAGGGTTCAAGTATGAGGGGAGTGTCCTGAGATGTAGAGCCTGAGTCAGAAACCCTGAGGTTCCATTGTTATAAAAAGCCCACAATCCCAGTATCCCGTCTAGCTGGTCTGCCAGACATTGGTATGACCTGCAACTCAGATGTCATCTCCTGGATGAGAAGTTTTGCAGGCAGAGTTCCTCACTGTTTCCTCTGTGCACCCACAGCATTTCCTTCATGTCTCAGTTCTCACTTGGCTTTGTGAGTACATGCTGATCTCCCTCCCTCTACCCGTGAGCTTTGAGACTCTGTGCAGAGCAATTGTATGTTGTATTCCTTTGTGTCTTCACTATCCAGATATGTGGAATAGCAGTGATGTTTGGAAAATTAATGAATGAATGTCTTGTTCACCTGGAAATCAGCTTATGTAGTCCTAATCCATATGCTGATTGCTAATCACCATGTATAGTACACAAAGCTCTATGACAGGCATTGGATGCCGTGTTAAATATTCATACTGACTGGTTAAAAACAGTAGTTTGCTCTTTAAACCTTTGTTGCAACAGTAGGTTGAGCAAGAAACACACTGTTTTAGGGGACCCATATTCTTTAGTGGGCTCTGCGAATTCAAAAATTTATGGGAGCTTTACATTCTACTCACACTGACTGTATCTTGCATTTGAACCGTTCTTTCACACCTGTTATCTCTTTGATCCTCTCAAAAACCCTATGAGATGGGTTGGCTCTTTTATTTTATAGGAAAAGAAAGTGAGACAGACTGGTTAAGTGATGCATCCTTGGTCCCCAAAATTCGAACATGACTCTGTTGACTAACTCAGAGTTTTCCCACTCTGCTTTTGTAATCATGATGCCAGCCAAACTGTTTAACTGCTCAGCAATCTTTTCAGATCTCCTATCTAAAAAGAGGAAAAATATACTCTACACAGTGGGGAGGTGAGATTGGGGAACTAAAAGCATATTTCAGTACTTTGCAAATACTACTGTTCTGGATCTTGGTGGTAGGTTTCCATGATCATCAGATGGACGTATCACGCACATGCCTTCATAATGCATCCCCCTACCGATGCTGTTGATAATTTGGTATCCAACGATCAAAGGGAGCCTTCTGCTTCAGTACTTCATGATGAATATGTAACATGGCATCCAAGCACTTGTCACACCCTTTTCCTACCTACTCACGGTAATTGGTGATCTGTGTGATGTGACTTTATGGCATATAATGCTTTGAGATGATTTCTAGGTCATCTACAGCAATCAGTCTGGATGAAGATGATTTAATTTGTAATTGCTTATGACAATTTTTCCAACCTTTAAGAAGATCTGATAGAAATGACACCTTTATTCCCTATGTCTTTTGCTCTCCAACATGTACTGCAAATAGAGCCCAAACCATTTATTTCCAATATTAATTCACACTGTTTACTTTGGTTGCTGTCACATGGTACATACAAGATTAGAGTTGGAGGTGCGCCACTGTTACCAGAGAGGTTCGCTCTTTCCTATGGCCATAGGCTAATCACTCCTTTTACAAATGCTGATGGTGGACCACCAGGGGGCCTCAACAGGAGAATATGAGTGGTTGATCCAATCCAGCAAAATGGCTGGAAAAATTCCCAACATTTATGCCCTCATGAGAGAATGATGAGAATGGGTGTTACCATTTTCACATGGATGGGATTCTATGGCAATTTATTGTTAAATCTATAGTTATTTTCAGGACTTTAGAAATCTGTTCTAGAGTGGACGCACCATTAACTCTTGCCTCTCATACAGCCAATAGCCAATCTTCACCCATTTAATTGATTTTTAAAATTTTAATATGTGCTCTCTCTGCTGCTCTGTTCCTATTGCTTCTACGGCCATCACCCCTGTGGAGAGCAGTGCTTCTCCCACTGCCTCTCCTTCAACACTGCCGCCAAACCAGGTTTGTTTGCTCAAGTGCTATTTTTATCTCATCATTATCCTCCTCAAAAATCTCCCTTGGCTTACACAATCAAGTCCACAACCTCTCTTCTGGAACAAGAAGCTGTCTTAATCTGCCATTATTTCACCATTGCATTCCCAGATCTCCTTATTTCCAAACAGAAACATTTGTCCTCATCACTTTACTTTTGCTCACACTATGCTTCAGCCTAAAATGTCCTCTACCCTGCCCTTTTCTCTATCTGGATATTACAACTCTTTCCAAGCTGAGCTCCGATACTATGTCTTTCCCTAAAGCCTGTCATTAACATTCCGGTCCATAATGCTATTTTCTTCTCTGACCTATTGTACATGCTGATATAACACATTTGGGAGCTGAATCAAATACTGTTTTGAATTGTTCTCCAGTCATTTCAATTAACAATGTTACTCTTCTATAAAAACTTCTTCCTTATTTCCCACTTACCTGTAGAATAAAATCCAAATCTTTAGGATTCTGGATCCTTCTTAACCTAGTCACAATAAATTATTGGCTTTGATCTTAACATTCCAAACTATATTCCTTTTAAAATCATTTATACATGTATTTTTATTGTGAATATAGTACATTCTTATTGTAGAAACTGTGTAAATGATATTCTGATATAAAGAAGTAGGGAAAATCTACCCCTCCTAGGCAGCCCCATTAGTATCTTGGTAGGTGACCTTCAGACATGTTTCCCACAAAACCCTGCACTTTCACATCTCACATTGTTCCTTCTTAACTGTGTTGTCAAATGAGTATAAATCAAGAACTACCCAAATATCACTTCTCCAGTGAAGCTCTCCTTAAATCATATGCTCACAGATAAGGCTAATCCTGCTTGCCAGCTCATGGGTTTCTAACACACTGGCATCATGGTACCTGGCACATTTGCCATACAGGCACTACACACACACCCACCACCCCACCAAGACTGGGAGCCCTCTGATGGCAAGGGCTGTTTTGTCCATGCCTGTATCTCTAGCACACTGCACAACAGAGGTGGCATTAAAAAAATGTTAGGTGAATAACAAATATATCCGTATTACTCTTGGCTTCTCACCTTAGTGAGTTGAAGATTGAAACCACACTTATACGTCATTTTTAAATTCCACAGTAATAGGCACATAGCACTTCATAAATACTTGCCAGTTTTACCTGTTTCCAGAACATCATATCATTTATGATATAAATATTGCCCAAATAGGAGTAAAAATTCCGGAGCAGATTCTAGCCAACACAATATCCGGCTCCACAACATACAATTGTGCACTTCATCTTTGTGAAATCCCAGGAGTATCCCTGCAGATATCACCTAGATCAAGATACCACACCTGGCCAGCATCTCAGAAACCCCACTAATGCACTCTCCCAATCACTAACCACAGCTTCCTCCCCAAGTCAGGGGAAGTTGTTTCTAGTAGTATAATGTAATTGTGCATGGTTTTTGAACTTTATGTAAATCGAATCATACAATATGTATTCTAGCTTTTTTCCCCCTCAGTATATTTGTGGGATTCATCTATATAACTGTAGTTTGCTACTTTTATTACTATGTGGAATATCAATGAAGGGTTATATTATAATTAATTTATCCACTCTATCCTTGATAAACATTGGGTTGTTTCTAGGTTTTAACTTTTATGAAAAATGCTATCAACCTCCATATATATGAGGTCTGTCCAGAAAAAGTCCAGCCATCGTTAATATAATGAGAACGCTTTGCGTGGCATCAGTGTAACCTAACCTGGCAGCCAAGCAGAGTGAACTGGAATGTGTATGTGTGAACAATGATGACCTCACTAGTCAGTGGGGGTGTTAGACACTGTTGAGTGGGCTTGTGTACTGTGTGGCCGTTGCATTCAAAATGACTGTGCGAGTAGAGCATCAGATCTGTATCAAATTTTGTATTAGCTTTAACATTCCCCCGTGGAAACTATTTGGATGATTCAAAAGGCTGCAGCCAGGGGCAACTGTTGATTGGGAGCATCATCACAACAACACGACTGCTCATGACTCACACCCAGTGCAGAGTTTTTTGGTGAAACATCAAATCACCTAGGTGACTCAGCCCCAGTAAAGCTCAATTTGGTGCCCTGTGACTTCTGGCTTTTCCCCAAACTAAAATCAACTTTGAAAGGGAAGAGATTTCAGACCATTGATGAGATTCAGGAAAATATGATGGGGCAGCTGATGGTGATTGGGAGAACTGTGAAGTCCCAAGGTGCCATCTTTGAAGGGGACTGAGGCATCCCTGTTCTATGTACATTTCTTGTATCTTCTTCAATATATATCTCTATTTTTTCATATTACATGGCTAGATATCTTCTGGACAGACTTCATATATACATATATACAAATTAATGTATACAAAAATACCTAGAAACTACTTCTAGCTAATATTTAAAAAGTGAAAGGTACAACCCGGTTAGTGTCTATGGAATGACAAAATCAAAAGTAGTGATCATATTGGAAGATATTCTTCTTTGGAACGCCAGAAGGGCTAGCGTAGAAGTGAAAATAATAGAAGTTCCTAAGGTTAGAATTATTTATGTACAATATTTATATATGTATACATGTGTATATTTTAATATATAAACATAACTGGAGGTTAATGGCATTTTTCATAAAATGAAAATTTTTCATTTTTCATAAATGTATGCATATATAATTTAATTTGTAGCACTTTACAAACTTCTGATGAAATGATATATTCAATGTAAACAGTAGCCACATTGAAATGCAAATGAACTTTGTTTTCAATTGGGATGAAAATTAAAGGGAGTCACTTAATAAATTTTAGACCTATATTTGCTGTTTTGAGCTCATGAAAAAGTCAGACATCTAGTCTCTTTAAGTTAATTTCTAATTTAAAGGTAAGATCTTAGGTTTAGATTTTTACCTGAAGAGGAAATCTGAACTATAGGAAAATTTGGATTGTTGAGAAAAATTACAGTAGATCAGAATTAGAGAAATTATAAACAGTATTTTTCAAAGCACTTCTTGAAATATCAACTTAGAATGATGATAATGCTGCAAAACAAAAAACCTCATGTTCTATTAATGAAATTTCTATTTCAGGAGGCTTCACATGGCCAGCATTTCCGCTGGATACACCAGTGGAATATTGTGGTTTAGCTGACATTAGCTTAAGTGACTACCTGGCTTTGCTACATACAGAACTAGTTCCAGAACTTGTTCGAACCCAGATCTTAATTATTTTTTCTTGGTCAAATCTATTCTTAGAATTCCATGAATGTGCTATAAAAATTTCCATGGGCTTCCTGTTTATTATAAACATAGTTCTCAAACTACAATCAATGGATATGCCAGTATTATAGATCCAGTATTGAAAGGTTTGCTTTTTCCTTATGAAGCAACCTACTTAGTCATGTAAGCAACATTACCCATTCTTTCTCCACAATAATACCAAAAAAATTAGAACCTAGTTTAAGCAAATATTCTGTAAATGAAGGATGTAACCTGTTTAGTGTCTATGAGATGACAAAATCATGCAGAAAGTTACTCTTTTTAGGAACACCAGAGGGGACAGCTGAGAAGAGAATAATGACATAAATTCCTAAGGTTAGAATTGTTGATTGATTCAATCCTGACATGGCATGTTTCTAAAATTGCCCTCTTCTCTTCATTACCACCATCCATGCCCTTTTTGCCTTCTCCACCCAACCTTCACTTAATGTTTATGTGTGACTTTCTTAAAAGATTAAATTATCTCATACATCCAGCCTGTTCAAATGGCTTCAAACCTTCAATGGCTGTCCATTTGCAAAAAGAGGCCAAAGCTCTTGAAAATATGGCCCCAAACTCTTTATGTTTTTCACCTAAATTCTAAATACATCTACTTAGAAATCCTACATTCCATTTAACAATAGAGTCTTCTATATCCCTAGTACATACCATGCACTTTTGAAACCCCTGCTTTTCAATTTATAATTTCCTCTCTATGGGATGTACTTCCTACCCCCTATCTCTCCATGCTTCCAAATTTTCCATAACCATTAAGGTCCAGTTTAAATGCCATCTCCTCTTTGAATTAGAGAAATTACATATTTTCCCTTTTTTAGGATCTACTCATTATACCTTGTACTAATTAGTTGGTGACATATTTCTCTCCCCTACTTGTTCATAATTTTTAAGAGCAAAAACCAGGCTTTCTTTCTGTATCTTCAGTGCTTAGCACAATTCCTGGCAGCAAGCATCACATTAATTTGCATTTATTTGAGTCTGCAAATTCAGAATGTTGTACAGGAAAAACTTAATGGACTGGAAATCTTGGGGCATGGGTTTTGTTCTCGGCTTTGCTACTATATGATTGTGGGATCTTAGGACACCACTTCCCTGGCTTGTTAAATTAAAAAAAATCGTCTTCATATCTTTAGGGTTTTTAGCTTTAATGGTCAAAGAAATAAAATTTAAAGCCCTCTCACACAGAATGTAACATCTCCAGTTGCATAGTTATTGTGAATATGCAACTGATTGTGGCTAGGAAGGAAAAACATCTTTTGAGATTCAGGAACTGAACGAGATGAGAAAATAGAGGCTCTAACTGTGGTAAAAACTGGAGTTTAGACCCAAATTTGTTGGTTTCAAGTATAGTGTTTTATTATGCAGGTAAATTGTCTCTTGAGAGCAAACCTAGAAAGGGAGCTCTAAATACGTTAATCTTTATAATGAGTAAATAACTGACAAGCAGAAGAAACTTATCATTTATATCTCAGAGAAAAAGAACTAAAAACGGGTTTAGACAGTAGCTGGAAAATTCTGCGTTGGGGAACGGATCTTAGGCTGTTCCAGATAGAAGCATATATGGTGTGTGGTATTGCAAAGGCACTAGCATATAAGAGAGGTCAGTTTATTTAGGGGAAGTTCAACAAAGAGGCTTAAAGAATAGGGATAGTGGGACCTGCCAGTCAGGTGAAATGCAACATTACAGTTTATTTCAGTTTCAGTTCTGAAATTTCAAATTACTATGCAAACACTTAATCTCTTCCCATAGACAATCAAGAATAGAAAAGTTTACTGAGATTTGGGGAGAAAAAGAAGAGGCAAAACAGATGTAGGAGAGTGAATTCCAGGTATGCAAACAATTTTATGGGGTTCAAGTAACTGCCAAGTCAGTTTGACTTAAACAAGGCCTTGTGAATGAAACACAAAAGATTGAAAATAGATGTAAAAAGTATGTGAGTCAAGACAAGTTGAGGCCCATAATCAAGCTACCTACTACGATGGTTGGCTTTTGTATTGTTTGTACCCTGAGATTTCCTCCCTCTGTGGTTCAGGAACTTTGTGGTTCAATGAGTTCACCAGTTGTGTGATGTCCAGTGAGGGTTAGACATGAACATGGGTCAAGAGAGTTATTCCATGGTAAAATTATGAACTGGAAAACTCGTAATCCTTTAATTAGAGTGAAAATGTCTAGCACTTAAATATGTAAAGAAAACTGCCTACATCTGGGGATGCATTGTGGAATTCTTCCAACACGACCAGAATAGAAATCTTTCCAATGTGAGTTTTTCATATTGTAATAGGAGAAAGGAGGGGCATATGCTATTTCTTTCAATCTAGAAGTTCTCTTCCTATTCATGGTAGAAACCAAGAAGTGCCAGGGCGTGCAATAATCATAAGACATTTGTCTGAACAACTCACACTAGTTTGCTTTGCAAGGGAGGCAGATATGGGGAGGGAATAGTTTTTATGGAGGTGTCTTTAGCATCTTCTTTTTCGTACAGTTGTCTCCATTTTCCCGCACCACTTGCACCTGTCCCAGCCATCCCCACCTCCCACTCTCAATCCTACTCCCCTTTGGTTTTGTCCATGGGTCCTTTATACATGTTCTTGACAACTCTTCCCCTCGCTCTTCCCATTATCCCCTCCTATCTCGCCTCTGGTTACTCTCAGTCTGTTCTTTATTTCAATGTCTCTGGTTATACTTTGCTTGCTTGTTTGTTTTGTTGATTAGATTCCACTTATAGGTGAGATCACATGGTATTTGACCCTCACCGCCTGGCTTATTTCACTTAGCATAATGCTCTCCAGTTCCATCCATGCTATCTCAAAGGGTAGGAGCTCCTTCTTTCTTTCTGCTGTGTAGTATTCTATTGTGTAAATACACTATAGTTTTCTGATCCACTCATTTACTGATGGACACATAGGTTGCTTCCAGTACTTGGCTATTGTAAATTGTGCTGCTATGAACATTGGGGTGCATAGGTTCTTTTGCATTGGTGTGTCAGGATTCTTAGGGTATAATCCCAACAATGGAATTGCCAGGTCAAAAGGCAGTTCCATTTTTAGTTTTCTGAGGAAATTCCATACTGTTTTCCACAGTGGCGGTACCAGTCTGCAATCTTACCAACAGTGCACTAGGGTTCCTTTTCCTCTACAACACTGTCAGCACTTGTTTGTTGATTTGTTTATGATGGCCATTCTGACTGGTGTGAAGTGGCATCTCATTGTGGTTTTAATTTGCATCTCTCTGATAGCTAGTGATGTTGAGCAGCCTTTCATATGTCTCTGGACCCACTATACGTCCTCCTTGGAGAAGTGTCTGTTCAAGTCCTTTGCCCATTTTTTTTATTGGGTTGTTTGTCTTCCTTGAGTTTAGCATCTTCTTTCAGGTTACTTTCACACCAGTACTTTATTCACAAAACTGGCTCTGAAAAGTCATGAAGTTCTTGACTATTTCAAAATAAGTCGCATCAGTCCAATTGAAAAGGCCAGTATTAGCACCACTTTCCAAAATGTAGCATTTTTGCAGGAGGAGAAATCAAGTGCAATGTAGCATGAACAAATCTGACTGTTGCAGGCTGCATAGCTAAGGACTTCCGATTTGTTGTCCTGTTTGGCAAACGATCCCACCAGCAAATGCACGGGAAGCCAGCCAGGTTTCTGTCAAGCAGAATGCAAGCACATCCCAGACATCTGTATAACCTGCCCGCAGCTCAAAAGTGGGAGGAAGAGTAGGTGGAGCTATGAATACTGATACACAAGTTTAATTTTAAAGAAATTGTGTAGGCAGATTCAATTCTACATGGGAATTTCTGAAAAAATTAAATTAGACCAAGGGGAATTTATAAAGGCATATAAATAACAACAAGGCTATCTTTCTCCTGGCTGTCTTTATCTCTGGTCTGCACCCGTGTCTCTAGGAAATGGTAGAAAGAATTGGTGAAGACTTAGAAGCCGGCAGCCTCAGACAGATAGTTTTCACAGTCATGTAGTGAGGAGTTTTTAAAAACCTGCCCTTCTTGCTTCAGCCACACATAGAAATCATTTGGTTTGTGACTCAGAAATGCGAATCCAAACTCCACACAATTTCAAAACCTAACTCCCCTATGCATCCAGTCCAATGTTTCCTAAATGCAGGTACTGCCCTCTGCTCTTCGAGAGGATGAGACCAAAGAGAGCTCATTCCCTTTAAAAGGTTATAGTGTTGAGATGATCTGACAAATAGCCAAATAACAGCAATGCAAAGAATGACTAAGATCAACATTCTAAGACCCAAGCCATGTGTTACTAGAGTGAAAAGCTTCTGGCTTGGAGGATCTGCACATGGTCCTAGGGAAGGTCCTACTTAGAGACCTGGACAGGCAACTGTGGGGGAGAGGGCATAGGGAAATTCTAGACATGGAGCACAGCATGAGCAAAATTAGAGGTCCCCAGGCTCAAAGCACATCCCCCTCTGTGGGAACGCATAAATGCACTTCTGGGGGTACTTGCAAGACACCATGGCCTTGCTGCCCTGAGGTGTGGGAGTGGGGCGATGGGTGAGGGGTGGGAGAGAATGTATTCTTTCAGCCTGGTCACTTTAAGGACACTGGGAGGTAGATGTGCAGGGGTAAAGGCAGTGAAAGAGGCAAAGTAATAAATCCTTCTAGTGTTTGCATGTGGTATGCACACACACATTTTATGATTACTTTCTGTAAGCTTTTAGAGTCATCAGCATTTTCATATTATTAGATAAAAGAGTCTGTCATATAGAGGGCTTACTCCAACTTATTTTTGCTGTGACGCAAAGCAACTGTCCATAATTTGACCATGATTATGTTATCGTTATACCAGCAATAAATTGAACATTTCTATACATTGTGAAGAAGTCGCTACTTGTGGCTAATAAATCCTGCTTATTGGGAAAGTGATTTCATTCCTGTGCTACTGGAGGGGAACCATCCAGAGAGCCATCCTCAGAATGAGAAGCAAGTCAAATCAGCCACCAAATCAGCTGTGTTATTTAGCAAGCATTTGATAACTAAGGGATGAGAGAGCTTTTATTATTTTACTTTTGTTTTAGAAAGAATCATACTGTCTTACAGAATTTCCACAACACACACTGCAACATTTGTCACATGGTTTTCTTCAGGTGTGGGGGCGGTGCTTACTTGTAAGGAAAACTCACTGCATTGGATCCCTTCCATGCACAAAGAGAAAGGGAATGTTTCTTGAAACGGCAATGCTTATTATATATGAGGTTCACAATGCTGCAGAGCGTGTCAGAAGGACACAGTGCAAACAAGGAACACATACAGGTGTATGCGAGCCAGGCACACACTTCCAGTCCCCATGTCTGACCTATGGGGAGCCGCTGCCAACTGCGAAGCATAGCGCAGGAGGGCTCCCTGGGCCTCGATGACCTTTCTCTCTCAAGTACACTTGCACTATGAACTCCTAAGTGTAAGATTCACTAGCTGCTTTATGGCCTTAGTTCAGTGCCTAGCACAGCATCACCACATTTAGAGAGGCACTTAATGGACTCAGAATCACGTTTCATGATTATAATAAGGATTGAAAGAAATCATTCCAAAGGGAGAAACGACAAGCCTGGTACAATTCTTCAAGTAATAAAATGAAAGCCAGACTCACCCTTCCCTTTCCTCCCCCTGAAGAAAGAGAAATACAAGTGTCTGGCCCAGGCAGCCCCAGGCTCTTCAGGAGCAATGTGCTCGTGGCTGGGTTGGAGGCTGGGAAAGGAGAGAGCCCTCTGGCCTCACCATTCAGGTGAAAGGTCTCAAGGCCTCTCATGGCCTCTCTCTTCTTCAGCGTCTTCCAGGCAACTTTGCATTTCATCTCTCTTCCTGCACAAGTGGGTACACTTTTGAAAATGGTGTTAGCCTTTTCCATGGGCTAATGTGACAAGTTTTGGAATTGCCAAGAATGCTGTGATTTAGAATCAATATCATTTTGAGTGTATGAAGGACCGACCCAACTGTGCTCAGAGCACCCGCCATCGTCGCACTGGTGACGACCAGGAACACTCCAGTGAAAATCTGTGATCATGATCCTGCATTAGAGGGACTCGAATGGAGTCATTCTGTGGTGTTTTTTAAAACCTTACTAGTTTCTTTACTTCATTCTGTAAACTTGTTAAGTACACATTTCTCTTGTGACCTGATACTGCTGCTGTGATTACAGAGTGAACACGGCATGGCTTCCTTGACCAAGTGCTTATTCCACCACAACTATATTCCGGCATCGGGAATACAAAGACTATGAGACGGTCCTCAAGCCTTGTAGGGGGAGAGATAAAGATGCGCCTCAGATCACTAAAGTGCCCCAGGAGTTAAGGCACAGGTATGCACAGGTCAGTGCGGGGAGGGAAGGAGTGGCCATTTTTATTGGGGATCCTGGAGAGACTTGACTATCAGATGATTTGGGAGCACAGCTGAAAAACAGAGGTATGCCAGGCAGTAGAAAAAGGAGAAAGAGCAGGACATGGCAGGGACGTAGGCAGGAAAGCCTGACCTGCTTTCGAACAGCAGACAGTGGGGATGGCGCGATTAGATT
This sequence comes from Desmodus rotundus, assembly GCF_022682495.2. Classification (NCBI taxonomy): domain Eukaryota; kingdom Metazoa; phylum Chordata; class Mammalia; order Chiroptera; family Phyllostomidae; genus Desmodus; species Desmodus rotundus. The sequence continues at coordinate 79,715,232 of NC_071389.1, forward strand.
CAGATTTTGAACACTTCCTTGGGCAGCCAGTGGGAGATGGACCCGAGGAGTGGATGGAACTTGAGGCGGGTAGAAGACCAGTCAAGGGTGCAACCACACAGCCAGACAGGATACGGGCCAGGTTTCTTGGGACAGAAGGAAACATTGTGGAGGGTATTGGGATACATGGGCATATTTGTCCCAAAGGCAAAGATGCGTAATTTAGGCACAGGTGTCTTTCAAAGCCCTGGCAGGGAACCTTGCAGTGAATTCACATGGGCCTTTGTTTTTCCTAAATTTCTAAAGTCACATTTTTGTATGTTTTTCTTAGAAAGACCCCTCCAAAATAAGATCTACCCCTGCTGAGAAGTACCCTACTATTTAAACACAGAGAGACTGGGGTTCAGAGATTTTAAATGACAACTACATTGAAGCAGGTCAGGCAGAGAGAAGCTGGAAGAAGCAGGGCAGAGCACCAGAGAAATGTTGCCTTTTTTTTTTCTTAACTAACTGGTCTATGGTATATTGCTTAAAAATGGAGATCAAATAGAGACAAGGTCTGGACAAAGACTTCCTATGAAAACATCCCTTTTCTCCATTTGTGGCACACTCAGTCAATTTCTGTCCTTACATCACAGCAAATTATTTTGCTTTCAGTTTTAAACAAATAACCATAACACAAATCGTTGCAGACCTGGTGCGACTGGAGGATTTCAATGTTTTACTTTTATCATTGTAAAGCCAAGGGCAACTTTTTAATGTGTGTGTGTGAAGCTATTTATTACATGTAGGAATAATCTCAAAAAAATGAATCCTAGCGAGTTGTCATTTCAAGTCATTTTGTTGTGTAAATGGAGAGAGAGAGGAGGGGAGAAGCAATATAGCAATGTGCGGGGCTAGAAAGAGCACTAAACAGGGTGTTAGAATACTCAAATCCATAAGCTGTGATCCTGGTGGACACATTTCTGAACGTTTCAAGGTCTTGGTTTCTTGCTGAGTCAAATAATAGCGTCTGGTCTAGAAGGTCTGTTCTTATTCTAAGAGTCTAATTTGCATTTAGTCTAATCTTATTTAATATCTACCCAATGAGTTTCACTTTCCACCAGTCTGACTGATTCCCAAAGGAGTTCCACCTATGCTTGGCTTTAGGAGAATATTCAATGCTCTTTTCTCGAGAATAGCACTTCTCAAAGGAAACCCAAAGTCAGCAGTCCTGCTCTCTCGTCCTGAAATACATCATGATTCATGATTGAAGCTTAGAGTTCCTTGGCCAGCTGTCTCCTTTCCCTTCAGTCACTTCTTTCTCTAGTGATTGATTGCTAAGCCTCTTCTATACTTTATAGATGTTGGCAAGTTGGGTTCTAAGAAATAAACAATGCAGAGAATGAATTAAATCGTCCCATTCCTCCCACCCCACATATTTGTAAGAGCATATTTGAATGCCAAAGCTTTTCAAGGAGCAAGGGATGATCGTAAAACCAACTGGCCCATTTTACACATAGCACTGGCTATGTATTAAAGGGAATAATAAATAAGGGAAGGCTCTTTGCCAAACTGAACTTTCTAAAGCAAGCAATTAAAAATGAGCTCCTTGTTAGTTTAAATGTCATGGCACCATAACATTTTACTATCATCATCTGAAGAATGGGTAATGAGAGAAAATTTCATTGCAAATTTTTGTACAGTGGTGTTTTAAAAGTATTTCTATGTAAGTAATACAGAGCATCTGTAATTTACTAACATACCATCTTTTTTATTCCAGTCAGGATTTTTGTGAGGTCTTCTTTAATGTTTAGCTACAGAGTAATTTTCTTCTCCATGCCCATCATGGACATTCAGATCATTGCCTTGTAATCTCTGGAACACCCGTGGCAAGTTTAAATAAACCGAAACATGTGACCACCACTCTCTCATTGCCTGACCATTCATTTCCCATACTGCCCCCACATGTTGTAGCAGATGGAGTCAGCTCCCTGCCCATATCCCACTGACGTTTACTTCCACACTTAGAAAGCTTGCTGGGAACACCTGCAACACAATACAAGGTTTTTTTCTTTGTTGTTGTTGTTTGTTTGTTTTTCTGACTATAGAAATGAAGGAGCATGAAGTTCTGTGAAGAAATGTCACCCAAAGCCAATGATGGAGAAGAAGTATGTGAATAAATACCCGGATTCCACACCTCTGAATTGGAGTAACTTGGAAGCATGTTGCATACAGTGGTAACTGGCTTGATAACACACTTCCTGTCTTCCTCCTCTTTTCTGTCTTATATCCCCAACCCTCTGCCAGTGTTTCCTGAGAGCACCTCCCAAATAAACTGCTTGTACTCAAATAACAATAAACTACTTGTTTATCTCTGGATCAACTTCTTGGGAACCAAAACCAAGATCCAACACGTAGTTCCCATATTCACTAAATGTTCTGGGCTTATAAGATATTAGAACCGAAAGGCACTCAATAGTTGTATCATACAACCCTGACTGGTTTGATTTTCTTATGGAAAATCTCAGATTCAGACAGACTGACCCTGAGGTCACATAAGCAGTTAATGACCATTCAAGTTACAACTACACTACAGAACATCCATCATTCAGGATTGCCTAAAGTCTAGTCTTATAACCAAAGATATAAAGAAGAAGCCACATTGAGATTGGTAAGAGGGCAGAGACACGGAATGGGCTGGTCCTGTGACAATGTGTGGCAGTTAAAAATTGAGGGGTAGCCCTAGTTGGTGTGGCTCAGTGGATTGAGTGCCGGCCAGCAAACCAAAGAGTTGCTGGTTCGACTCCCATCAGGGCACATGTTTGGGTTGCAGGACAGGTCCCAGTAGGGGGAGTGCAAGAGGCAACTGTACATTGATGCTTCTCTCCCTCTCTCTCCCTCCCTTCCCCTCTCTCTAAAAGAATAAATAAATAAAATCTTTTTAAAAATTGGGGGTATATCTTAGCCTGAGAGGTTCCCCCTGAGGGGCAGTTAATGGCAGAGAGCAAATATCCTGAATCCCCCAAGAGTCTATTCTGAGAGTGGAGCTTAAACCTGGTTAACCAGCAAGCACAGTTTGAACTAAAATACTACTTTTAACAGTAGTCTGTCATGGGATTTGAATTGAAGAATAGAAACAGTCCATGGCAATATGCTGAGTATAAGAGAACGAAAAATTAAGGAGATGATATATTCTGTGAAGGTGACAGGAGTTATAAAGAAGGGTATTATTATCATTAGTCAAAGAGACAGAATATATAAAAAATTCTTCGTAAGAATTAAAGGAACATCCTATTCTCTTCAACTCACAAACTCTTGCTATTTAATGTTTTGAATGCATGTATTTTTTAACAAATATGGTAAGTTCTCCTACCTTTGGAACAATGAGACCTCAGAGCCCAGGACCCTTGAATAATAACAGATAAGCCCCTTTCTCTATATCGTGGTTTTGGTGAGAGTCTTCACGGCTGTCTCGTGGCTTCTGATTTTGTTCATCTTGTGTTATAATTTGGTGCTTTGACTTAAGCAATTTACAGCTATTGATGTAGGGGGTAAAGCTGGAGCAAAATAGACACCACAGAACCTTTAAAAAACAAGATACTTTTTAGAAAGAACTATGAGCTTTACGAAGATGTTAGTTGTCTTAAATGACATTGTAGAAGAGAATGTATGTCTCAAAGATGTGTGTGAGCCATATAAATATTATCTACATGTGTGTTTGTTCTCATTTGTCCAAATTTCCACATTTTTTTGGCATGAGAACTCTGAGGTCTTGACATATTAAAGTAGTCTTGCAATCTATCAACTAAAAATAATACCACCAAAGGAAAAATAATATCCTTTATGACACATCAAATTTTTAAATTTATTTTATTCTTCTAAAGTTTCAAGAGGAGGATATTTAAAATTGAAGACAAATAAATAATAGTATTACTTAAGTCTAGTTTTGATTTTGGTTGTTATGTATAAAGAGAACCTTTTGAGTTTATGCACAAGATCAAAATATGAAAGACTACGTTTAGCCCTGGTTGGTGTGGCTCAGTGGATTGAGTACAGGCCTGCAAAGCAAGGGGTCACTGGTTCAATTCTCAGTCAGGGCACATGTCTAGGTTGTGGGCCAGGTCCCTGGTGGGGGGTGTGCAAGAGGCAACCACACATTGATATTTCTCTCTCTCTCTTTCTCTCTACGTTCCCCTCCATTTATTTATTTAAAAATAAATAAAATCTTAAAAAATAAAGTGGGAACATTTTTTCAGCAAAAGAAAGACTATGTTTACTCCCAGACTAATTTCAAACACAGGTTTCTAGAGCAGGGGTGTGGTAGGCAGAATAATGCCTGTCCCCAAAGATGTCCACATTCTAATCACCAACCCCCTGGACCTGTTACCTTCCACAGCAAAAGGCAGTTGGCAGATGTGATTTAAATTGAGGCTCTTAAGATAGAGATTATCCTGGAATATCCAGGTGGGTCCAGTGTAATCACAAGGATCTTATAAGAGGGTCACATGAGGGTCAAGTCAGAGAAGAAGGAGCTGTGATGACATCAGAAGTTGGAGTAAAACCATTGCAAAGAAGGAAGCACAAGCCAAGGGATCCCTGTAGCCTCTCAAAGCTGGAAGTGGCAGGGAAATAAATTCTACTCTAGGGCCTCTAGTAGGAACCAATTCTGTCTTTATCCCAGTGAGACCGATTTTGGCCTTCTGACCTCCTGAACTGTGTTGCTTTAAACCACCAAATTTGTGGTAACTTCTAACAGCAGCAACAGTAACCAATACCTATTGTATTAGTTTGCTAGGGCTGCCATAACAAAACACCACGAGCTGGGGGACTTAAACAACAGAAATTTGTTTTCTCATGGCTCTGGAGTCTGGAAGTCCAAGGTCAAGGTGTCTGCAGAGTTGGTTCCCCATGGTCTCTTTCATTGGCTTGCAGTCGCCCTCCACCTGGCCATGTCCTCACGTGCTCTCTCCTCTGCGTGTGCACATCCCTGGTGTCTCTTCCTCTTGTTATAAAAACACCAGTCTTATTGGACCAGGGCCCCAGCCAATCATAGGACCTCGTTTAACTTTGATTACCTTCTTGTAGGCCCTATCTTAAAATACTGCCACATTTTAAGGGACTAGGGGTGGGGGCTTCAACATAAGAATTTTGTGAAAGCACAATTCAGCACATAACCTCTATCTGTTAAAAAACTCATTAAAAGATATATTCTTGTTTTAGGAATTTATCGGGTCCAGAAAGAAAAATGATATTGCCAAACTGTGATGGGGAGACACCATTGAAGGTAGCCCAGTAGACCTGGCCCAAGGTTCAAGAGAAGCTTGGCCTCCTGGCATATTTCAACTAAGAGGGAAAGTGAGGAACTTGTCTTTTTTTAACTTTTACCTGGGTGTTCTGTCAAAGAATTAGCAGACTGACCTTAGCAAGCTTGCATCTCCCCTGTTCCAGCTGTTCTTGCAGGATGGATTTAATTAACATGGTTTGGAGGCCAAAAGGATTATAGTATTTCATTGGCTAATTTCCCACTTCCTTTCAATATTCTGTCTCTTAAAGGAAGTGGAGGATTGACCCTATCATCTGGGTTCCTGACATGTTTGGTGTGATCATACATGCTTTTCACCATGTCTTCAGACCGTCCCCAACTCTTCCTGTTCTCATGCAGTATGAACAGTGGTATTCAGTGACATGGTTACCAGAAACACACACATGTGTACACACATGAACACACACATTTATTTATTCCTGAAACAAAATTTGTGGGAAGGGAGGAAGGTGATTGGTAAGCGATGTTTATGTATCACTTTCTAAATTTCAGATCTTTGATTTCAGAGAAAGAGATATGAGGCCCAGCTCATGGCAGAGATGTCCCCACAAATACAGGAAGCAGAGGGGAACAGGCAGCTATACTAAATCCACAGACATGAAAGGCATGAAAGAGAAAGTGATAACGGGAGGAGCAGGCGCATGCCGGAGTACACGGAGAAGGGCGAGCATGCTCGCCGCCTTCCCCCACCCCTCCCCGCTGCAGTTGCACCTGTGGCAGACCGTTTGCACTCTGGTAGGGACATCCCAGCTCCCTGTTAGCCGTCTGGATGCTAGGTCCAAACAGGAAACATGGGGACCTCATGCAAGCTAAAGATATGTGCCTTGATTTTCTTTTTAAAACAACTGATCGTGGTAAAAAAATATATATTGGGGGGAACAATCGAAGAAGCACACATTTACTTACTTTAAAATATCCTGTCATGCCCTTTTTTTTATCACAAATAAGGTATGCCTCCAGTGAACAAGAGGAAAGAATCGGTTCCCCAGGCCTCATGACCCTACCTCCTCATCCCTCTTCTGGTGAGGTTTCATCACAAACAAGAACACGCTCCATTATTGGCAGGCGGTTTTCCCCTTAGGGTGTCAAACTCATTTTCTCCAGGGGCATATCAGCCTCGCGGTTGCCTTCAAAGGGCTGAATGTAATTTTAGGACTATATAAATGTAACTACTCCTTAACAGTTAAGTGAGAGCTCAGTGCTGCCACTGGGTAGAAACAAGGTGTCGGGCCAGATAAAACAAGGTGCAGGGCCAGATTCGGCCTGTGGGCCTTGTGTTTGCCATCTGTGCTAAGACCAGGGCCCATGTCAGAGGCAGGGGGTGTGATGGGTTATTGGGCTAAATTAGTTTGCCCAAACTTCAAGCTATTTGCACACAGTGTTCTCCCCAAGTGTCGAATGCTCTTGTTTGGGTTAGCAGAAAGAGGCTTTGGGAAAAAACTGTGATGTAGTTTGCAGTATGAAAGGGACTGTATTATTTCACCCTGGTTTGCAGGTTCATGACTTGCCCCCCGCCCCCAAAAAAACCCTGCCTCTTGTTTCAGATCTCATACGTAAACACGTACATATTTTGCACTCTATTTAGTCTCGTGCTTTTCGCATTGTTTTGCTTTTTGTTGGTGACTTTGCTGTTTAAGATCCTCCCCAGGTGTAGTGCTGGATTGCTACCTCGTGTTCCCCAGCACAGGAAGGCTGCGATGTGCTTTATGGAGAAAGTATGTGTGAGGCAAGCTTCGTTCAGGCCTGAGTTAAAGCACTGTTGGCTGTGAGTTCAAGAAAAAGAGTCAATCACATATTAAATAAGCTGTCTTTAAGCAGAAACATACATCAGACGAGGTATAAATTGATCAGTTGATGAAAACATTGTGACCTGATTTACAGGAACCTAATCCTATATTCCCATAGGAGCAATGAATGGTTCAGTATTTACTAATTCGATTCCCAATAACTTCATAGGACAGGGAGGCTGTGAATATGGAGAATACCCTAGTTATTTCCTTTCACAGGGAGGTAAACTAAGCCTGGGAGAGATGAGGAACTTGCCCAAGGCGACACAGCAGGCATAAACCCAGTCTGCCAGCCTGGAGTGTTGCAATGCAATGCAGAACAAGTAATGGCAGAACAAGGGCCTGGCCCTGGTGATGGCAATGAAGAATAGGGGCGAGGTGGTAAACTACAGGGACTTAAGAAGTTGAATCAACAGGACTTGGCCGCTGAAGGCAGAGAGGAGGAAGGGGTCCAGGAGGACTCTGAAGTAGTGTGGAGGCAGGTGACAAACTGTTGGAATCAGGAAATTTGCAGGGAAAGCAAGCCACAAGTTCAGCAGGGGTAAGGACTGGGGCTAGAGGACAGAAATGCCAGCTGTTATGTATTGAGCACTCATTGTATCGCAAGTGCCGCGAAGAGGCTCTTGCTACATAATCTCACTGAGTGCTCACATCAGCCCTCTGAGATAGGGTTGTTCATGGAGACGCCACTTGTAAACAACAGAACAAGGAATTTAAACCCAGATAGAGTGACCCTGGAGCTTATAATCAAAGTGAGAAATTTGGGGGGTTGAGATCTTGGAGGAAGAGAAGCATTCATTGTGGTGATACCCTCTCTTGTTCTCTCCTTACACCACATATTTTCCTACCTTTTATGTTTTTGTTTAAATTCTTCACTCCCACAGGAATGTTGCTCTTCTCTCCTAGGCTTTGGGTTTTTTGTTTCATTTTGTTCTGTTTTGTTTTTGATGTGGCAACCGGGTAGTTAAAGTTATTTGGTAGCTGCAGAAATGGGCATAGTAGGTTGTGTTATGCAGTGCTGTTTAATAACAAAGTTTAAACATTTTGAAGTTTTCTAGAATGTAATACATGTTGCTTAAAGGAATTGTTCTCCTAACCACCCTTGAATTTCACATTAACATAGCTGTGGTTTATTTACAGAGGCACACTCATTAATAGAGAAAAGTATGATTATGCTATTTGTGTACCTGATTTGGATCGCCTGGCATAAAAAGACTTGGTCTTCATTTTGCTTTTTATCTGATATCAAGTATCTTTTTCCAGTACTTTTGAACTATATTTTAAAGATATGAAGTTTCTCTTTGAGTTTCCCAAATGTGTATTGCTAAGACTTACTTGCCTATTTCCCAGACAGGTTAAGAAATTACGTATTCCCCTGACACTCAGGTGTTAGGGTTATTCCCACAGCACTCCTAGTGGAACTGTGCCTGGGACAAAGCGAGTTTGTCTAAAAAGTGCCAGAGCTGTTTATTATATTCAAAAACATGTTAACAATATGTAATAGGAACCCCCCCCATATCAGAATCTTGGGCTCCTTCTTTCTTTCTAAAACAGCCCTCCAAGATGTCCACAGGGTGAGCAAGCTTTCTGACCACACAGAAGATGCACTCCAGAGCCACGACACTCCATCAAAACGCCTCTGCCCGCAGAGTTCAAACGCTAGAAATTGCCAGAGCAGTTAGCTTAATCTCTGTAGGTAAGTGCAAGAGAGTTCACCTAAAAGGGAGCCTCTATTCTTTGCAATAACCCAAGTTTGAAACCCTTCCTTTATAAATCAGAAAGAAACCTCTTGAACTGTTTGAAACCAAAAGAGAGAGTTGTGATGCAGCTGGCAACTGTAGTATCCACGCAGGGAACTGAAACTCTCAGATGAAGAAAATTCTGCATCTGTGTAGAGAGCTGGGAATTTAGAAACAAAGGCTAAGACCAAAAACAATAATAATACTACATTAAATCTTTGTCCTCTTCCTAAATTGCCTGAGTATAAAAATGAAACTGGGAGAAGTGAAGCCATGTTTGATTCAACAAACACAAGAAACCATCTTTCAAATATTCTGGACAGAGTCAAGTCCAAAGCGTGTTTTGCAAAACCCAAGGAAAGTCATTCCATATGTTTCTGATTTATTTATAGTTTCATCATGAAAATATTGCTTTGCAAGGACTAGTTATATCCAAGAAACCTTTTATGAGCCATTTTAAAACATTGTCTTGAAATCAGGAAGCCGTCTTTTGCCAAGAGCTAAGAGATGCCTGAGCAGAGGTTCCAGATTGGGTTGTGGGGCAGAGCCCTGGACACTGGGATTTCTAAATCTGACAGAGCTGACTTTATAGTCCCTTTGGAGAATCTCTGCTGTGTGTCTGTCTCCACTCACAAGAATAATAGAAACGCTTCAGGAAAAATAACCCAAGGGGAAGGTGGCCACTGGCTATCATCACTTCCAATCAGATTTATTCCCTTTCATGGAATCTCAGACCCCATTCATAATATTCCACTTGCTAAATGATACTTCAGAAAGTAATCTCTACTGAAAGTATAATATTAATATAGTATTAGTATCTTAGCCCTTAGAAACCTAAGGTATAATTTCTTCAATGAGCTTGGAAAACAGCAACTTCAGAAGAGCCATTGACTCTGGGAGTAGAAATTTTTTTCTTTTTCTTTTTGATGGTTTTTAAAATATGAACTAAAATTCTTAGGACCAAAGAGTTCTAAAGTGACATTAAATAAAATAATGTTTATGCTGCTTTCTCTTACATTGTTCTTCATCAGCAGTTTTCAAAGTTCTCTGACTAGCTTCACCTGGGAAATTGTTAGAAGTAAAAATTCTCTGATCCTACCTCACACCTACTGTTCCCAGTAGTTCTCAAATTCTAATTTACTTCAGAATCACTGAGGGATCTTTAAAACACATACTGCCAACCCCACCCCTGATTTCTAATTAGGTAGGGCTGGGTATGACCCAAGGACTTGTATTTGTAACAAGTTCCCAGCTGATGCTGCTGGTACAAGGAACCCACTTGGAAAACAACTACCTACACGCTTACTACCAGTTGCTGCAGTTGAGTGGCCAGGGAGATGGATGCTAAATGCATAGGTGTAAGTTGAGACCATTCCAGGTACATCTCTAACCTAGGTAACCACCTGGGGATGTGTTTTAATGATTGAAAAAAGATGCCATCTCTCAAAATTCCTGTGGACCATTATTCATGGCCAATGAAATGAAGTAGTTTACATAATTATTAGTATGATTGCATAAATCTGAGGCTGCCACAAAGATTTAATTTAGGAAGTAGGGGCACCACTAAGCCAATGTATATAGAACACCCATAATTTTTTTCATTTTCAAACAAGTTTTTAATCTTCACTCAAGGATATGTTTATTGACTTTATGGGGGGTAGAGAATGAGAGAGGAAGAAAGAGAGAGAGAAACATCAATTGGTTGCCTCCCATATGCGTCCCAACTGGGGGTATCAAATGCACAACCTAAGTATGTGCCCTGGCTGGGAATTGAACCCTCGACCTTTTGGTGTTTAGGACGATGCTCCAACCAACAGAGCCACCCAGCCAGGGCAACAACACCTATAATTTTTAGAGATTTTGATGAATTGGACTGTATAAACATTTATATAGCCCTGGCTGGTGTGGCTCAGTGGATTGGGTGCAGGCTGCAAACCAAAGGGTCGCCTGTTCGGTTCCCAGTCTGGGCGCATGCCTGGGTTGCAGGCCAGGTCCCCAATGGGGGCCACATAAGAGGCAACCACACATTGATGTTTCTCTCCCTCTCGTTCTCCCTCCCTCCCCCCTCTCTAAAAATAAACAAATAAAATCTTTTTTTTTTTAAAGACTTATATAAAAGGAGTGACTAAACTCATCTAGTGACATGAGATTTTTCTGTCATTAAAATGTAAAAGGACTTTTATTGCTTGGATTCTTGCATAAGGAATATTGGGTGTACAATGGGAGAATGTCTTTGGTGAGAACTGTGTGACTGACACAAATGGACTGTTCTGATCCTCAGGCAAATCATGAAACTGGAGCCCAGTGAGGGCATTTCAGCAGGGTATGCTGCTTTTTGATAGTCTGACAATACAAACAAAGAGTTATAGAACCTTCTTTAAAAAGTTATTTGTAAACCTTCAAATGCATTAGAATCACCTGAGAATCTTGTTCATATGCAGGTTGTGATTCAGCAGGTCTGGAGTAGGGCTCAAGTTCATTTTTTTAAATTCATTTAAGAAACAGAGTAAAGGGGAAGAGAGAAAGAAAGAAAAGAGAGAGACAGAGAAAAAACATTAATTTGTTCTTCCACTTATTTATGCCTTCATTGGTTGGTTCTCACATGTGCCCTGGCCAGGGATCAAATCTGAAACCCTGGCAAATCAGGACAATGCTCTAACCAACTGAGCTACCCACCCAGGGCTCAAGGTCATTTCTAACAATTTCCAAAGTGATGCTAATGCTGCTGGTCCATGAACTACACTTGAAAAAGCAAGGTTCTAAAATAGAGATTCAGAACCCTGGGAAACCTTTTAAAAAAATTCTAGCCCTGGCTGGTGTGGGTCAGTGGATTGAGCACCAGTCTGCAAACTGAGAGGTCACCAGTTTGAGTCCCAGTCAGGACACATGCCTGGGTTGCAGGCCAGGTCCCCAGTTGGGGTGTGCAAGAGGCAACCGATCCATGTTTCTCTCACACATTAATGTTTCTCTGCTCTCTTCCTCCTTCCCTCCCCTCTCTCTAAAAGTAAATAAGTAGTCTTAAAAAAAAAAACAACTCTAAATCAAATGGTCTGGTGGGACTGGGGCATAGATAGTTTTAAAGCACCCAGGTGTACACTTTTGTGCAGCCAGCATTGAGAACCTCTGACCCGTGAAAGTGGAGTGAATATTTCTAGGCTGCCTCTTTCAAAAATCACATCTCACTTACAGTGAATTCATACTTCTTTAATAAGAGCCTTAAGTGCCTTTTTCTATGTTGCTGATAAAAGAAAGAGGCAAATGCTTTAGATTCCAGATGTGCTGACTGACTGCAGAGTTGACATTCAGCTATGATAATTTAGCAACCTGTTTTGTATTCTCACCTCAGCTGAGTGTCTCCCTATTTACTCACATAGGCAAGCTACAGATATAAGTATGGGTAAACCAACACTGACAGTCAAAAAATGTTTAATATGTTCAAGTTCTGAGACACAAAATAAACATCAAGAGAAAAAGTTGTCTTTAAAATGTTAAGAGCAGCTTTAGCTGGTGTGGTTCAGTGGATTAAGCACTGGCCTGTGAACCAAAAGGTTGCTGATTGGATTCCCAGTCAGGGCACTTGCCTGGGTTGCAGGCCAGGTCCCCTCCCCAGTTGGGGGCATGTGAGAGGCAACCACACATTGTTGTGTCTCTCCCTCTCTCTCCTTCCCTTCCCCTCTGTCTAAATATAAATTAAAAAAATATTTTTCAAAATGTTAATAGCAGATGTTATAATCCACTTGTCTGCAGCATAAGTAAGTATAGTACTATTTCTGTGAAACATCTGAGTCTACTTATAACTGCACCCTGATGGACCTTCTTGGGTGAGTCACCAGTAAAGTGCACTCCTAAGTAGCTGAATGTGTTATCTGTGGCTGGGGTAATTAAATGTTGTGCACTTAAACATTAGAAAATGCTTGCCAAATACAATTATTTCAGTTTTAGTCTAGTTGAATCTGAACTTCTATTTCTCACAATAATTAGTCAATAATTGCAGTTACTTCTTAAGGTCACTCCTAATATCTAACGGTAAAACTATAACAACACAATAAAGGTTGTGTCCCTGTTCATTGTGGCAGGTGGATGCAGACTCAATTTGTCTAATAACTGTATCACGTTATTATATCAAATCCAAAAGAAGGGAACTAAAACACATGGCACAAATTTAGAAGTTAAATTTAATCCACCAAAGAGCCATTCTTATCCGCCCCATTTTTGTTTTGCCAGAATTATTATGACAGACTTTGAAGAATTAAAATTTCTGATGCCATATAAATGTTTCCCACTTTAAGCTATGGGTCATTCATGACCATGAGTCTAAGACTGACAAAAACACTATTGCAAAAATTATCTTCTTAACCATATCTCCAAGAGTTACAACGGTGTAGTAACAATTAGTAGAATAATCAGTACTAGAACTGACATGTCCAGGACGGCCGTGAAGAGATGGTTCTTGTTCTGCAGTTCAGTATGCTATTTTGAGCCCCTGTGTGCTCTGCCTTGTCCCTTGGAGTGAACTTCACCCACTCATGTACCTGGGTGAGCAGTACAAACCAACCAAAGATGGAGGAGATACTTTAGGATCCCCTTTTTCTCTGATTTCATCTTCATCCCAACAATAGCCTAGAACTCCTCTCTTTGTATATCATACGTTTATCAGTGTTCTCTTCAGTATTGAACTTCGGATGTTCTCACAGACTTAGGCTTGGCCATGTTGTGGTTTACAACATCCCCTACTGCCCCACTTAGAAACTTCCGGCTCAACCTTACCTCTGAGGAACCCATTCCCACTGTGACAACTTTAGCCAGGCCCATCAGCTGTGATTACAACAGACCAACAAGAAGCCCGGGGTAAGAAAAACACAATGAGTCTGGCCCTCAGATTACTGAGCACACCTGCGTGGGATGGAGAGAAGGGGGGATAGGATGATCCTCGATGAACTAGGGAGCTGATGGAAACCACTGAACTTTGGGTCCTTATATATTCATCTCCAGAATACCACGCCCTCTCAACACTGAGACTAGAGTTTTAGAGTTGGGGGGTTTGGGGAGGAAGAGTGAGTGGGGGGGAGCTTTTAAAGTTGTACATTCTTGAAAAATCATGACTTTAAAATGCATCCTTGAAATATCAATTCACTGTAATACTGGAAGTTCTGACTAATAAAAGCCAGTTCCCCTCAGAGGTTCCTTTCCGTAGACCTAGCTTTTTATTTTTGAGAAAAGAAAGGCTGGTGTAGAATTGTAAAGTGATGACCGATAAGCTCATGGATGTCTGTTTGCTTAAAAGTGAAATTTTCTTCTTAAATTGAGATAAACCACATTTGAATCCATCTGAGGGAACAATGCCTAAAGTCCATCAATAGCAATCATTGGGTTGGGTTTTAAAATTCTAATAGCCAGAGATTGGTTCTTTTGCTTATTTATCATATGTTTTAGAGAAGATGGGTTTTCAATAAGGAAAAAAGCCATAGCAAGAAAATGGAAAAGGACTATAAATATTAAAAACAAAACAAAACAAGGCTCTGGCCTGGTAGCTCAGTTGGTTATAGTGTCATCCCCATATGCCCACATTGGGGGTTCAATCCCAGGTCAAGGCACATGCAAGAATCAACCAATGAATGCATAAATAAGTGGAACAACAAATCAATGTTTCTCTCCCTCCCCCACTCCCTAAAAATCAATAAAAATAAACAAAGAAGCAATAACAAAGGATGGGCATACATAGTACCAGGCAGAAACAACACCAAGAATCACCGGACTAACCCAATCGGGAAACTTCCCTTGTGCATTCTGTCGGGATAAGTTAGTTCTGTGGGTGGACATTCTTCAGCTTCACTTTCCAAAGTGGCACCCCCAGCCGTGTGTGGCCAGCGAGCACTTGAATTGTACCTAGTCCACATTGTGATGTGCTAAGTGTTAAACAACACTGAATTTCCACATCTTAGCATAAAAAAAGATTCAAAACATCTCATTCACAATTTCTATATTGATTACTTGTTGAATGATACCTTGAATAAATTGGGTTAAAGATAATATATTTTAAAAATTAATTTCACATGGTTTCTTTCTTTTCTTAACTTTTTAAATGCAGCTACAAGAATACTTTAGATTATGTTTGTGGTCCATATTATATCTTTATTGGACAGGACCATTCTAGAGCCTGAGGATAAAATAGCAAGGTTACACTCCTTGATAAATACAAAAAGCAAGAAGACCATATGGAGGATTTTTTATGTGAATTTTCTTGTTTGGTTTGTTTGTATTAAAAAATGGTTTTAAATTAATTTTACTTTGTTTTTCTCTGTAGTTCAGTAGATACTTTCTGCACAAAGGTTGAAATATCCAGTAACAGAGATTTAGGAATGAAAGATCTTTCCCAAACTACCCCAGGAGGAAATACAGGGTTGGGCAAAAGTAGGTTTAGAGTTGTTCATATGGAAAATACTGTAGTAATTAATATATAATAATACAAGAATAAACTGTGCTTCATACACTCACAACTGTAAACCTACTTTTGACCCACCCTGTGTTTCTCAAATTAAGTAAAATACTCCTATGTAAATCATGTGGCCATGTTTTGTACAGGAATTAGTTGAGTAAAATGAAATGCTATATAATGCTACATATTTCTTGATATATTATACATTTGTACACACATGCCAATCAAATATCCATTAGTAATTTATGTAGGTGACAAATGGACCCAGGAAATCTCTGAAGTTTCAGCCTAAGTTTATCTTGTCTGAAAATTGCAGAAGTCTGAACTTGTTCAAGCTGGGGACTTTTTAAATCTATTGCATTGACAAATTTCTAGAGTGCCAAGTACCATGAAAGATACTAAGGATACAATGATGGATAAGATAGATACAGGTCCTACTTTCTCAAGGCATACAGGGGATGCAGACAGGCAAGTATCATGTAGCATGATGAATTGTGGAATGAAGAGCTAAGAAAGCAGGCTGCAAAGGCACCTAACAAGGACTTCTGGAAAGAGCAGAGTCTCCGTTGGGACCTGAAGGATGTAGAGGTTGTTCCAGGGGGAGGGGCATGTGCGTAGATAGGGCTGGAGGCAGAAGATTGTAAATTGTGAAAACTCAGAGAATTAAAAGGAATTCTGTTTTGCTGCCTATCAGGTGGGAGGATAGAAGATTGACAAGGTGTGAATCTGAAGAGGTGATATGGGCCAGGAAAAGAGCCCATGCCTTGTATGGTTTTGTGAAATGGCCAGAAAAGGCAAATATATAGAGTAATAGTTGTGTAGTGCTAGAGTGAGAATAAGGAGTGATGGTAAGTAGGCACCTGTTTTCTTTTTAGGATGTTGAAAATGTTTAAAAATTAGATCATGGTGATGATTGTACAGCTTTGTAAACATATTAAAATTCATTGAATTGTACACTTAAAACAGGAAAATTTTATGGTACATAAATTATGTCTCAATAAAGCTGTTAAAATAAAAGGGCATCTAATAAATTCTGCTGAGAAGTTTTGATGCTTTCCCAGTTGAGGCAGGAAGGTAATAATGATGTAGATTCATGCCCCTGAATGTTAGAGAGCTCCCTGTGGCATCACACACAACTCCTGCTGCGTGAGGGTGAGGTGAAGACAACTGACCCCTATGGAGCATCTATTGTGTATAAATGCTGTGTAGACGCCTTATCTACATTATCTTACTTAAGTCTCACAAAAACCTACTGGTCCCTTGACTTTGTCTGGATGGTTTAGTATGGTCACAATAGAGATGTAATTCTATTGGATCTGAAATATAGACATACACTGTTTTACCTAGGGGCAGTTCAAGCTCAGGGAGGTGAAGTAACTTGCCCATAGGCACAGACAGTGAGTGGCTGAGGCAGGATTGGAGCTGAGGGGGTGTAGGATCAAGGCTTTGCTCTTTCTACTCCACCCTGCTGCTCTGAGACTAGGTGAATGAGCATATTCAGCATGGGGTTGAACTCTTTGGTAGATGGCCCATGATAATACTTAACATACCTTTGTATTGGTTCATTTAGCTATGACTTGTCCAAAGTGATTTCTTCCCTATCACTAAGAAGAAAATCCTGTTTTTAATACACACATTCTTTCTCGCTTTTGGGGGGGTCAATGTCCTTTAATCCTATGTAGTTATTAATGCCTGTTTGACAGTTCTGGGTACAGATCATGTTCCCAACATTGCTGAGGGGCATAATCTAAGGTTCTTGTCATCTCTTCAGTTTTGACACAGTATCTCAGTTGTTCCTTTCAGTAATCCTGGGAGCAGGGCGAGAATTATTTTAATCATTTTATAAAGGAGGAATGGACTCAACTGAATGATTTACCCAGGGAACAGCACTGAACTTATAGCTAAGACTTTCATTCCCACCCTCTCTGCTGTTTCTCCATTCCTTCCTTTTTTCTTTCTCCTTAGCTTTATCACACATATTTCCAAGTTTAGGGTGTCTTTGCATTCCAAATTTGCTTCTTTATTTTTTAATTGTGTGTCTTATTTTCTCTCTGTAATTCTGAGGGTTTTTTTTTTCTGTTTCTCATCATTTTAGACTTTGGTGCTCTCTTTGTGGTGGGTTTCTTAGAAGAAGGCTCTACACTATTTGTCAGCCTGCCATTGGATGACCAATCCCAGGGAGGACTTTTGACTCAGTTAGCTTCCTTGATAAGCCTAGGCTCTACCTGGAAAACATTTTATGAAATTCCTTCTCTTAGCCCCTGCCCTGTAACTATGGATTCTGCATACAGGAGGCTACATTACTGATAGAGTAATGTAAAAGTAAAGGCCTTTTGACATTTTTGCCCTTTAGGTTAAATATGTGAGTGTCTTTGACTTTATAGTACAGCAGGTCCTCAAATAACATTGTTTAGTTCAACATCATTTCATTATAACATTGATGAGATTCCGCAGGAACTTAATTCTTGTTTATATCAACAAGCCTGTGGTAAAACTGGCTTTGTTATACGTTGGTTTGCTTAAAGTCACAGAATCTATGGATGACGTCAAGTGAGGACTTGCTGTCTGTGGTTGGGAGTTTGCTCTATGGGGTGCGTGAGGTCCTCATGTTAGGACACTACAAAGAGAAAATAAAAACGCAGTCCTTAGGGGGCTAGACAAAGGTAGCAGACACTGTGTTGTCCCAGTAGAAGCCTGGAACTGGGTGTCATGACCACACTCACCCATTGGCATGAGCTGGGTGTGGGCAAACACCTGCAGCCTGAGCCCACCAGATTCAGAGCCGCAACTTATAGCAAGGCTGAAGTAGGAGAAACCAAGCCTGCCAAACCAAGACTACATCCACGGGAAGGCATATGAGGCTCTCTAGAGACAAGGGCTACTCTGCTTTTGTTGGGCCAGCCCTGGTGTGGTTCCCCAGCAGGGTCAACAGGAGCAGCATGGTCCAGGGGTTAGGGGACAGAGAGTCTGCAGACAAGTATTCCCCAACCTGCTGCTGCCACTGATGTCTTGTGGCTTAAACCAGTTCAATGACCTCTTCTATCCAAAATATAGGGACAATGATGTCTCCTCATAAAGAATAATAGAGATGTTCATGACTTAATTTCAGAACATTTTGAAGATCACACATGTTGATCTGAATTTGCACAACTTATTCTTTGTCCTCTGGTAGAGGTAAAAGGAAAATAAATGACCAGCGTTTCAAGTATTTTGTGGTCATTAGGTCCCATAAATAACAATAATAATAGCAGGTACATTTATTAGGTGCTAATTATACCAGACACTGTACTATGTGCTGTTCTATTCATACAGTATTTTATTTACTTCCTATACAATCTATGAGGTTAGTACTGTTACTATCCAATTCTACAGATAAAGAAACTGAACCTCAGAAAGGTCAGGAAACTTGCCTCCAGTGTCACTCACTGACTAGGTGGCAGAATGGAAATGCAAACTCAAGTCAATTGAATACAAAAATTTATGCTTTTAACCAAGGTATCTGCATTTCTATGAGGACTGGATTTTCACAAGTTGTGTTATTTCATATCTGCTGACCAGCTGTCCCATAAACTACCGAACTGCCCCAGAAATGGACATCCAAACAACTGCATTTTCCAAGACCGTCCCTCAGATGGAAAGTAATACAAGAATCCTCTGTAAGATCACAAGTCCTGGTTCTTGGGGTGTACAATGTGGGCAGCGTGAGTTAGGATTACCACATTTCAGAGAATGGGAGTACAAGGCGCTGCACTCTAAATTACTCAAGCATCTGTTATCTCTGTGATTTAGAAGGCACTGATGGATCTTGTAGTGTATCGTGGTCATTCTTATGAATCTCAGACCTCATCACATTACTGAAGTGCAGAAATGCAGCTTTCCGGAGAGCTTCAACAGATGGAAATCTGGATAAAAGAGATTCATTGTGCTGATATTATTTAAGCAGTATTTTCTGAAGGGATTTCATGACCTGCAAAAGAGTTTCCATAAGCTGTTCTCTAATATTATGAATATTTATAATATCATACTACCTATATTTCAAATGTGGGCTTTAATTAGAAACCTCATTTTGCTATGCTTTGTGGCTTTGTGGTCATTGTTTGGTTTTGTTTGTTGAGCACCAGAAGAGATGGGGGTGATGACGGCACAGTAGACTTTTCAATTTCCAAGTGGGGTCCATGCTCCCAAAGACAAGACCCACTGACTCAAGATCATTTTTATTCTAATATCCAAACACCCCTGCCGTGATAATTGTACCACTCTACAGAGCTGTTTATATTAGACATATTGAACTCATATAATCTGCTCCAAAATGGGAGTAAGGCGGGGAAGGAGTAAGGGGCAGCGAACACTTGACTGTCTCGTTCTAGCCCTATTTCTAATATCGCCATATTTTGCTTAGAGCACCTCATGTGGCCAGAAAAGAATAGCAACTAAAATAAACTCTTGCAAACTAAAGCCTTGCCTATTTCTCAGGTTGTCTAGGAGTCCGTTAAAAAAAAAAAAAAAGACCCATTGTGGCATTTCTTATTCATGCCCAGTGAGCTGTTAACAGCTCCCATATTGATTTTTATCTCCATGCTGAATTTTATCTTAAAATGCTACAGCCCAAGAGGGAATTCCACCAAACCTATTCCTTTATTTAATCCTTCCATTTTCCAGTTATCTTTCTTTCTTTCTTTTTTTGTCATCAACAACTTCTCCCCATGCTCACCTCCCCCAGAATATCAATTGCTGATTTGATTTTTCCTTTCCTGTCTCTTTAAGTCAGAAAGTTCCAGAGGATCCTCAACTACCCGCCTCAGTGGGTGTCCAGGACTCCCAGCAAGTCTCCATTGTGGTAAGATTTGCAAGCGAATCTTCCTGATCTGAAAAACATTACCATTTCCCTATAAGCCTCCTCTGATTTCCAGGCATCTGCAAGGCACCAGTGAATTCCGACACATCCTAGGAACCTATCTGAGGATTGTAAAAACAAACCCGCTAATACTGGCAACTCCATAAAGGGAAAATTCCCTAGACTGAACAAAATATAAAGCTAATACAAATCCAATTAACAAACACACAAAAAGCAATAAAATTATTTAAGTCTCAAATGCCTACCTTACAGATTTCCCAAAGCTCTTTGCTCACACACAGAGCCTCCTCCCTGGCTCTGTTTTCTGGCTCTCCAAAAACTGCTTTCTTAGACTGAGCAACAGTCTCCTCAAGTGTGGGCTCTGAAATACACATGCTACACACGCCCATACAGCCTTCGGTGCCAGGCAGCCCCTGCGCCTCCCTTCCCGCCCCAGCCAGCCTGTGCCAACTCCCTGACTGCTGCCAGCTCCTATCAGGGATAGAGTGGGGCAGGGAAGGGGTCAAGAACTCATCATGGTTTGGGTAACCACCCACCTAGGCAGGAAGGGTCCATTTGTCCCTTTCCTAACCTGAACCCCCCTTCCCACATGGTTTCTCCAGGCTCATTCAGATCCCAGAACAAGTTGGCAGACTCCTGCTGGCCCTCCCTGCATGCACCCAGACCACTCCCAGACAGCAGCCCCCAGCCTGCGAAAACAGACCCTTGCTTACCTCCACAAAGCCTCAGTTCTTAAAAGCCTGGCTGGAGTCTCCAAGGAGTCATAGGTTTTACTTGACCTTGGAGGCAATCAGATTCGGAAGCAGGGAACATTTTCGAAATGAAACAGAAAGTAAGCTGATGATCCAAACCAGACCCCCGACCTGCACTTGGCCCTCTGTAGCCTCTGCAAGTCCTCAGACTCTCCCGAGTCTGCCAACCCGCCCTCCCAGCTGTTTCAGCCTAGAGAGGAGTCAGAGGAAACTGCAGCTTGGAAGTACCTAACTCAAAGCCTGGGTTGCTTTTTCTTCCTTTCTTTTCTTTTCTTTTTCTTTTTGGAGTATTTGTTGAGCTTTTTAACATGCAGTCTGTCTCCTTCTGCAGGGAATTACTCAGTGAGCCCGTCACCTGACTCACAGCAGCTCCATTATATAATTCAAACTGTGCTATTTGAGTTCTGATCAGAAAGCCACACTCCCCTCCTCCCTTCCCCACCAACCTCCCTCTCTGCCTGAGTGGAGGGAGAGGCAGAAAGGGAAACACTCAAACAAAAACAAAAACAAAAACAAAAGAAACACAAACAATAACAATTAACCTTTCTCAAAACTTGGCAGGGAAGTGTTGAATTTTTGCGGTGTATTTTCATTTCCCTTTGGTTTGATTCTTTTGGGGCTGAGGACCTCCTAAATGCCAGTGCCGAGTTAGCAGGGGTTTCTCAAAATGTAACATCTCATGATGTAACTGTAGCAGTTTCTTGATTTTCTTTTAGGGCGGCTGTCCATAGGTCAGACAACTCACTGAACGAATTTTCAAATGATAGTGCGCATCATTAGCTGAAAAGCCTCACGTTGATTTACAAACACATGTGCCAACCAAATCTAACACATGGACTATTTATTACTTTTGCCACACATCCAAGTACTGTGAAAGGCAAACGGGGTAGCGTGGGTGGAGGGGTCTTTAGCCAACCCCTCTACTCTGACCTTGATCCTCATTAACCCTCTCCAACTACCTCAAACAAGCATAAACTCCAACTAAAACTGGACTACCTGCTATGCAAACACCTCTCAAAGGCCAAGCCTCCAGCCTCTAATTTACGCACATTGAAATTCCTCAGGCCAATCCATGGG
Source organism: Desmodus rotundus (assembly GCF_022682495.2). NCBI lineage: Eukaryota > Metazoa > Chordata > Mammalia > Chiroptera > Phyllostomidae > Desmodus > Desmodus rotundus. The sequence continues at coordinate 79,737,162 of NC_071389.1, forward strand.
GATATTTTGAAGCCTCCACTGTCTTGGGTGAAGATAATAAGAATTAAGTCTCTCCCAATTTCACTGTCTTAGCTTCTGTCATCTCTGTGCAAGTGATGTATACTGAGGGGCAAGCATGTTAAAACAGCACTGACCCATGAGTGACAGGCCCTTGCAGGAATTTTGATGGCATAAATAAGCATAACATTTAAAGCATTGTGAAACGTGATGATCAACATAAAAAATGCCAGCCTGTTCACTTTTCCACATCAGCGCTGGGATGAACTGTATGCAGAGGGGGCTCTGGGCTCTCAGGCTCCCAGCCGGGGGAGCCCTGTGGCTGAATATGGGAAGTGTCAAAAAGGAGTGTTGAACTCTGTGGGAACAAATGCTAATACTTATCAACCTTCTTTTGGTTTTTCCCAGTCTGACCTCCTTTCTTTCTTCTGCATTCCCTACTCCCATATCCACCAAAGGAAACTCCCTAGTCCTTCCTACCTGTCTCCAGCATTGTAAGTGATATTAGGTGCCATTACTGCATTAAACTGTGCGACATTAGATTGATACAGAGCCCTAAGAATAACTATCAAAATACTTTGTAACTATCCACATATCCCCCTGAAGGGATGTGAGATAGTTACTATTCTCTTCATACCAACCCAAGGAAGCCAGTAACACAGGCAGACATTAGAAGTCACATCTCCTACTCTCAGTGCTCTGCTTCGCAAAGGAAGACCCAGATGCACATAAAAAAATTATAAATGTGTAAACCTGACAGACAGACTGATGACTGTTTATATCTTTCCCTCCAGGTGTAGTAAATACAATGCGTTGTTGCAGTTGCTATGGCAACTACTTTCTTAATGAGATAAGGATAGTAGAATATATTAGAAAACATCAGGTGTTGAGACCTTCCTCAGTAATAGGAACATAAGCAATAATACAAAATACAACCTTGGCCTATATAAAGTCATCAACTACTGATATTGCAAAACTTGAATTTCCTAGACCAATAGAAATATAATGTGAGCCACACATATAATTTTAAATTTTCTGATAGTTGCATTTAAAAAAGAGAAAAAGTCTGGTGAAATTAATTTTGGTAATATATTCTATTTAGTCCAACCCATCCAAAATATTTCCATACGTAATCAATGCAAAAATTATTAGTGACATATTTTGTATTATTTTCTTTATTCTAAACCTCTAGAAACTTATACCCACAACACATCTCAATTAGGAGTAGCTACATTTCATGTGTTGAGTAGTCTTATATGACTTGCAGATTAGGTGCACTGGCCCCAGACTATATTTGATCATTTTTCGTTTGAAAATTTTTGAGTATATTTGTCTATCTCTACTTGGAAGTTTTAGAATAAATAAATTGCATTCATTTGATTCTAGCCTTACTGCATAATTCAAGTGGCATTTTCTTGAATGGAGCAAGAAAATATCAAATAAATTTAGAATTGAAATGATATTAAGGATTCAACCGCTTTCATGCCACCAGAGAATTGTGAAGATTCAAAATAAATCTCTGGTTTGCAGCAAGTTCCTTCCTTGGGTTGCCCCAGTCACCTAAGTTAAGGATCTCAGAGTCATGCTTGATCGTAATTTCTACGTACCCTTGCTCTGCCTTCTCCTTAAAGTTCATCTAATACACCATGAAATCTTCTCAAGTCTACCTGTCACTTTTTCTCAAGACCCAGGGCCTCTGCTATAACCCAGATGATCTCAAGAACCCCTGTTGGGTCTCCCTGACTCCATTGTCTACCTATTCAAGTTCATTCTTCAGTGTGAGCATGCATGGAAAGCAGACATTTAGTTATGTAGCTTCTCAGCTTAAAGCCTCTAGTAGCAATGTGCTGACTTTCAAATAAAGCCCTCTGCCGTGATCCACTAGGCATACTGTGCTGTGATCCACCCGGCAATCCTGAAGAGGCTCCTGGGCCACTTTCTGGCCCATCTCCTGGCTATTCATTTTTAAAATTTTACCCTGGTCTTCATACTTGACTGTGACAGATTTCCATAACTTCGCACCTTTGTTTAAAGTCTGCTTCCTCTGCCTGGAATGTCCTTCCTTAAAATGCTTACCCTCTACCACACAGCAAAATCCTTCCTAGTCCAAACGTTTACTGTGGCTTGCAGTCAAAATTAATAGTCCTCTCATCTGGTATCACACCACTTTTATAAACTGATGTGTTATAACATTTATCATTTTCTGTTATAATTATATGATACGCTAGACAAGAACTTCCCCAAGAACAGGAACCTCATACCATTAACCTTTGAACTCACTTTGGGAAAGAGTAGGCTGTCCTTGAATGCCTGAGGAGTTCCAATACCCTTTTTTTTCCATTTCTTCCTCTTCCAATTGTCTAACCACTTGGTACATTATTACCATCGTCACCGACACCACCATTGCACAGCAGCCAATGTTTATTAGCACTACTACATGCTCGATACTGTGCTAAACATTTTACATACATTTCACAGAATTCCAACAACAAATCTGCAGGTTACGGAACTTACAATATCCTTAGATTTTAATAGCCGTGGTATCTTTACCATCACTTTGTTCCTTCTTTTTAAATTAAAATGTTATTTTTCACTTACAGTTTACATTCAATACTATTTTGTACTGGTTTCAGGTGTAGAGCATCGTGGTTAGACAACCACATGCTTTACGAAGTGTTCCCTGCAGCGTTTCCAGCACCACTTCCTCCTTTCTTCTCTGTGATGCCTGTGGGGACAAGCTGATGTGTAGTTAGTTATGCCTCCAAAGAGTGCAGGCTGTCCTACTTGTCTGTTAACTCAGTTGGTAACAGACTAGTGCACGTGTCTTTTGTTTTATTGTTTTAGTGACTTTGTCTCTTTAACACTTCTAATTCTCAGTGGCCTGGGAAAACAGAAAACCTAATTGAATAGTATTCTGTGCAGAGCAAGAGTATGGTGGTTTTGGGGGAGGGCAAGAGAAACCCTGCCACATGAACATCGCAGGGTGTGATGTTTCATTTTGCTACTCAGTCCTTTTTGGCTTTCCAGTCGTTTCCGTTTAGTGGAACTTCAAAAAGCGGAGCTATCACCACCGCACGCTGGCAAGGATGTGGAGCCACAGGAGCTCCCATTCGTCGCTGACGGGGGTGCAAGGTGGTGCAGCACTTTAGAAGACAGTTTGGTAGACAACTTCTTAGAAAACTGGAACTGCTTTTGCCATCCAATCTTGCAGTTACACTCTTTGGTATTTACCCGAATGGATGGAAAATGTATGTCTGCAGAGAAATTGGCACATGGATAAATAAACTGGGTACATCCATGCAATGGAGTATTATTCAGTGCTAAAGGAAATGAGCTATGAAGCCATGAAAAGACGTGGAGGAAACTTGAATGTCTATTACTAAGTGAAAGAAGCTAAGTGGAAGAATCATAATGTTTGATTCCAAATGTATGACATTCTGTAAAAGACAAAATTAGAGTGACAGTAAAAAAGTCAGCGGTGTCAGGAGTTGGAGGGAGGGAGGGGTGAAGTGGAGCACAGAGGATTTTTAGGGCAGTGAAGCTACTCTGTGTGATGCTATAATGGTTGCTACACATCAGTATACATTTGCCCAAATGTAACAAATGTACATCAAGCCCTGGCTGGGTGGCTCAGCTGGCGGGAGCATTGTCCCATACACCAAAAGGTTTTGGTTCGATCTCCCTCTCTCTGGTCAGGGCACATGCCTAGGTTGCATGTTTGATCCCTGGTCAGGGAGCATACAGGAGGCAACTGCTTGATGTTTCTCTCTCTCACTCCCTTCTCTCTAAAATCAACAAACATATCTTCATGTGTGGATTAAGAAAAAGGAGAATATACAACATCAAGAGTGAACCTTTATCTAAACTATGGACTTGTATGATAATGATGTGTCAACGTAGATTCATTGGTTGTAAGCAGTGGAGTGCCCCGAGGGTGGGTGCTGATAGTGGGAGAGGCTGTGCGGGAAGGGGAAGGGAGAGGGGGGCGGGGTATATATGAACTCTTGGTACTTTCTGATCAATTTTGCTGTGAATCTCAGTCTGCTCTAAATATAAGTTTTAATTCATTCATTCATTCATTCATTCATTTAGTGGAGGGACTGGAGAAAGGCTTGCTCAGGGGTGCCCAGGGATAGCACTCAGTGGTTCTGGTACAATGTACAAGTTGTTTTCCCACTAGGTTGCCAGTTGCTCAAGTTCATTCATTGTTTTTTTATTTTATTTCCACCACACCACTAAACCAATGGTATTGTATATAGTAAGGGATTAATAAATATTCATTGAAATGAAATGAAGAACCTAATGCTTCATGTAATAAACATGTAATTCCACCCACGTAAACCCCATGATAGCCTTCGTGTCAACAGAAAAACTGACACAGTTTCTGAAAACTCTGGAGCCTGAGACAACCGCAGACTTGGAGGAGGGGTTGTGGTAGGAGACCTGGCTCAGGACTAGAGGAATAGCTGGGTCCTGGGAAAGCTTAACTCTCTTTGATTTAATTCTGGAAGATCTCTATGCTCCTGGGGATCAGCCCTAGTAAATCCAGCAGGCCACCCCCTGCTGGATTTACAATACATCACAGAGCAGAGCTGTCTCTGCTGGTCAAGGTGCTCGCCCTCTGGAAGCCTCAGTTTCCTTGCCTGTAAAAAGTGGAGGACAATATTGTGGGCATCACATGAGATCATGTCTATAAAGTGCTTGGGAGAGTTATTAGCAAATGTCTGTGTCAATTAATGGAAAATGTTTCTTCTTAATATTAAGTATTATTAGATATTACATGATAATAATAAAGTGCTGGAGATGGGATTAGGGAGCTCAAGTGATGCCGGTGCCTGTGTCAGCTCTTCTGCTTTCTCCTACCACCTTCTTTCTACTCAACTTGCTGTTGGCACATACTAAGGTGGCGAACTTTTTGGCTTCTACAACCTTTGTATTTTCTTCCTTTCTTTTTTTTCTTCTTTCCTTTGTCCACCCCTCCCTTCTTTATTTTTATTCTTCTTTCCTCCCTCTTCTCTTTTCCTCTCCCTTTCCATTTATTATTTTTAAAATGAGTTTATTTTGTCCCTTGCTATTCTTGGCCAACTAACTAAGGTTCTTTGTATCGAGATTTCTTGCCAAAGCTATATTAAGCTCACCAAGTTGCCAAACTTAAGCCAGTCTGTTTCTTCTTTCTCTTGGAAGGCCTGTAATACCCATAACAAGAAAGGTAGGAGGTCAAAGGATTGTTGTTCAGAGCAAAGGGGTCTGCTTCACACAGAGCTTCCCAGAAGGAAGGCAAAGCCTGAGAGGAAAAAGGTCCGAGACCTCCGGCATAATCTATAACAGAGCAGTTCAGACCTCACTCCCTGCCAAGTCAACGCCATGGCCAATCTCAAAGGTTATTTTTCAAATTGCATTTTTGGCCAGCTCAGCATAATGTCTATGTGATAGCTTTACTTTGGGAGAACAATGGGGAAAAATAGCTTCCCAGAGAGGTAGGTAGTTGAGTTGCTTCCTTTAATTCTCTTCAAAGCACCATGTGGAATTTATGTGTTGATCTGCACCTAAACAGGACTAAGGTCCAAGAAAGATACAAAAGGAGAGATGAGATACACAGTGGCCCTTATGCAGGGCCACCTGAAGGAGGTGGGGAGAACCCCGGGATTGAATTCTAGTTCTGCCACCTTCTCATGGGAGGCAGATTGTTTTCCCTCTGTTTCTTTCTGTGGGAAGTGCTGGTAACAATAAAGTGGAGGTGGGCAGGGGAGTCTGAAGTGACATTTGTAAATCTCTCAGGGGGCCTGGCATAGAGCAGGTATGGAATGACCTTGTCCAGGTAGGTACTTTCATGTATGAATGGAAAGAAATTAAAAAACCCTTTAAATAAAGTTCTTTGGAGGAATTTAAATGAGACCTTCAGCAAATGGTAGGTATCACATGCGGATGTCTTCCCTCTCACCTCCTCTTGTCTCCAGAGCTCCATGGTGCAGATCATATTTTCCAAAGATGGACACAACTGTATCTCCCATCCCACCTGCCCTTCTAGAACTTTGCCATTCCCCTAATAAGTTTTGGCATCTAATTTTTCTCCCTCTGAGTCTGGGTGGCCTTGAAACATGCCTGTTGTAATTCTGTGGGACTACTGAGGCCAAGTCATAAAAGGCAATATCATCTGATGCCTTATTACTTAAAATACTTGCTCTTGAAGCATTTAGCTGAAAGGTAAGCAGTTGACATCATTGAGGCTGCCATGCTATGAGGAAGCCCAACCTAGCCCATGTGGAAAGACCATAGAGAGGAGAGAGTTCTAATCCTACTGCCTCCCACAGTCAGGGACTGAGTGCAGTTTCATGAGAGAGAACTAAAACCAGAATCTCCCAGCTGAGCCCTTCCTGAACTCCTGAACGATGTTAATGAAATGTAGATAATGAACACACAACAAAAGCTAATTGGCAGAGAAATATGGCCTCCATCACACTCTATAGAGCAAAATAACATAGGGTTCAAAGTGATATCAGGGAGGACCAGAGTTTAAATTGACCCTATTAGGTACTTTAGCTGTGTGACCTTTAAGAAGTCCACATGTCTGAAGAGCTGATAAAAACAATGCGGAGGTCATGGAATTATTGTCAGGACAAAGGAGGTGGTTCAGCTTAAGAACTTAGAGTCAAAATGCACAGAGTAGACACATGTCTTAAATATTGTTTGCCATCATCCTCATCACCACCAATGCCGACACCAGCACCACCACCAACAACAACCCTATTCTGTAATCAGTATGATGGGCTTTGCTCCTAAGGCCTTAGAGCTGGTTGGAATACACCTCTTTCTTTCATTAATCACACTTTCTTCCTTATAGACACTTTTCCCTTCAACCCATAGTCTGCCTATAGAACTGCATTTCTCAGCCTTTATGCTAATGTCACAATAATGAGGAACTGTTTCAAACAGTCAATCTTACGTGCTTTGTACAGCTCATCTACAATCAGCTATCACTTTGCCCCTCAATATTCTCAGCTGCCTCAGTTATCATTATCTGTTAATGGACAAATACTCTGGAGCAGAAAATCTGTTTTAACTAAGGATGCAGAACTCTCTATTCCTAGGTCTATTGGGCTATTCAGCTCAGCCTGTGAATACCTACATTAAGCCAATGGAAGAGAAAATTAAGGTTCAAAATAGGTAAAATTATATGGTAGTTTAATCATTCATTCACTTACTCATTCACATATTCATTTGATCATTCAACAAATAGTTATTAACAGCTTCCTATGTGCCCGGCTCAGGACACACAAATGTGAGCAAAGCCGATGTGGTTTCTGTCCTCATGAATTTTCAGACTGGTGGATGGCTTTGTCATCATCAAATAACCCTGGGTTTGAATCTGACTCTGTCACTTACTACATATTTGAATGGCTTAGACTTTTTTTGAACCCCATTCTTTCCTTAGGGTTGCTGTGAGGATGAAATGAATTAACATAAGGAGGGTGCTCACCACAGTATCTGGCCATGTGTATGTTTTTTCCCCCAAATGTCATATAACATGTAGCCACTAGACCCAGGAGTATCTGGCTCCCATGTTTGTGCTTTTAAAGGATTTTTCTAATTATTCTAATTATATTTCAGTCTCACTACTTTTGTTTTTCCCCAAAATCATTTTTTCATCACTCATTCAAAAATTTTAAAAATTGCTTTTCCATATCTTTTTTACCCCTCTTCTACAGAAACCAATGCAGTAAGCATTAACTGATAAGAAAATCACAAGGCAACTAGTGTCATCACAGAATAAAAAAGAACAAGAATAGTTATCTTTCTTCAGGTGATACTTGGGAAGCCACAGCGAAGTGTTGGGTGATGCAAAATGTCTTATCTAAATAGTATAGCAGAAAGAGCCATAGTTAGCATCTAGTCCAAAAGACTGGCCATTTGGTAATTTACAGAAAAATTTTATTCATTTAAACATTGGAATTATTACAAAATTGTATTAATGATCTAGGGGACTGACATTAAAAGTCCAACAGCTTTATTGCACTGCATGTAAAGTCTTTCAAGCCAGTGGAAGCCCTCTGAGCCCTCTGTCCTGTCGGATACTCCACTGTAATTCTTTTCTTGCCTTCCACTACACCACTTACTCTAAGCTACTTTTAAACCAACCAACCAACCAACAATTGTATTTGTCTCTTTTTCTTTTCTCCATTTATCTGCTTCTTAAATGTTGAGTTTTCTCCTAAGTCCTCTCCTGGTCTTAATCCTCACTGAATGACTCCACTTCTAATCTTCTTTTCAGAAGCCTTTACTTCTATATCAACTGCAATTTCTCTAATTCACATCTTTATCCTCTCTCACTAGAACTATCGCAATAACCAGCTGGTCTCCCTTTGCAAACTGCTTGTCTCTCTGAGCTTTGGTTTCCACACTGTCACCAGAATTATTTTCCTAATGCCAGGCTAGTCTATGACACTCCTCAAAGATTGACATTACTGCCCTACAGCATAAAGTTCAAGGTGTAGCACAGGATTTGAAGTTCTTCCTGGCATTGTGCTGTATCCCTGTCTTCTCTCTCCCTGCATCCTTCCCTGATGCCTACCTTTCTGCTATAACATATCAATTGGTATTCCATATGGTTTTCATTTTTCCCTACCTATCCTCTCATCAGACAATGCACTTCCCTTATTTTCTATCTTTTGTTGCATTTCCCATTATATGCTCCTCAGAATACTGAGCTTAGGAAATACTCTACTGAAGGAAAGGAGCTCTGGCCGAGTTCTGGGTGGTACTGTATACCAGATTCCTCTCTCCCCTTGGAGGTTACATGCACAATAGCATTTCAAGCACTCTGAGAAGTCCTTAAACAACACATAAACCTGGCTAGCTTTGTTTAATCTAATATTTTCTTAACATTGGATTTTTTTTTCTGGAAACACTTAGACACTATAGTTTATTAACTCTATTTTGGGAAACACTGAACTATTCAAATCCTCTTTGTTAATTTTTTTCTTTATATATCCATTATGTATTTAATTGCAAATATTTATTTAACACCATGCCAGGCATTGGAGAATGTACTGAGGGAAAAAGAGAAGGCAAGATGGACATAGTCCGTGAAGCTTATAGTTTTGCCTGAAGGGCACGTAAATAAGCATGCAACAACCACAAAGTGTGGTAGGAGCTGTTGTTAGGGGAAGTCAGTGCATTGTAATGGGACTTAGTTTTGGGGGAATGGTTAGGGAGGGCTTCCTAGAGGAATTGGCTTTATATGAGGGCCTGAAGGAGAAGTGGGAGTTAGCCAGAGGGGAGTTAGGGGAGGAAAGGGAAAGAGTGATATAGGCAGGGTCACCTGCTTGTGTGAAAACCCCGAAATGAGAGAGAGCACAGCATCTCAGCACAGCAGAGAGAGAGCAGAGCAACTAGTCACCCCTCCACCTCCCCTCCAGAATCTCCCTCTGTGGTCCTATCTTACCTAAATGTTTAAAAAATGTTTGTTGAATGGCTATTTCCCCTATATTAATTTGATCACACTATTATTTTAGAAGGAAATTATGATATGTTGAAGCACAGAGAACTACACGCCCGCCAACATGCACACACCATCCCCAGCACTCACAGTCAAAACAAGGGAGTTGTTTTTTAAAAAAGGTTTATTGTTATAAATGTATATGGATGTTGGTTTACTAATTTTATTTCTAATTTATTTTTAATTAAAGAATTAAATATGAGATATGTAATTGCAAATGGTTAGATGATTTTCTTAATTAACTCCATTGTTGTCTAATCCTCTTTAATGTGTTTTCCATTCTTAGGTGACTTGCTTTTGTCATCTAGCAAATAGAGAAGCAAAACTGTAATTGGGCAGATGGAACTAGACAGAACTGAATGTACCTATGTGCCTAGAAGGTGGAATCAACATCCTTCCCTTTAGCCACCATACCGAGATTCCTCTACTGTAGCCCTAATTCTCCATATACTGTAAATCCTGCTTTTATCCCTCCATGGCTGCCCTCTGGTAATAAAAGAAGAGCCATCCCTTTGTCATCTGCAGAAGAGAGAGTAATGTCTCTTAATTAGCAGAAGGAAGTAGTGCAATGTAGTGAGAACACTGCAATTGTTTCCAATTAATCCTATATGCAATTTGGCAAAGTTAATAATCCATAAAATGACCTAGGATCTAAATATGGAGAAAAATAATCTTTTATCAGATGTTTTTCTGTTGTTTCAACAAAAGCAAAATAATTCAAAGGCTAGACAAGGCATACAAGGTCTAAAGATTTACAGTATCATAAATTCAATCCTAAATATAATCTCAAATAGAAAAGAACTGGATATGTACCATTCAGATTTTATGAACTCTCAAATGTTTTACAATCTCTGTAAATCATCACACGTTGATAGGTATTGATTCAAGCACCAGTAATTAAACATTATTTGATTGAATCCACCTTTTCTCATGGAAAGCAAAGACACCTTCCTGGGCATGGAAAAGCAGGAAAGGCATACACCTTTAAATTCTATCAAACACTGCATTTCCAAATTCTTTGAGGATGTATAATGTGTCTTGCACATCTATGAACCCCTAAATATGCCTCAGAGAACACCTTACCTCGGATCTATAACGCTTTTTAAAAATTGGGGTAAAATACACTACACAAAACGTACCATTTCTGCCTTTCCTTCTTCCTGTTTTTCATTGTTGCCTATGTGTCAGAGGATCTCATCTCCTGAGGGTGAGCAGGAGACGGGATGTGGACTGGAGCCAGTGTCCATGCCCACAGGCAGCGATTCGCTCATGGGTGCTTTTCACTGAATCACTCTGTAGGTGAGGTCAGCTATGGGCAGCCTGGGCGAATTCATGAATCTGGTGTTTCCAACTCATAGTTGTTCATACCTTGGGGAGGAGCTTCTCCAAAAGGGAGTATCTCAGAACTCTCTGACTGTATGAGAAGATTTATTTTTATTAATTCATGTTCACCTGTGGTATTTTGATTGCAACTCTATATGCTAATGTTTCAGTATACTTTGCATAATTTTCTGTGCTAGTGCATACCTTCAGCTTTCTAGACATTAGATTGTATATGCATTTGCTTGTATACTTGTTCTTGGCTTCTAGTCTGCTCTGGGTTCTCATAATGCTGTATCCCCGACTCATACCTGGTGGTGGCTCACCTGTCCTAAAATAATTAACAACCCTGCAACTTCCCAGAATCCCAGTGTTATGCTTAAAGGATTTTTAGCCCTTACCCATTTTAGGTGAGAGTCAGATTCAAGTGCAGAGACAGGAAGTGGTGTGAGAAGGAGCAGTCAACTATGCTGTGCCTTGGCTTTCTACTTGCTTCTGTTCACAATTCTCATTTGCAAGGGGGACCTTGACCTAATTTATAGGGGTGATTTATGCCATAACAAATAGACATTAAGAGTGCCACCTGCAGTGGGTCAAGTCATAGGAATGACACAGGAGGCTTGCCATTAATTTGCTACTACTCTGGGACTACTTCTTAAAGGGTCACTTATGCTGGTCTATTTAAGCCGTTCATCAGCTGAAGGTTTATCAAAATATACTGGGACCCAAGGATATTCTGTAGGTGAACTGGCATTGGTGAGTGGCCTTGGCTGCGAACTTGGCCCTTAGCAAATAATTCCTCACATGGTGCTGGTGCCATAGGGAGCCCAAGAATCATAACATCAAAGTGAAAACTATATCTTTGCTATGCAAACACCTCTTTGAATCCTATTGAAATTCCTAAGGCTAATCTGTATAGACATTTTGAAGCCACCACTGTCTTCAGTGAAGGAGTAACAATCATTTCAGTTCGTCCCAGTTTTTTTGTCTTTACATTTGCAATGAAAAGACAGCAAATGTCTATGTCCAACTGATACATATGGAGAAGCAAGCTGTTAAAACATTGGAATTGATCTATTCATGAGAGGCTGAGAAATGTAGATGGCATACATGAGTGTAACACTTAGACTTCCATTAAACATGTCCATGAGCACAAAACCCTCCAACCTGTTTGCTTTTTCTGTGGCAGAGCCAGGATGAGCTGTGTAGGAAGGACATGACCCAGGGAGGCTGGAGACGTGCATTACAGTCCATTGCTGGCAACACAGAGCTGCCAGCTGACAAAACTCTGTGAGCTCTCACGCCCCCTTCCATTCAGGGTTTCATGTGCACTATGAATTCTAAACTGAGATCTGGTCAGCCATCTAGAAAGTGATTTTATGTTTACTGAATATTTCACCCTTCTAAATAGAAACTCCTCCAGCTTATTACCCTGTTATTTAAGTTGTTTTGCAGAAGAGTCAATATACTGAGGCTCTCAGTTAACACACAAAGCTCTTACAACTGTGTTTACACATAAGAAATTCATCTTTTAATACCAAAAGATGGAAAGGTGCTTTAAGGAGACTTAACAATTCCATCCTACACCATGAGTTATTTAAGTGCGGTAGGAATTCATGTACCAAGAATCATTCCTTAGTTAGTCTAACCCCAAACATCAGTCGTTGAGTGTGTGATGTGAGCTGGTGCAACGGGGTGTGCCGTTGCTGTCGTGTGGCAGAAACAGCGATGCTGTTCAGGTTTTATTTTTAAAGGTTGGGTAATTATAACTTAAACTAACAGCAGGGGGAAAGGAATCACTTGTTTGTCTCTCTTATTACAGCTTCTCTCCCCCCAGAACTCTTTCCTTTCTTGCAGCATTTATCCAGCTAGCGAGGTGTTACTCTGTGCCCTGAGAACTTCAGCATCAGCGATTTGATCACAAAGTATATAGTAAATATTTTGTGACAAATGATTGCCACCCTGACTCATTACACCATGGAAAGAATGCACTCATTTAATTCAGTACATTTGCTTGACGTAAAACTTGAACAATCAACGAACAGCAGTTTGGCATAGGAGGAAAAGTTCGGACCTAGACAGCAGGAAGCCTGGATTTGAGTTCCCTTCTGCCAGGAAGTAGCCAGGGCACCCGGGTTAACCCCTGGCTCCCTAGGCCTAGGTTTTCTAAATGCTTTCTTAGGTGCAAGCAGCTCTGAGATGCTAGGATCCTGGGGACCGGAGGGTGTAGCAATAAAGAGGTGGGAGTGGCACAAGTATTCACCGTACTTGGCTAATCTACTGCTTTCCTCCAGTTAGTACTGGCTGTGATTTAGACTGGGGAGGAAAGAGACTGGAGAGGACAAGTGATTACATGCTGCTAGTAAGTGCAGGAGAGAGAGTGCAAACCAAGGATTTTCATGCTGGGTTATCTAAGGCAACCTCTCTTAGATTACACAGAAAGTAAGACATCTGAACTAAAGGCTTTACAGCTGTCATTTCCAATGGTGACTCATTATCCTTGGACTAGGGAGGAATCACAGCTTTTGGAATCTAGTATCTTGGTTCTAGTTCAGAGTGATTTTGTCACAAAATGCAGCTTCTATACTAAATATACATGTATATATATTTGAGAAGCAATATTATGTAACAATTAAGAGCATGAGTCTAATACATAGATTTGTACAGGAATGTTCATAGCAGCTTAATTTGTAGTAGCCCAAAACTGGCTATTTAGTAACCTCAGTGCCCACTGACCGGTGAGTGGACAAACTGTGGTGCCTCCACACCACGCAGCACCGTAACAATGAGAAGGAATGGACTGTTGACACCTGCAATATTGTGGGTGGGCCTCAGAATACGCTGAGTGAAAGAAGTCAAACAAAAAAATCGTTCATACTGTATGAGTCCATTTATATAAAATTGTAGAAAATGCAAGGTTGCTAATAGTGGCAGGAGGCAAGGCAGTAGTTGTGTGAAGATGGGGGAGATTAGAAGGCGGCATGGGGAAATTTTGGGAGCGTGGCACCAGTTCATTATCTTGATTATGGTGATGGTTTTGGGACTATATATGTATATGATAAGTTCTCAAATTGTACACTTTATTTATTATTTTTTAAAGATTTTATTGATTTATTTTTAAGGAGAGGGGAGGGGAAGGAAAAAGAGATGGAGAGAAACATCAATGTGTGGTTGCCTCTTGTGCACCCTCTACTGGGGACCTGGCGCACAACCCAGGCATGTGCCCTGACTGGGAATCAAACCAGTGACCCTTTGCTTCTCAGGCCAGTATTCAATCTACTGAGCTACACCAGCCAGGGCTCAAATTGTACACTGTGTATGCAGTTCATTGTATATCAATTGTACGTCAATACAACTGTTCTAAAAATGAAAACCAGCTCTGTCTGTGGTCCCTGGGTGGCTGGGGCTGGGGTCCCAACACTGCCACCAGCTCCCAGGGGCAGGATGTTGAAGCCTCTGGTGGAGGAGGAGGCAGTGGTGGGGATTAGGGGGAGGGTTAGAGGGGACTGCGAAGCCCTCCTCCACCTCCAGGACTGGGAGTGCTATCAACCACTCCCCCCACACCCCACTGGGGGGTGGGTGTGTGGCAAGGGGGAGATTTCTGGAAGCTGGAGTCATCCCTTCATCTGCCCCTGGCATCTTTGCGTATATTGAAATGACACATTTTAACTTAAAGGCAGACAGAGGAAGTTTGAATGAATCTTCATTCTGCAAGTGAAGACTCTTTCCCACACGGGAAGTGAATAAAACACCCTCCCCCCACCCCCCAAAACTAAAAACTGTGGGAGGTCTAGAGTTGAAACCTAGCCTCACTGTCCACTAGCTGTGGAAACTTTGGTGTGTTATTAACCTCATGGAAAAAGGAGAGTGATTATAATTTTTACCTCACAAATTTGCCATGAAGATTAAGTGACTTAATACTTCCAAGGTACTTAATAAGAACTAGTTGTTATTATTTTCCTAGAGCCACTGAGAAAGGATTCTGTTTTGTCTTTTGCATCTCATTCCCATAAGCTTTGAGTTCATTAGTCTATTTAAGGACTATTAACGTGAGGCACATTAATGCAGCTTCTCAAATCTCTGCTTAGCACCCTGTCTGGGAGCTGCTTCCCAGCCACACTCTAAAAGAGTGCCCTACCCCAGGCACCCTCCAGACCATTCCCCAGATTTATGTGCTTTCCTAACAGTTACCTCCATCTGACATATATTGTAGTGCACATTGCCTTGCTTATGTGTTTACTCTGTCTTCCTCCCCTGGAGCATAAGCTCCCTGAGACCAGGGACTTTGCCTCACTAATAGGAAAGCCACTGAATAAAAGTGTTGAATAAGTGAACAACTGCGTTATCTCCAAGAACCATCCTTGGTGCTGGTGGCAGTACGGTGGCAGCATGCGGTGTTGTCTTTGTCATCGTTGTCATCCCTGGTGGCATGTAGAGGTTTATGGTTCCTTCTGATTCTGTGCAGCTCGGCCAAAACACAGAAGTGGCCGGGCAGGAAGAAGACCTGAAATTAGTGAAATCAGTAAAGTCCCAATCCCCTTTCATTCCTGATTCCGCAGAATTAAGAGATTGGGTCGGCTAAATAAGTATTTGAAACAGTAAGATGAGGGCTTGAGACTATTGCTCAAATGATGAGGAATAGAAAACTTGCAGTTTGGAAGGTTGTGAGCATGATGGCTTTGATGTGATTTATCTTTAGACTCTTTCTTTTATAGTCAACAAGAAGAGAAATTGGACAAACATCGAGACCAAGGCACAAAATCACCCAGTCCTCCACTGTCCCTTCAATGTGCAGCCAATTTATTCTGGTTTTGGTAACTCAAATCTGCCTGGAATGTCTTTTTCCTTCTTTTTAATTTTATAAACACAAAATAGAAATCTAAACCTCAAAGGATTTTTCTTGACTTGCTTCCATGTTCCTGTCTTGTCCTCCTGCTGCCATATATCCTGTAGATGTTATTTCTTCAAGTCTGTAGCTTCAGGAGAGATGCGAAAGGGCACAGATGCCAGTTCAATGTAATGTCTTCTTTGAAGCTGCATCCAAACAATGCTCTATGAAGTGCGTGCGAGACCCACCATTGTACTGCCATCAATCCTCATGTGAGTGCTTGAATTTGATATCTGTGTGTAAACAGAACACTGAATTTTTTCTTTCTGAACCTCTCCTTAGGAATCTGCAGATAATGCTTTATTAAGTAAGTAGCCCAGTTTCAGTGCATACAAAAGACTTTCTGAGTTAGCTTTTGTCATCGTTTGTGTTTTAATTATCTCATTTGATCTCTTTATTGTTGCAATTACATTCTAATTTTATGTGCAGACACTGAGTGCCTTGGGCTAAATTAATCAATTGATGCTACAATTATTATTATACCATATAAATATAAGTGGATAGGTGGCTTGAGTAGCTCCAGATCCATTACTTTAATTTTGAATAAAGAGAGACTGGCTGTGGAAAATTCTTTCAGACTATTTTGAAATAAAAAGATGAGATTCTTCCTAAAGTCCTAAAGGTATATAAGGGGTTTGGCCGGGTTCTTTTGTTTTGTTTTGTTTGTGGCTACGTCAACATGCTTTCGTTGCTACAAATGTGCACGGCTTTTCAAGGGGCAAGAAGACTGACTATCCTGTTTTCTGTGATGCTCAAGCTGAAATCATCAGGCACTGCTGCCTGATCAAAAGGTCCCAGTGGGTAGGGAGGTTGGGCAGGTTGTGAGGAGACTAGGAATGCTCTCTTTTCAGGAGAAATGAGCAAATATATCTCACAGTCGTGGGGTGAGCATCCGGCTTAGTGCACAGGCCAAAGAGATTTTTTCAGGAGCCTATTTCATGTCACACAAAGCACACAGGCTGGCAGCCACCGTGAGTGCTGGCCAAACACAGAACAGAGCTTGTCCTTAGGGTTCTGTGGTCAGATAGAAACAAAATGAGGAAGCCAGGGTCCTAAGTTCTGTTTCAGTCCTAGGAAAGGTACCCACGGTCCCCCATCAAACTATCCCCCAACCCAAACACACACAGGCGCATGCACACAGAGCTACCCACATCTACACATTCACACACAAACACATGCACACCATAAATGATAAATCAATAGCCGAGATGTCCCCTTCCTTTATCTGAACGTCCGTATTGCAACATCACTATTTATATCATAGTTTAGGTTCTTATTTGTTCTCTCTCTAAGCCATGGCTGTATTTTGTTCATACATTGGGTTGTAGCCATTGGTAACATACATTGAGCCTTTGCAAGGCAGGGTGCGCGTTCCTAGGTCTTCGTGCTTTTGTGAATCTGTTTGTGTGAAAATCTGCTTTGTGATTTTTACCCTTGTTTAACTGTAGGCTCTGATGCTGACATGACCACTTCCATTTCATTCATCCCTTCACACCTTCACCAACCCAGCCTTTGGTTATGTATTCCTTGTTTACAATATGCATAACGTTATGGTATATGCTTACTTAGACTCCACTTTCAGTATGCTCCTACATTTGTTTTGGGTCCCTGGACATTTACATTAACTTTCCACGATAGAGACTGCTGATGCTCTCTTTTTAGGAAGAGACCCTCCCCTGAGTTTAGATAAACACATATGGCCATCATACTCAAAACTAAATCCACTGACCTTCCATGCAGCTGGATTTGACCAGGAGACTAAAGTCAGGCTAAAAGGAGATGAGCCAAAGTAATGTATGTGGTTTTGGGTCATCTTCTTTAAAGAAAGAGGTGCTTCCCAAACCTTCTTTCTCCCCTTCCCACCCTCTGAGAAGTGACAATGGCTGGGATAATCCTGGAAACCACATGGAGGTTGGCAGAGCCGCTCCACCAGCCCAGGACCCCTCCTTTCTAGGCTGTTGTTAGAGAAAAACACACTTCTATCTCGTTTGAGCCACTGCCTTCTGGGGTTCTTTGTCAACAGCATAGCCTTCACCTGAACTAATACAATTGCCTACATGATAGTCCTTTTCGCCACCTTTCTCAACTCAGGACACAGCTCAAACTTTTACAGTTAAGGTACTGACACATCCATTCTCATACCCAGTTACTGGCCAGCTGGCCTTGAACTGACATTTGTTTCCACCCTTCCCAACCAGTTAGAGTCCCAGCTGTCATCCCCTGTACCTTTCTTTGCAGTGACCCGCCACCTAGGGTCCTCATCTAGGGGACAAGTAAATGCTGAAGGGAAGCATTGCCTGGCTGGCAATGCTGATCCACACATGCTGTTATAACAACGCAGACAAAGACAATGGTTACCGAATGGGAGAGTAATTGTTTGAGGACTGATTGTCAGCTCTCTGGCACTTCTCTTTTTGTGTGGTCTCCAAAGAGAGTCTCCAGACATACAAAAAAATCTCTGTTCAAGGGGAGCATTAGGAGGTTTAACCAACAGATTAGAAAGTCTTTTATTTGCAGTATTTGGGGATAAAATCTCTTCTTTAAAAAAAAGCAGTGTAAAAACATTAAATGGAGACAATAGTTATGCTGGTTACTCAAAAGACGTTGTCATTTACATCAACATCTTAACACAATGATTACTCAGCCAACAAGAGCCACAAAGACATTTACAGAAAATTGAGAGCATTACTTCTGACAAGCTAGAATGCAGGAGCAATCTCAGTTGAGGCTGATCACTTAAAAATCACTCAAGAATATCATCTAAGGATCCAGGTGTTTTTATTTTCCACACTAAGATAACACAGTGAAGAAGTTGTAGACTTTGGCTGTGAATAAATTGTCCTCAGAAACGGTGAGCTTGGCAGCTGTTTATGTGGTGTAACTGAGGAACAATGAGTCATTTGTTCTTCAAATATTTGTCTCAAGTCTGAGAGTCACTTTGTTGCCTCCATTTCCTTGAATTAGACTGCTGTCTTCCAAGCTCTTCCAATAAAAGGCCAATGCATCATTTGCGGACATGATTTTAGAGTCCCCATGTCTTGTACCTGGGAAATTTTATCACAATCACTACCAATAAATCCACACTGAGTATCTGTAATGAATATTTTGAAGGACTGGGGTATTTGGGGTTAAGTGCCCTAAAGCAGAGCCCGGGTGGAGAGTCAGGTGCACGAGACTTGCTAGGTGAATGCTCTCAGGAGGGAAAGAGTGAGCAGGAGTAGGTGAGGGCAGGGCTGGGGCTGAAGCAAGGATGTGATCTCAGCTGGACTCTAGCTCCAGTCTGACTCCACTGGACCTTCTGAAGCATGAATTGCCCCACAGAACAGATACCACCATTAGGCAAGGAGGCCAGTCTTTTGTATTTCTGTGCCAGTCATGCATTCATGGGCTGTGAGCTGTCCTGGGTGGGGGATGAATGGGGTGAATGGGCAGGGGCATAGTCTCCCACAGGGGGCAGTTTACGTTTGCATGGGGCCAATCTCCAGAGCAGAGCTTGTCGCACTCTGCCACACATTGGAATCTCCTGAAGATGTTTAAAAAATGCCCCTATGTTGCTTCCACAGTCAGATACTGAGATTTAAGGGGCTTTTGCCGAAACTTTCCAATATCCCCCCTTTCTCCTTCATGACTCACGTGCCCTGCCCGTGAGCAGCCCTTCTTTAGTCTTGCCTTGCTGCGGTGAACACATCCACTCTGTTGTTCTCTCGGCACATGTGTCTCCTTTTATTATACAATCAATCACTCTCTATGGAAGTTGTCTTTCTATCCATCTGTTTGTCTGTCCATTGGCCTGGACGCTACCTTGAGAATACAGAGAGAGCTTTAATCCATCTAGTATGACCCCCACCACAGCACCCAGCATGAAGGATAACATCAGGGCTTGTTATACAAATGAATGAGTGGATAGAACTGTGATATTTTAATTGAATGGTACTGACACAAATGATTCAGGAGCTCTGAACAGGAAGCAATCCCTCAAGGCTGAAGCAAGCTTTGAGGGAAAGGTGAATATTAAACCAGATTCTGAAGGAAAAAGAGAAAAACAAATCCCTGTAATACCCTAGTTTCAGGTCTACCTGGAATCTTGAGGGTAATTCAGGCCCATTTTGGTGGCAGGAAGTGCTATGGAAGCTGGATGAACCAGGCATTTTAATGCACCCCTCAGTAGCCTCCCGTAAGCACTAATCATGATTTTTAAAAAAAATTTTTGTTTAATTTATTGGGGTGACATTGGTTAATAAAATTATATAGGTTTCAGGGGTACAATTCTATAATACATCATCTATATGTTGTATTGTGTGTTCACCAACTCAATTCTCCTTTCATCATTTACCCCCCCTTTTCTCTCCTCCATACCCCCCATTCCCTCTGGTAATCACCATACTGCTGTCTGTGTCTATGATTTTTTTTCCTTTGCTTAATCTCTTCACCTTTCCCACCCAGCTCCCCAAGCCCCCTCCCCTCTAACTAACCGTGGTTAACACAGGTAGTGAAACCTGCTTTGGAAAGAGATCTTGCCCTTCTCCCATGGTCCTTAGAAGATGATTACTCATCATCCATCAGCAGGCCTTCCTCTCGGGAGGTGTCGGTCTTCCCATTCAACATGTTAATGAATCCCGTGTGAAACAGTGGGACGGGTGGGGACAGGTGTCATCACCCTGGTAATGATAGATGGCTCTTCTGTCCCTCCTCATCTGTGGCTGACAGAGGGGCTCCACAGCTAACACAGAGCCTGACTGTGACAGGGGCTTGAATAAGAGCCAACAACCTGGCTGAGGTTTATTACAGGTAAGAGACAGATGATGCTGGTGACAAGAGACACCTGTAAGCAGCAGTCAGACCTTAGCACTCTTAACTTTGAGAACTGCTCCCCTGCCAGGAGAACCATTCCTTTTCAATTTCCAGAAGACAGCAGGGGCTGAGCTTGCCCTTTTCCTGTGTGGAAAAGTTACACCTATCTTCTTACAGGGGGGCTTCAGGATGCCTCTGGGTTTGCTCTTCATCAGACTGCTTTCTGCAAAAACATTTTGGATGTTTTTGCAGAAAGGGCTTTATCATCATGGGC
Organism: Desmodus rotundus; assembly: GCF_022682495.2. NCBI lineage: Eukaryota > Metazoa > Chordata > Mammalia > Chiroptera > Phyllostomidae > Desmodus > Desmodus rotundus. The sequence goes on from NC_071389.1 coordinate 79,757,928, forward strand.
ATGTGAGTGCCCTTTTGGTGAGGGCACATGCGGACCTGTTCTGTTCACCACAGTGTGTAAGGGCTCAGGCTCTGGAATTAGGCCTGGATTTGAATCCTGGCTATGTGACTTTAAGCTAGTAACTGAGATGTTTTGAGCCCTGGTTTTATGATCCATAAACTGGAAATAAAAATAATACCATCGTCACAGGCTTATTGTAATACCTAAATGAGACTATCCATGCAAAAAACATTTAGAGTTGTTCCTATGACATAATAAGGGATTTAAAATGTTGATATTATTATTCTTGTTATTGCTATTTATTAATCTTCTAAAATTGGGACAATCTTTTTGAGCCTGTGCAAGAGACTGCACAAAGACTTGAGGGTAGAAACAAGGGAGCCCTGGCCCCAAAGAGTTCACAGTCTGGAGGGGTGGACTATGAGGATGCATTCAAGAGCACTAAACTGAAGTCCAGTTTGATGCTGGCCACCACTAGCCTACATTCTACCTTCATGCAACTTGGAAAAATAGAAGCTCCCTTCTGCTGGTGGGCTGGCTTTTGGATCCCTCTCCTCTTGGCCCAGTATCCTTGCTTATTAAACAGTCTGAACAACTGGGCATAATGACCGCGGGTGATATGTGCTATATGCCAGCAGTATTAACAAAATTGGGGTTATTGTATTTGGGATGGAAAGATAAATTACATGTTCAGAGTAGCACTTGAGCTGCATCTTAAGTGATGCCTAGGTTTAACAGGCCTCACAAGAATTGCCAGAAAGAGCAGTGAAACAAAGGCACAGAGGAATGAAAGGGCTTGGTGACTCCTTAGCCTGGAAAGCTGGGTGGGACCAGCATGGGAAGGGTGTTGAGTGCCCCACAAAAGGGGATGGTCCTTTGTCAATAAGCACTGAGAGATCATGACCAGTTCTGTCTGAGCTTGGTGCCTGTTGGATCCTTGCAATATGGATTTGTAAATAGAGATTGGAGAGAGAATGCCACTCTACACATCCTGACAAGATGAAGGAGGGGCAAAGCAGGTCAGGATGGAGAAACAGAGTAAGAAATGCTACCAGGGAAAAATCTTCAGGAGTTGATGGGCAACGTTCTATGGAGATTAATGAATATGAATCAAAGGTGGGTCCAAGTCATCTAGCCCAGGAGGCTTGGCGAATGTGATGCTGCAAAACAGGGTAGAGAGTGGGCGGGGTGTGGGTTAGGGGCCGGCAAGGACTTGGGTTTAGGGAAACATAGGGTTTGAGGTGCCTGTGGTGTATCTTACATAGATATGGATATGAACGTCAGGGAGGGCCAGGGCATAGGTTTGGAATTCATCGATCTAAAGGGTAGACTTGAAGGAATCAAAATGGGTGACATTTCAAGAAAGAGTATATATGAGAAGAGAAGAAGATCCAAGACAATATCTTGGGAAACACCAATAAAATTTTTTTTAAAAGAGCCCAAAATGGTGGAGAAGATCCAGGAGAGAGAGAGGGGAATGCGTGAAAGACATCAAGTGCACCCATCATTCTAGAAAAGGAACGAGTTAGTCTGACGGGGCCAATAGCTGCAGCGTTCTAGCCAGGCGAGCTCTGGGAGGTGGCATTTAGGGATTCTTGGGGACCTAACCAAAAAAGTTTCAGTACTGAAGTAAAGTCAAAAGCCACACTGCAGAGAAGATGATGTGTAAATTTTGGGGAAAAATGGGAGGAAGGAATATAGACTTTTCTTTTTTCAAAGAGACAAGTAAAGAAAGGAAAAAGAAATAATGTGATAATGACTTGAGGGGAAGGCAGGGTTTATCAGGATGAGTTTGAAGATATGTGAGAAAGGCTTTTAGAAATGGGCTATACATTTCTGCTTGGGGTAGCACAGAAATGGGAAACACTTAAAAAAAACATTTTATTTACTTACTTTTAGAGAGAGGGGAAGGGAGGGAGAAAAAGAGGGAGCGAAACATCAATGTTTGAAAGATACATCCATTGGTCTTGCAAGCCCCCAACTGGGGACCTGGCCCGCGACCCAGGCATGTGCCCCGACTGAAAACTGAAAGGGTGACCTTTTGGTTCACAAGCTGGTGCTCAATCCACTGAGACGCACCAGCCAGGGCAGTAAATGCTTTTTTGGGTAGCAGATAAATAGGAGTTCCCAGGACATTTTTGTTTACCTTTGGAATTCAGTTCTGGGCTTTCTGTAATATCAATGCAATTGCAAGATGGGATGCTATTTTTGTGTGTTTCTCTAGTGGGAACAAAGTCACCAGCTAAATCTAGTACTTTTGAAATAAAATACGAATTCCAAATATTAAGGGGACCAGGGAAAATGTAGCAATATTTAGTGGACATCTGCTAAATTCTACTCCATGAATTAGAAGTTTTACATACGTCTTCTAATATAATCTTCAGAATTACTATATAATGTAGGCTTCTTTCTGTCAGAACAGAGGTCCTTAACTTAAGAATACATAAAGTTGCCAATGTTTTTGTGTATGTCTGTATATGTGACATTTGGGAGAGTGTTCATAGCTTCAATAAGATGATTGATAGGGTCCAAAGAAACTGTTGACTTAGATGACTGCTCATCCCAGAGAATAACATGATAATGAGCATTTATTTTCTTTTCGTTTATATTTATACATTTTTAGAACATGTACTACACCTTATATCCCTTCTGTGTCCCCATAGTCCTGAGCAACTAATAGGCTACCAGTACTTGTTTATTCATTAATATGGTGTTGTGTTTACTAAAATATATTTTTAATCTAGAAGAAAAAGGCATTAGAGAAATTTTCACTTTCAATCTACAGCTGATATCACAACTTAACTGTTTTATTTCAACAGGTCAGTGGAGCCCTCAATGAAAAGGTGATAATGTTATTGGGAGCTATTTGTGCTTGAAATTTGCATCACACATTTCCTGTGAGATATTTGATATTTGATCCTGTGAGATACAATACAAATGACATCTGCTGTGTGTCCCTATTAGTAGTTACTTCCAAGATAAATAAGCAACTTAGGTGGTGGCTCTGAGAGAGTGAGAACCGGAGAAGCAATCCACGCTGGCATAATGAGCTTCTCACAGGTGATTTCTATCATGAATGGTATGTATTGAATGATAACGCAAGAGGAAATGGTTTGAAAATGTCTGTTTCCATTATGATAATCAAAAACCACTTATGCATTTTTAAGATGGGTTCAAATGAGTGTAAGCAACTACAACTATAAGAATTTTCATCTCACTTTATATCTCATTAAGAGTTTATGGAAATTAGTACATTGACCAAAGCTTGGCAAATCAATGTTAATAGGAAATTTAACATGTTTGCTGTGGTTGCTTATAGAGACATATAATAAAACCAATAATAAGATTTGTATTTTACTTGTATGCAGTTTAAATAACATAAATGTAGTTATGAATCAGCAGAAGTTGATGTATATGTGTACATACTCCCACATTTATTTACATCTGTATCCATGCGTATGTGTGTGATTGTACACATATGCACAAATTACCCGGAAGCCCACAGTTTCAACAACCTATAATATGGCTCAATTTAACCTGAGTGCAAATCTTTCATATTTTTAAAAATACTACCCCCAAACCCCATAACTTGTATTTGGCTATTATATCCTTCAAAATTAAATTAATACATTACAGAGTTTGATGTTCAGAGATTACTTTAGAACACTACTTTATTATCATGAAGAGAAACACCTATTATCTAAACTTACACACATTTATATTCAGAGAAACAAAAATCATCATAATGTAACATGTTACGTGTAAATCTATCACTTATAAAATAAGTCATTACCCAATTACTTTTTTACACTACTGCCTGTTCAAGCCTATCCTTTATTTGATGATCAGTTTCTTGCTGATGTTTGATGTTATCTGGCAACACAATAAAAATCAATTATAGAGACAAACAGTGAATATTATGAAGAATGTATGCTTTCACAATATGAGTGAAAATGATGATAGAGAACTGCAAAGCTATCGAAACATGAGCTCCTGGAAGGGTAAGATCAGTTAGCAACTGAAAAAGGAGAAAAATCGACAAGGATAATATGACAGATGCTTCAGTGGGAAAACTTTCAGTACCAAGGGATTAGTCCTGGGAAAACGCAGGAGATCTTCGTACAATTTTGTGAATGTGCTTCTCTTCCAGATTTTACTGCAGAAGTCAGATACAATGACCAGGATGTGCACTGTGCTCTGATAAATATATTTTGCAAAATTATGTTAAGGAACTCATTCTTTTTGTCTATTTTATGAATTATAGCATAGTAATGTTTTATCATAACTTTTGTTAAATATAGGATGAAAGAGCTTATGTAGATTCACTTTTTAAGGCACATTCTCAGTCATACTTCTTTTCGACTATTAAAATATAGTGAATTTTGGAGTGGATTCACTTCCATGGCCTTTGATAAAGACCTGTCCACCTTCTCTTAGCTGCCCTGATCTCTTCATTTCTGAATCTCTCCTAGTTTGGCACATCGCTCGTCTCCTTTGCATTAAAATTGGAGCTATTGGAATGCTCTGTAAATATTCCTAGCTGCAGAGACAAAACACCTGTGGCGGGAAGCTCAGTTTCTGATTCAGCCTTTGTCATCTACCAAGCACACAGTATCTTGCTTGTAGAAAACATTCAGTAAATATTTGCAAAATGAATAAAGTTCTTTCCATTTATTCTGGTGTCCAATGCAGACTCCTGGGATTACAGTAGGGTTGTGGGAGGAGGTGCTATTTCTTTTAATTACTGTGGGCCTAACCCAATGCAACGTCAACCTTAATGCCTTATGCTATCAATAAAAAGGGTGCATTGCATCAGAACTGCAGATAATTGCCATTAACCGGTGTTAGTGTGTAAGCTTCGCCTGTTCATCTAAGAGTGATGATGGCTCTGCACAGATAACTCACATGCTCTTGCTTCACATCCCTGGGCACAGCCCCATATTCTGCAGTAGAGCTTTATGTTTGTATAACACTGTAGTTTTCTTTCTTTCTTTTTTTTGTAGTTTTCAAACTTTGCAAAATATGTGGAACAAGTATCATTACTCCCATTTTACAGATGAAGAAATAAAAGCTCAAAGAGATGATATTATTCTGGTCTTGGTCTTTGGATTCCAAGTTTCCAACTCCCCCTATTGTGCTGCACTTCCTGTCCGGCTGGGTTAGGGGGGCAGCGTACAAATTAGTGGGGTTGGAGAGGAGGGACTGACACAGCAGAAGACACACCCAGGTATGTGTTTGGAAACTCACATGTGAGGAGCTTGTATAGACACCCTCTCCTCTTGCATGAATAAAGCACCTATAGGAGACTCTTTAGATCTGAGGATCGTCTTGCCTGTGAGACCCATCAAGAGAGTGCAGGCGAGATGGAGAAGGACAGAGTCTACAAATCTACTCACCCACAGCAATGCTCCAGGATGCGGCTGCTGGCTCTTATCATGGACTAGAGTTCTGGTGCAATTTCACACTGATACTAGCTACCTACCTACAGTTTATTGAGCACCCACTATGCGTAATGATCTTTATAAGCACCATACAATTGAACCCTCATGAAAACCCACTGAAGTAGTGTTAGCTCCATTTACACCCTGGGGTATTGGGACTCAGAGAGGTTACATGCCCAACAGCTGCCACAGAGCTTGGGAGTGACAGAATCAAGATATGAACCTAATGCCTCATGGTTTCTCTGCTGTACCATTCTGTCACTTATTAGCCTGGGAGACAATTTAGTGAGGTAGAAAGAACAAGGGCTTGGACTCTGGAGATACAGATTCAACTCGTCATAGCATGGTGCTCCGTAAATATTTCTTGAATAACTAAACTGTGACAGTGTTATTTCTTATTTTTAGCCAAATTTTACCTCTTAATATTTTCATTCATTGCCCTCTATAGCATCATTGCTATAAATTTGCAAATCTCTAAAGCCAATATTATTGAAAGTATACTGATCTATATACAATAAGACAGGTTTACAAATAATTTTACAAACTTTTACTAAACCCTTCCTTCAATACTTCAGTCATGTAATTATGAAATCTTAGAGTATTTTGAATCCAATTCTCTCATTTAACAAACAAGGAAGTGAGGTCTTGCAAGAAGAGTCTTTTGTGAGGTCATACTGAGTCTAAAGTTTGACCTGGAGTTAGATCCCAGGGACTTGGTTTCCTTATAAAAGGAGCTCATATCAGTTCTTTGCTTTACAGTCCCACAAAGCTCACCATCTTCTTTTGACACTGGTCATCATTGTGGCTTTGTGATGTGGATAGAAAAGGTCTCTATCATTCCCATTTTACAGATGTGGGAAATGAGTCTCAGAGAATATAAAGTTCAGAGCTGTTTCCACTAGACACTGCCGCCATTAGAGCCAGACACCACTGAGATGCAGGCAATGCATGGCCCCTCCTTCCCCCCTTCCTCTCTCTGAGCTTGGCTGGGATGTTGTGATTCATGGTACCCCAACATTTGATTCTGGAAGACAGGGACTGCCTTTTTCATCTCTGTGTCCCTGTGTACCCAGCCCTGGGTCTTGTACTAGCAGGTACTCCTGATTTATCAAATTTATCCTCTGGAAAGCTGAGAGCAGGATTAGCTGGGTGGCACCTATCAGAGTGATCAAAAACGTGAATTTTGGATCAGATCTAATCTCCAGCCATTTTCTTTTTAGTTGTGTGATTGTAGCAGATTGGGACAGGGTGAAGGAAGAGAGGAGCCTGGGGTGCAAAATTTAAAGAGGTACTCACTCGCCGATGCCAACCCTGTATTTATACAAACCTCCTAACTAATGAGTGATTCCTTAAACTTTGCAGCCTAGGCATACTGCTTCAGTTTGGTCCTGGTTCTGGACCTTGGATATATTCTTTCATTTCTCTGAGCCTCGTCTGTAACACAGGGATAGTAGTACCAAACTCAAAATACCAAACCTAATACCAAACTCAAAAGGTTGTTTTAAGGATAAATGAGATGTTTTGCACAGTTTTTGAAACATAACTAATTCCTCAGTAATGGTAGCAGTTAGTATTAAGGGCACCATTTTCATGGTCCTTGGACTTAAAGGCATAATTCTTCCCCACCCCAGAGTTAGTTGACCCAGGAATGCACATCTTCTTATAGCCATTTTCTTCCATGTACTTTGCTCCTACTTCACCTTGACCTGAACTTGGCCCTGTTCTAAGGGGCACTTTGATAATGACAGTCCTTTCACTTTCACTGTAATTCTGCAGCTTGTTCATTAGTGCAGATAAAAATTTACTTTGTCATTGCACTCAGTCCCACTCCTTAGAGTGCCAGGCAGGGAAAACAAGGAAGAAAAACAAAAACTCAGTAATGCACTGGTTACCATTAAAGAGATAATAAAAACATCCATTATCACCTCTGCAAATTCAGACTCCTTGGCAGTTTATGTCAGGTGGCAGGCTTGGAAAAGCACTTTACCTCCTCTGTTAACATTATGAGTGACTCAAAACTAAGGAAGAAGGGAGCAGCTAAAGTTTAACAAGTGCAAAAGGTATGAATGTTCAAAGTAACCCTCCCTAATATGGAGTTGAGCTTTCTACAATTTATTGGGATTTTTTTACTGCTGTATGAGTAGAAAACACTTTATGCTCTGTCATATTCATGGTCAAGTAAATTGGGATCAGGACAGCAACAAGTTTTCTTCTTCTCTTTCTCTCTTCCTTTGCTCACCACCCATTAAGTTCATTTGGAAACCTTCAGTAAACATTTGAGGAAACACGTATCTGTTAACAAGAATGATAGCAATAATAATGCCAACATTCCTGCAGTAAATAATGTGTCTCAGGAAAAATATTCATGTATTAACTTCTCCATCTGTCTCATTTTAACAATCACCTTTCAAGATAGATATCACTAATTACAGTGTTTTGAAGATGAAAAACTCACTGAGGCTGACATCAAGAAGTGATTTTGTCGACATCACATGAGCAGTAAGTAATGAGTGGACTATGACTAGTATCCAGGTCCACGAGATAGTGGTCTTTCCATTGCACCCTCTGCTTCTGCAATACTAGGCACAAATGGGCTCCAGCAAAATAGCAAAAGATGCAACATCTGTGAGAGTCTCTCCTTCAGGGGACCAGGGTCCAGCAGAGATAACACTGACATTAAGCTTAGTGCATGTTTAAGGCCATTGGTGCTATAATTTATTCTCTATGCAAAAAAAGATGGTTTAATGGGACTTTAGAATTTCTCAATGATTTCAGTGAAGAATGCCAGGTGAGACAGAGCTAGAAACCACAAAAAGCAACACAATGGAAAAGTGACCCAGAATTCTGTGTGTGAGAAGCTTAAATCTAAGATTTGTAAGGCATGTAAGTAAAATATTTACCATTTTGTGAGTCTAGAACACTACCTGTAGATTGTAAACTTATCTTAGTAATATGCATGTCCAGGATGGTTGTGTTTCTTTTTTCCTTAAAAGGATTCATAATGTCAGTGGCAAACCCTATAAAACAATGGCATTTTAGAATCAATAAAATATTGAAATTCTTTTCTCATACTGGGATGGCCTCTATAAGGTAAAAGTTAAAGCTCATGTGACCTGGAAGAATGACTGTGTCTACCTCGAGTGTAAATTAAATTCAAATGTTCTCCTTCAGCAACAGACACCTGGCCCACTTCTCAAGGTCTGGTTAAAATGATGTGTTTTGCTTCTATCCTTACATTTAATAACATGTCCAATGTATCACAACAGTGTCAGGCACTGGCCAGAGATGTTAGACTATGAGTCAAAATTTAGGGAACTCACTCACTTATGACAAATAACATGTTTTATGCTCAGAGTGACATCATATCAATCGAATAAATATTTAAAAATACAACCAGACAAACTCTATATGCAAATGAAATAATAATAGATAGCTGGGGTAGCTCTTACAAAACACAGCTAATTATATATACAATAGCAGAACTAAGGTCAACAAACACAACTCTAAATGCGCTGTCAAAATTTGTTATTAACTCCTTTCACCAAGTAGAGATGTAATTATGTATAAAACAAATTATGTTTGCAATCTGAAGTATGGATACGTGTGCATAATTGCAATGGCTATGGCATGAAAAGTAATTCTAGGCTGTTCAGAAAAATAGGAATGTTGACATGTCAGCCCATTGTTTCTGTGGTGCTGGCGGACACTTCCTCAACGAGGAGGAAAGTGTGGAGGTTTGCAGCTGGGCCACATGGACAGAGCTCTCTCTGACTGTGGACCAGTCTTGTGTGGTGGAAACCACTTTATGGCTTCTGGTAGGGTGCTCTTCCTTGACTGATTTGAAGGTGGCCCACTGTGCAATGCTTTTGTTTGGCTAGGAGTATCACGGCACATAGGGAGAGCACAGGATGGCAGCAGAGTGGATATGCTGTTCTTGCTGTCATTGTACCTGTATTACTACGGGTGGTGCTAGAGCTTCCTATTCTAGAAGGAAGGATAGTGTGTTTGCAGTTCTTTTTGCTTACCATCAAGCAAACTCTGGAGTCTGTTTTTAGTGGTACCATCAGAACAGTGGTGCCGGGATTGCCGGTCACTACCGAACTCCTGAGGTTTGAGTTCCTGAGTACAGCTCAGTGAGTGAGGATCAGTGTCAAATTGGAAGCAACATCTATCTTTTGGTTTGAGTTGCTTTTCATTTGTGTTTTTTTCCTGGGAGTTGACCAAAGACAGCAAGCTCAAAATGAACACGGACAACTCTAGCATGGCATGAGTCCCTCCTTAGGGTCAACCTGAAAAGCTGTAGGTCTGCCACTGGGCTCCAACCTGTCCTGTTATGTTGACTACTGAAGAAACACCCAGGCTATGCTACCAGTCTCCTTGAGACAAATACATTCAATGCTATTAGCACTCTTTCTAATAGAGAGGCTGATGTGGAAAGAATAAACTGGTATACTACTTGAAGAGCTGTCCCTAATCATGGGAAAAGGACGTGATTAAGCAAATATAAGAGTAAGTGATATAATCTATGTGTAGGACAGAGCCAGGAGACTGGCACACTTACTTATTACTAATGGTAATAAGTAAGCCTAAATTATGATCACAGGTGTGCACTCTGCTTACCTCTGCTGCTCATTTCCACCTGACCTTAAAGAGGCAATTGCACTCTTCAAGTAGAAGCCATTTGGATTTCTGAGTGAATGTGGATGAAATGCGACAACAGCCTCAAATGCTGATATGTTGAATGATATGTCATTTATCACTTTGACAATTTATTCTACTTAGGAGCCCAGGCCCAGGCCTAGGTATATTCAATTCTCCTGAGATTTATTAATTATTAATAATTTGGAATGAGCAATTATACATTTACTCATTGTCAACATTATACTTTTCTTAAGGGTGTGTGTGTAGAAATGTCTAGATTTATTTATTTATTTATTTATTTATCCTCACCTGAGGACATTTTCTCACTGCGTTATTTTTAGAGAGAGAAGAAGGAAGAAACATCAATGCGAGAGAGAATTGATTGGTTGCCTCCCCTATGTGCCTGGACCACAGATCATAAGCATCTGGACTGGGGATTGAACCTGCAACCTAGGTATGTGTCCACACCGGGAATTGATCCTGCAGTGCTTTGGTTATGGGATGATGCTCCAACCATCTGAGCCACACCAGCCAGGGCCTAGAATTTTTATTTTGATCTGATTTTTCCCCTTTAAGATGGGTGTCCTGACTACTTAAATGATATTGCTCTCTCAACTGTAGAGGTGTGGCCATAAATTTGTTACACAGGTGCTTGGTGCTCTTCCCACTACTCAACAAATGTTTACTTAGTGCCTCCTCTACCAGACACTATAGTAGAATCTGAGGATAAATTATTGAACAAGAAACAGTCCCTGCTCTCTAGTTTACAAACAGATGAAAGAAGCCAACATGTACACAGCTGATTTAAAATATTTCATGCTCAGAAATAACATGGGAGCAGAGGGGAATAAGCAACTGCCTCATCTGGTTGTCTGGAAAGGTATTGCTAAGTGTTGACATTTGAGTTGGGACTTAAAGAATGAATAGAAATTTTCCAGTGGAGGAAAGCAAGAAAGGGTATTCCATGCAAGGGCGATGCCTTGTTTTGAAGGAGAGTGGTGGAAATTCAGGGTTTGGTCTGGGAAATTCCATCTGGTGAGAACTGAAACATGAAGAGCCTTAGACATGAAGGTTGGGAATGATCTAATTCCAAGAAGAGTTTTGCAAAGAGGAGGCATGGAGGTGGTTTTTTGTTTTTTAAGTCAATAGATTTTATTTTGTAGAGCAGTTTTAAGCTTACAGAAAATGGTGCAGACAGTACAGAGAATCTCCATATAATCCTGTTCCTTCCACAGTTTTTCCTGTTATTAACATCTTGCACCAGCCAATTAGCCATCAGAGGTTTTTTAGCAAGGGCAAAATAAAGATGATTTTGTCATTTTAGGAAGATACCTGGTATTTGTGTGGTGATTGGACTAGAATCCAGGATATGCTGGTCACAGGAAGACCAGTCACAAGGTTATGGCCAAAATCCACATGACATGTGAGAAGAGGATGAACCAAAGCAGAGGTGATGGGAGTGAGAGAGAGGGTGGGTTCTATTCTAGAGACATTTATCTGCTAAGTGGTTAGCAGATAAGGTTTGGCAACTAAATGTGAGGAGGTGAGTGGGAGGGAGGAGTTTAATTTGGGCAGATGTGCCAGTCCTCAATTTATTACTGCTCAGCTCCAGAGTCACTCTCAGTACCTGCTCTGCCATAGTGCACCAGACTGTATGCCTTTCTCCTTTACCAGGTAGACAGAGGGCACTGGAGGCACATTGCAGGAGGATGGAGCTGCTCTTCCTGGCTTGATGTGCTGAGTTTTGCTCTTTCTTGCTCTTGCTGCATGGTCCTACAGTGGTGCTGATGTGTGAGGACATCCGATGGTTCCCTGCCTCAGATGCTCACCCAAAATGTGCAGTCTCTGAGTCACCTTGCAGATCTGGCTTGATCTGGTACAGCATGGCTGCAGCTCTCCCTGTGCATACACAACACACTTGAGGCCTGAGTCCCACTGTGATGTCCAACTCACTGTGAAACACCCACCACTCTGGGCTCATCTGCACCTCAGAGGGTCAGATCCTGCTGCCCAGTGACTGTCAATCAGCTTTGGCCTGGACATACAGACAACTTCTGCATCATCCAGTGGGTTGTAACCATACCTTCTCCAAAGAGATCTGAATCCCAACCCCAGCATGGGGCACTTCTAAATCTGTTCTTCTTTGAATATTATCCCTCAGCCCTGGGCTGCCCTTCAGAGTTCTTGTTACATCTTTATAGTTACTCCCTTATCACAGTTTAATAATTCATATATTAAGTTGCTGCTTTCCAGTTATTGTGAGGTTTCTGTCTCTTAATTGGATGCAGGTGATGGAGCAACTGAGTGGATGGTGGCCCTAATTGAGATGAAGGAGGAAGAATACCTTTTAGTCATAAAGGTAATGAATTCATACTTGTCATTGCTACATTTAAGGTGCTGTGGGACCTCCAGGTGGAGAAATCAAACAGGAACTCAGATTGGTTATACTGATGTCTTGAGCACATACATGGTAGTTAAGTGAAGTCACCCAGGGAAGACATGTACACTCTCAGAGGCAGGAAAGACCAAGAATGGAATCCTTAGGATTCCCAAAGTTTAAGGGCTAGGCAGAGTGAAGGAGTCCGCAAAAGAGGCGAGAGGAGTAGTCCCCGAGGAAGGATGAGAACTAGCCAAAACCAAGGAAAAGGTAGTAAGATGACTCAGAACATTTAACAGAATCAGATTGTCTTCAGAGTTTACTTGGAAGTTCAGGATGCTCTCGGAATAATACCTTTGATGTCTAACCATAAGGATGTAAACTCATCACCTCTATGAACCCTTCCTGTTTGCTAAGAGAGAAAAACTATTAAGGAATACCTGATATATGATATATTACTGCCTTGTCTTCATTGTGAAATACACCCACACATTTACAGATCAGTTGATCGTGTCCCTGGACTGTAAAAACCACTCAGATCCCTCAGAACTTAGGGCCATGAGACCCTCCCTGACATGCGAAGGGACTGGGAAAGCTGTGTAGTGAATTTAGCCCCTCCAGAGGTCGAGTTTGGTAAGGGTATCAGAATATAATTCCCCCTCTTAGGAGCTCCCCTGGACTCGAGGGCACTGGGGGTGGATCTGTGGTCAGCTGGAAGCCCCTGGAATGATCTGAGAACTGTTTTATCTATTTAGACATTTCCTGGGGAGAAACAGTAAGAAAGAGGGAAGCTGTTAGCATTTGATCAATCCTACCAAGTTCTAAGCTGCCCAGTTCCTAACCAGCATATGGTCCTTTAGATATGTAGCAAGAGAGTGTTGGGACTTTGAGTGCTAAAATTTGCATGCAGTTTTTGTCACTTTAAGTGCCCTTGGGACACTGTGAGAGCTTGTGGTCAATTTGCCTGGAAGCATAGCTGCATGGACAAGTCATTTGACCAACCTCTGGATCCAGTGCCATTCTGTATTCTGTGTGATCTCTTTCCATTGGGAACCAGGAAATCATCTTCCATGCTCTTATCAGCTGGAGGCATTTGTTTTTTATGGTTTGGTCATATGTCTACACTGGGCTTTTCTGTAGGAAACTCAGCATCTAATCTGAGATGCTAAACTATGCTTCCTGGGGGTTGGTGAGACACATATGAAGCCTTTCAAGTGGGAGGAATATATCCTATAAAACATTTATGGTGGTTCTAATTGCCAGGGTGTTTTCGGAGAAGACAGGCTATTAGGGTGGAGGAAGCGGAAGGGATGGTGAGACGGGATCAACAGGGGGAGAGCTGCCACCTCTCCAATATTCGTCCTGCCTGACACATCCTAGCTTCATAGATGTGCACAAGAATGACCAGCTGACAAAACCTTTCAAAACGAACCCGATGCTCTCTTTGGGTAACACAATTTGTGCGCCACAGGTAATGAAATAAAATCCCTGACATGGGATTTTATTTCATGGACCCTGACATGGACCTGCTGATTAGTTTTAGAAATGGGGTCCCCTAAAAGCCTGCCCTTGTCAACTCTTGAGATTAAAAGCTGTTGGGGAAGTGCAACAATCACAGAATGTATCTTTGTCCTTGGTGTTATATTTTCCTTCCGCCTTCCCCTCTCATGTGTTGGTTTTCAGGTAGTTAAGTTAATAGAGCTTTCAGGGGAGGATTTCACAGTTGGTGGAAAAGGTTAGCTGCTTTGAATCATGATGAGGTTATTTTGTGAATCTGTTTGGAAAAGGGACAAAAGCAATAATAAAGGTGTCCACTATACATCCACTGAAAAATAGCAAAACCTCAAAGGCTGCTGTTTTCCGATGAGATGCCTACTGGCACTGTGAATTATTTTTCAAACAAAGAACTATTTGGATAACACACAGGCTCTAGCTCTTGCTTTTGAACTAAAACAAAACAAAACAAAACCCCCTCAAAACTGTGTCATCCCTCAGAATAAAAGGCACATTATTGTTTAACATATGTTGCCCTCTAGCAGACGACTCAGTATTGCAAGCATTTTATTCAGGAGGTTTTTTCTTACCAACTCTCTGGCACAGAGCTGGTCTAAGAAGATGTGTGGAGGGGAACCTGCCCATTCCTCCCTCTTGGCTGGCCTGGGCCCCCCGCAGTGTTTGGTACAAAGGCTGGACTGGGATCTTATCGATGCAGAACTGAAGAGCACATAATAAGGAGCTGGGCCAAGTGAGATTAAGCAGCTTCATTCTGCATGACCAAGTTGCCCGTACAACCAACTGCCAGAGTAGGGCTGCGTGGATGCTGAGGGCACCTGGAATTTTAGGATGAATGTCTTAAGGAGACCATGAGTGGTTTTTTTTGTTGTTGTTAGAAGTCAGGGAATCCTGGGAGGTCTGGTCAAGGGCATGTATGAGATGTGAGCTTTGATGCTACTGAGCATGCCCCTAGGGAATTTCAAGTAGTCACCGGTGATGTCTGAGGGAACGCCGCAGAACCCAAACCTCAGCGGGACAACCAGGATGCCCCCCTCTTGCTTTGCTTTGGGCATTGGTCCATTTTCAAAGTGATTCTCATGAAGACTTCACATAGCAAATGTACTGAACAGTCACCGAACTTGAAGGAGATGCATGGGTCTCTACACTGCACTGTTGCAAATGAACAAGGATCATTTCCAGTGAGTGGTAATAATCATTTCTTTAGTCTACTTATTAGGAAGACATTGCACCAGGCTTAATGCCATGCCCTTCATATTTTTTAACTCACTTCCATGTTCAATTAATATAATTACAAAAATAAATCTACAACAAATTACTCCTGCATAAAAGTCCATATCTCATCATTTGGCATTTGCAGATAAAGGAAGGGACAGTGATGATGACAATCGTCCCTAATAGCCCGGAACTGTGTCTTAATTGCAGTTTAAGTTGACACCGTGATGTAAATAGTGATGTTGCTATTACTTCAGGATCATTAATTACACTGTGAGGAAGAATAGGTGACAATTAAATTAAGGTAGAAGGGTTACCAGGTGCCATCAATATCAAGAAAGTAACCCAAGTGGTGTAGGAATGGGAACCAGTATAATACGGAATGATGGAAAAAGTTGGAGTCTTTAGGGAGAAAAGTCTTCCTGACCATGTGTTCAGCTGACCTCCAGTCAGGCACCGCGGCCTGAGGACTTCACTTGCGTGACCATTTGGGCTCCCGCCTTGCCTCTCCATCTCCACTGCCTAAGGACTGTTGCATGTCAATAATTTTGCTTCTCCCCCTTGCCCTCCCATCCCATCTCCTCACTACCCAACCATCTGACACAGACACGTTTTACTAAAATGCGGGCACTCATTCAGTGGTTCTTGATGACTTGTAGGCTAAGCGGTTCTCATATTGCCAAGCGGATGACTCAGGACCTTGGGGATGCTGCTTCCTGTGTCTCAGGTACCAGCTCCTCCCTCTTACCTCCTCTCACCCATGTGTCCAGTGCCTGGCTGACCTGCAGTTCCCTGAACACACTGAACTTATCCCTACCTCATGCCCCTCCTACCATTGGCAAGTGCCTGTGCTCCCTCTATGTGCAGAGTCTGCCAGGCTCTGTTCTCTGCCAACCCCCATCTCACACTCACCTGCCCAATTCCTATCTGCCTGTCAAGTCTCAGCTCAAACTTATCACCTCCTTTGTCATGCCTTTCTTGACTCCTCCAGGTGAAATTATCTCCTCCATCTTACATGGCACACAGTATCTTGTTTTTATTATTTTTTTAAGACTTTATGTATTTATTTTGAAAGGGATGGGAAGGGAGGGAGACAGAGAGGGATAGAAACATCAATGTGTGGCTACTTCTCATGTGCCCCCAACTCGGGACCTGGCCCTCAACCCAGGCATGGGCCCTGACTGGGAATTGAACTGTGACCAATCCACTGAGCCACACCAGCCAGGGAAGCATCTTGTTTTTAATCTATACAAGTGCACCATCACATTTTAAAAATTCATTCTGGTTATGCATTGTCTCCACTAAACGGAACTGTTAAACAGGCACCAAACTTTACATCCTATTTAT
The DNA here is from genome assembly GCF_022682495.2 of Desmodus rotundus. NCBI lineage: Eukaryota > Metazoa > Chordata > Mammalia > Chiroptera > Phyllostomidae > Desmodus > Desmodus rotundus. The sequence goes on from NC_071389.1 coordinate 79,774,461, forward strand.
GGCTAGAACTTAGCCTGATCTGAAATAAACAATTTATATGATTGTTAAATTCTATTTTTGAAAATGGAAAAGTTTGGTTTAAAAAAAGAAGATGGAGGGAAACGTGGTACTGTCTTAGAGCATTTCTGGGTTGGCATATGGAAAAGAATTTGGGCTTGTTCCACCTGGGCTAGGTGTGAAGCGTGGTTGATACATGGATACAGTGGGACAGATAGTGGGTCAGTGCAACGAAGAAGGCCCCCAATGTCAGCTGTTCCAAGAGAGAATCAGCTGTCTCATGTGACAGGGAGTGGCTGATCAGTGAGGTATTCAGGCTCAGCTAGAAAATTTGTAGGAGTTATTCAAGGATCTCTGGTTGTCTCTCTGTTTGGTGACATAATAATTCAAACATAGCATTGATGTTCATTACCCCAGCTCTCTACATCTCAAAGAAAATACACTATAAATGAAATTGCCAGGACACAGACTTGCCTATGTCATTATCCGCAGATGCCCAGAACTAATTACTGAGTGTTAAAGTTGTTAACAGTTGTTCTACCAGGACAATTACTGAGTATCTGATGCAGTTCGTATCTGAGGTAGTTCCAGAAAGGTCTGTAACATATGGTACCTTAACATTTAAGATTCTGACATTTGCAAATGATGTTTCATGTTTACTGGGGTGTGTCCTGGTGATTCTTGGTATTAGAACTGAAAAGAAAGCTTCCATTTTACTAACTTAAGTGGTCACATCCTGGGGTCACATGAAGATTGTTATCACAGTTTATATTTTCAATTAATAGTTTGATTTTGTTCAAATTTTTTGATTGAGGCTTTTTGTTTTACTAAGAATTAGCTGTGCATTTTGAGAAAGAATAAAAATTCATAGTGATGTTTTATTTTAAACTATTGCTGTACAATTCCATGACTATTAACATTTCATATATCACATCGTTTTATGCTGCTTTTTTCCTACAGTCGTAGGGGACAGATACAATGATTATGGTGAATCTGGATGCTGGGCCATTATAGTAGCACAAAGTTAATTGATTACTTTTCCTCTCTTTATGAACTCCAGTTTTATTGCAGCTGCCAAACCTTGTTCAGGCCCGAATCAGGCTCCTTTGTGTTACACAACCTCATAAGTATGATGTTCTATTATCCAAATACAGCCCCAGAGGAAATTTGACTCACATTAGTTTTAAAGTATCCTCTTAAAGATGACTATGGCTATTGAAAATGTGCTGTTCCTGAAAATGCATTTTGGCTGCAAATTAGGCAAAGTCCTTGAAATTAGGCTCAGGACAGAGAAACTGGCTTTCTGAGTGACGTCTGTTGCATGATTGAACAGAACAGTGATAATGTTTCCCCGTTCTTTCAGTCAGTCTGGAAATAAACCACCGCCATGCCAGACAAACCCTCTCTAGACATTCCATCTGCCAAGTCACCATCAGGCATCCAGCCAAGTAGTGGCATTTCATATTTCCTTTACACATCGGCACCTAGGAACACATGACATCTTTGTGCCATGTGTTGGCACCTACTGGTCTGACCATACTCTCACCGGTCCCACCTAGTGTAAGGGAGATCACTCCACAGAAACTTCTCTGGAAGTAACGGTATGTCAAGGCTTATCTTTGGGAGCCACTAGCAAGATAGGTTAAGATAGCTCTGATCTGGTAGATATTTGAAATGTTAAGCCTTACCCCTTGGTGCAGGATTTCTGTGTGGTTCTATGTGTTACTAGTAAATATTATATATTTTCTCATAGAGTGAGTTGTAGTTCTTTGTGCTTCCTTTTTTGTTATATCACCAAGGAATGTTTACGCATTGCAGCACAACATAGATGTCTCATTGGGTCAACTAGTTAAACTGCTGAAAATTCATATATGAAGAATGAAAACAGATACACATATTTCTAAGACCTACCTACCTACCTACCAACCTATCTAATCTATCATCAATTCTCCTTAAACACTACTCTTAACCCTAACACTGGAAAAATAGTGTCTGCCTAGAGCCTATTGGTTCCATTACCATTTCTAAAGCAACAATACACTAGCAGAAGGGGTATGGTAAGCAGGTAATTAAAAAATGGAATTAAGAAAAAAGGAATTGAGAATTATGTTGAAAGTCCTAAGAAGAGAACATTCTCGCCAACTGGCCTATGGATCTAAACCATCCGTAAAGAGGATGTGGGTGTATCAGGCGGGTGTAGCTTAACACAACTAGCCGTTAAGATTATCCCACTAACACATCTTGCTAGTATTTCATGTTCTCCAAGCAACTTTGAGACTAACATTTGGTTGCTCCTAGAAATTTCCTCTGGGGAAGGAAAATCACTGACTATTCCTTCTCTTTGAGCTACCATTTCAAATGTTAATTGAAGACCTACGTAATCTGTGCTAGTGTTCCATGCTAAGATGTTCATTCCAAATTTACATTTTGAAGTGAATATTGACCTTAGAGTGAAGAATGGATTAAACAAGGGGGAAGGACTGAATCAGGAGATCAGAGAACCATAGTCTATTAGAAATTATGAGGGTTGGCTTATGAGAGGCAAAAGGGATAAAAGAGAGAACATGAGAATGAGGGGCAGGTATTAAGAAGACACAATTAGGAGGGCTTGGTTACTATGGAAATATACGGGAAGTGAGGTTTCAAAAAGATACTCATTTCGTGTGTGTGTGTGTGTGTGTGTGTGTGAGAGAGAGAGAGAGAGACAGAGAGAGAGAGACAGAGAGAGAGAGTTTAGTATTAACCAGATCTGCAGATATACATAATGCTTTAAATTTCTGGATTTTTAGCTGAAGACCAACCTTCAGCTGAAGACTAAAGTGAACTTCCCAAGGTAGTTCTGTCCTATTAGATTCTATCCAAGTGCCCAGCTCTAATGCCTTCCAAACTGCAATAATTATATAGAAATATAAGACACTAAAAGCTTCATAGGAGCCTTACATAATGAAGAACACAGAAATGAATTTGCTTATGATTTTCAAACTTCTTCTTTCCCAATCCTTATTTGCTTCTCTGGAGAAATAACAAACTCAAGATAATTAGGTTTGGTTTACTCATTTTTATTTTATAAAATCATAATTCTTTTTTGATCCATTAGTTGTATAAATTACTAAGAATTTTCACAGGCAATTTAAAAAACTAAGAGAATGTTGTAATGTTAGAGACTAAGTTTATGACAGACTTTTCAAAAAGGAAGAAGTACCAACTACATAATGTAGTTAATTTTTCTATGAGGTCTTCATTTTTTACTTGGTAGAAATAATATAATTTGAAAGAGAAACACTATAATAACATGGTTACCAGTAATGGTCATCTTTTAATTTGTTTGTCTCCAATTCCTTTCTCATGGCCAACTACTCTTTCCTTCTCCTAGTGGTTCTGGTGGGGTTGTCAATCAAGGGTGCTTTGTTACCACAGTGGTGGAGCCAATTGTCAATCAGAAAAACCTCATTTCTCTAGACATAGTGATTGCTCCACTTTGGGCACCTGACCCAACAGGGCCAAGAAGAGTTCTTCTGGGGACTTGGAAAGTTCACTGAGAGAGAGTTTCCCTTTCAGACATGATGGATTGTATTTATCTCGGGGGCTTGGACCTATTAGGGCCCAGCATTCCCTCTGTGTAGAAAGAACCTACCAGACAATGAAGGCAACAAAACTGAGGATGAAGAGACCCAGAGAGAGTCTTAATGATATCTGATGAGGGTCTGCATTTATGCTTACCTGAACTGTTACTACTATCCCCTGAACCAATAAATTCTCCCTTATTAGAAGTTAAATTTTGATTTCAAAGGAAAGAATATTGGCTAGTTATATGCCCTGCATTGAACAGTGCTTTTTTTTTTTTTTAGCTCTGAGAGCTATTAGATACAAATTATCTGAGAAAAGGAAGTATTTTAGTTTATTATTGACAGCACTTTTCATTTAAAGACCAGAAAGCATCTTTAAACATGAGGTTTTTGAAAAAGGGGAAATGGACCTTTGAATTAGACTAGCTCTGTGGTAACAAAACATGAGAACATGGAAACACAAAATTCATGGATATTTTAAGTATCAATATTGCAACGCTTTGATGTCCTACCCAATTCCTAAATTCAGTATTCTATGGTTGAATATCATTCACTAAACATAAGAAGTAATATATTCTTAATAATTCTGACTCAATGGTTAAATCCAGAGCTGTTAAGAGGCCAACTATCTCGGAATTCATTTTATACCCACGACACAACTGATGTTTCCACTCTTCTAGCTCATATATAAACAATGACGGGCACTCAGGATGTCTCAATTAGCCTATTATATAAACAGACGAGCAGGGATAAGGTGAGAAAGGGAAGCTTGCAAAGTTATCGCACTGTGTTCTAGAACTTAAAGTTAGAAACAATAGCAGCAGTTGTCTATTCAACTCCTTTAACATACTAGGTCAGGATATTGCCACACATTTCCCAGGGAGTTTAATTAATCAGATGTTGCCATGTAGGGATATTCTAAGCACCTATTATCCTAATACCATCTTAAATGTACCAAAGGTGCCTACAGACTTACACTAATAATTTTAAGGTAAAGCAGCAGTAATTTATGGTTGTTACATGACATTGGTATTTTTCCTGCCTGCACCACCAACACCCTGACTTTGAACCTGTCTTGTTTGCCCAGTTAACTGCTGTCCATCTTTATCATCACCGTCTCAGGATGCTCTCTTGGTCCGTTCTCTCTTGAGCCTGAGTTAATGACCATCCTCCAGGGCACGCCTACATGGGAACATGTCCCGTGGAACGGTCACTGTCCTTTGTTTCTGCCACGAGACCAGGAGCAACGTGAGGCAAAGACTGTCAGCCTCACTTCTGGAATGGTGCGGTCCTGGCACGTAAGTGGCCTTCAGTAACTCTTCTGTTTAAACAAATACATGAATGCTGATTAGACATCAAGCTGTTGGAGGGAGGAAGGGTCTTCAGTCAGCACTGAAGATCTCTAAGATACCCAACATGCTAAATTAGATTGTGTTTAAGGGCTGGAATATACATCCAAATGCGTCTCATCATGAAAATGTGCTTCAGCGGCTGTCGACCAGCAAACCTATGACTTACCAGAGTATGGGGACACTAGGTCTTGCACACCTGTTGGTTTTCAGCCCTGAATGGTTGGTCATTAGAGTCCTCTGGGGAAACTTTAGAAACATACAGATACCTTGTCCCCATTTAAGTCAGACTCCCTGGGGGTGGCTACCAGGTATCAGAATTTTTAAAAAGTTTAGCAGGTGATATTAACAGTTAGCCAAGAGTTAAGAGACGCTAAATTAGCTAATGGAGCACTCCCTACTATCAAGTCTGGTTTCCTATGACCTCCTGCTATTAAAATGGATTGGTATCATGGCCTAATTAATAGCATATGTATGAAATGCTCTTTGTATGCCAGACACTTTACATACGTCTTCTCAACAAAATCACAACGATCCCTTTTATACATAAGGAAATTAAGGCTCGAGGTGTTAAGAAGCAGCAGAGCCTGGGTTGGGATCCAACTGTCTGAGAAGCTGGGCGGTGCCCTTTAATGCTATGTTAGACTGCTTGGGTGAGATTCTGATTATGTTGACTGGGAAATGGTCAGTGACCTTGGAGTATATACTTGGTTCACCCTGGGGATAATGGGCCATTTACCCTTCCCTAGGTCACAGAGGTATCAGGAAAATGAAGCTCAAAGGTTCAATATTTAATGTGACTCTCATTCCATTGTTATGAGTAGTTTCTATAAATGAAACTAGTTTAAGAAAGAGAGAAAGAGAGAAAGAAAGAAAGAAAGAAAGAAAGAGAGAAAACGAATGAACCAGTCAAAGCCAACACAATAAAATCCTAGCTATGGCTTTCATATGTATGTTTTTATTCATTTAAAATATAAATAAAATATCTTCTCTGTTCCAGATGTATTATGTGCTGGGAATATGAAAAAGAATAGCTTGATTATCTCCTGAATCATAAAATGGATGTAGGTATTTTATTAAAGTAATAAGCCAACTTTGCATTGAAAATATTTTTGACGGTTAAAAAGCAGGATTTTATTTGAAAAGTTTTCAGGCTGTTACCTCCTTAAAAAGATGTTGAAGTTATAAAGCATGTGGCATTATGAGGAAATAATATGAAACCACAAAACCATAGATATTACAACTGAATTCTTGACCTAGTTAGAACTGTATAGGATTGTTAATAGGCTGAAATCTCTCTTCATTAACCTCAAGCTTTCTATATCTTTAAAATTCAGCTGGTGGAAAAACATAACCATGACCAATGTTTAAAAACTACTTTGTTTTACATGCCCTCAAGGGTATAGCCATATTTCTTACCTTTAATAAAATAATTAAAACCCCATTTCATTTGTGTTACATAATAATATGTACTGAGTTATAAGAGGGAAGGCGGGAGCTCTCTGGGGACACCAGGGAAGGAGCTGGGAAGAGAGTGGTAGGGAAGCTTGGAGGAACTAGAATCAGCTGGGGTGGGACAAGTCCAGTCCCGTTGCCCTGGTAAGGAAGTGAAATTTGTTCAGCTTTTCACTTAACCTTGGAGACAGGTAACCTTTGGTCATGCTGACCATCCAGTTGATACATTTGTAGTAACGGCGTCTAAAGGTGGTATCTCAATATTAGCAGCAAGAACGTTCGCGTCTTGGCTATTGATCCACGGCCAAGACTCATGCTTCTCCTCCAATAATGTCTGCCTTTGCCAGGCAGTCGTTGTGCTGGGAACTCTCCTAAGCACTTTCCTTGTCCTAACTCACTTGATTCTCACAACAACCCTTTAAGATATCCTCACTTTACAAATAAGGAAACGGAAGCACAGTCTGGTTAAGGAACATGACCAAGAGCTGGGGGTGGAATGCAGGGCTCTGGCTCCAGCCAGCACCTGTGTTCTTCACCCCGCACTCTGTCCCTGCCCTGTGGATGTCTGCTTCCCTTCCTCCATAGCCCTTCACCTTCTCTGCCTCAAACATGTAAGCTGAATAGGTAGGAGCCACTGGGATATCCAGAGCCTGTGCAGGAAGGTAGTCACAGGGAACCTACTGGGTCTGGCAAAACGGAGCCCTTGTCCTGCCGAAGCTCGGTGTTCTGGGGGCAGGACTGCTGGTTAGTGACTCGTTGATGTGGGCAGTGCGGGTTTTTCGGCCCTGGTCAAGCCATGGGACTATGGCTCAGGAGGAACAAATGAACACTTGGTAGAGAATACCAAGGTCCAAGCTCCTCATCCTGAGAGAGATGTGGAAAAATAATTCGTAGGGAAATAAGACAGGAACTGGGACATCTGGGCCATGGCTGGTTGATGGATACTGTTTCACCAGAGGGGAATTTGGGGGAGAGGTCATCAAATGCCAGTGACTAAAAGTACTGTAAGAAGAGAGTGCGGTGGGTGGGCAACTGGTCTCTACAGCATGATTTCTTAGCCTCAGCTCTTTTGACATGTGGGGCTGGGTAATTTTTGTTGTGGGCATTGTAGGGTGTTTAGCAGCATCCTTGGCTTCTGCCTACTAATGCCAGTAGCACACCACCCTCCTCATAGGTCGTGACAACCCAAAATGTCTGCATACATGGCCAAATGTCCCCTGGGGGCCAAAGTGGCTTCCTACCCCCTTGTGAAGAGCACTGGGTTCCAGCACAGACACTGGAATGTAATTTCCAGGGACTGGAGTCTATCTAAGGGGCTGACTCTCATCTCTCTCAGGCTGCACAATGAGAAAATCGTTATGAAAACTCCTGAAATTTCATTTTCATTTTTTCCTTCTCTCCATCCCTCCCCTCCTTCCATTGCGTTATCTTCTTTTCTTGTTTTTGTTTTGTTTTGTTTTGTTAGCATTTGGGGGGATGATTATTATTCTTAGGTCTCCTCAATTTTCTTCACTTCCTATGAAGGCCAAGAAGCAGCTGTCTGTACTGAAATTACCTGTAATAATGTGTTTGGGATGCATCCATAGACACCGTGCCAAATTACTTATAAGATGAAAACAGGATCCTCACTAGCCAGCAGCCCAACTGAGAGTCAGTGCCTCCAAGAGCCCCTTCTTTGCCTCCCTTCCTGACTCAGCGTTCGTTGCTTCCTTGCCCACAAAGACACCAGGTGCATGACAGCACCTGCCGCGGCTCCTGCTGCCCAGTCCTCTGCCCCAGGGAAGGGTGAGCGAGCGACCACGTGTGTGGTGTGTGCTCCCTTTCAAGGGTCAGGCCAGCTTTCCCTGTGTCACCTCTATCAGCATGTTTCTTGAATTGCCTTTTGTAAAGTAAGAGAAAGAAATAACAATTTAATGATAAAAAATGGTATATATAGTACTTGTCTGAATAATGTAAGAAAAATAGGGCAAAAGACACTTAAATGTCAAATAAAATTTCAAATTAAAATAAAACATCCACACAAGAGTCAGTGAAAAGTAGATAAAGTAAAAATGAGGTAAAAAAATAAATCATATACAGAGTTATGACACTGCATATGAATTATACTGGAATGGAACACAACAGTTCCAGTACTGGAACTGGGCTGCAGTAGAAACACTGGAACTGGTGTACAACAGAAAAAATTGATAAAATATTAAAATAAGAGAATATAAAAGGGCAAATGATTTAAGAGAGCAGGAAATTTAAAGCTTGAAAGCCTTTTAGTGAAAAGATGAGGTGGCGTGAAAGTAAGGCTGAAATGATAAGTCACTAAATAAAATTACCAGCTTAGACAAAAATAGTGGGAGGAAAAAAAGTAGTCAAAAACAATCAAAAGTATGTCTTAACAATAAAAAAAAATAGGAAGGAATTTATACCTCGAAAAAAAAAAAAAGTAAAGGAAACTAAAAACCAAGAATGGGGAAAAGCTTAAGACGAGTAAAAAATAATGAAGAAAAACATTTTTAAAAAGTTTGAGCCATTTTAGAGACCTCTGAATGATGTTTAAGAGGAAAAGTGAAGGCTGTTGAAAAAGTGAAGCAAGGTGGCGTCAGGAAGCCAGAAGGTGCTATAGCCGAGTGTGTCAGAGATAGGGTTGCCAGATAAAAGAAAATATTGGGTTGGCCACAAAGTTCTTGTGTTTTTTTCCACAAGATGGCTCTAGTAGCCCTTAGTTGTCTTTAACTTCATTTGAAACAATTTTGTTAAGATTGTATTGTGACAGCTGTCGTATCAGCATGCATACAAAAAAACCTTATCAAAATTGGTGAATTTTCATGTAGCCATTTTAATACTGAAGATGGAAGAAAATACGTAACATTGGCATATTATGCTTTATTACTTCAAGAAAGGTAAAAATACATCTGAAACACACACACAAAGATTTGTGCAGTGTATGGAGAAGGTGCTGTGACTGATTGAATGTGTCAGAACTGGTTTGCAAAGTTTTGTGCTGGAGATTTCTCGATGGACAATGCTCCATGGTTGGGGAGACCAGTGGAAGTTGGTAGGGATCAAATCGAGACATTAATTGAGAACAACCAACGTTATACCACGTGGGAGATAGCTGAAATACTCAAAATATACAAATCAATAAATGAAAATGAAAAATATGTCTTTTATTTTATGGAAAAAACTAAATGGCCAACTTTTTGGACAACTGATATTTACCAAATATTTGCTAATTTTGGCAATCGGACCTTAAAGAGGCTCAGCTGGACAGAGACGTGGATTTCTGGCTGCCAGGGCAGAGGCCACCGGCGGTGGAAGAGGGCAGGGCCATATGCCAGGAAGTGTGGAAGGTGTGCTGCCCCCAGGAAGCCTTCCTTTCAGCTGGGGAGAGGGAAGGCAGCCTGCAGACAAGTGAGTGCGGGCCTCCTGTAGAATGAGCTTCAGGATGCTGCAAAACAGCAGCTTCATGACCACTGCTAATGTCAACCACGTTTTCCCCTGGGTTTTCAACCACTCATTCTCATCTACAAAGTCTGAGTCGATCTGAACGTAGAACCTCACTCTTGGGTTGATTGATCCTAAACAATCATTCCTCAATTTTCACCGTGATGCTATTCTCAATCCATCCAGGAGAGGGCGCAGGCAAACACGTTAATCCCTAGGAAATAGCTTGTTTGTCTCTCGCCTGGCTGCTTAATTACATTTATGTCAGAATTTTATGAACTCTTGCAAGTCTCTACGCAGAGACACACCTATGATTGTAATTTCATTCACTTGGACAAGTTAAAAAAACCATATTAGTTGGGCTGTTACAACAGCTGACACACAGACATGAGTAAACTTTTATTAACTAGAGTATCAGGTAAAGGGCTGATTGGTCCTTTCTCCCGGGTGTGCTTCTGTTACTTCAATGCTGTTAAAATGATTGTTTCCATCACTATTCCTCACACCAACCCTGAACTGGGAAAGTAAAACCATACTGCCTGCCTTGGTGTTTATTGATTGCTTGCTATGCGTGTCAGGCAGGGGGCAGACTTTGTGCACAAATGATAAATGAGATTCACTCTACCTTTGTGGAATTCGCAGTTTTCTTAAAGGGTGAAGACAGGGACACACAGGCCATTTCAGTCCAGTGTAATAAGTGACGTGGTAGAAATATACACACCTGCTCTGGGTGGACACGGGGTCCCCCATCGAACCCGCGGGGCTACGGGAGGCTTTACTGGGGAGGCTGTATGTGTGGGCATGTAGTCGATAACTAGGCAAAGCAGTGCAGTGAGATGGAGGAGCTCCGGGGGAGGCCATGTGTTTCAGGCCCAGGGAACAGCACATGCAGAGCTTGAGGAGAGACACAGTAAGTAAGGCCCGTCCCCCAGTCCTGTGCTGGAGTGTGGTGCCGGGGAGCTGTTTGACATAAAGGCAGGAAAGATGAGTAGGTGGGCGGTCAGAGAGAACCTTACAGAGTGTATGCCGGGGGGGGTTTGTTCGAAAAGCAGTGGGGAGGTCCTGATAACTAGGATGGATCGCAGTGTAGGGAGAGTGTTCTAGCCACTGCGTGGGGTCTGGGTCAGAAAGAAAGGCAGTAGTGTGTCCTGCCAGGGCCGCGGGGAACCCAGTGTGAGATGGCACCAGCTGCCCGGGTTAAAGCAGCATCCTCATCCCTCTGTTTATACAGGGTGGGGCGAAAGTAGGTGAGTATGTGAAGCACAGTTTGTTATGTATTAGTTACTGCATTATTTTTCATACAAACAGCTAATAAATAATACAAGAATATAGTTTTGTGTACAAATATACACCTACTTTTGACCCACCTTGTAGGTCGAAACCTGATCCCAATGATCAGGTGTTTAGAGGTGGGACCTTTGGGGGACAATCAGGTCCTGAGGGTGGAGCCCCCCTGAATGGGATCAGTGCCCTTGTAAAGGAGACCCTGAGAGATCCTCATTCGTCCATCATGGAGGACATAGTGAGAAGATGGCCATCTGTGAACCTGGAAGTGGGCCCTCACCAGACATGGAATCTGTCAGTACCTTGATCTTGGATTTCCCAGCCTTCAGAATTATGAGGAAGAAGTTGCTGTTGTTTTATAAGCCATCCAGTCCTGGCATTCTTTTACAGTGGTCTGAATGGACTACGGCAGTAGCTAAGATGGGAAGAGATGATGTGTCTGAGATATTCAGGACTTGACAGGATGTGGAGGTTCAGTCATCAGGTTTCTGGTTTGGCAAGTGGGCCCTTGGGGCTGCCCCTCACTGAGACAGGCAATATAAGGACACACTGAGGTTGTGGGGTCTGTCGGATGCATGGTTTTAGGGCCCAGGAAAGTAATAGGGTTGCAGTGGAGTTCTAAGAGTCTTCAGCTCACAGCTGATGTTTGGAGACATGGCAGTGGATGGATCCCTGAGGCAGAGAAGCTACAGAGAGAAGAGGGGAAAGGCCAGGACACTGTAACTACAAGATTCAGGGGAGCAGGAGGATCAAGAGGAGGCAAAAAAGACCCTAGGAAGACCAACAAAGTAGGGGGAAAAATCCAAGAAAATGTGGTGGCCCAATGTCAAGGAAAATGATGTTTCAAGGAGAGAGTTGTCCACGGTGCTAAATGGTGCCCCAAAAGTCAAGTCAGGTGAAGACTACAAAGTGCCTGTTACATTTGGGAAGAAAGACGTAATGGGTCAGACTGCAGACATAAGGGAGGTGGAACTATAAATGAGGTGCTGTGTGAGTGCTGGGGGAAGGGAAGTTCGGGTCTAGCCTATGGCAATAATAAGAGGGTATGGGATGGACGCAGGTTTATTTTTTAGCATGGAAAGGATTGGGCATGTTTAATACTAATAGAAATATTCTAGTAGAAGATAGTAAAAGGGGAGGTTGTAGATATTTTCCATGCCCCCTACATTACAAGGACCCAGGGAAACCAAGGCTGGTAATGACTCTCATTTATTACTCAGTTCAATTAGATGCTACTTATAGAAATGGCTCTTTGGAGAAGAATGTTTCTGGTATTATCAATTTGAGAACTTGTATTTGAATTCAACTTTTCCACATCTGCTGCCAACCCATGTGACAGGTGTCAGGTGGAACTCACAGTGACAGCAGACTGCTGGAGTGGGCCTACGGGGAGCTTCAAACTACAATGTCAAGGACACGTCAGTAGAACTTTCGACTCCTTTGCATTCCACCCTGATAGACACAAAACCGACCTTTCCAGCTCTCTGGAGAGACCCTCCCCCCACTCCAGAAAAAGGTACAGGAATGATGCTGAAGGGACGGGAATGAACTACACTGGTCAAAGCCAACTGTGTGGAGGGAGAAACATACAAGAAACTGTCAGTGCAGTGGAGTTTTAAAGCTGAGGTGCCTTATTCCCTGAGGAAATATGGTTAGGACTCTTTCTGGCACTGAAGAATGTTTCTTCATTGTTTACTTTTATTTTTAACTAGAATCTCCTGGGGAACAGGGACTACATCCAATGCCCTCATCTTGTTTTTGTCCCACGGGACTGCCTGGCATTTTGGTCCCATGTGAAGCATTTAATTGTGCCATGGGGTGGGGGGAGGTGATCTGGGCATGTTCTGTTCAGTAGGGGCTGCTTAGAAGTCTGTTACATGTAATGTGAGAGCAAACAGTAATCAGTAAGGGACTTGTCAAAGGGGTATGTGGTCTATATTTCTAAAGAATTTCAGAGGAGAAACCCCCTCATAAATCTACCAAATGATGTTAAACCAATGACAATTGTATGTATGTAGTTTCCAAGTGTATTTCTTCCTACCTTACAATTGAAGCCTATTTTAATAGTCATGCCAAGTTACAAGGATAGTGCCTGCTAATTTACTACATTACAGTAGAGAGATATAGTCTGTCTTTATGTAACAAGGGTATGACTGATGTATATAAAGTCATTGTAGTATTGGCAAGCTATCTAATAGATATTTACTCTACTTGCATTGCTTCTGTTATTAAACCCCTAAAAGAGTTCCAAAGTGTTCCAATTGGCATGAGGACGTAGAACCTGCAGCATTGTGTCTGAGAAGCTACAAGGCCCATGGCATTATGTGCTCATCACACACTTAAGAACGCTGTCTCCCTCTTCTGAGGTCCCCCCGACATGAAATCAGTGGGTAACTCCATTTAAAGTACAGAACACAAGTTTTCTCTACCCTGGCTGCACCTGGGAATTACCTGGGAGTTTTAGAAAATACATGCGGGTGAGACACACCTGAGGCCAATTAAGTCGGACTCTCGGGGCCTGAGACCTGGCATCTCTAATTCTAAAATTTCCCTAGGCAATTCTGGTAAAGTTCTGAGAGAGGTGATGTCATTTTGGCCTCATGTTGATGGGTAAAATTTGCAGGGACACGGCAGTCTTCTGTATCAGAACTTGTATTTTATTTGGAAAGCAGCTGCCACCGTTGTTGCATTGTTCTCATTATTACAAGGTTGACTGTAATGGTTTACTATACTATGTCACTCTCTAGACAAACTCATAAAACTTTGCTTACTATAGTTTTCTTCATAATAAAATAGAAAAAACCATACATCATCAGATGAGAGTAGATTAGGCAAATAAATATGGGGTAACCTGAAAGTGGAAAGGTATTAAAGCAATTATGCAAATTGTTTATTTACATCAATTTATTTCAAAACTACTTTTAGTGAAGACTGTGTGTGCCAAATATTGTTTTAGGCCCTAGGAATATAGCAGCGGACAAGAAAGGAGTATTAACACTTTTAAAAACCTTGTTTTAAAAATTTAAAAATAACATGTAGATTACCGTTCTACTTTTGTAATGCACATGCATTAAATGAGGAAGATATACAGTAAAATGTTGAGACAGCTATCTCTGTGTGAAGAGCTTAACGAGGGTTTTAATTTTCTTTCATTTCTTGGATTTGTTCTATGTCGGCATTCATTACTTCTGTAACTTTATGTACAGAGGGTAGATACTGCATTCTGTTATTCTGTTTCTTAGGGGTCCCACAGCGCGAATGGGATCGTGTGAAGCAACTTATATAGGACACGTCTCGTTCTCACAGGGGCGGCTGCATGGCTGGGCTGAAAGGTCAGCGGAAGGCTACAGAAGTTCAGTGCCTCTTTAAACCTCGGGCAACACAAGCCTGACAACTGAGGCTTAAGAGGTATTAAATCATTATTATAATAATATTCATAGGTTTTGTTATTCTTGACTTTTATCATTTAAAAAAATTTTTTTTTTCTGTGCGAGTTCCTGAGATAGTAGGGGCTCAAAAAGTACTTGTGAATGAGGGACTGCAGTGCCCTTACCTGGGCCGAATCATTCACATGCAATGTAGAAAGTGGCCAGAAGATGGCGATAAAGCTTAAAAAGTGAAAGTGAAGGGGCTTTAGTAAAAATCCCACAGCTCCTAGTGGAAGACGTATTACCCTGCAAATTGCGGTTAATGTGAGCTAATTGACAGCACCCGTTATTGTCAGCCTGGGGAGGCTTCCTTCCCTTGCGCCTGTCAGCAGAGCGCTCCGCTGGTCTCAAGAAAACAGAAGTGAGGGTGCTTGAATCTTCTCTCGCTAACAACGGGACTGCTCTGCTTTGACTCCTGACTTAGAAAAGGGTACTCTGCCTTCAGTGAGCGGCCTGTCTTTGAGAGAGAAGCAGTATTTGCAGTAATGGCGGAAGAGAGTAACAGAGGAAAGCCAATGGTTTCTTTGCCTTCGGTCACTCTGAGGGCTGGGAAAGAGGATGACTGGTTGGTTGAAAGCGATCGGTGTTATCATCTCGTGAACTGTAGAGGGCCTGGGGACAGGGGGTCACAAGGAGGAGGGGTAAGGGGGTTGCAGAACCAGTTTTAAAGATCCTATACAGGTGACCATTGAGCAGCACAGATTTGAACTGTGTAGGTCCACTTATATGTGGATTTTTTCCAATAAGTATCTTGGAAATTCTTTTTTACATTTTTTAAAAATTTGCAACAATTTGAAAAACTCACAAACCTCATAGCCTAGAAATATCAGAAAAATTAAGAAAAAGTTAGGTATGTCATGAATTACAGAATGTAATACCTATAACATAAAAATATGTTTTAATCCACTGTTTATGTTATCAGCAAGGCTTCCTTCCAGTCAACAGTAGGTTATTCGTACTCAAGTTTTTTTTTGAGGGAGAGTAAAAAAGTATTTTCAGCTATGCAGGAATCAGTGGGATATAACCCCTGATTTGTTCAAGGATCAACGGTATAACAATGAAGAGATCTCAGGGCTGCCTGGTACATATCTGGAACCTGTCAGGGATTACCTAGCCTGTCAGTTTATGATTTATATTTCCACTTACTACTTTTAAGCCTTTCTGTTGTATTACCCAGGTAGCAATTCCTGTGGGTAATCTGGAGAGAGTTAGGGAGAGCAGGAGACCCTTAAAGCAGCAATTTTCTACTGTTGACAAATACAAATTTATTGAAAGGTAAAAGCACAGATTTGACTCTATTTTTTGGGTTTCAGTTTCCAGTCTACACAGGGTCTGCGTATCTGGTGCATACAGCACAGACTCCGGAGTCAGACAGCTGAGTTCAGCTTCCGCTTTGCACTTCATGGGCTGTGGGACCGTTCTAACCTCTCAGGGTCCTGGTTTTCTCATACAAGGTGCTTACAGGAGGAGTAAGGGAATCGTTTTTAAAGAGCCTAGCACAGCCCAGCACATAGTAGGGGTGCGAATAATAGGATTTTCCTTCCTTTCCAATATCATTTCCTGCCACATCGCTGGCTGAAGAGTGCTGCCTGGACAGTAGTCTTTATACAGGCACACCTCAGAGATCCGTGGGTTCGGATCCAGACCACCACAATAAAACGGGTATCACAAGAAACTGAGTTGTAATCTTTTTGCTTGAAGTTCAACAAAATGAAGTGCAATAAAATGAACTATTCCTATACTGTCAAGACTCTAAACTTTTTTTCCTCTTTCATCTCTGGAGGCCTCTATCTCCCTTAGGAAATCCCAGGATTATTTCAAAGGCTGGTTCAGGGAGACCTGCATCTTCCTTGAGCCCCACCCCCCATTCCTGAGCCGCCTTCTGATGAAACCTATTTTCTTCTGCTGGCATCACATGTGGCACCTGTAGAGCTTTCCCACTCAGTAGAGAGGGTGGGTTCCGTGTTCCCTGCCCTCTGTTACCTCACAATGTTGCATTCCCTGAAGGCGGAGATAAGGACAATGTCTTGCATGTCATGTCTTTTTGAATAGTGGAAAGATGAACTTCTCTTACTCATACTATCCTGTCTGCATGGAAAGGAAAACTATCTAGAAATGTGTCTAAAATAGTAGCCACCATTGCTTCTGCTACACTTTACCATCAGCTCAAGCTGAGTCAAGAGAGTGACACATTTCAATAGGCTATATTATTTTAACCAAACTGGATCCTATACTTGAAGGTTTTACTAGTCCAAAAAAAAAAAAAATCACAACAAAAACCCAAACCCATGAAACTATAAATCACCCCTTCCCTCTGACAGGCCTAGATGCAGTTCTATCCTTATTTGATCCAGGTGTGAAGAGCCACCATCCAGGCAAAAGGACTTGTGCATGTGTAGCGTTTTATTTGCAAAAGGTGAAGCCAGAGTTACATGCATTAAATCACAAATGAGTTGGACACTGTCCTGGGCTTTCACTTTTTGCCAAAAGGACAACTTTCTCTAATGCACTTCTTTGGCAAAGATTACTAACTTTGACAACAAAGGGAAGAATAGGGGGGGAAGGTACAGGGAATAAGAAGCATAATTGGTAGACATTAAATAGACGGGGAGAGGTCAAAAATGATATAGGAAACAGAACTCAAAGAACTTATATGTACAACCCTTGGACATGAACTAATGGGCAGGGAGCTTGAGGGTTGGGGGGTGCAGGGTGGAGAGAGGATAAAGGGGAAAATTGGGAAAACTGTAATAGCATAATCAATAAAAGATACTTTAAAAAATAAAAATAATAAAAAGTTTTTTTAAAAAAGAAATAGCTGATGGAAGCCATACTTGTATTTTCTCATCCAATCCTTCCAAGAACCCTATAACATAGGCCCTATTATTGTGCCCATTGCACAGATGAGGAAACAGGGAGTTTAAATGACTTGCCGAGGGATACGCAGCCAACAGGGGGGTGCAACTCAAATCCAGTTTTATTTCAGAGTCAACTGTTATATGTAAAACATTGTAAGACTTAGTAAAACTAGGTCCTTTTTGGTTCATTGCTCATAATCTAACCAAGGGTGGGTTGTGTATTTATGAAACATAGACTGACCAGTGCCCCCAACAGGGGGCCCAGGGGCTAACAGAGGCACTAAGCATTCTGGAACTTGGTAGGAGGAGCAAAGGGACTGGGACAGTTTTTGACGGCTTGTGTGAATGAGGTCCTTTGTTAAAAAGGAGTTACTGGGGTGGGCACTGGGAAGGTTTACCCACCGATGGCTCTGATTCAGGTGGCATCCTCAAAGTGCAGTGCTTCCTTTCCTCCTGATAAAGTGCACACATTTCCCAAACTATGTAATGACTGCATCTTTTTTGTAATGAAGTCAAAGCATTAGGAAGGTCTCTGTCTATTTGGCATTCAAGTCACATTTGAGTAACCCAACAGAATGAGTGTAGCTGAAATGACTAGGGTTAAGATATGAGTTGAATTATGAGGGACAGTACAGCTACCCACCTGAGCTCAATGGCATGATTTATAAAGTAAGGAGAGTAACACCTAGCTTTTCACATTGATCGCCCAAATGTTATGTGATGGTGCTGAAAAGTGCTGATTCCCTCCCCTGAGGGAAAACTGATACCACTCTGAAGACTGCACTTTCCTCAAACATGATGAATGAAAGCTTATATTAGAATATTTAAAGTGCAAAACAATTGTTTACAATTTTTGTTTGAAAGCAAGTGAAATGATAAAGGGAGTAAATTAGTCATCTAAAAATTCTTTATGTTTTTATTTCAAGGAATGAAGTTGAACCTCTACTTTGTGTCCATCCTGACTGTCCTCAATTGGGATGCATCATTGAGCAAAATAGACAAAGACAAAGACACCTAGTCCCAGCAAGCTTCTGGAATAGAGAAGACAGGTATTAAACAGTAAATGCAATCAGCAAATTATCGAGAAGGTTAAATGGTGATACGGTGCTGCTGAACTCAGAACAAGCAGAGCAGGTAAGGCGGTGGTGGGTCGTTGTCGGGAGCACACTGGGAAGGTGAGATGTGAGCAAGTGAGGGGATTACCAAGCAGACAACCAGGGAAGATCACTCTAGGCAAAAGGAAGAGGAACGCCTAGAGCAAAGGCCCTATGTGGGGACATATTAAGATGCAGGAAAGGAGGCCAATGAGGCTGGAGCAGTGAGTGGGGAAGGAGAAGGAGAAGGAAATGGGGGTGTCGGGGCCCAGATCAGGTAGAATCTGTAAATGATGGGAGGGAGTTGGCTTTTGCTCTGAATGAAATGGGGGCCATTTCAGGGTTTGGAACCGAGGAGGCTCATGATCTGACTTCTGATTTCAAAGGCTCACTCTGGCTGCAGTGCTAAGAACTACAGGGCAGCAAAGCAGAAGCAGGAGGGAGGCCTGTCAGTGGAATGTGGCAGGCATCCAGGTGGTCATCGGGCGCCTTGGACCAGGTGGGAGCAGTGAAGGCAGAGAAACCGGCAAGATGGACCTCACAGGTGAGACTATGTGTTTGTAAGATCCTTGGTAGCTTGACTCCCACCAGGCTCTGCCAGTTTGGGGACAGGTAAAAAGAAAAGGAAAAAATATTGAACCAATGATTTTTGTTGTAATCATATTTCAGATCTATTTTTCAGTTATCTCATTTATTAAATAAATGAATATATAAAACAAAAACTTTAAATGTATCAAAATGGCAATAACACTGAAACGCTGGCTAAAGGAAGATTATTGAGCTCATCAGTACATCTTTCTTGCTGCCATCTGCTCCCACATGCCACAGAAATTTGAGAGAAGGCTGACAAAATCACTTCAGTTCCTTTCCAGGCTTCCCAAGTGCAAGGTAGAAGAGTGTTAGAGCCTGGTGTCAGATTAGCATACATTGTCGAGTATCATGTGTTCTTGACATTTATAATTCTCCCAGCATGCTTTGACTAGCACATGTTGGATCATTATATGTCTTTGAGATAGATACAGATAAAAATATAGATATAGCCTCATCCAGCCAGAAAAAACAGACTTACTGAAGGCCTTGGAATTCAGTAAATATTTACTTTCTTCTCCCACCCCTTGTCTGTGGGAAGAGTATATCCCCACGTGATTTTGACCTTGATGTTGTGACTTGCTTTGGACAATGAAATATGGGGAGTATCACATACATCTCGTGGAGGTAGAAGCTTTAAGAGGCAGTGTGTGCTTCCACCAGTCCTTTCATTCTTTTCCTCTCACAAGATCAGCATGTTCCAGACACCTTCAGCATGGGTTCTGCAATCAGAAGACAGGTGGAGCACACCCACAGCTGATAAGAGAGCCCACATGCATTGAGTGAGAAGTGAATGTTGCAAGCCACTGAGATTTTGGAATTGTTTGTTACTGCAGCAAAGCTGACTGATACAGAGCCATTCTAGATGGGTTCATCTTCCAGATTGCTAAAGAGTTTATTTCTTAGAGTACAAAGGTAATTAAAAACACAGATTATCTACCAAAGATATTTTACTCAATCCAAGGCCTTTGAAGAGTTAAATGGCTAAGTAAAACTCCTTTATGATGGCTTTGTTTTTTAAAAAATTATAATTAATTATAAAGTGCTAAACTAGATGTAGTTTATTAAAATTTGGATTTCTGTTCAAAATTTTCCATGAAATGACATGTTTCTCCAGATTAGCATTCATGTATTATACACATCTTTGTATCCCCAGCATCTAGAATAATGCCAGGCACATACTGGACTCAACAAATGTTTCTTGAAAGCCCATGGCAAATGAATGCAAGAGTTACAACAAAGTGCTGATACCAGGTTCTCAGTGCTGGAGAATTTCTGCTTTGGGGATCAGAAAGGTGTCATCCCATGTACAGACACTACTGACAACAAGGGTCATGGTGGACTGGAGGAGGGAGATTGTGAGTGTTCAGCCTCGCTGGTGGGTTTTGAGTTAGCCAGGAAGATTTTGGGAAGTGAAGAACAGAAGCATGTGAGGTACATTCCATAGTTATAAGGACTCAGTGGAAAGCTGCAATATATTATGTTTATTATAACATCAAACCTCCCCTTCACTGTCTCCAGGCACTGGGCATTCTAGCGTGCAAGTCCCTTCCTTCTTCCTGCTGGTGGATGTTCAGAGGAGCAGAGAAGCTCAAGAGGAGAAGGACAGGTGGAGCTGAATTTGGGGAGCTCGGGAGGGATCTTGATTTCCCCAAATTGGGAGGGGCTGGTTACACTACAAGACAAAGAGGCCGCTCCAGCTGGCCAAATGAGTGAAACAGCACAAAGAGGAGCAGGAGGGTCTGCAGTTCATTAAACAGCAGCAGGAAGGAGCAGGAGGAGGAGAAGGAGCCCTCCAATCAGATGGAGCTGCACCCTGGTCTGCGGCCAACTACGGGATCCCATGCTTGGAAACAAACTTTTTGGCCTCATGATCTACATCCCCTTCTCCCTCCCTCTACTTTTTATTTTTTGAAGGGATAGCTGAAGAATTGTTGGTCTGCATTCCTTAAGTTTCCTCCTGCTTCAGAATCTTGACAGGCCAGAAAGAAAGGTGAGCACCAGACACAATGACAGCAAGTCTCTGCCCTCTCCATTGCCCACATCCCCTCCCCTTTCTGAATCACCCCCATGACGAGCCTTTAATGGGCTTCTTTCAGTGGGTTCTCTGCTTGGGCCTGTGTTGTTTGGGTTCTGTCCTAGTGACTGGAGCCCTACATTGTCTGTGGAGCCAGGATTGTCTTTAAAGCTAGGAGTTTGGCTCATTTATCAAGCCTGGCTAGCCATCTTCTCTGCATCTCCTTTCTTCCCCAGCGAATGTAGAAAAGCAAGTGCAGCATTTGAGAGCTGAAATTCTGTTGCTTCTTTAGCTGCCTGGCTTTGGGGAAGTGACCTAATTTCTGTCCTTCTCTGTACTTACTCATCTGTGAAATGGGCATAATAATACTTCTCCAAAGAGTTGGTTTGAACTTTAGTATTAAAAAAAATAGTATTTAAGGAGAAAATGTAGACAACTGTAATTGAACAACAATAAAATAATTTTAAAAATAAAATTTCCAGTGTTTGAGGGAGAAAAAAGTATTTGAAGTGGTTTGTGCCACCAAGCATTCTGCGAGAATGTTTATAATGAATTACTATTGAGACACTTGTCTCTAATACGGGAATTGCTAGCACTGAGGATGGCCTTTTAAACTGCAAGTTTTTTCTTCATTTTGAGGAATGTGTAAGTCTGTGACATTTGAATGTGTTTTTCAAGTTGCTTTTTTAGCACTAAGACACAAATTGTAATGTGAGGATGTATGTTCTGGTGGTTTGCGTTATCACCATGCAACAATGAGCCGGTACCCTAAGGTCACAGCAGAATCAGAGAGCTCTTTTCCTTTTCATTAAGCTCCCTTGGACGGGGTTTTGAATGGTCAATTGTGTTCCCCGACCCTATTCCCTGTGTCCCTGTCATTAGAAGAGAGCCTCCCCTGTTCTCCACGTTATAATGATGTAGATAAAGAACAGTATCTCTTTCAGGCATAAAGCCACACAAGTGGCTGTGCCTTGTAATGGAAACTTGCAAACAATCCTCCTGGTGAAATGATTCATGAAAAAACCCCTGTGAATGGAGTGGCAAAGGGAGACAGAAAGAGAGTGTATCTTTGCCATTTCTAAAGCCAGATTACAAGTTAACTTCAAAGTGAAATGAACAGGCAAAGCCTCAAACATCCCTACCCCAGCTTACTAGAAAACCAATTTTCCAGATAATAGGAATTCTCGATCAAAGACAAGCAGGCATTTCCTTTTAAATGAGTCAAAAGATAATTGCCTACAAGAAACATTCAAGTTAATAAATTCTTCAGCATTCTGAGAGTCTGCAAGGGATTCAGACAGATACTTGTGGGCAATGCTTCCCCCCAAACCTTTCTCAAACTGCACCAGATGAAGGTGGAAAGGCCAATCTGGAGCTGGATGAAGGTACTTTCTTCCATGGGGCTCCCTGGTCCTGATGCAAGGAAACTCCAGTCCACCCTTCCTGCACTCCTCAGGGATAGGTGGTGATCTTGCTCTAGTCTGTAGATCTAAGCAAACATCAGCAGTGCTCTTAGCTATGCACTGGCTCCAGGAAAGGGGAAGGGGGTGATGCTAGAATTGCCAGGCATAAACGAAGGCTTTCCACAAGGAAGGAGGCTCCTATTCATCCTTCAGGACCCTACTCCCTGTAACCACTGCTTAATTATCATGACCCCACTAGCTGCTTTATCTGGCACTCCCACTGGAATGTGTTAAGCCGTCCTGTCATTGTTTACTTATGATTAATATTTCTTTTACAAAACCGAGTTACTAAGGACTTGGGATGTGTGTGTGTGCTGTGTGTGCAGATGAACACACACACACACATATTCTGTAATCTTACAAGACAGTACCTGAGGAGGTCCAAGGACTAATACAAGTGAAGAGAGGGTGACAATATGCAGGAGGAAAGAAGGAGGAGGATGTAGAAGAAGACATGAAACACAAGAGAAGGAATAGGACGTGAACACCATCCAGGTTCATCCAACTGTTCCAGTCTGACCCTTGTAGGGAGGATGGGCAGCAGGAACTGAACCTGCCCAAGAGCAGGGAACTCGGAGAACTCAGATCCCCTGGAGTTTGGGGCATTTCTTTTTCTCTGTTGTGTAATTTTTAAAAAGATCTTATACCTGTTTTTAAAACCTTGCCATATTGTTTTGGCATATCTAAGAATGCAGAAAATGGAGATGGCTCTGCCTCAGGCGGGGGTCCTCCCATCCGTCTCCGCCTCCACCACTCAGACACATCCCTTGGACCACCTATGAGGACACTGCTGCTGCAGTGTCTGATTCCCCCCGGGGCAGCAGCATCCTGCTGGAGCACTGATTTTCAACCTTCTCCACCTAGGAGCACACACAAACGAACTACTAAAATTCTGTGGCACACTAAAACATATATATTTTTTTGCTGATGTAGTAAAAAGATAGGTATAATTTTGACTCATTCACACCGGACAACTATTGTTGTGTTGGCTGTTGTCATTTTTTTATTTGGCAGTCTAAGGGAAAAGAGGTCAGTGCCCCTGACTAAATAGCCGGGTGTGGCATGTTTCAAAAATTCTTGTGGCACACCAGTTGAAAATCGCTGTTCTAGAGTCATTAAGTCTCCTGCTGGTTCAACACCTCCTCCAAACAGGTGCTCTCCTGAGGCTGCCGAGATGCATGAATCCCCGTCGGTGGATGTGCACTGAGCTGTCTTGTTACATCTGGGATAATTTCGTTACACTCAGGCAGTGCTACACCAGCTCACAACCACTTAGACGTACTTCCAAGCACCTCACAGCACATTATTTTGATACTGAACCTATGTGAGAACGCACAAGGCAGGTAAGGGACTTGGCACCATCCCATTTTCCAGGGTAGACAGCTGCCTTCCAGGGAGCTAGCTGACATGGTGAAAGTCCCACTATTTCTCTCTCTTTTTTCATTTTGACTATTTTCATCTTTTTCTAGTTATTTCACCCTTTTGCTTTGGATGCTTCATTTTGCCCCTAAATTGATTTAAAGCAGATGACATTTCCTTCCATACAGCAAAGGCATTAGTATTTGTTTAATGTATTTTTATATTTCTCTTCACAGGTGTGAGGTTGTGACTTTATGGCAATGGGACCAATTTCCACAAGTCACAAGAATCCATCAAGCGCACTTCTGCAGTCGGTGTCATGGATCTGCCCAGTCTGTCCGCCTCCTCTTAGGGGCAGGTGTCATCTCCTCGTTATCATTGTCTCTTTTTCCTAAGCACCTTCAATCTCTCCTGTCTAGGAGCTATTTTCTCTTATGGTCTTCTCCCCTGAAACGACTGGCTCAGTTTTCACCTGTTTCCCATTCAAAGATTCCTAAGGATTGGTGGAGAGCAATACCTGCCTGCCTTCATCACACCTTCTCTCCCACCCTCAGGTGTGTGCTCACAGTCCAGTGGAGCCCCAGCCCCCAGCAAATGCTTTGTTCCTTATACTTCATTCTCCTTAGAGCCTCTGCATGTTCTCTGAATGCTCTCCTTCTTCGGATATGTCTTTTGCCCTGGGTCTTTAGGACACTTCTGTATCTCGCTCCTTTCCCACCTCTCTGATCTCCTGTGTACTCTCTAGCTCTTTCCTGCCTTCTGCCTCCCAGGGGTTAGATTTTAACCTCTGCTCTTCCCTCTTCTCACCCCTGCCTATACACAACAGCTTTACTTTTTCATTTATTCAAATGTATTTATGTTTATTGAGTTTACTAATACTCAGTACCACTTACTAGGAATACTGAGTCCTGCTATGTCCCAGATGCCTTTCTAGGCCCTCAGTCTGGCGAGGGAGTGGGGTGGGGGGCCAGGGCAGTGGATAGGATCAAGCTGCTGTTCTTTGCGGGGAGACAGACTGGGAACAAGTAAACAGACATATTCGAATTTTGGGGAGTGGTATTATGAAGTAAGTCAAAAAGAGTGATGGGATAGAGAGTGCAGGGGGCTATGACCCAATCTTAGGGCAGTCAGGGAAGGCTCCTCATAGGAGGTGACATGTGAGCTGAGCCCCAAGTGATAAGGAAGCCATGGGCATCTCTACAGGATGAGGATTTGAGGAGTGGAGCATAAATGACATCTATACACTTGACTCCACACTCAAGGCCACAATATGTAACTTTTAAAGAGCTCTCTTTCCCTCCCTCCTACTCCCTCCTGGCTATGACCACTATCACTGCAGGTACGCTTGTCTGCAGCCAAAGTCATCGCTCCCACACAAATTGGCTGTCCCTCTGCCTGGCTTCTGCAGCTCTCCTCTTAGTAACAGGCTGAAATGTGAGAGACACCCTCTTTCTGACATTTGGCATCCCTAGTGTCCTTTCTGTGCCTGCACCCTCCACCTTTAATGCAGCTCCCTGTTGCCAGGTTCTTGCCTACACTATTCATCCCATGACCCACAGGGAGATGCATACCTACCATTTAGTGCCGCCTTACACTGTTACAGGCACCTGTTCAATACTTCCCAGACACAGGCTCGTACTATCTGCAAGCCAGTATCAACGGCTCTGTTTTACACATGGAGAAACTGAGGTTTGGTATTCCCGCCTCGATCACAACCTTCACTCTACCATTTCTTTTCTTTTACTTAAAACCCACAAAATCTCCATGAAAAATATCATATTTCCTAGCCTGATAAACAAGGCCCCAAACTGAACCACAACTCTCCCATTCCCTCCAACATGAGATCTCTGACCCTGATCATCATTAAATCAATTTTGCTATTGCCCATCACATTTTCTCAAACTGGCCACCGTGTCTGAAATATCTTGCTCTTTTCTGTTTGTCTGTTCAAATCTTGCTTAATCTTTGCTTTTCTCCTCAGTGATGTGTTCTCCATTCCCTTAGGTCAAAAAAACCCCACACTGGTTATTATTTTGGTATCAGTTTTGTTGGCTTTTGATCATGCATAAGTTTTCTCTTAACCCTGAGCATACCTGTTTTGCAGCAGAGAGTGGTGGCTGAGAACGTGAACTCCGGGCGCGGGCGCGATCCCAGATCTGCCCCTGAGTGGCTACATGATCTGTGGAGTTCCGTTTCCTCATCTACAAACTGGAGCTGATGATAATAGTGCGTACTTCACAGTGTTGTTTGAAGCTTAAATGAATAAATGCACACAAGCCTGCAGTAAGCCCGGCACGTGGAACACATTCCATAAACGTGAGTTGGTTGAATCCCAGCTCAGCATGGTATTTTGGGAATATTGTGGCCTCGGTGGATATCCTTTCAAAGTTGACTCATTCAAATCAGTAAATGTGTCCATAACAGTCTTCTAACTACTATGAGTACAGGGAAAAGTACCTATGTAAGAGCAGAGGAGGAGACCAGATTTATCACCTATTAGTTGTGAAAGAAGTGTGATATTGGAGCGGGGATTGTGGAGTCTAACTGCCTGGGTTCAAATCCTGACACTTTATCTCTGTGTTACTTGGTTTTAGCATCTGAAAAATGGGGATGGTAGTATTATTTGCTTTAGAAAGTTCTTCAGATAAAGATAATGAATGTAAAATAGTTAATACTAAACAAATGTTGGCCCTTGATATTACTGTGTGTTATTGTTGATCTAGCTCTGTGCAAGTCTCTGACAGGAGCACAAATGTCCAGAGGAAAGGGTCACAGATCAGATTTGATGAAAATCAGGAGGAAGAAAATAATTAGAACATGAGCCTTAAAGCTTCTGGAGGATTCCAGAGGGTTCTAGAGGACTCCAGAGGACTCTGGGCACCTGGGAAAAGTTGGGGGTGGCTGTAGGAGGAGCCAAGGAATCTCTCAGGGCCATTCACATGCCTGATTCATAGAGCTTTCCTGAACAGGGTTACACTTAAATGGGTGGAGTGGCCTTGGACAATGAGGTTGTTCTCCACTCCACCTTGTTTCTCAATTTCCACATTCAGCTGGGAAAACAGACCCGGGCTCTCCTCAGAGAGCTGAACCCTCTCTCAGGTCTCTCCTTTCTCCATATGCCTCCCACCCCACCTGTCCCTCCCGCCTTGTACAAATTCATAGTTCAAGTTTCTTGCTCAGCTGACTGCCAATCTCCTGAAATCTTCATTGCCTCTAGCCATGCTTCTGTAATCAGCTCTAAATTTGAGCAAAGTTAACGTGCTTGAAAAACATGACTACAAGCAAGAACCATATGAAAATACTGAAACTGTGAACCACCGCACCACATCTCCAGACTATTAACAACCTCTTGCTGCTACACTCTCATTTCAATGACGTGGAAACAAGAAGAGGCAAAGGTAAAAATTTAAGTAGATGAAAGATGATAACATGGAGCCATAAATTCCAGATGAGTCCACCGAAAACAATGCATCTCAAATTGCCTCATCCTCTTTATTCCCCTCCTCCCATTTTACACAACAGTTCCAAAGTATAATATATAACACTTTCAGGACCTGGGGAAGCTCAAAAAGGAGACAAGACAACTTAATGGAGCAACATGCTGGTGCTTTAAATATTTCAGAAGTGATGCCACTATCAGAGCCCTACTCTAAAATCTCCAGGGCAACCACATCACTAAGTGGAACTCCAGCTGTATTTGTAGGTATTGGCTCACCACTCAGCCTTGGTAATACAAGGTCTGTCCAGAAAAAGTCCATCCATTGTTAATATAATGAGAATGGTTTGCATGACATTCATGTAACCTGGCAGTCAAGGAGAGTGGACTGAAATGCACATGCTTGAGCAATGACAACTTCACCGTACTAGTCAGTGGGGGCTAGTTGAGTAAGCATGTGTACTGTGTGGTCATTGCATTCAAAATGACTGAATGAGTGGAAAAATGAATGTGCATCAAATTTTGCATTAAGCTTGAACATTCCTCTGCAGAAACTATTTGGATGATTCAGAAGGCCACAGCTATGGGTAACTGGTGATTAGCAGCTTCATCATGACAATGCACCCACTCATGCATCATGTCTTGTGAAGAGATTTTTGGTGACATCACCCAGGTCACTCAGCCCCCTACAGCCCAGATTTGGCACCCTGAGACTTTTGGCTTTTCCTGAAACTAAAATACCTTTAAAAGGGAAGAGATTTTAGACCATCAATGAGATTCAGGAAAATATGACGGGGCAGCTGATGGTAATTGAGAGATCTGTGTGAGGTTTCAAGGTGTCTATTTTGAAGGCGACTGAGGCATCATTGTCCTATGTACAATGTTTCCTGTATCTTGTATCTTTTTCAATAAATGTCTGTATTTTTTATATTACATGGCTGGATAGCTTCTGGACAGACCTTGTGTACAGCATTAAGTTTCTCTCACCATACTCCATGTTTAACTTAGCTGAGCTTCCCTGCCAGATGGTAAGTTCCCTTAGGTCAGAGACTATCGGCTCAAGGGATTTATTTTCTTGTTCTGGCTCTACTGCCCATTGGTTTTGTAACCTTGGAGAAACTTAATTTTTATCTCAGTTTCCCTGTTTCTCTCATAGAGATTGAATTATATCAGTCAGCCCTGGTGAGCAACAGAGTTCTTTAAAAGTTCATCCAAAAAAGTTCATTCATCTATGCATTCAGATTGATGAATCCATAGCAGCTTATTATTTTCTCTATCCACAGATATTTCATATAGTTACGATTTTGTGGGGATCATAAACTTTTGGTTTATAAAGGTCCCTTATCCACATAGCAAAACATTAGATAACATTTTCTCTGAGAGCCTTTGCTGCTCTAACATTTAGTAATCCCTTTATATTGGGTTGGCCAAAAAGTTCATTTGGTTTTTCCCATAAGATGTCTCTAGAGGCACCTACTTGTCTTTAACTTCACACAAAACAATTTTATTAGATTGTATTGTGACAGCTGTCATATCAGCATGTATTTTAAAAAATACTTATCAAAATTGGTGAATTTTTATGTAGCCATTTTAATATTGAATATGGAAGAAAATATACAGCATTATTGGCATATTCTGTTTCATTATATCAAGGAAGGTAAATACAACTGAAATGCAAAAAAAAATGTTTTGTGCAGTGTATAGGGAAGGTGCTATGACTGATCAAACATGTCAAAAGTGGTTTGCAAAAATATCAACAAAGATATTGTGGCACTGAGCAATGCCCCAGATGAAATGGACTTAACTGAAATATATAGAGCCCTTCATCCCAAAGAAGAAAAATACACATTCTTTTCAAATGTACGTGGGACATTTTCAAAGATAGAACACATGATAGGACATAAAACAAGCCTCAACAAATTCAAGAAAATTGAAATCATACCAAGCATTTTCTCTGACCATAAGAGACTGAAACTAGAAACCAAACTCAAGGAAAAACCCCCCAAATACTCAAAATCATGGAGACTGAATAGCATGCTATTAAACAATGAATGGGTCAGGAATGAGATTAGGAAAGAAATCAAAAAGTTTCTGGAAACAAATGAAAATGAACTCACAACAATCCAAAACTTATGGGACACAGAGAAGGCAGTCCTGAGAGGGAAGTTCATAGTGATACAGGCCTACCTAAAAAAGAAACATTTCAAATAAGCGACCTAACCCTACGCCTATAAGAACTTGAGGAACAGCAATAAAGACAGCCCAAAGCAAGTACAAGGAAGGAAATAACCAACATCGGAGCAGAATTAAATGACATATAGACTAAAAGCACAATTCTAAGGATCATTGAATCCATGAGCTGGTTCTTTAAAAAGATAAACAAAATTGACAAGCCTTTAAGCAGACCCATCAAGAGAAAAAGAGAGAGGACCCAAATAAACACAATCAGAAATGAAAGAGGAGAGATTACAACTGATACCACAGAAATACTATGTAAGAAATTACTATGTATTGTAAGAAAATTACTATGGATTGTAAGAAATTACTATGAAGGACTATATGCCAAGAAATATGAAAACCTAGATGAAATGGACAAATTTCTAGAAAAATATAATCTTCCAAAACTCAATGAAGAAGAAACAGAAAGCCTGAACAGACAAATAACATCTGATGAAATTGAAACAGTAACCAAAAAGCTTCAGACATGCAAAAGCCCTGGACCAGATGGTTTCACAGGAGAATTCTACAAAGCATTTAAGGGAGAGCTAACCCCCATCCTTCACAGATTATTTCAGAAAAGTCAAGAAGATGGAAGATTCCCAAACTCTTTTTATGAAGCCAACATCATCCTAATCCCAAAACCAGATAAAGACATAACAAAGAAAGAAAACTTCAGGTCAATATCGCTGATGAATATAGATGCTAAAATCCTCAAAACAATGTTGGCAAACCACATCCAGCAATACCTTAAAAAGATCATATACCATGATCCAGTGGAATTCATCCCAGGGATACAAGGATGGTACAATATTCATAAATCAATAAACATAATACACCACATAAACAAAACAAGATAAAAATCACATGATCATATCAATAGATGCGGAAAAAGCATTTGATAAGGTATAGTACCTATACGATAAAAACACTCAGGCAGGTGGGAATAGAGGGAGCAGTCCTCAACATAATTAAGGCCATATATGAGATACCTACAGCCAACATCATACTCAATGAACAAAAACTTAGAGTTTTCCCACTAAGATCAGGAACAAGACAAAGTTGTCCACTTTCACCACTTCTATTCAACATAGTATTGGAAGTCCTAGCCACAGCAATTAGACAAGAAAAAGAAATAAAAGGCATCCAAATTGGAAAGGAGGAAGAAAAACTGTCATTGTTTGCAGATGACATGATAGTGGACATAGAAAATCCTATAGACTCCACCAAAAAACTACCTGACCTAATAAATGAATTTAGCAAAACAGCCAGATACAAAGTCAGTACTCAGAAATCAAAGGCATTCTTGTATAACAACAATGAAACATCAGAAACAGAAATCAGGAAAAAAAATCCCATTTGCTATATAGCAACAAGAAAAATAAAGTACCTAGGAATAAACCTAACCAAGGAGGTAAAAGATCTGTCCTCAGAAAACTACACAACACTGAAGAAAGAAATCAAGGAAGACACAAACACATGGAAACATATACCATGTTCATGGATTGGAAGAATTAACATCATCAAAATGTCCATACTACCCAAAGTGATTTATAGATTCAATGCAATCCCTATTAAAGTACCCATGACATATTTCACAGATATAGAAGAAACATTTCAGAAATTTATATGGAACCACAAATGACCCCGAATAGCTGCAGCAATTTTGAGAAAGAAGAACAAAGCAGGAGAGATCACAATACCTGATATCAAACTGTATTACAAGGTCACTGTAATGAAAACAGCCTGGTACTAGCATAAGAACAGACACATAGACCAATGGAACAGAAAAGAGAGCCCAGAAATAAACTCAAGTCTCTACAGTCAATTAATATTTGAAAAAGGAGGAAGAAGCATAAAATGGAGCAAAAATAGCCTCTTAAACAAATGGTGTTGGGAGATTTGGATAGCTACATGCAAAAAAATGAAACGCGATCACCAACTTACGCCATACACGAAAATAAACTCAAGATGGATAAAAGACTTAAATATAAGCCGTAACACCATAAAAGTCCTACAGGAAAACATTGGCAGGAAAATCTCAGACATTCCATGCAGCAACATCCTCACAGACATGTCCCCTAAAGCAAGGGACATAAAGGAAAGAATAAACAAATGGGACCTCATCAAAATAAAAAGCTTCTGCAAGGCTAAAGAAAACAGCACTAAAATACAAAGAGAACCAACAGTATGGGAAAACATATTTGCCAATGATACCTCAGACAAGGGCCTGATCTCCAAAATATATAAAGAACTCACATGACTGCACTCCAGGAAGACAAACAACCCAATAAAAAAATGGGCAAAGGACTTGAACAGACAGTTCTCCAAGGAAGACATACAGAGGGCCCAGAGACATATGAAAAGATGCTCAACATCACTAGCCATCAGAGAGATGTAAATTAAAACCACAATGAGATACCACGTCACACCAGTCAGAATGGCCAACATAAACAAATCAACAAACAAATGTTGGAGAGGATGTGGAGAAAAGGGACCCGTAGTACATTGTTGGTGGGAATGCAGACCAGTGCAGCCACTGTGGAAAACAGTATGGAATTTCCTCAGAAAACTAAAAGTGGATCTGCCTTTTGGCCCAGCAATTCCACTGCTGGAATTATACCCTAAGAGCCCTGAAACACCAATTCAAAAGAACCTATGCACCCCAGTGTTCATAGCAGCACAATTTATAATAGCCAAGTGTTGGAAGCAGCCTAAGTGCCCATCATCAAATGAGAGGATCAAAAAACTATGGTACATTTACACAATGGAATTCTACACAGTAGAGAGAAAGAAGGAGCTCCTACCCTTTGCAACAGCATGGATGGAACTGGAGAGCAGTATGCTAAGTGAAATAAGCCAGGCGGTGAGGGACAAATACCATATGATCTCACTTTTAAGTGGAACATAATCAAAAAAGAGCAAACAAAATATAACCAGAGACATTGAAGTTAAGAACAATCTAACAATAGCCAGAGGGGAGGGGGGAAGGGACAGTGGGGAGAAGGGTTTCAGGAACTACTATAAAGGACACATGGATAAAACCAAGGGGGAGGGTGGAAGCAAGGGAGGGAGGTGGGTTTTGCTGGGGTGGGGGGGAGGGGTGGGGAGAAAATGCAGACAACTGTAGTTGAACAATAAAATAATTTTTTAAAAATAAAAAAATAATTTTTAAAAAGTGGTTTGCAAAGTTTTGTACTGGAGATTTCTCATTGGAAGACACTCCATGGTTGGGTAGACCAGCTGAAATTGATAGTGATCAAATCGAGACATTAACTAAGAACACTCAACATTATACCATGTGAGAAATGGCCAACACACTCAAAATATCCAAACAATAAAGTTATTAGTGAAAATGAAAAACGTGTCTTTTATTTTATGGAAAAAACCAAAACAGACTCTTTGGCCAACACAGTATAATAATTATTAATTAAAGGTCTCCCTCATAGACACTGCTAAGTGATCCAATATCATAGGTAAAAAAGTATGATTTAAGCTCTGGCTCAGTGGCTCAGTTGGTTGGAGCGTTGTCCCATACACCAAAAGGTTCAGGCTTCAATTCCTTGTCAGGGCACATACCTAGGTTGTAGATTTGATCCCTGGTTGGGGTGTGTGCAGGAGGCAACTGATCGATGTTTCTCTCTCTACCTCCCTCCCTCTCTCTCTCAAATCAATAAATGTATCCTTGGGTGAAGATTTAAAAAAAAAGTATGATTTTGTCCTTAAGAAGCAATGGACACTAAAAAACAACTACAGTTCAACACAATCTGAGTAGGAAACACGTATTTATGACTTTGTAAATTTGAGATGAGTGTATCACTTGATCTGTCTGCACTGTAAAATAGATACTCTGAATGTCTTCATTTGCGGAAGGATAGTAAATGAGCCCAGGTGGAAAAAAACTCCATCTGACTCCAAACCCTGGGTTCTTGACACTAAACCAAAACTGTTCAGATGAAGGGGGTATGTAGGGCAGTGGGAGAGCTGGTGGAAGAAGGGAGGTTTGGAGGGAGGAGGGGAAAGTGTCACAGGATGGTGATGGAAGAGACATCTGACAAATGGGGAGCAGTTTGCCAGGTAGACAAGCAAGAAACTCATGCCAAGAAAAAGTAAGGGCAAAGCCACACAAGTGAGGAGCCCCAGCGCACACCCAGGGAAGATTCAGAGTTCTTGTGCTGAAACAGGACGATGGGGCATGGAGAAGGCTGAGGAGTAAAGGGCTAGACCTTAGGACTGTATGCATTCCAGTTCTTCTGCATACTGGATGGTCTGGTATAGATGCTCTCCTTGGTTGATTAGAACTCAATGGCTTGCATTATTCAATTATGCAGTGTTTCCCAGTATAATCTTCTGGGTGATGCATGATCTTTAAAACTACCTTCACCCTAAACTGACATCCAAGCCTTGTGATCATATACTGAATTCCAGCAGGAAACAGCCTCCTGTACCTCAGACACGACACATCACAGGCACGGCAGCCACACCACAGCCCTGCGTGCAGCCTCTTTACTGCAGCCTGTCGAAGGCTTGGTGTGTGCACTGGCAGCTTCGCTGTGAGCCTTGCCTGTGGGTGCTGCAGGTCAGGGGCTTTTTTTTTTTTCTTGATATGAATTTTGTAACAAGCGGTTCTGAGGCTTTGAAAGATCCCTCTAGTCCTACTGTACAGATTAAGTATTTGCATGCTTGGCCTTGCAGATTTCTGTCTCCCCTGAGAAGACAGTGATGTGTTTTCATTCCTACAGGCAGGAATAAGCTAAAGCTTAGATGATTACTTTCTCACCAAAGCAGAATTGTACCTCTGAAGTTTACTAGCTGTGTGACCTTGGATAAGTCTCTTATCTGCTCCTTATTATTTCAGTTTTCTCATCTTTAATACAGGAATAATAATGATATAATATGAATATTGTTACTATTGTAAACAACACATCATTGGTTACAAAACTACATGTTACAAAATGAATATATGCCTTCAGTTAGAATGGTGCCAGGCAACTGTTAGAAGCATTTAATGTTTGTATCTTGTATAGTGAGGCCCTGTTAAAAGTATGAGTGAAATCCAGCCTTCAGTGTGCTCACTAAGCCATGTGCTGTATGGAAAGGCACCTTTTCCTAATTGGCATAAAGACACTGGATGGGCCGGCAGCATGCCTGCTTGTAGAGGTCATGAATTTGCCCTTATCTGCCCTCACCCCTTTGCTCTCTCTATATTGTGATCGTTGAGAAATATTTGAGAAACAGATATTGAAAACTGAAACCGAAAAGCTTCATTATATTGGTTATAAAGCATTCCCCATCTTCCCATTTGTGTTCGTAACACCCCTAGTTTTATTGTACAATAACATTTGGCCAAGAGACACACGGTGGAGCAGCCATTCTTGACTGTGCCGGGCAGAGTCCCTGGTCCTGCTCCTTGTTCACCTCCACACACAATGGTAGCCCTTCACCGGCAACGCTTAGGCAACAGCCACTGTTGCCATGTGGTCACATTTGGTTCCTTTAGTCCTTCTCAGAAAAGCACGAAACACGTGGACAATGTGAGCCCAGATTATCTAGCAATTTCTTCATTGATTTACAGTAACTAAAAATCTCCAGTGCTTTACATGAGCTCATACAAATTTCCACAATAGTGATTTCTAATGTTAGCCTCAAAACCAGAATAGCAACTGAACAACACTGGGGTTATACTGGTAGGTCAAATTGGGCAGTTTTCATTACTGTTATGTTAAGAATGAAGTACTACATGCATGATTTTTATTCATAGGAGCAGTAGAAAACATTGAAGGGAGCCCTAATTTGCAATCAGAAGGCTGAGCTTGACTCTTGCCTCTGGATTTACCCTGGGGCACATCTACTGAATTCTGCTCTTACAGCTAGAACGGGCCTTAGTGTCATAATGCAGACATTGAAAAGGTGAGTTTAAGTGACTTGTCAAACTCTAAATGGCAGAGTGGGGACCCTTACTCACCCTTGGCTCCTGGACCAGGGCTGTAGGGGACCCATACCTATTGGAGTCATGATGTGGGATAGATGACTTTTCCAGATCAATTGTAACATACATTCTACTGAACACATTAAATGTAAAGTCCACGTATAAAGTTTCCATGGTAATTCAGTCCTCATGTTTCTGGGTCATGTGGAGTTAACTCATCTAAATGTTATTCTTTTGAGAGCTATTGATGTTCAAAGTTCCCTATAAGCTTGGTTCTTTACTTAAGTCTTTTCTTTTATTGGGGGGGCAGTGTAGAAATAAGAAGGTTTTTTTTCAACTAAGAAAATACATATTTGAATGCCGGAAAATTAAAAATTTTTTTTCAGATAATACCTGCCAAATCTGGGTTAGTTCTAATTCTTTATTTAAAAATAAAGGGGAGGAAAGGGGTTGTTCCCAACGCCAACCCTCATAATTGTAAGCTGAAATAAACAAAGAATATCTTGAGTCATTTGAGTGAGTGTTCTTATTTTACTGTAATGCTATGAGGATTTTGGAATGGGATAGCTGGAAATCAGCATTATTATTATATTTCCTATGAGTCAAGGTAGAGACCTACCAGATTTGCTCCTTTTATGTTTTATGAGAAGTCCTTCAGTGTGGTATTACATTTGATCACTAAATTATTGCAACTAACACAGGGGTGCTGCCGGTGGGTGGCTGAGTGGGGATGAAGTGCCTGGATGAGCCTCTGTGGCCGACACCTAAGTGATCTTTAGCTAAAAGGAACAGAGATAGACATGCTCTAAGGATGGATGCAGAGCATGTGGATCACAGTATACGCCTTGTTTTGAGGAATAAGAAAGATGTGATTAACGGCCATTTGGCATTTATAAAATGGTTCTTCTAGCCCTGGCCAATAGCCTGGCCAAGTAGCTCAGTTGGTTGGAGCATAGTCCTGTATACCGTAAGGTTGTGAGTTCGATCCCCGGTTGGGAGGGAGCATGTATGGGAAGCAACTGATCCATGTTTCTCTCTCTCTCTCTCCCTCTCTCTCCCTCCTTCCCCCTTCTCTCTAAAAAATCAGTAAGCATATCCTCAAGTGAGGATTAAGAGAAAAACTGTTCTTCTAAACACTTAAACTAGTTAGTAAAAGAAACAAGACTTTGAATCTCCATGCACCTTAGTAAGACAGGTTGTCTCCAGAAACAAGTTCCGCAATCTCCATGTTCTCAACTCGCAGACTCTCAAATTCTTTCTCAGATGCAATTCTCCACACCATTCTGGAAGAACCAATCATGAGAACCCAGATTCTCTACATCTTTGCCACTCAAAGCATGCCAAGCTGTCTAGCAGCAGTGGCATCACCTGGGAACTTCTTAGAAATTCAGAGAAATAGGCCCACTCAGACCTATGGAATCAGAATCTGTTCAAGTAAGATCCCTGTGATTTATACATACATTAAAGTTTCCAAAATACTGTCCTAGAGCAGAGCTGAGCAAACTTCTTTTTCTGCACAGGACCAGATTGTATGTACCTCAGGCTTTGCATATGCTTAGTCTCTGTTGCAAATACCCAACTCTGCCATTGTAATACAACAGCAGCCATAGACCATCTGTAAACACATGGGCAAGGCTGTGCTCCAATAAGTATTGTTTACAACACCAGGTGGAGGCTGAATTTGGCATGTGGGGCTGAGAGTCACAGCCATATGTTGTTACTGTTACAAGCAGAAAACCAAGCTCCGTCCCTTATGTCCTCTGCCCCTTTATACTCCTCTGCCTTTGATCATTCACTTCTCTTCTTAAATATTGCTTCCTTTTCTCTTGATCCCAATCCCTTCATTGCCTGGGAAATCCCTAATGTTTAACTGCTTATTTTACCATCACCTGTTCTCTAGGCTTCCTGTTCTGTGCTTCATCAGAATTAATTGAATCTTCTGTTTGAAAAGCTCTTTACATGAACATCTAATGCAGTGCTTGTGCTTAACATTGATACTCTTTCTCTTCCACTAACTTCCAAGCTATCTAAAGTCTCTGCAGGTACTTATTTGTTTACATGTCTTTCTTGAGAGAAGGTACTGTGTTTTGTTTCTGTTTGCATATCTGCAGCCCAGCACAGTGACACAGTGTATACTGAATAAATGTTATCATCTCTGATGTAAACTGGACTTACTTGAAGAAATGTATTTAGAATAAAAGAGGAAAATGGGCCTAGAAGAGCTGCAGAAACATGGAAGTGCCAGGTGCTGAAAACACAAAGATTTGGTCTGTGTTCACCTTGAGGGGGATAAGCTTGGGCACAGGGTGTGAAGAACTGTAGTGAAGAATGAGAATGATGAAGGCTTTCTGGGGCATCTTGATGATACAGGGAAGAAGCTGAGCTGTAAGAGTCATGGTATTGAAACAAGTTGGGCTCCCAATGCATTAATGTTTAATAGGGGACTCTCCTTTTCAGGGATGAAATACATACACCCTGCATTGTTCTACTTTTCCCCTTGTACCAAAATATCGGCCGAATTGATAATTAAGACTTTGCTTTATGTACATGAAATTAGAGAGAAAAGTGAAAAGTAGGGGTATGTGCATGTGTGGGTATGTATATGCATGTGTGTGTACCACCCTTTTCTTAATCTTTTTACTATGGAGATTTTCAAACATCCAGTAAGGGTGGAGTTAATAGTACAAAAGAATTCCTACATAGCCTTGGCTGATGTGGCTCAGTTGGTTGGAGTGTTGTCCCATGAGCAGAAAGGTCAGGGGTTTGATTCCCAGTCAGGGCACATGTCTAGGTCACGGGTTTGACCCCTGGTTGGGGTGCATACAGGAGGCAACTGGTCAATGTTTCTCTCTCATATTAATGTTTCTTTTTCTCTCTCTTTCCCTCCCTTTCCCTCTCTAAAATCAATAAGGATATCCTCAGGTGAGGATTAAAAAAATTCCCATGTATCCATCATCTGCTTTTAATAATATTTTTCAAGCTTTGTCCATTCCTCTACCAAAACCAAACAAACAAATACCTTAGGATATTTAAAAACAACTTATCTTGTCAAATATCACTAATAAATACTGTACTATGCACATTTAACAGATACAAAGTTTTCTTTTAATGTACCATAATACCCTCTGTATTATGAGGATGGGGTTGGGAAGCTTTCATGTACTCAGAAGGGCAGACTCCAGCATGCACAGGAAGAGACAGAGAAGGAGAGTGCACTTGGGTGTGTGCACGTGTGCAACTATGGATGTGCCTGCTGTAGACCCTTTGGATACAATTCCCGAGGAATCAGACTGCGGTGGGTTTTTTTAATCCTCACCTGTGAATATGTTGATTTGAGAGTGAGCGAGCGAGCGAGAGACAGAGAGACAGAGACAGAGACACACATTTCTCTGAAATGAGCACGTCAAAGAGTCTCTTTGAATTGACAGAGCAGTGTGTTGCTACACCTACACACACTGCCACAGTCCCTGACATTTTATTGCAGAAAGTGGTCATGTTTTCTCTAAGCCAACTAGGGATTGTGTTGATGCATCAGAAGATTTGGAGTTTTATTTTACCGTGTCAGCTACAGGGATCACTCAGCCAGCTAATTTGCTTCCCCTCTTTCATTCTAGCCAACAAAATATACTGTTACTAGCACTTTGCCAGATGCTGTAGGAGCATATAAATTATCAAATGATAAAAGAAGGTCATATAAGGTCATGTCTTATTCACCTTATAACCCTAGCACTGCACCCAAGTTCATCACCTTTACAAGCTTGGGGTGGGGGCGGCAAGATATACACAAGTGCATAAACTTTAAAAATAATATGTGCTAAGTACTCCAAGAGTGAGAAGATGGAGAGAGAAATTCTGACTCAAAGGGATTCATGCAGGTGGTAAAATGTCAAGAATCAAGAGTACGGAGGGCACTGAGTACGTATTAACAAAGGCACCATGGTCGGCAGGACAGAGGATGGGTTTGCTGCATAGTGAGAAGTCCAGTTTATTTAGAACATGAGATGTAGAGCTAAATTTCAGGTAGAGTTACAGTGGGTAGGAGGTAGAGCTGGACCATCAGGTAAAATTGCAGTAAGGTCATAACTGTGATACAAAAACAGGAGGTAGAGCTAAACAAGAAGGCAGGGAGGGGTTCAGGGGATTGCAGATGGGCTGGACCATCAGGGAGAGGCACAAAGAATTGAGACAGGGCTGGACTATTAGGTAAAGATCTAGGGAATATGAGATAGGACTGAACTATTAGGTTCATGGTTTAGGGATGGGACATAGGGCTGATCTTGTAGGTGGAGATAGATGATGGAAGGACCTGAATGTCATATTGAATTTGTTCCTCATTCTCCATGTCCCGGAGAATGTCCTCTGTCAGTTCAAGGCTGGGAATCTATCAGGACTTTATGAGTCTCTCTCATGGCTCAGGGTTATCATACCTGAAGCACAATCATAGTCCTGAGGTGGATGCAGGTTAGAAGAAAGATGTGGATAGAAGCAGGAGGGGGCTTCAGATGAAGAAGGGAGTATGCTGGACCCTTGCTATTGATTATAAGTGAATTTATGTGGGCAAGTAACCCAAGACCTGGGACTTAATAGTGAGAAAGCTTTAGGCTGCTCTATAAGAGTTTATATAAACTTTATAGAAACTCTCTGAAAGAGTTTATAGAAACTCTCTATAAGAATTTCTACAAGGTGGATCTATAGATAAAAATGAAGTTCCTGGCTTTTGGTGAAGTAAGTCCTGGAAGATATTAATTTCTCATTGTTCTAAATTAATAGAATGCCTGCCTAAGGTCTGGGTTCCAGACATGTCTTACATGGTCCTTAGGTGCACAAACTGTTTCTGATTCTCCATGATCCTCTGGGGAAAGGCCAGGACATAGGCCTTTTGCTATTTCATGGTGGTAAGAAAGCATTTGACAGCTTTCCTCTCCCTGCCACCCTCACCCTCTCCCTGCTCTCTTTCTTCCTCTCTCTTCCACTTTGTGTTTCTATTCAGTATATCTGTTATCTGCCCCTAGTGCTATTTTGGTGAAAACTGATGAGAAGGTCTTGATCCACATGTCTTGATAGATTGCAGGTTGTCTCCCACCCCCTCCTTGCTTCACGTATCTTGTCTCCCATTTCTCTATTGAGTTTGCCACCTCTAATAAAATGTCTTTTCATGCAAAATATATCTTTAGAGTATGGGTTCAGATAGCATTATGAAACACAAGAAAGAAAAAAGATGGTTATTACTCCTTAAGGTATTGTAGAGGCGGGTTCTCTACATGCACTGGTTAGTACGTGGATTTCTTATTCCCACCAAATACGTTACGGGAGATGCAAACATTAATAGGTGTGGATGTATGGCAATGTAAGTCTGCAAACACAGAGGCCTTGGGATACAGACTGTCCCATCCCTTCACCCACACATCAGTCGTGGATCAGCTCTTCCCTCACCCTTCCTTTTTTTCCTCTAATATTCTGGTTAAATCAAGCAAGAAACAGAAGGAGGGGCAAACCCCCAAATTTGTACATCTATCCTTCCCCACTTGCAATCCAGGTTGCTATGACTCTAAAACTTAGTCTTGATATTGTTGGTAAGTTCATATTTTGTGAAGAGCTGCTACGTGCCAGGTGTCGGTGCTGTGATAATGTGCTGGGCCTCTCAAGTCAGGTTGCTGGGGTTCAAATTCTCACTCTTCCATTTACTAGTAACTTGTTGCACATTGAATTTATTAACCTCTGGGACCAATCAGTTGCTTTCTCTGTACCCCAGTCTCCAGGTAGGTATTGTTTTTTCCAGATCACAACGAGCCTAGTGAAGTTCAGTTTTCCTCTAGACCCTTGAAGCGGGAGGAATGCACACAAAGACCCTAGCAGATAAGAAAGGTGGAGGCTGCATTACAGTCAGAGAGGTGCACAGGGGTCAGGTGACCTCAGAACACAAGAAACCAGGGGGTTCCAATACAAATTACCAGGCCGGTGGTCAAAAGGGAGCCCTTGCCCAAGAATATTGCAAGACCTTTGTTTTTGGGAACCTGATTTTTTTCACCAGTGTCTAAAGCAGTTTACTAGTCTTGCAAACTACACTGTCTGTTGTTAACTATGTGCGTCCTGACAGACCATGATATTCAGGTTCGGTGCCTCCTTCTCGTTTGCATCCTGTCTACTTTGCCCAGAAGGTCTGTCCCCATAGAGGTCATCTGTCATCCTCAGAAGAGAGGACATTTAGGTCCAGTTCTTCCTCTGTCTCTCTCTCTTTATCTCTCTATATACAGTCATGCACTATTTAACAATAGGGATACATTATGAGATATGTATTGTTAGGCAATTTCATTATTGTGAAACCATCACAGAGTACAGTTACACAAACACAGATGGTACAGCCTACTACACACCTAAGCTATGTGGTATAGCCTATTGCTACTAGGCTACAAATCCATACAGCATGTTACTGTACTGAATACTGTAGGCAACTGTAACACAATGATAGGTATTTGCATATCTAAACAGGGAAAAGGTACAGGAAAATAAAGGTAAAAGTAGTACACCTGCAGAGAGTACTTGCCATAAGCGGATCTGGAAGCTTGCAGGACTGGAAGTTGCTTGGGGTGAGCCAGTGAAGGCCCAGGACATCGCTGTCCACCACTGTAGACTTTATAAGCACTGCACAGTTAGGCTACACTAAATTTATAAAACCACACGAGATGACAGCAAACATGAGAGAAACTGAGGCCATCAAGAGATGTGGTAAACACGAGATGTACGAGGCTGCTGCCTGCATAACATGACACACTACATTACAGCAAACGTTTTTTACAAGTAGAAAGAGTTTATTCTCTTGATAAAAAGTATAGAATAGTAAACACATAAACCAGTAACATACTTGTTTACCGTCAGTATCAAGTAGTATGTACTGCACATATATGTGCTATACTTTACACAGCTCAGCAGTGCAGTAGGTGTGCTCCCGCCCGCGCTGCTGCAGACACGTGACAAACGCTTTGCACTGTGACGTGGTGATGGCTGTGGCATCACTAGGCGATGGGCAGTTTTCAGCTCCATTATAATCTTATTGGATGACCATTGTGTGTGTGATCCGTCTTTGACCAAAACATCATTATGTTGAACATGAGTGTATCTTGATTTTCTCTCTGTTTCTTTCTGTCTCTGTCTCAGTACCTCTCTGTCTCTCTCTATTTCTTTCTATACATTTATGTCTTTCTCTTTTTCTGTCTTTTCTTTTTGTATCTACATGTCTCTCTCTTCTTTCTTTATCTCCATGTCAAAATCTCCAAAGTCTCTGTCTTTTTGTCTCCCTTTCTCCACTACCAGCTAAGCTCAAGACTTAGTACACACGACAGGCAATTGATGGGAGAGGGCAGGAGGAGAAATTAAAACGTTTTGCAAAGTGGAGCTCTATCCCAGTAACCCTTCCTCTGAAAGCTTTATTCTATCTCAACAACAGTGATCCTAGTTTGGCACCTGTGGGCTGGGCACTTGAGGGCCCCAGCATACAACTCTGCAGAAACACCTCTCACCTATTGTTGGTATTGCTTTTCAGTCACTAAAGCACAGTCTCTTCTCAGTGAGGCAATTTGCATAAATGTTTTTCAACAATAATTTTATTGTTGTTCAGTTACAGTTGTCTACATTGTCCCTTGATA
The DNA here is from genome assembly GCF_022682495.2 of Desmodus rotundus. Lineage (NCBI taxonomy): Eukaryota > Metazoa > Chordata > Mammalia > Chiroptera > Phyllostomidae > Desmodus > Desmodus rotundus. The sequence continues at coordinate 79,817,579 of NC_071389.1, forward strand.
CTCCCTCCCCAATCCAGCAAAACCCATCTCCCCCCCTTGCTTCTATCCTCCCCCCTCCCCATGATGGTTGTGTCCATGTGTCTCTCATAGTAGTTCCTGAAAATCCTTCCCCTCATTATCCCCTTCCACCTCCCCTCTGGTTACTGTCAGTTTGTTCTTAATTTCTATGTCTCTGGTTATATTTTGCTTGCTTTGTTCTTTTGTTGATTATGTTCCAGTTAAAGTTAGGCACCCTTCAGAGGCTCCTTGACCTTTGTGAACATAAAAGCAACATTTGGTTCCATTATGGAGGAATATGCCTCCTCAATTACCCCCTCCCAACCTGCAAAAATGTGGCATGTGCGTGGGAGGAAAGAGGATTGAGCAGGCTGAGCCTTTTCGGCACCAATTCTTTCTCACAATAGCAGTGCTGGGCTGCGGGGGGGAAATTCTTGAAACTTTTTCATTCTTTTTGGGGGAGAGAGGGACTGACAAGAGAATTTCAGAGCTGCATGGAACAGATGTGGGCGGAGGGGTGGGGAGAGAGGAAGAGGCTAAAATAGCGCATGAGTGAAGTTTAAAATGCAACCAAAATATTTCTCTAACTTCTTTCCTTTACCTGGAAAAACTCAGGTCCTCTAATGCATGAAGTCTGCTTGCTTGTATCCCATTTGTTCTGGATGAGAGGAACTGAAAAGCTTTAAGTATGCATTCACAACCACCACCATCAGCTTGAATTACTTAGGTGCAGTGAACGTGTAAATTCTTTGGTCCTACTTATCATAAGGGGTCTTCCCCCAAACTGTTGCTTCGGCTGGGATTTGCTGGGTCCCATACCTATTCACAGATGATATAAAACATAATTGAAAGAGTTGTATATCTCTCGAGTCTATTTTAGTCAGAGAGTAACTCGGAGCCCCCTTCGGCTAGTCTTGTTGAAGGGTGCCTTTCCTAGGGTGAGAATAAAGGAAGGAAGACCAAAAAGTAAAGGATGGAACTAAGGGCCCAGATTTCATGTTCTTCCACTGGACTTCATTATTGGGTCATTTGCATTGCTGGGGAATAGAATCATAAGTTTTTATAGATGGAGGAAAATATTATATCAAACTTCCTATGCTAAAAATTGATCCCCCAAATTCAACAAGGCCAAAGATATCTGTGGGGAAAACGTAACAAGCTGTCTGAAAGTTAGAAAATCAAGAAGTTAAAACCTTTGGTTTTGTAGCTTTGCAAACTATAATATTTAACTCATACTTCTAGGCAAAGAATGAGGAAGCTTTCACAATGGCTCTTTATGACAGGTTAGGCTACTGAGCAACTAGCACACTGCCTGTAGGAATGGAGTACAAAGGTGCTCATTAGAGAGAGTGAAAAGACAGGCGAATTGAATTTGAAAAGAGCTTGAAGACAAGGAATTGTGTATGCACATGCGGACCCATTAAGCACTTGCATGGTATTTCACTAATAACCTCACACTGGAATCTAGGCAGACCCAGCAGGCATGAACTTGCTGGTATTTGTCAAATCAGTTTGTCAGTATGGAAGGATGATTTTTGCTCCCACGATACCACTATTGTCAAAGGATTTTACCAGTCTGAAGCAGCAAGGTTAGGATAAATAACACGATCAGTAGTCATTATCCTCCCTTCTCCCCAAAGTTCACAGGCAAGCACTCCTTCTGCTAGAGTGACCAATCTATCCTGGTTTGCCAGGGACAGTACCTGAGAGAACAGAGATGAGCTGTTCACCTGACCAACCACCTATTCTCCCCACCTTCTATTTCTTGCCCTTGGCCATCTCTCACTAGCATCAACATACCAAATTTAGTTGTGCAGATAAAGATGAATGAAGAATATTCAATCAAGAACACAAGGTAGAAAATCACGAACAAAGAATGCAATTGATTATAAAATGCTGGTCTATATAAATCAAATCTGACATCCTTTCCAGGGGTGTCCAAACTTTTGGCGTCTCTGGGCCACACTGGAAGAAGAAGAGTTGTCTTGGGCCACACATTAAACACACAAACACTAACAAAAACAAACAAAAAATCTCATGACATTTTAAGTAAATGTATGATTATGTGTTGGGCCGCATTCACAGCCATCCTGTGTATGGATGAAACCTACAGTGGAAACTGAGTCCTATGTGCTGGGCTGAGATCTCCATGTTATCTCATGATTTTTCATATGATCTTTTTTTCAAAAAGAACAAATTATCTGAAGGAATTATTACTTGGAATTTAAGTGTCAGTGTTGGAGTGTAATTTCTCTCTTAATTACATGGAGTTAGGAAGAGAATCACCAGCAGTATTGTTATCACCTGGGAACATGGGGGAATTTCTCAGGTCCCACCCAAGACCAACTAAATCAGAGTCTGGGGATGGGACTCAGCATTTGTGTCTGCGCAGCCCCTTCAGGCAACTCTCATGCATACAGCAAATATTTGAGAAACACTAGATTAACGTACCCACACCCTACCTTTCTTACTTGTGACTGACACTCAATGGATTAGTGAGACACACCCAAAGAATTCAGATATCCAGTCTAGCTTTTATATTATTCTATGTCGAGGACAGGCAATCAAGAATCTTGGATATCACAAACAACAGTAAATATTTTGCATGGTACAAGAATCATAATGCCTTAACATCATGCACGGCACTCAAACAATGCCATCCTCTCTGCTCCTCACTCAGCCTTGCCTATATTTGCTCACAAGTTAACCTCATAAATCATGAGTTGCTACAGTACCAGCCTTTGCTGTGAGCTGCTCTCAACACTTAGTTGTTTCTGCAGTTCTGCAGAGTCAACTGGAATTTTCATTTATTTTAGCATCACAGTGAAGATATTTTAATTTCAAAGCTCAAAAACATAACAACTACATTTTATGAAGGAGAGAAGCACCAAATCAATTATCATCCTATATTATAAGATGAAATCATGATTTTCCAAACCCAATTCTCTGAACATCATTTAAAAGGCACATTTATTTCCTAAGAATGCCCTACCAGGCTGTTTTCCTTTGGTCAGATCCAGCCTGAGGCTCTTGGCCTTTGAATGGAAAGAACTCATTCCAGACACTTTATAATTTCAAGGCATTGTCTTTTTTATTTTAGGTTAATAAAACAATGGTTGTTTTAATATGGCAGCATTATGGCATACATATCTGTATCCCTCCAAAGTTCATATGATGAAGCCCTAACCCCCAAGGCAATGGTGTTTGAGGTGGGGGGACTGTGGGAGTTAATCAGAGGAGATGAGATTATGAGGGTGGAACTCATGATGGGAGTAGTGCCTTATAAGGGGAGGAAGACCAGAGATCTCTCTTCCTCCACTGTGTGAGGACAGAGTGAGAAGGTGGCTGTCTTCCATCCAAGAGGAGAATTCTTACCAGGAACCAAATCTGCTAGCACCTATTTTGAACTTCCAGCCTCCAGTAGTGTGATAAATAAATGTCTGTTGTTTAAGCCACTTTGTCTGTGGTATTTTATTATAGCAGCCTGAGACAACTAATACACACAATATAGATTCCAACTTCATAGCTTCTCTATCTACACTATTGGTTAGCAAATGATGCTGACAATTACAAAATTTAGAGTTCATAAGTCCTTTTCATGGATTATTGCAAATACCCACTAAATGGTAAAAAACAGGTTCTGGGAGATAAAATGACTTGCTTCAGAACACGGCTGGGAAGGAGTGGTGCTAGGGTAGAACCCATGTCTTCTGAAGCAGAGATCATTGTTCTACCCACTATTGAAACAGTTGTTTTGATTACACAGTGGTCTTCTTGGTCAGCTCTGGATGTATCTATATAGAATCTGGTACAAGTTCATTTATATCCTAGCATGCTCTAATTAATTGGTAATAAAAAGTACACAGATGTATTCTTGGCCCCTAGAGGCCCCTCAATTGTTCTGACACATCAGACATAGTGGGACCTTCTAAATTTCTTTTCTTCCTTGTCCCAGACCCTGCTGACTGCAAAATGTACAGTGCTTTGTGACCCTGTGGTGTGTGATAATACAGCAGAAATGATGGTCTAGACATTGTTGGACTTCTCAACAGGTGAGTGATAATGAGTCACTAATGACTCTCCTCATATCTTGGACTTGAAAGGAGTGAGATGTGACTCTGGAACAACCAAGTATATGCCAGTGACTAAGGACAGCAGAGATAGGGTTGCTCTTTTCTCATAATCCCCCAGTTCTAGTGCTTTCCAACTGACTTGGACTGTGACTCCAGGGGTGTTCTTTCTTTCTGGTGTCTCAGTAGGATACCCCAAGCTCAAGGACAACCAGTTCTGGCTCCAGACCTCCACAGGGCTCACCAACATTGGCCAGTATTGTCAACTTAAACTGAATCTAGAAGTTCTCTCTCTGCCTGAACCTTATACTGCGGTTGGCTCTTTCATACTCAGTCCATACAGAAGTCTTTCTCTCCATTTTCTCTCCTTTCATTCATACCCTTATACTGCATTGGGATTCATGTCAGTCTCTCTTACTACAATATAAGCTTCTTGAAAGTCACAAATAATATCTGAGTCATCTATAGATTCCTCTCATTTTCACCTTCACCAGCATATAAATACTTGGCTTAATACTTAACATATATATGTAAATATGTAAACATTCTATATTAGTATAGATCATACACTAGTGTTGGGAACCGCCCTGCCTAGTTTCAGAAACTGTAACTCCTGGTGGCTGAGGCTGAGTAAAAAGACCTTGGGCCACAAGCCACTTAGGAGACAAAGCTTATCTTCCTTGTATGGGCACCACCTCTGCCCCCTTTCACCTCACCCTGCTTGGCCCCAGGTGGATGACTGGTTAGCCAATGATGGGTAAGATTCCTCAAAGGAGGGATGACCTAAGACAGGCACGGTCGTGAAGGGCCCTCAGGGAAGGACTAGGGGGGCTATAGAAAGAGGGGGTGGTGGACCCTCACCCCTCAGCTTTGACATAGCCTGAGTCCTCATTCTGTCTGCAAGAAGTCTCCTAATCTCTTGGCTGCCTTACTTCCCCTCCATGACTTAAGCCTGAAACAATGCTGGAGGTGGGTGAGGCCCTGTGCTGGAAAGGGCAGGTCCCCTAAGGCAATCAGGCCTAAGAAAGAATGCATAAAGTCCTATGAAACCTACTTTGCTAATGCCCTCAATTTAAATGATAAGGGCCCAAGAAGGAAATGAGTTTGTTTCCCCAAAGTTTTATGGCCCTTTAGCTATCTGACCCTGACTCTAAATAAGCCCTCAAAGTTCTTTGAATGTTATCTATTATTTGGTCATTTCTGCCTGACAATGATTGATGAGCTTTACGTATATGCTCTGTATTCCTATGCAAATTAAACTGAATAAAAGCCTGTCAAGGCAAAGGTCGGGGCACTCTCCTCTTGAGAGAGTGGCCGTGCAGTCCCTCTTCCTCCACAGGACTTGGTAGTCTGTGTGGATTTGTCTCATCTCAGCCACAACACTGCAGACACTGCTTGCCAGTGATTGCGTCATACTAGTATATATTAGTATGTATAAAGAACTGTGTATATATATAAAGTTTATATAAAGTATATACACATTTACATATGTTTACAAATATGGGTGTTTATATGTACATATTATGTATTTTATACTTATTTCAAATGTTAATTAAAACTGATTTAACCAAAATTAACTACAGTGGTGTAGGTCAATTTTGGACTTTGGTTAAAATGTACATTTGATTTCTAGCTTGCCAGAGAAGATGAGGTTAGAATCTCACAATTATCATTTGTACACTGGACAGTATGGTTAGTTGTGGGCTTAAAGAAATGGTAAAAAAAAAAAAAAAAAGAATTATGAAGGAAAATGTGTGTAAATTGCATTTCCATAACTGACTTAAGCAAAACAAAGAGGAAAACTGCATCCCCTTTGCTTACAGCACAGAGCCCCTGTTCTCCTTTAATATGCTCATCCTTCTAACAGCAGTAACCTATTAGTCTAGACCACGGGTGTCAGACTCATTTTCACCAGGGGCCACATTAGCCTCGTGGTTGCCTTCAAAGGGCTGAATGTAATTTTAGGACTGTATAAATGTAACTACTCCTTAACAGTTAAGTGAGAGCTCAGCACTGCTGCCAGGTAGAAATAAGGTGCTGGGCTGGATAAAACAAAGTGGAGGGCTGGATTCAGCCCTTGGGCCTTGTGTTTGCCACCTGTGGTCTAGAGGGTCAGTGCAGCAATGGGCAATCACTGGGTAAAGTTTTTGCTCAGCTTCTCAGTTTCTTCTTTTCAACTCAATATAAATTTTATCACAACTGTTTCAACTTGAGGTTCATGCATCTGCTGTCCTGGTCTAAGGAACACTGAGAGTTAGCATTATTATTATCATTTGCCTCTGTTTGGTTAACAGGACCTGTGTGTAGTCTAAATGAGATTCGGACTGGCAGGTCACAGCACACATTACCCTTTGTCTTCTGAACAGGAGTGTTGGGGAACCATTGTAAAGCCTCTTCATGGGGCTCTCTTGTCTCAAGAAATCAGAGCCACAACATTTGCCTAACAGGCAACTTTCTGAAGCTTGAGAGGTTCAGAGTGAGACAGAGTTTGTCCACTGACTTTATTTTTAAATGCCTACACTACCGAAAATATTTATGTTCTGGACATTCATTTACAATTTACTGAGGAAATAGTCTTCAGTCACCAGTCATACCAGCAGTGTGTGTGATGTTTTGGGAAGAAGGCATGGCCCCCATGCTGGTGTTCTGCCTGTGGACCACATGTCCAGGGTAATGACATTGTGAGAGTGGTCTGAAACTAAACTTACTTTTCAATGTTGATTTTCTTGCCCAACAAACTGGTACAGTTTATGTGATGCAACAGCAATTAATCTTGCAATTGTCAAGCAATTCTGATATAACCTTGGAAGATCAGTGCAATTAAGATACCATTTTAAACCTATGGTTAACAATTTTTATAGAAAAAGCAGTGGTGTCTTAATGATGTCAATGCCTCCTAGCTCTAAAAGCCCTGTATCTAATAGTACCAGGAAATTTTAAAAGGGTCTCTCTCTGAAGAATTTCTTGTGCATTTGGAATTAACATCTGTTGTCAAACATGTTAGAGTCCATGTCAGCTAATGGTGGCGAACACATTGGTTCTAAACAAGGCTACAGAGAAAGAGTTGATGAGGTGCTCTCCATAACCAAGAGAAGAGCTCAGCTGGCAGTTGTGGGACAAGCAGACTGCTGCAGTTATGGGCTGATTCATAGCCCTGCTCTCCAAGACTGCACATTGCACACATGGTTCCTGAAGTGTGTTTGCTTCTGCTTTTAAAAAACAAAAAACAAAAAACAAAAAGAAACAACCCCAAATCCTAGATTGCTATCTTCTCTCATTGTCTCTGGACTTTTGCCTGCATAAAACTCACCATAGTATCAGATTTAGATATCACTTAGTAGAACATCACTGTACGATATTGAATTCATGAAATATACTTGAAATATATAAGCCATGGCAAAGACTAACATGTATAGAACAGAAGGAGAAGCTCTAAAATACTATATATACAGCATACAGATTGTAAATACCATTCACTGATATAGAGTGGGCTTGAGTCAGCATTTTCATAGTTATATTCCAAGTGCTGTGTATTTCCATGGGCAAAAAGTATGTGCAGTGAGTAAAAAAAGAATAGCCAGTAACTTGAGATGGTAGTGTCTAAAACCAGCAATTATTTTAATTAGCTTTTCCTTGTTCTTTACCATACACATCCTATTAAGTCATTCTTTTAAAAAAAATTATTTTATTGTTGTTCAACTACTGTTGTCTGCATTTTCTCCCCATCCCTCCCCCCCCCCAGCAAAACCCACCTCCCTCTCCTGTTTCCACCCTCCCACTTGGTTTTGTCCATGTGTCCTTTATAGTAGTTCCTGAAAACCCTTCTCCCCACTATCCCTTCCCCTCTCCCCTCTGGCTATTGTTAGATTGTTCTTAACTTCAATGACTCTGGTTATATTTTGTTTGCTTTTTTCTTCTGTTGATTATGTTTCAGTTAAAGGTGAGATCATATGGTGTTTGTCCCTTACCATCTGGCTTATTTCACTTAGCATAATGCTCTCCAGTTCCATCCATGCTGTTGCAAAGGGTATAAGCTCCTTCTTTCTCTCTGCTGCATAGAATTCCATTGTGTAAATGTACCATATAGTTTTTTTTATCCAATCATTTGCTAATGGGCACTTAGGTTACTTCCAGTACCTAGCTATTGTAAATTGTGCTGCTATGAACATTGGGGTGCTATTAAGTCATTCTTATAAAAGTGTTTACAGTTAATAAAGTTCTTGCAGATATATTTTAGTACTTTTATTTTTTTATTATCTACATTAATAATGACTAGTGTATACTTAGTGTCTAACACCATGGGTTTGGGAATAAGCCAGCTATAAAACTTGGCTGTGAGGCTTATTAGTTGCATGGTCTTGAATAAGTTATTTAAATTTTCTAAGTGTCCATTTCCTCCCTTATAAAATTAGCATAATGATATCTAAATCTTTACGCTAAGGAAGAACTGCATAAAAGAATACATATAGAGCACTTAGCAGAGCGCCTGGTTTAAACACTCAATGAATGGGAGATATTTTGATAGCTAGACTTTGATCTCCAAACATAGCTACATACTTATGAAGTACATAAGGAAAGTTTTGTCACCATCGTTATTGCCATGTTTAAAATGAGAAATTAAAGCTTCAGGTGTGATTATCCAGCCCCCTAGGATGTTATATGTTTACTTGTAAATTGTAAAGTATTACAACCTCAACCAAGTTTGAAATCGGGAAGGTCTGCAGGAGGAGCTGTCATACCCTGTCAATCACAAAGCCCTATGGGAAGAACTCTGGCTTTAATAGCTGTCCTAACCACCTCTTCCCTTCTATGAAACAACTTCTTTTTCTTTGGGCTGATGGACTTGCAGGGAGCTTGCCTTGGCTGCATGTGCCAGATCTAAATTCTCTCTTTTTTCTGAATAAACCCCTTTGTTTGAGGAATATCTAGATGACTTCTTGTTTAAGGTCAACAAAATTAACAGATTGGTTTTATGATTTATATATTTTAGCCATCTCAGAGTATGACCAACTTGTGTTAGTGTCCCCAAGCCTGACGGGCACTGGGCCCCTGACCAAAGAGAATTTCTGAGCCTGTAATGGTAAGGGTGATATGTGGGCTCTCACCTCATGAAGTCCCTTGAAAAGGCCTTCCCAGTCTTTCCCTAAACATACTGTGTGCCTACCATGCCAACTTTTGTTTCTTCTATTACTTTAACTGTCATATAGCAGGGTGGTTTCATATCTATTCCTCCATTATACAGTAAATTTATTGAGAACAGGCCACATCTTTTAGTCTTTGCCTCTCAAATGCCTGGAAGAAGCATTCAACACTTGTATGCTGAATGACTGAAATGACCTGACAAGATTACAGTGAAAAAATAGTGAATTCAGGACTTAAACCCAGATCTTCTGACTACAAATCCCTTATTTGTTTTCATAGACTTTGACTGAAGCAGGGCAAATGAATTTTATATCTTCAGAGTGAGAGAATCATAACTAGTCCTGAGAGGTATTAATCCTGGCAAAGAGCTGGAAGATGTAGCCTAAGGCTTCGGTGATCTATAAAAAAACCCCAAACCAAAACCAAACCAAACCAAACAACAACAACGACAAAACCAAACCCTGAGCTCATTGTTGATTCAGTGTGACTATTTTCATTACCAGTTGAGTACTATTCCTGCCCAGGGGAATTTTATTTTATTTTTAATGAGTTTGCAACTATATTAATCTGGCTTTAAGTGCTTTATAAGTAATTTATAGATTTTTCTTCTTAGGACAACACGACCTAATTTTTATCTAAACAATGAATTTCCATGTCATTGTGGCAATGGATTCTCATCTAATTGTGGCCCGTAGGCAGGAAATACCTAATCCAAAAAATGAATACAAATATTCTATGAATAAAATCAGAATTTGATCTACTTCATAAACAGAGCTAGTTATTGAGAAGAGGAGATTGTTTTCCAGGTTCTGTGTTTGGGCATTACACTTTTCTCAGTTAGCTGCTTTGGTCTGTTTGAAACTCAATATTCCTCAAACAGAATAATCTCCAGTTTCAATAGACAATGAAAATGACCGAGACCTTCAATTTCATAGGCTGAGAAGGATTCTGAGATTTATTACTACCACAGGGCCCTTGTCTGTGATCCATTGCTCAGAAGACCAAGTTCTCTGTCTCAGGTCATTGGTAAAGATGAGAATGCTCAGGGTACTCTTGGCTCATTTTCAAGTGAATGCCAGTGTTTTGTTGAGAGACCGTCCAAGGGAATAGTGCTGCCATTTCCCAGGACTTTTAAGAACTGGTTGAAGCAAATAGGCAAAGTGGGAGAAATTTAGGACCTTGATAGGCCACAGTCCTGGTGATCCTTCCAATAAAAAGGCAGCAAGGAGGGGGATTATCTATAATCAGAGGACTCTTAAATAGTTGTAAATGTAAAAGAAGATTTACATTTGGAGATGCAGTTATTTTTTAAATAATTCAAAAAAGAATGAACTTTTGGAATTAAACTTATATAGTCAGTGACTAAATGAATTGAGAAACTATATAATTATATTCTCCTTGGGACCCACGAAGACAGGGCAGTAGTTGGACACAGATTAGCTGAGTTTTTCCACTAGCAGTCTCTCTTAAAATCAGTACCATTAAAAATAATATTGCCTTTCGTAACACTCTTATTCCAGTTTAGCAGCTTTTGATTGTGTCTATTAATTCCAAGGTTTAATATCCTCTGGGCTATCAGGCTGTGGAATTAAGTGAAATCAGGAATTTACCGTAAACCACTCTGTCAGGAAGTAACCAAAGTGACAAATTCTTAACTTGTATTCTCACCTGCATGTCAGATTGTTCTCATGTTATTTTCAGATTCTCAGCCAAAGTTTTAAAAATTAGATATTCAGGAAGTCCCTGGATCAAAGTCATCTATCACACAGGGACACTTCCATAGGTACACAACAAAACATTCTAACAGGATTTGACAGAAATGAAGAAAAGGCTAACAAGGTACAAATATCTTTTGCAACAAGCAGGTCAACTAAAAATACAACCTATTACCCTGGCCTGTTACCTTACATCTGAGGAAATGAAATAAAAAAGAACATACACATTTCCATGACAAAACTTTGCATGGACTTTGGAGGACCTTTGCACTTGGTAGCTCTGGAAAATTGGGTGCTTCTGATGTTTATTGTTCTATTTTTAATGAATTGATTAAAGTAATATATTGTTATTTTCTCCAAAAATACTTCCTAAACATTATCTCAGAAAAAAAAAATTCCTAAGACACTGGATTTCTTTAAAGGCATGACTCTAAGTTTTTTTCCATCATATCCTACATGACCCCATAACCCTGTAATAAGGAGTCGTCAATATAATTCTATGGACCTGCCTATATGCTTTTTTCCCTGCTGTCGGCATAGTCAGGAACGTTCACACTCTAAACATCCACCCATTGACACCATACTCATTCTGTGTTGTCTTAAATACCTTCTCCTCCATAAAGCCTTCTCCATCTCAACCACTCAGATTGTATTGTCCTTTCTCTTCTCTGTCTCAGCACATTATTGAAATCTCTACTTAGCATTTAAAAAATTACCTTGGCCACTGGTGACATGCCAACAATGGCTAACAAAGAGATCAATATCTTTTGCCTGCTTAGATGTTGTGCTGAGGATTCTGAAACTGTGTCCACCAGTGGGGGAAAAATGGAGTGATCAAGTAAAGGTGTCTGCCAGGGACACCAGAGCGGGACAGAGGTGGCACACCTACTTTAGGCTTGTTGTTTCTGCAACAGAGTAAGCTTCTTGATGCTGGGATTATTATTTAATTTCATACATTCTACAATGCCTTGTTTCTTTACATTTAGTAGGTGCTTAAGATATGTCCTTTGAATACAAGAACTGCAATGAGAAGAAGTGCTGAAGATTTAGGTCAGAACTAAGGATGGATTATTGCTGATTCAAGTTGTGATATGGTAGAAAAGAATTCTGACAGAGGCCACAATTTCCTGCCCAGAAATTTTAGGACAAAGGTTACAACTTCTTCCTGTATGAGGCTTTGTCTAGTGTTTTGAAACGGGTGATGCATTTAGTCATCTCTTGGGTACTCTTCAGCTCCAACAGTCACTGATTTGTAGAGATTGTTTTTTTAGCAGGGGTCAATAAGGAGTTTGTATTCCAAAATCAAGTTCTGTAAGATTTACATATCCTATCTTTCTTAAGTCAGAGACTTCTGACTGAGTTTGTGACTTTTATTTGTAAGATTTTTGTTTTTATTAGTAATGTTTGCTTTTATAAGGTAAGATGGAAGGAAGGGAGAAAGATATCAGTTATCCCAGCTTTTGGCCATTGCTTGGCCATAGTCAGGTCATGGACACTTTAAATTAGCATCTCAAGAATTTTTCTTTAGGACCTTAATACTCCTTCCCATACATGAGAACATACTAATAAATTTGTTCTTAAGTAGTAAGACCAAAGCTAACAATACACATGGCAAGAGAGGAAAACATTTAGCATAGCAGTACATATTCGTGTAAGATTTTTCTTTTTTAAAAAATATTTCAGAAGTTAAAGTTCAAAATGCTTTAGAGTAAGTGTGTGAAATCTGTCAGAATATTGAGGTGATCTGGAAAATCAAAGCAGAGATGTGTGAAATGTGTGCCATTACTCAGATGCTGGACTCTGTTTCAACTCAGCTTCACCACTGCTGTACACTATGAGTTATTGGGCACTTTGTAATTAATGATAAAATGCTACTTTTTATTGCACTAGACTATTATGACTTATGTCTGCCTTCTTCAGGCAACTTGCAGGGCTAGATTAGGGTATTCTTGGATTCCCTTGCAATAATGTCTTCTGATAACATCACAACCCGCTGTTAGTATCCTGTACTGTATTTCCTTATATTACCTTATTAATGTGCTAGATTGTTATTTAAATCATCTATGTATTATCTCCCATGCATCCCTTGAAGTATGCTAAAGTGAAAAGCTGTATCTTATGCTCTTTGCATCTCCTACTCAGCACTAACTTCCCTGATACATGGTAAGTATTTTTGTTGATCAGTCCATTCAGGGGCATGTTTGGTTTTTGTGAATCTATTACCTATATATGAGGTGGAATGATTATATCCAGTTTGTGGAATCTAGGTGAGGTAGAATTTTTTAGATGTGTGAATATGTGAAATTTCATAAAATTGGGAAATAATAATATGTATTATATGAATGTACTAAAACAGGGCATTGGAATACTGTTGTGGGTTTAATTATGTCCCCCAAAGAAGATATGTCAAAGTCCTAAATTCTAGTACTTTGGAATGTGACTTCATTTGGAACTAGAATCTTGCAGATTTAAGAAATTTAATATGAGGTCATTGGAGCAGGCTCCAATCCAATGCAACTAGTATCTTTATAAGAAGGGGAAATTGAGACACAGATATGCACAGAGGGAAGACCACCATGTGACTGGAGTATCTACAATCCAACAAACACTAAAGACTGCTGGCAAAGGTGAAAGAGGCAAGGAAGGACACTCCCCTAGGGCTGTCAGAGAACATGACCCTGCTGACACCTTGAATTCAGACCTCTAGCCTCCAGAACTGAGACAATACATTTGTATGATTTTAAGCCATTCAGTTTTTGGTACTTTGTTATAGCCGCTCATGGAAACTAACATGAATATTGAATGAGGCACAAGGGCCCTGGAAGAACCAATTGGGACAGAAAGTGATTTTTTTTTTCTGATGAATTGAGGATAAATGTTAAGTAAAGTTCCCTTCTCCAAGCAAGGGCATATAAAAAGAATGGCAAATCCATTTCATCTTGTGGGCAAAGTTGGTTTACAAGTGGAAGGCTGCTGGGAGCACAGGTTGAGAGGGGTTTTGCATCTACATCTGACTTGGTGGAAAGGATGATAGGTGCCATGAGCAGCAACTGCAGTGAACGCAGGGGAGAGAGGTGTGCATGAGGCCAGGGCAGCAGCAACTACAGCTCACCCTTGAACAATGAGGGGTTGGGGCACTGACTCCCTGCACAGTCAACAATCTACATACAACTTTTGACTCCCCCCAAACTTAATTAGTAAGAGCTTAGTGTTGGCTGGAGTCCTTACTGAAAACATAGTCAATTAACATATATTTGGTATGATATAGGTATTGTATACTGTATTCTTACAATAAGGTAAGCTTGAGAAGAGAAAATGTTATTGCAAAGATCATAAGAAAGATAAAATACATTTGTAGTACTCTGTGTATTTATTGAGAAAAATCTGCGTACAAGTGCACCTGAGCAGTGCAAACCCATGTTGTTCAGGGGTCAGCTATAAAGTTTATTCTAGTAGCTTCTTGGAAATTGTGAAGGAGAAAAAAATCCAGTATGGGTAGGCTTGGGAATACAAATAGGGAGTAGAGATAAAGAGGTAAAATTTGACTGAGGCAAAAGGAAAAAAGAAATTCTAGACTGTTCCAAGTTTCAGTCACATCCCATGACCTGTTGGGAAATGAGACATAGAGGACAAGAGACCCTTGGGATCTCAAAGCCAGTCCAGGAAAAAGAAGCAGGCACTGACTTTTACAAACCGAACTCATACAGGAAAAATCAGTGACTCTAAGCAGTCTTCTCACTTCATTTTGAATAAATGTCTTCATTTTCTGGAAATTTAAACCTCTTAACTAACTTTGTGTCCAGGAATTGTGTGTTTTTGTTCTGTATTTTATATATTCTTAGAAGTCTTGGGGACAGAGGAAGAAAGACCTTTCACCGTTACTGCCTAAGCTGGTGGATGGAAAACCATTGAACGTTGCACAGAACATAATGCTTATGAATGTAAGTGTTGGTGCCATAGCTGGCAAAACATGAGCTATCCCAGGCCTCACTGGCTCAAGCACAGCGATGGAATCACAGTAACAGCAAAATCTCCAAATTCATGGGCTCTTGCCCTTCCTGCTTACATGGAGTCTCAGGCCTTGTCCTAAAAACTTCACCCATTATTTCTAGGAGTCTGCAGACTACCTCTCCTATCTGCTCACGGTCCAGCCTGTCAGTGGCACTGTGTGTTTATGACATTCTTTCCTTCCGATCTAACCTGTAATCCATGTCTTCACTGGGTTTTGCCTGCAGCCTCTCTTCACTGGAGGTTGCAAGACTACTCATCATCCTCTTCATCCTCCCTCCTCCCAGTCTCAGGGCACCTCATCTTCCCAGGGTGCACATGTTCCTTCAGGGCAGTGCCTGTAGGTCTGGTGGACTGGATCACCTCCGTGGGACCTCACCACACCTAATCGTAAGTGCTTTATATAGAGGTGTTGTTGTTAAGTCTTCCAGAAATACTAATAATGGACAAGGCCTTCCTAATTGGCTCACTCTCTCATCACTCCCAGGGAGCTTCTGTTACTGCTCATCAGCTGGAGAAACAGTGGCTTTTAACTCAGCAGTCTTGTCACTGTCACACCGGGGACTTCCCGCCACACCTGGTACTGGCTGCTGGGGACAAGAGGCATCAACATCACCTTTGCACTGTGGGGAATGAATTAGACACCATCTGCAAAGTAATTTGAGTTGTAGCAAAGAAGAATATTGCCTGTCTTTGAAATCCTAGCTAGAACAATCATTGCTAATTAGAGGCAGTCAGAGTAAATGGGCTTTGAGAAAAAGCCAAAATCTCCATTTCCTTACCATTTTACTGGTTCTAGTGAATGTCTTTTGATTTTTCAGCTGTTAATCCAGATCCTTATATCACTTTCTAAAAAAAAAAAAAATTTGCTGCCTCCAAATTGAGGTGAATTTCCTTCTCAGGGGAGTTCATTTAGTGTTCTCTGACAGCACAAAGCCATTTGAAAATACGTTTAGAACCAGAAATCCAGCTATTTCCTTGTTTCTGCTCAAGTTCACATGTTTTGTTTTCAAAGTGATCAGTTACACTGAAATGTTTATCAGGATGTGGAAGAGAAAGCTATTAAATATCATTTAAAGTGAGATAATCTTGAGACATGTTGCAAACCAATTGTCTCGAGAAGTCCTTTATCAGACTCTACCACCACCCCCCTTTCTAAATGAACTGCTATTAAATTTCCAAATGAACATTTCTACCAGTTGTATCAGATTTTAATAGAAATGAATCAGCGCCTTGATTCAGTCCAATGGAGCCTAAAGCTTGGGAAAGAAGACAGGAGGAGAAAAGAAAAATGAGATAACTGCCCTTACTTATAAATATGTAAAATCTTCCATATTTTATATATATGTACAGATATGTACGTATATTTGTAAGAGTATAAACAGAGGAAATTGACATATCTTGATCTTCCTTTGGTGGGTGATGATTTCTGATGGTAAAAGGTAATGGTGTTAATAGGCAGGCCTGATTTCCACGAGGGTTGGTTAGCTGTACTCTGCTCATAACCAACAAGTGTTATTGTCCAGCCTATAGTATACACGGATTGATGAAAATCCAGGTTCGTTGCCATGAAGATAACGCTTAATTATTATGGACTGTATGGTATACTTTTCTCCCTTATGTATATAATGTTTAATTCTAGTATCATCTCACGACCGTCTGTTGTTCCCAGGAAATGTTCTCCTAACCACATCAGGAGTTGGAAATATACCAAAGTTCAAATAAAAGGTGACATATAGGAAATAGTGAATACTTTAACAATCTCAGTTAAGTGGTGTCATTGAGGAATAGGTTATTTTAAAGAGGTAAATTTTGAGGAATGTTGTTTGTTCCTTTAAACCCACACGTTAATTTTTTTTACAAATCAATTTGGGATGGAAATGTCTTCAAATATAGTAGCTATTTCCCTGCCTTTGGACATTTGGTATACTGAATACAAAGGAGCGCATTTTAGATAGTTTATTACCATGATACTGCGCCATTGACATCTTTTGAGATGTGTTTCATAAATTTTCTCTTGCTCTAGATGGCCTCAGATTGCTCTTCTCAACTGAGGTTTTATGCTTGTTTCGTAGTTTCATTGTTTCTTTTCTTTTGGGCTAGTAGATCCTAGTCTTGTCAATATCAGTATTATCCTGACATCACTACCAATAACAAATGTGTTAGAATTCACATGGGCTAAGAGCAATACATTCTCAACCAGTGCTAAAAGGGATATGATGGAGGTTCTTGAGCTTCGTGTCATCTAATTTGGCTATGGAAAGACCTTTTTGGCTTGCTTTCTTCTTGGTTTTTGACATCTTTTTTGTCATAGATGAGATTGCTTAATGTTTTACTTACAAAATGTTGAGGGGCTATTATTTAAATAATAGGTTACCTATGTCTGCACGCACACACAGCTGATGTTGAAAATGACATCACTGAATGTGGTTGTGCCAGGTGTTGCAGAATTACCTACAGCTGTGGAAACTATACAGCAACATAAAATGCTTATGGTAGAAAGTTATCTTTAGGAAAAGGAGGGTGCTGGGTGATACTAAACTGTAATTGGAATGATCGCAAATTCTCTAAGGTTATGGAAAAAAGACCAAAAGATAAGTAAAAAGAGGCATTCATTATTGGGTTATGGTGATAACATTATGAATTTCTACATTTCCAATATTTCTTCTGGGTCAATATTTTTAAATTAATTAAAGAAGGAGACCATTGAATTTAAGGGGTTCTGGTACCTTAGTAGCCTAAGTAAGGAATCCCAAACCAGGGCCTGTAAATGCCTCAAAATTAACAAATCAAAACCTAAGGACAACCAATTACAAAAAACCAACTAGCCTTTTCCAAATGAGGCAACCTGTTAAGCTAGAGCCAATTGAATAAATTCCTTGCTTTGCTTCTGCCTTTTCTCTATAAAACTCCTTCTCCTCGCTTCTATTTGTGGAGTGCTCCTAACCACTTCCAGGTTGGCACTGTCCCATCTGAATAGATTTTTGTTCAAATAAACTGTAAAAAAATTTTAACATGCCTCAATTTATCTTTTAACAACTTCATTTTGAAAGTAACAAGCAAATGTATAACTAAAAAGCCCAATAAGGAGTCCAAAGTCCTTGTGGCACTGTACACATAAGAAATCTGATTTTGATCAGTAAGCGACATCAGTGCATTCCTTGAAGCTCAGAATCTCACACTCAAGTTCTACTCAAAGCTTCCTTAGAAAAAGAGTGACACCCACAGGTTCACTTCCCTGGAAGCAGGGGCCCTAAATGTGTGAAAGGACACAGGGCTTATCAGAGCAGAGTCCTTAGAACTGTCCCTATGTGGATGGAAATTTGCAACATAATCTCAAGAGAAGTATCTGAAATGTGGCATCAAATTGAAACTTTCCATTTCTATAACATTTAAGATTACATTTATGATTTTAGATCTCTCTCTTTTAGCTGTGAACCTCTCTCCCTCCGTTGCCTCGGCAGAAGGTCTCATATTCATTAAGGTCTCCCTATGTGCTGGGCAGCACACCAGGCACGATAAGCAATAGCTGGATATCAACGTGGGGCCAGAACTCACCCTTCTGAATGCAAGTGTTTGTTCCACAGTGTTTAGGCCTCAGTTTTATTTTGTTTGTTGCTTGTTTTGTTTGTTGTGTGCTCCTTTCCACAGTCCTCACTTTTTCTATCTACAAACAAGTTGTGTTAGACTAGGGAAGAGAGACACATACTTTTAGCAGGTGCATGAGATACTTTTAGTGGGTGCATGAGGCCTGCTTAGTTTCTCACATGAAAATTTAAGGACAATACAACAGCTCCTTTAAATAAAGAAGTCAAACTTACTCTTGCAGAATCTGAAAGACTACTGCCTTCTGGTAAGACCAACAGCCTGTTACAAGGAATAAGATAACTGGCATTGCAGGGACGCATGTGAACAATTCCGCGGCAGAGCCCACAGAAAGAATTTAATAAAGCACAGAGATCCGGTATTCAGACGTGGGGGTGTATGCTAAATAGATGCATTAACCTCGGTCATTACCTTACTCTCAGGAGTATGTTTTGTAAACCGTACACAAAAGCCATATATGTGATAATAATGTCAGCACATGAGACTGTCTCCTTAATGAAGAGAAACAGTGATCCCCTGCTGTGCCATCTGATGCTGCAGGCAGCTGAAGGAATGCTCAGTATAAGAGTTTTTTTTTTCCCAATGACGTTGTTTCACTCCCTTCTCCCACCACAGAAGAACGAGCAAGTGCCTGGCCTCAGAGACTAAATGCAAAGGAGAGAGTGAGGACAATTTACAAAACATATGGTAGCATATGTGATGGGTAACACCTATGCATCATGAGAGATTGTGAAGAAGAGACAAAAGTAACTTAGCGCATTTCTTCACTTTCCCTCATACAATTCATGCAAAGATTTATAAGCTCACCAAGCACATAACCACACTGTAAATAAAAATATAGACTCTAACACTCAGATAGAGCTGTACACAAATATTCACACCAACACACATACCACACATACACATTTATGGTTATATTTAACTTTTTTTTCTTCAAAATCCTGTAGAGAATTGAAAAAAAGTAATCCTTGTGCAAGCAGTTCATTTGTGGTTGCCTGCCGCGTCTCATCTGGATTGTAGCTACTTGTTTCCACCAATAGAGGGGGAAGAACATGGGGAGAGTTTTCTCTTCTAGGTCTATAGATGCTTTAGCTGAGGTCCTGATTTTACCCCCTTTCCTTGATTTCTCCGGTAGTACCCTCTGCTGCTGTTGTTTTTCTCTCACATTTCTTTCTTTCCTCAAGTATTTCTTGAATCACTGCAGGCTCTACAAGGTAGACATACCTTACAGTAATTCTCTTCACACTATAGCACAGTGTATGGAATATATTAATAAATGCTATCATTACTGAACCTGCTTATCAATATATAAACTTCTAAGAGCAAGATCTGGTCTGCATGCTTCACCTCAGTGTCCCTAATGCTTAGAACAATGCCTAAAGCACCATAAAGTGCACCAAGACCTGTGCCCTTAACCTGTCTAATTGCTAATCTTTATGTTGGATAATTGATTCTTATAGCTGGACTTTTAATCTCATTTTACATACAGGAATCCAGGATTTGTAGAGGGCAACCACTTTGCACAAGGCCACACAGCTAGTGAGAACAGGACTGAAATTCAGACCCATATCTATTTGACTTTCAAACATATTTGGTTTGTACTATTATATATTTATTCAAAGAAAGAAGAGGCTTTTGTGACCATAGAAAATGTTTTATACAAACACAACTATTAAATTGGCATGTCTCAATGAAAGACAAAGGGAACTTGATTTATTGATTGCCTAGCAGGTCTTCTATCCATATGTTGCCTGTATTTTTTTCCTTCACTTCGTGTCAGGTTTTGAATAACCATTTATTGACTATCTGTAAAGCTTAATATGTATTTCTAGGTAGCGCCCCTGTCCCCAGTATAACTGCTATCTCCCACTCTCCTTGCCCTGCTTTCCACACTTGCCACCTCCCCAACCTTTTACCAGATTCTATGGCTCCCCATTTGTGTTTCCTCTTTGCTTTTAGGCTTCTGTAAAATTGTCATTGAACTGGAAACAATGAAAAGAAGATGTGTCAAAAGACAAGGTATGAGGTTCTTGCTGCCCACACTCCCATAGCTGAAGTCCTTACTCAGTATAGCTACAGAAAGACTTTTAATGTCTTGAAAGTTTGACTCAAATTGATTACTGCTCTTAGCCAGTCCCAGGAAAGTTGTGAATTTCTCCTCGTTGTAGGGGATTTTAACAAGGGAAAGGTGCTTGAACCATCAAGACATTACTCAAACTCCTTCTACATTCCAATGAACTGTATTAAGAAAATGGGGTTTGTTTATTTTTTAGATAGCATGTAAAGGAGAAATAAGACAAATGATGATCCAGAAGATACATGTATATGTGAATTTAATTACTTAAATAATACATAAGTACAATACATTAATATTAGGTTTTGAAAGATTTAGAAAAAATACCTTTACTATTTAAATGCATTAATTAAAGTGTGTTTTACTATTTAAAACATTTCAAAGAACTTAAATTATATTCCTTCCTTTTAATAGATCATCAGTAATGTATGACATTGAATCTTCAGTCAAGCTTACACAGTCCCCTACTTGAAACTTTGTTCTTACAGAAAAATATGACATACTTCTTATAATCTATTTTTTCTCAATAACATGGGCAAAAGTTGAACATTGCCTAAGTAGTGTATAATACTGAGATAAGTGACACTAATAGGTCATGAAATTATGCTTTAAATGGTTGTTAATTATACTTGATAATGCAAGTTAATAATCTGTTTTTAGAAAATTTTTATTTAAATTTTTAAGGGTAGAACAATGAACAAGCAGCATTTTTCCTAGTCAAATATATTTTTTCTCACCGTTATTTATGTATTTTTATTTATTTCATTGGTATCTCTTATTAAATGGTAGAAAGAATTATATAGTTATCATTGAAAAAAAACTCCTTATCTCTATTGGCATAAAAATAATTACTCATGATTGCTTATATGATGCCAGAAACCTTAAGTAGATTGTCAAGATAATAATAAGAGGTTCTAACAAATACTTTTTATTTTCAAAACAGAGGTGTAAGCAGCCTTTAGGCAACTCAGATGAGTTGATTAATTAAGTGATAAAGTCAATAGGAAGCAACATCGTCCAAGTCTAATGATTCCCACAAGAGATACACCAGATTATACAGGATAATTATCCAAATGAATTTTAGTATAAAATTGCACTCCTTGGCCAGCTCTATTTAATTATTTAAACAAAGTACTTATTTTTAAAGCTATTATTTCTAGTCTCCCTATATGAGAGCTGGATGGCTACACAAACATTGAAATATGAAATTGTTCTGTCTGACTAACATTTCTCCCTGAGCATGATAGAAATTTAATTCTACTCTAGTCATCAACATCTCCAAATCGTTCTTATTTTCCTAGTGACATAATGAAAAAGAAAATCTTGATATCTGATGCTCGGTTCATACATACAATGCGCTTTTCCTCACAACTAAAAGTGTATAGAGCTGAGAAACTGTGAAGTCCCATCCATTTTAATCTCAATGATAGACTCCCAGACTCAGAAAGTTGAAGGTAGTGGTCTCTCTTATCACCTTCGTGTAAATGCTGTAGGAGTGGATCTTTGTCTTTAGCAGAATGACAGGACTGTGCAGCAAAGGACAAAATAAAGGAGGCAACACAGTGGTGTAATGCAAAGAGCAGAGCCTTGGGGTCTGAGCCCATCTGATGACGTAAATATCTGACTTTGATTGCGCCACTTAACTTCTCCAACTCTCAGGTTGCCTATTTCATGCCTCAAAGAGTAGTGGTGAGGATCAAATGAAGTAACTAAATTTGAAGAGCTTAACACAGTGCCTACTAGGCAATGACAGTAAAACAACCAAGTTAGTTCTTATCAATTTCTCACTGTCACTCATTCTAATGTAGCCAGTGTACCGTCTCCTACAGTGTCCCTACCTGTCACCTGTTTAAGGTCTTGTCTGAACATGGCTGAGAGAGGGACCAAGTCAGCTCAGCTGCTGAGTCTGTAGCATGATTTCCTTACCAGTTCAATGCAACAAGCATTTATTAAAGGCTTCCTTTATGCATAGCACTCTTTTTAAATCATTAATAACACTCTGGACCTTAAAAAAAGGCAAGAAGAAATGGTCATTACCTGTGAAGATGCATAAATTTGGGGGTGGAGGGTATAGATCTATGTACTTCTTATTTAAAAAAGATAGTGATAAGTATGTTGACACAGAAAATATAGGTGGATACAGAAAATCTATACCTAAATTACTAATAATACATAAGATTCCATTGAGTGCTACCTTATAAGGTAGTGCCAGAAAGTTCTCCTTCTGTGATGCATTGGTGTTTCTCTATGTGGGTGAGGAAGCAGGTGTAAGCAGTAGTGTAGGGAAGTCTCCTTGCATGTTCAAGTGTCGAGGTTTACTTCTACAAGGCAATTCCTGGATAGAGGCTCCACCAGCCCCCTTCTCATTGGTGTTTAGGGTGTTTCTCTGTTATGTTTAGGGTGTGAGCATGATGGAGCAAGTCAATGAAATGAATGGCCAGTGTTTAAAGAAAACAGGTTAGAAATTCCACAATATCGACTTAATGAAAATCAGCTGTTCTGCATTTTTAGATAAATTTCTATTGGGATCTATACCATGCATTCTTGAAGGAGTTAACATCAGAAAGTAACAGAATGTGTTTGAAAATAATTTTTAGTTAATGAGATATAACTGGATCTTCTTGAAGTCTCCTACGGGCCACCCACATAAAAACTCTGTTCGTGACTTCTCATCACATACATAAGTCCTCTGCAGCAAGCTAGGGGTAATCTCTGGTGACACAACTGTAAGGTAATGACCCTTTGTTCTTACTTTATAGCAGTATGACACCTACATTCTGGCCTTCTTGCCACAGACCATTAATTCCTCCTTCTGCTTGGCTTACCCTTACCACATCTGACCAAGGTTAAGCACCTGGAATGTTACCAGCTGGTCTTACTCCTTTCAGTTTAATTTAATGAGATGACTGTCATGTGATATGGACGGACTCACTGCCCGTTGAAATGTGGGCATTTCGTTGTTTTGGCTACTGGAATTCGCTTCTATTAACTGCATCAGACTTTGGGATCAAGTTGAGAGGCTGAGGCCTGAGGGAACAAAGGTAATCTTTGTACCCAAACTATGAGCCAATGGGACCAGGCAGAAGGGGGCCAGCCCACAGGATCCATGGAGAACTAATACAGGACAGACTCATTGTGGGTGGAGGGGTATGGATATCCTTTCCCACTGCCCACTGCCTGGCTCTGAGAGAAGGAATGACAGCTTGCTGGAACCTCTGTATACATTCACAGCAGCTAGAGTTGGGTGAATGTCACAATAAGGGCTGACACCTTTCCTTGGTGACAGGTACAACTCTTATCCATTTTCAACAAGATAGGCCTATAACATTTTGTGGAGAATACTTAGGCCCACCTTTAGTCTTTTTGTTTGTGTCTTAAAGTTCCTGGTGTTTCACACTAAGTCTAAGGCTCTAAAATTGAACCCTCCTCTGTTTAGAATCCAGGCCCTCATATTTGCTAGCTGTGTGACCTTAATCTCTCTGAGGCTCAGTTTAGATATCTGTGGAATAGGAATAATAACAGTTCTTTTCTCACAGGGCATATTAGATTGCGTATATGAAGCATTTTAGAATAACTGGCATGTAGTAAATACATAGTAAATGTTAGGGATCACCATCATCATCATCATCAGTAGCTGTATAAGCCTTAGAATCATTAAAGCCCCTCCATGGGAAGACCCAGGTTCTCAGAGACTCCAGAGGCCTGAGAAGCAGGTAGGCATAGCAAACACGGCCAAACTACTCAGGATGAATAATACCGGTAGTGATGCCATTCTGCCTCATGTTGGGCTGGTGGCTATTTTTAACTACATCGAAGGGAACAAAATCCACAACCATTTGTAGGCTATTTAGTGAAATTACTCTGTAGTGACTGTGTTTCATGAGTGCTTTTGTACTCATTAATTTAGATTCACAATCATTTTCTGAACACAGTAAAAAAAAGAAAAAAAAGCATCCGAAGCATAAATAAACAGGAAAAAACAAAAAAGCCTTTTATTGTTATGAAATTTTACTTAAATATTAATTTTCGTGAACATAATTTAACTTGTTTAAAAAATACTGGTTTTAATATTTTCCACTGTGGTTTGTCTTTTCCAACTTTATTTCTATGACATTCAGAAGTATTACCTTTAACTATCTACACAAAGCAGACTTTGATAGGCAGCAAGGGTCATGGTTTCCTGCCTAGAAATAAAACATATTTTACAAAAGAGGAAGGGGTGGTAAGACAGGAAAGGGGGAATTAGGTATCAGACACTGTAGTGGGCAGAATCTAAGGCAGAACCATGATCTGTTCCTTCTTGTTTTACCCTTGTGTGGTCCCTTCCTCTTAAGTATGTGCAGGGACTGTGACTTGTTTTTGCTCAACAGGGTGATGGGATGTCAATTCTCTGATTATGTAACAGGGAGACTCTCCCTGTACTGGCTTGATAAACAGGTAGCCTTCTTGGGGTGGCTCACAGGCAAAGAACTGAAAGTGGCCCCTAGGAAGTGAAGGTCCTCCAGCCAACAGCCAATAAAAACCCAGGCTCATCAATCCTACAACTGGTAGGAACTGAGTTTTGCCGATAAGCACAGAAGCTTGGAAGTGGGTCCTTCCCTAGTGCAGCCTTCAGATGAGACTGTGGCCCTGGCCCTCACCTTGGCTGCAGTTTTGTGAGAACCTGAGGCAGCAGACCCAGCTAAGTTGTGCCCAGACCCCTGTGAGATAATATGTGTGTATTTTTTAGCTGCTAAGTTTGAGGTAATATTGTTATGCAGCTCAATAAAAACTATACAGATATTTGTTATCACCAGTCATGGGATTATTACTTTCAAATATACAGGGTCCAGCACAAATAAAGCTTTTTACCACAAAATCTTTTGTTACAAAATCATAAGCACATAATTCTGTAACATAACAATATCACACTCCAGCACACCATATGACATTTTAGGGGAAATGTTCAAATTGCTGTCCATCTCGTGCGAGACATTCATGTAATACTACCAACCACTCTCAAGCAGGTGTTACTTCTGCTGGGCCCTGCATAGCTGTATAAGGCTTCCAATAATTCTGTAAAGAAGGCTTTATTACATTTTTATAGAGAGAAAGCTGGTGCTTGGGGATAATAAGTAACTTGCCTGGGCCATTCAACTACCTTGAGGTAGAGTTGTAATTCACAGAGAGAGATTTGTGTGGTTTCTTGGTCTTATCTCTTGTTTGGGTCAAAATGTGCTAATTTGAATAAATGGTGTCTTTTGCTTACCTTTTATTTTTCATAAGTGGAATGAAGAAGATGTTAAACAACTGCTCCATCTATTCATCACATTAGAACTAATCAGACTGATGAGATAATACCTTGTAGAAACTCCTTGCTCCCTGGAGAAACTTATAAATGCAGTTAATATTTGAAATAATTTTAAATTTAAATAATAATTTAAATAATTTAAATAACTTTAAATTATAAGTAATTTACTGAAGAGGTGCTTGCTTTCTTTGAACAATTCTTACTTCTTTGTAAAAGGCAGTGATTTAAAAAGTACATAATTTAGACCCTAGCAATATTATACAGAAAGTGTTTTGACTATCATTTCTAGAAATGGATGCCAAAGCTAAATAAGTCCTTGTCTGGGATATATATCAATTTATCATTCTCCATTGCATTTATTATGGAAAATTTGCAAAGATTATAGCTTGATTAGTACTTGAAGATTCCTCTTCACTTTTCAGGTTTCTAAATATTGCTGGAGACTTTCCACTGTTATATTCTGCTTAAAATCCTTCATGATGAACTAATGCTACTGGCTTCCAAAAAAGGGAGAGAAAAAAAGGGGATAAAATCCTGACAACTAAAGAGAAACCAAGATTATGACTTTCCTTTTTTAAATTCTCCAAACTGTGCCACCAGAGGAATTCAGATAAATTGCACGGCCATAGAAAAACAAATTATCTTGTTCCATCATTTATCCTGAAATTGAAACTGAACAAAGAAGGTGAGTTGGCAGGTGAGAGAAAGAGAAAGACAGGATTTAAAATTCAGAGCCAGGCTTCAACTTCATATTTTAAACCGCTGTGGGTACACCTTCATGTGCCTTTAGAAGTCCAGGTAGGTTGATGGCTTCCTGATAAGTTTCAGAAGGTAATTCAAGCTGAAACAAAGGCTCTGGTCCTTATTTTATAAGCATCACAACCCTTATTATTGTGGCTTTTCTAGTATTCAATAAAAGGACATTGTGTTTTATAGGGTTTTATAAAGAAACAATGTAGACACACCAATGATCTAGCATTTTTGCCTCTACAGAAATCTAAAAATTTCTGCTGTGTAGGAATTCAAATAACCAAGGATAAAATTAGTGTATGTGATATTTCATTTCCAGCTATTGTTAACTCTTTTCTTTCCTTTGTGTCCCATAAAACTGTGTCTTAATCTAGATATTTCCACTAAAATGTTACTTAACCCAGATCATGTTACATCATGTCTCTGAGCCAGTTTCCTTGTCAGGAGAATAGATATGATGACATCTGTCCTATGTACCTTTTAGGGTATTGTCAGGAAAATGTGAAACTAGAAAGAATAAAGTACTACATAAAACATAATACATTATTATTAATATTCAATATGTTCCCCATCATACACTTTTTTTCAAAATATCTTCCAAAAGAGGTACATAAAAATGTATAACATGAGTTGGTGGGGAGAGAATTATTTCACTTGTATAGACTTTTGAAACATCTAAATTTTGAATGATAAATATGTATGGTCTATTCAAAAAATAAGTAGATACAATTAAAGCCAATAAGCAAATGTTTAAGAAGAATGTTTATTGTCTTGGGCCTCCCTTCAAGGCCAAACCCTCTAGGCTTGGCCCACTGCCCTCCCACACAAAGGATGAGACAAGGGAGCAATCCAAACCTCCTCAGCGCTATACTGGTCTGTCCCCAGAGCCTCACACTCTGACACGCGCACCCCCAGAAATGTCTCATTTCCCTCTGTCCAGATTCCTTTGATAGGCTGGAAAGGAAAAAAACGTCTTCAGAGTTTGGCCTCTCCCCACGTGCCCCACCTGGCCTCTCACTCCTTTAACGAGCATACTTTTACCAAGGGTATTCTGGCTCTCAGAACACATTCCAACTCAGTTCTACTCTGTCCACAGATTCTCTACCTCCGTTTTGCCCGCTTATACCCACCTCTCCCTACAGCCCCATAACCTCTTCACATCCCATCCAGGCCCAAGTTTCACGTCATCCTCAAAGCTCTTCACCCACTCTCAACACTCCCTCTTTCTGAATTCCCTTCGTCGTTGACAAGTCGTCAGGAAAAAGCAAATCCTTTCACTTTTCTGGGGTCAAGCATACATTTTTGCTAAGGGGTGGCAAAGGTGCAATACATCATTCTGTTCTAGGATGTTCCAAGTTGTCTTAGCAACTTATCATAAACATGTAGAAAATCTTTAGGGTGTTCTGACTCATTCTGAAGACAATATGAAGAGAACCATTTATTTGGATGTATACATTCAGATTTGTGTTTGTAATCTCATTCCCTTATGACTCAGATGTCTTCATAATTTGGCCTGGTCTGATGTATTCCACCTGACTTCACATTCCTAATGCAAGGATAAATGATCTTAGCATTATGTTTTCCCTGAATTAATAATATTTTTGTTTTCATCCACTGCTACAGTTATTTAGACTTATTTGTGCACCAACTATATGTATTTCCATGTGAATTTTCTGTCTGAAACAGATACATTTCACATCAGGGTTATTCTTGGGTGGTTACTTTGCAAATAGCTGTATGTAATTTAAAGGTGTAAGTTCCAGGAAGATACCTCACACCCTTTATTTTAACTTCTTCTAGGTTGACACTACCATTTCTCTCCATTAATTTAAACCCACTCAACTGCTCAATCTGCAGAAATTTCAAATTTCAGCATCAAACTTCATTAGCTCAGTCCTCTCCAAGGAGCAAGATTTGAGACATCTGTACTAATATCAATGGACCTATTATGCCAGTCAGGTTTCAGAGTTGACTAAACTAAATTACTTCAGTAAAAGAGAACATATTTTTATTCTCTTCTACAGTTTTCTTAAACTAGTGATTTAGTACGTACCACATGCTTGGCACTGGTCTAGTGAGGCATCGATGGAAAGAATAAGCAGAATCTCCTCAAAAATTTTTGGTTGTGTGGAAATAAAAGCAGTGACCAAGTCAACACAAAATATTATGGTTTCAGATAATGGTCAGTTTTGTAGTGCAGCTAAAACAGGATGATCAAATGGATAGTGACCAAAGCATCCTGTCAGGTGGGGATTCAGGAAAAGCTGTCCAAGGAGGGCAGCATCCAAACTGTGATCTGAATTATGAGAAGGACCCAGCAATGTGATTGTCAGGGAAGAATATTACAGACAGAGGGAGCCATTAAAGAAAAAGTCCTAGCAGTGGAATTGCTGGATCAAAAGGCAGTTCCATTTTTAGTTTTCTGAGGAACTTCCATATGGTTTTCCACAGTGGCTGCACCAGTCTGCATTCCCACCAACAGTGCACTAAGGTTCCCTTCCACTGCTGGGACTATATCCTAAGAGCCCTGAAACACCAATCCAAAAGAACCTGTGCACTCCAATGTTCATAGTAGCACGATTTATAATAGCCAAGTACTGGAAGCAACCTAAGTGCCCATCAGTAAATGAGTGGATCAAAAAACTATGGTGCATTTACACAATGGAATACTATGCAGCAGAGAGAAAGAAGGAGTTCTTACTCTTTGCGACAGCATGAATGGAACTGGACAGCATTATGCTAAGTGAAATAAGCTAGGCGGTGAGGGACAAACACCGTATGATCTCACTTTTAAGTGGAACATAATCAACAAAAGGAAAAAGTAAACAAAATATACCCAGAGACATTGAAATTAAGAACAATCTAACAGTAGCCAGAGGAGATAGGGGAGGGGACAGTGGAGAGATGGGTTTTCAGGAACTACTATAAAGGACACATGGACAAAACCAAGGGGGAGGATGGAAGCAAGGGAGGGAGGTGGGTTTGGCTGGGGTGGGGGGGAGTGGTGGGGGGAAAATGCAGATGACAGTAATTGAACAACAATAGAATAATTTTTAAAAACTAAAAAAAAAAAAAGCAAAAGTCCTAAGATGATGTGTGAGAGAAGCAAACTCAAATGCTATAGCAACTGAACATGGTGAGTAAGGTCATGAGTAGGATGAGACAGAGGCAGGGGCCAGGAGGCTAAGGCACTGAGACTTTATCCCAAGTAAGTAAGAGACCATTATAGGATTTATACACAAAAGCGCTCACACTAACTGCCAGATAGAGAATAGTTTATGAGTGGAGTTTGTGTGTGTGTACACAAACCAGTAAGACCAGTAAATTATTCACACTAGAGAGATGGTGTTTTCAAACACAATAATAGTTGTGAAGATGGAGAGAAGTAGATTCAGATTATGTTATTTAAGTAACAGAGGTTCCTAGAACAGTGATTACCTCGGATATCAAAAAATACCTTATATGTCATCAGCTTTAACACAGAAAAGAATGCAAAAAAATTGCATGTGGGTAGTTATTTTACACCATAGTATTGTTGAGGTAGAAGGGACCTCAGATGTCACTTAATGGATGAGAACACAGTGAACTTTATAGGTAAATAACTTCCACAAGAACACACAATTAACTGGCTCCAGAACCAAGGCTACATCTCCTCATATCCTGTCTTCCCCACCATATTCAGGCTTATTGCTAATTTGGATCACACTGTAGTTGATCAAAGCTGCAGGCTACTGAAAGAAAATCTCAGAAAGATTACTTAGACATAAGCACCTCAGATTTTCTAAGACTTTGATTGACTGTGATAAAAAAGAAGTCAAGTACCCTGGCTCAGGGAGAAAGTATTTTGGAGTTTAGCATGGACAGAGATTGGACTATCTTTCTATATCCCCATGTCTATTACTGGCACTTCTTTTTGCCTGATAACATAAGGGGAACAAAAATTTTTTTTCTCTTCCCAGTAATAATCTATAGATCTAAAACTAAATTATTTTATGAGGCAGAGAACTTTGAAACAAGTGGAAGGATAAATGAAATCTTAAGGATTACACTAAATTTAATAACGGCATCTCAATTTTGCTTGCTTTGAGAGTTCATAAACATTTAGATGAGATGTTATTGACTGCTTTCTTTGTTGCTGTTGTTATTGACTTCTTAAAGCCTCTATTTGCATCCCACTTACCAAGGACAGAAATGCTTCCTGTTGGGAAGAAAATTGTCTAATTATTTGAGACATGCTACAGCCATAAGTTATTTTCTAGTGTTCACTGTTATACATCTATAACTAGATTGTGATCAGCATTTTTTATTTTCGTGCTCAAATATGACAAATGTGTTTACCTACCAAGAAGACCACTAGTCTAAAGCTAAATGTGTATGAACATACAACTCAATTATAGGATATGTATAGTGTGGATTACATTTCAGAATCCTAGTGTCTGTAACATGTTATTTCCAAATATTCTTTCCATAACAATATATCCTGACATTTCAAAGTGCTTTTTCAGGTAGTGTGGGGTGAGGACCCCTAATTTTTAACATAGTTTTAACAGAAATGACCTTAATGACCTCATTAAACTTTCCAAGATATATTATTTTTTGCCTTTGCAAAATTAGAAGGGTATCTAGATCAGAAGGTCTAAGATCTCTTTCTTCCCCAAAATTAAAAGACAGCAGCTATTTTAAGAAATCATTAAAAAAGTGTACCGCAAATGACCAAGACCATACTCATGAGAAACAAGTTTTCCAACCCTTACATTTAACCATGTCTTTTTCCCCTCTAGCTAAGAAGACCTGCATATATGGAACCATCTTTCATTCCAGGGACAAATCCCACTGGTACATGGTCCCCATGGTACACGATCCTTTAATATTCTGTTGAATTTGGTTTGGTAGTTGATGAGAATTTCTGCATCTATATTCATCAGGGATATTGGTGTGTAGTTTTCTTTTCTTTTAAAGTCTTTATCTGGCTTTGTTATCAGGGTAATGCTGGCCTCATAAAATAAGTTTGAAAGTGCTCCCCCCTCTTCAATTTCTTGGAAGAGTTTGAGAAGTATTGGCTCTTCTTTAAATGTTTGACAGAACTCACAAGTGAAACCATCTGGTCTTGGGTTTTTCTTTGTTGGGAGGTTTATGATTATTCATCCAACATTTTTACTATTATTGGTCTATTCAGATTTTCTATTTCTTCCTGGTTCAGACTTGGCATGTTGCATGTTTCTGGGAATTTACCCATTCTTCTAGGATGTCCAATTTGCTAAGTGTATTCAATGTAATTACCACATGAGCATTAAACTGATGGTGTAAATTATATCATGGTTGCCATTCTTATATCTATCAAGAAGTATGACAGAACACAGAACAACTGCAGACTGGCCAAATTCTCCTAAGAGGCAAGACACACTTCGAAGTGGCCTCATCCAGAATGTTCAATGTGAATATAAATAAGGGGGCAGACCTCTGAGTTATGCTTTATGTCTTTGTATCCAAGTAGGGCCTACGTATCAGTTACACAATTATGAAATGACATATAAAGTTTCCTCTTATTTAAGGATATCATCCTTTGTTCTTAGGTTTGAGGTGCTAGATGAAAGGTTCTTTTCCTGATTATTTTCCTTGTTTTGGTACTATGATACTCCCTGTTTCATGACAAAACTAATATCTATATACTTCAATGATTATGTCCACCAGTGTGTATGTAGTTTAAAAAACGCACCATAAATTTAATGTTTATTCATTGATTTGTTCATGTATCTAGTTATTCAATGGATATTTGTTGAGTACCTACTGCATGCACTGCAATAGATTTTTTGGTCAATGAATATAAACATTTCAACTTTATTTTATTTTTTTCTGAGGGAAACTGAAATATGACAGTTCTTTTATAACTTTGTATGCTTAGATTTACCTTATTCGGCTTTTTACAATGTTGTTTATTGATGTCTAAGAAGAAGCAAGTCTTCAGTTAGTGTTTGCTGCCAGTAGGTGATAATAAACTGGTGGTCTAAACTCCATGCTCTTCAATTTCTCTCTCTCTCTCCCCCTCTCTCTCTTTCTCTCTCCACCAGTTAATCATTTTTATTCACATGTTCAATATAGAAATTATTAATGTGAACTTTAAATGTGTTGATTCCATAAAGAGAATTTCAAGAAACAACTATCTTACTATCGATGCCCTTTTTACAGATTTTTTTTCCCTAAGACCCTTGAATCCTATGTTGAAGATAATCTACAAAGAGAATAGAGTAAGATTCTGGGAAATCAGGTCGCTGGATATCAAACCTAACTAGAGCTTTTAACTTATTCCCAGTTTTTATATATGAGTCAGTTGTAAATTAAATGAATGGTGCATCTTAGATAAAGTGAACTAAAGACATCTTTAATTTTCTTTTGCAAACTTTTATTAATCTTATCTATTGCACTCATAAAACTAGAGTCAACTCAAGATCTCATCTGAGTCATTTAAGAGAGCCTCAAAACCTTAAACTCATTCTACGATTACTCCATGCCCCAAGCTATTTACTCAGGGCTTCAGATTAATTTTTCTAAAGCACAGCACCAGTCTAGCCACTCATCCATTCAAAAACTTCCAAGTGAATTCCCATCACCTCCTACTTAAGCACAAAACTCCTTAGTCTTAAACTAAGGCTATAAAGTGGTCCTAAACTCTTCTATTAAACTGCCTAAGAGTCCCTCACGTCTATAGTAAGCAGAGACATAACTTCATGTAAATAGTTCTTTCCTGAATATATAGAACTTTTTCTCTGTGTCCTAAACCTGTATTTTTTACCCTTTTTCTTTTTGAGAAACCCCACTCAAGCTCCTTAAAATCAGTCATTGCCAATCTGTAATGAATACCCTTGGCCAAGAGCTGTAATGTATGTCTTGCCTCTATAGCAACTTGCTTTTTAAAAGGGGATTATACCCTAAAGACCCTGAAACACTAATTCAAAAGAACCTATGCACCCAAATATTCATAGCAGCACAATTTACAATAGCCAAGTACTGGAAGCAACCTAAGTGCCCATCAGTAAGTAAATGAATGGATCAAAACAACTTTGGTACATTTACACAATGGAATACTACACAGCAGAAAGAAAGAAGGGTCTCCTATGCTTTGCGACAGCATGGGTGGATCTGGAAAGCCTTACTCTAAGTGAAATAAGCCAGACAGTGAAAGATAAATACCATGTGATCTCAATTGTAAGTGGAACCTAATCAATAAAACAAACAAGTAAGCAAAATATAACCAGAAACATTGACATTAAGAACAAACTAACAGTAACCAGAGGGGAGGTGGGAGGGGATGATGGGGAAAATGGGGGAAGGGTTTTCAGGAACATCTATAAAGGACACATGGACAAAACCACAGTGGGGTGGGATCAAGGTTGGGAAGTGGGGATGGCTGGGGTGGGGGGTGTGGTGGGGGGGAAATGGAGACAACCGTACTTGAACAACAATAAAAAAAAATGTGAAAAAGATAAAAGGGCCGGCAAGTTTTATAATACAGCATTATCTTTCTCCTGCCCTCACAAATGAAATGTCTTTTGTTGTTCTTTGCTCATTACAAAAGCAATATATTGCCATTATAAAAAAAATTAGGCAACAAAGTTAAAGAAACAGTGGGAAATAGAAATCATTCATAATTCTACCCATCCAGGAATAACTACAATTGAGTCTCATGTATTTCTTCCTTCTAAGATTATTACAGTTTAAAAAGTCCTCAAATATGAACTTAAAGTAGATACCAATTATTACAAACAAAAATGAATAGAAACTCCACTATAGAACACCCTTGATTATCTACTTCACATAGTTATTTTCTTATAAAAAGAACACAGTCACATAATTTCCTTTACACAATCTAAATTTATTTCAATCTCTTGGTTCTCATGTGTAATGTTTTTGTACTGAATACACATAAATATGCCATAGAAAATGTGCAGTCCCAATAACATTTAAGTAAGTAAATGCAAAAGTCAGTGGCAATTCCTAATTAACAGGAGAATAGAGAAATATAATATTTCACTAGAAGCTGAGAATTTCATGATGTTCTATAAATAAACCTATTTGGCTCACTGGCAACATATGCAGCAAAGTGACAGAATGACAATGCTATAGAGGACCCACTCAGCCACCTGTGATTGGTTAAGTTTTGGTAGGTAATCAAAGCCCACAGATAATTCTTTGTATAGATAATTCTAGCTCTGAGTAACCTGACAATCACATTCCAAAATTAAGTTTTCTGCTAGAAAAGAGAGATATTAAACAATTGATGAAAATCAATGTGACTAATGAGTATCAAAAAGGCCCAACTACCAAGTCATAATAGCTCCCAAGTATTCTAATTATTGCAGGACCACCTCCCTTACATAAGATAGAAAATAAAGCTCTTTTCATTTTTATATTGTTATATGATGTAGTTGGAAGGTTACATTAGAATCTATTTTAGCCTTTTTTTATATATCACCAGTATGCTTACCAAGGGCCAGTCTTTGCAGGAAGGGTGGACAATTTTAAGATGGTTTTTGTGTTCAAAAAAATACTAAATTTTGGCAGCTCCAGGAATTTCTCGGTCACAAAAGTCAGGTTCTGTTAATCTTGGTAAATTGGGTCTGCATCTGTGTAGAGATTTATGTTTTTTACGTGAATGAAAACACGTAAAGGTCTGGCTGTTAACACTGAGTTTGTGGTCATTTCCCATTAAGTCCCAGAGTAAGGTTTCCCGTATGTAGACTTTTATTTATGTGTATATGTCTTAAAATAACTAGAGTCAAGTTATGTAAGTTAGAAGAAAGGGCATGTTTGGGTTAGAGGACCTGTGTGTAGGCTCTAGGAAGTCTATAAAATCTCTGAAATGATACATAAAATGTAATATTATTGATCTTTGTGCATTGTTCTGGGGAAGGGGTCTGCAGCTTTCATCATTTTCTTGTATGTTTGTGACTCCCAAATGTCTAAGAACCCTTGCCCTACATTAAATACAGTTGAGCAAATCTGCTTTCATATTTATGCAGGGAAGTTATAGCAGCTTTCTGGGTAGTCCTTGTATCTACAGTGATTAAGCAAAAGACAGGAAAAGTCCTTTCAATAAAACTTTAGGAATTTTTGCCAATAACATTATTTCAAGATGGGTTGCTTTCCTAAATAATGGATAGCTTAATGATAATAAGCATTATAACTGTACACAATTCAGAATGATGACAAGTGATGAAATAGCAATGTCCCAGAGAACTGCCTTTATTTAGGTGCTTATTAGCATGTAATTAGCAGCCCATTTTTAAGGCTGCAACAGGAATTAGTCCAATGGAATTGGTTGATGCTTCTCTCAGGATGTCATGAGGCATTCATTGCATCAACGTGTGCTCATCCTCACAGGGAGCGCCAGGAGAAACCCCCACTTCACTTTTGCTTCAATCTAATTAATCAAAAAGTAATTGTCATTAATCCAAACTAATTCTCCTTAATTTGATTCAAAGTTAATTCTCTAAAATTTCTTTTATGTTGATTTACGGACATTGAGACTTGTGCAAACCTGGGTGTTTTTTAGCACACTGTGTTTAAGATATCTTGCAAATGATTTTTAGCATTAATATTAAACTAATAAAGTTTATAAATTATGTACTTCGGAAGTCAATTACAGAAGACTCAAGGATACCCTATAACTGTGTCATAGTCATTTGAATTCTCATGTGCTTTCTTCTTGAGCGGCAGAGAGAATGAATAACAAGTAGCAAACTGGCTGCAGTGGTGTCCCGCGGAGGATGGTATCTCACAGGTACAAGTCATCTGTCCTATACGTGGAGGTGGCGAAAATGTTGGAACTTGTTATTAAGTTTGATCGGGTTTCTGTTTTTGTAGCCAACTGTGAGCTCACCCAAAGAAGAGTTTGGAGTCATCGTGATACATATGTTTAGCCTCTTTGTACATTGCTTTCAACTTTATTTTTAATTTTTTCTTGTTCTTTTTTTGGGGGAGTGGCACAATGATAAATTGAGGTTATCTTGTTAGAGAGTATATATCTTTGTAAGCCGCTCAGTTCCTTTCCAGAAAAAAATATTAAATACATAAATGAAAACAAATGTAATAAATGTACCCACTATCAGCTTTCTTGTTTCTAAGTCAATCAGTGAAATGTTTGGAGTTAGCCATGGGGAAAAGTTACTTTCACTCTCCCCTTGTAGAGCATTGTAATTTAAGTGAGTGTGTAGGACCATAACATAAACACTTCCAATCTGCTAAAACTATCAATTAAAATCCAAAGAGTCCTGGCTGCTGTGGCTCAGTGGATTGAGTGCTGGCCTGTGAACCAAAGGGTTGCCTGTTCGATTCCCTGTCAGGGCATGTGCCCAGGGAATATACTGGGTTGCAGGCTAGGTCCCCAGTGGGGGGTCATGTGATTGTCAGCCACACATTGATGTTTCTCTTCTTCTCTTTCTCCTTTCCTTCCCTGCTCTCTAAAAATAAATGAATAAAATCTTTAAAAAACCCTCAAAGAACACTTTAAACTAGAAAAAAAAAGTCTCATTAGTAATGTAAACCGAACTTTGTAAAAGTCTCCTCTTAAAATTTTTTCCTTTGTTATTTTTAATGCTTTCCTCATTATCAATGAAGAAGTTATCAAGAATGGTGGTGAGTTTAGAAAATTTAATTTCATAATGAGAAGATTAAAAAAGTAATGCCCTCGCAGATGAGAATGCTGTAACTAAACATACAAATGAACCTATAATGAAGGATGGAGCAAAAATGGAGACAAAAGTAAACTCTAGAAAAAAAATCAGGAGGCAAAAAAAAACATGAGCAAGGGAAAAGTAGCCATGGGGAAGCAAAATGACCAGGAGTCTCCCAGGAGAGGATCTGGGGCTGAAATGCCAAGTTCACCCAAAGGCTGTACTGTTGCAATGTAGCTTTCTGCCTGGTTGGAGCTCATAGTCCCCAATAGCCCATAATGGAAGGAAAGCAGCTCTTTGTACCTTGACTAACTGATCAAGAGGGATTTTGTTTATTTTCTCAATAGGTGAGTTCTCCCAGAGAAAGGAAGAGGAACTTTCATAGTTGCTCGGTGGTGGTGTTGGCTACAGATGGCAGAGGATTGGGGATCTTTTATTTCTGGTTGCCATTTGTCTCCAAAGTGCCCCTCTCACTTTAAATCCAATCTTTTTTTCTAAATAAATTGTTTAACTTAGACATTCATCTTTAAAATAGAGGTTACATCATTCTTTTACTAATAATAAACATGTGGGTCTGAGTCTGGGTAGTTTCCTTTAAAAAGGGTTGTGATGTAAGATGAAATAGATTTTTTTTTAAAGCAGCAGCATAATAACACAAAGGAGAATGAGACAGAAGGAAAGTGTGGGAAAGGAGGAAGGCAGTAAATTGATATTTGAGGTTCATTGCTTCTTACAGATGTAAATTTTATTATCAAAATGTAAAAGCAAGAATTATGGGATTTATCGGTTCTAGAACATGATTTTTCAAAGTATAGGTAGACTGTATTAATAGAACTGATGCTTTTCAATCATCTTATTCTATTTCATTTGTAACATGCTGATATGTTTCTAAGTGAAATGGAGAAACACCACTAAATAATTGGCTATTATTTAATTCAGAAATAACAGTGGAGAAATAATTGGTAATAACTAATAGTGTCATTAATTCTTCTGAACACTTTATAGATATTAATTTCCTTTGCACTCATTTTACAGATGAAAACACAGACAGCAGAAGTTACCTGCCCAAGGTCACAGGGGTGGTAAGTAACGATGGAGCCCAGATTCAAGTCCAGGTACTCTGGTTCCAGAACCGGTGCTCTCTTAACCACTACACTGTGTATTAGATTGAAACATACAGTTCTCATGCCATGTATATTAATGTTAATATTCTGCAACTCCAGTACCCAAGTCTATAAATAGGTTCCATTATTACATGGTTGAGAAGGAATTAAGTGTATTAATGAAAATAGAGCTAGGAAACAGGACAGCATTATCTATTTCCTTCCGATCTCCACGCCTGCCTTCACTGCCCCTTCCAAACTTTCTGAATTCCATTCTTAAGCATTCATTGGAACAAAAAAATTAGTAACTTTTGCTCTAATTACCTCGCACAGGTTACTTTTTGTTTCTTTTTTCTTGGAAAGAAAATCATGAAAAAAGCAATTCAGGATTGCATCAAATCAATATGCAGTCACACTCCAAGGAAAAAGCAAATGACTCCTAATAGCTAAGGAGTTTTAGCTTATATTTGTCTGCAAAATAAAGTGAGAAAATGGATGTGATGAATGAATTTAAGGAGCTTCTAAAGTGGTGGGAAACTACTTTTGCCCCATTTTAATAACAGAGGAAACGACAGACAGACTCAACATAGAGAATGAACCTGAAGCTCCAGCTGAGAAAGGGATTTTGTAAAAATCAAATTGTGGAATGCAATACCACACCGTGTTCTGAACACAAAAGTGGGTCAGCTGGTGTGGACTTGCACATTCCATGCAGATCTTCAAACAATACGAAAAGCTGCAGGAGAGGTCTGTCCAGAGCCAGAGGTGGGCTTGCTGTGCATAGACGAGCCAACAAAGTCCAGTTAACACTGTTTTTTTTTTTACTTCATCCAGAAAATTTCATGTATCTTATTGATATTAGAATGGTCAAAACATTTCTTATATTGTATTGTTTTTCAACTCACCATTCACTTAATAAATGGATGGTTTCAGATTAACTTCTTGGACTCACTGTGTTGATTTTAATAAAGTTCATTTAAAACATTGAATTAAGTGCTACTTATGTGTCACCCACCTTCTAAGCACTTTAAGTATATGAACTTATTTAGCCTCCTCCCAAAATCTTATGATGAAGTGACATTATTCCTTCCATTTGCAGAATTAGAAATATAAGCACAGAGGACTGAAGTGACTTGCCCATGGTTATACAGGCGACAGCCGGTGGCAGAGCCTCTGCGATTGAGGGATGTCTGCAGATGGTCAGGTTTGGTGACTTTGCCTTGATATACAACCCTTCTGATGGGAAACCAGAATGCCCATTGCCACAATACTGTTTAGTAAATCCACTAACAAAACACTGTGAGGTTTATTTGTTGACACCCATGTTCCTGACCCAAGTGTTACTGTTAACAGA
Source organism: Desmodus rotundus (assembly GCF_022682495.2). NCBI lineage: Eukaryota > Metazoa > Chordata > Mammalia > Chiroptera > Phyllostomidae > Desmodus > Desmodus rotundus. The sequence continues at coordinate 79,857,358 of NC_071389.1, forward strand.
GGGCTTGCAAACCCTCTCAATGGCCTCAGTACTCATCTCCCTTCTCAGAGATAAAAAAGCAACACAAGCAAGACTTTTCAGGCTTTAGACCTTGAAACTGTCCTAATTCCACAATTAATATGCCCAGTTTGAGTTATTATTCACATGCTGAGTATGAGGTGCAGTCAAATCTGTGGGTCAGGACTGAGGCAGACTAGAAAACTATCCTGGGAAAAAGAGGCCAATCTATATACTAGTTTTCTTTCCTGACTCAAACCTCTACCTCTTCTTACTGACCTTTGCCCTTGCCTCTAACTTTCTGACACATACTTGCTAGATGTCTCTTCTCCAGGGCTTGGGATGACAGGGCAAGATGAGAGACATAAGGAACAGGGACTATCTTAATTACTTAGAACTGCTGTGAGCTGGCATTGGTTTCTTGCAGCCATAGCAGAGTTCTGAAGCAGAGTTCTCTACTCTCTCATGGAGAGCTTTGTGGATGGTTGAAAGGCCTTTATCACCTGGTTGTCCCCCAGAATTCACTTGGTATCTCTCCCTTGTGGCTCCCTGACCAAGGTGTCTGACTGCTCCTTAGGTCTTTGATTCTCAGAAGTTCATTGCCACGTAGTTTTTCCCTATTGAGGTCTCAGTGCCCCTTTGGGTGGCCCTCATTGGTGGAGTCCACTGAGGAAAGCTCCAGGTCATATCTGGTCCCCGGGAAACACACATCTCTGACCTGTACTTGATAGGAGTACAGCAGCTTCCAGAACTACAGAGCCCTGTCTTCTGCCACAGCCAAGTTCTCATCCTTTATTTGTATTTCTCAGGCCCCAAACCGGCAACAGCCCACTGTGTCGCCCTAGCACCACAGGACACATAACAAACTCTGGTGATCTTCTGTAAGCTTCTCTTATCTGGCTTGAGGCCAGAGGGGATGCACATCAAACATGCTTTCCTCAATTAAAATTAATTTCTCCAAATGTTTTTTCAAGATATTTGCTGATTACTGAACACTATAAACAAAGATACAGTAAAGTATCTTTTGTTGAATTTATTTAGTCACAGCTCTGGGTTCAAATATGGATCAACTTGGGTGATTTTGGCAAGTTACTTAACCTTCTTTCTTTATTTGTAAAATGTCCTAGTAATACCTAGAGATGATTTAAATATGGACAAACACATGGTAACTCATTTAACACAATGTACTGGCACATAGAAGGCAGTCAATAAGTTATGTGGGTATTTTCATAAAATACTTTGATTTTTTTCATGAAATATCCCTTGAGTCATCTTGATTTATATATAGTCATTTAAAGATTGGAGTCTAAGAGTTTTAGAGGTAAAAATTGCCCCGCGGTTTCTGGCCTGTGGTTTAGGATCTGAGCCACATTCACTGACACTCAACTTCTCACACACTTGTCTTCCTTCATTTGAGTATTTATTGATAAGATACAACCACATTGATTCACCACATTGCTAAACCTCAGAAAGACTGTCTAGTTTACATAAATGCTCACAAATTAAAAGTCTTTCCTGAAATTCCAATAAGATAATATTTGGAAGTGATTTAAAAAGGTTAAAGGGACAAACGAAATAAGGCATTATGATTCTCTCTGAAGAGAAGATAGGGCAGGTTTCTTTTTTGTATATTTTTTCCTTTTTGGCTTGGTTTTTGGTGATGATAATGGTACTTTTTTTTAATAGAGAGTTTATACAGCTAGTTTTCATATTTTAGCATTTCAGTTTCTATTATTAACCAGAAGAAGTACATTGGAATATATTTTTAAGTTTGAAAAAATAAAGAATTGAAATTTCAAGTAATATGTTTAGCACTTTGATTTAAAATGAATTTCCATTTTCTCTTGCCAAAGTGGAAGCTGTGCCTTTGTAAATCTCCCCGACAAGTTAACCCTCCCATAAGGACAGGGAAAATGATAAGGGATCAAAGGAAATGCAGAGGAGGGGATAGAGGAGAGGAAAAAATACGGGTGAAAGCTGTAGATTGTATAAAACATCTCTGCTCTGAAAGAAGTTTTCGTTGTCCTTAGCCACTTTAAAAGCACTTGTGTGCTGTTGATATTATGAGAAAGTGAACACTCCATCAGGTGTGCCAAAAGGTTAGGGAGATAATAGGTAATTTACTCTCATAGGTAATATTGGCCTCACCCCTACGCCATCCCCTCAAATATGCAAGTTATCGATGTTTTTCTTTCTTTCCCATGTCTGAATCACGTACTGCTAACGTGTAAAGTGGTTGTGAAGGGATGAACTGCTAAAGTTTAGGCAGCAACAGGAAGCAAGTAATCCATAATCTGGATAGTCTCTAAATAACAAAGTTCTGACACCTTGATAATGCTAAGAATAAACTAGAATGAGGATGATTACTGAATTGAAATCGAGGATACCGGCCCTACAGAAATGGTGCTCTGCTCCTCACCTGATATTAAATTTATTACTTATCTTAATCCAAAAATGGTGAAATAGAACTTATGGCTTGGTGAGTCCTTTACTGCTTTGAATGTCTACAGACAGGGCCTTTTTGAGGTGAACAGTGATAATGACAATGATAACACAGCCTTCCTCTCTGTTTTTATTATTTATGAATCACTTTTCCACATACAATTTCATTGATCATCACAACAATATCTGCTGGGCTAGGTAAAAAATTATATTTCCATTATATAAAAGAAGCAGTTAAGATACAGTGAAGTTGTTTACATTGCCCAAATAAACATGGCTAAAAAGTGGTGAATTTAAAATTAGAACTGAATTTTTTCCCAGACCCTTATATTATTACATAAGTATGACATTAGCATCTAATCAAATACTCTGTCCTGTGCAGCTGAAGTACTAATGGGAGACCCAGAGCCTGGCTGCTCAAACTGCTCTGACGTTCACCAACGTGGCCACTGCAGACCGTGAGAGCAAATCCTGGGGCTCCGTGCAATATTCTGTTTGTGGAAAGTATTGCTACCAGTAGTAAGGTTGTAACTGCAGGTAATTTTGCATCAACATGACACCACATATGTCTCTTTTCTCATAACCATGCTTGGATATTGAATGGTAGGCCATATAAGACCTATAAAAATCCAAATAACCCCCCAAAAGAAAAACAACCTGATATGGAAATACAGCTGTAGACAAGACAAACTGATCAATCTGAAAATGCCAAGATTTTTTTTTGATGGAATACTTGATGTTCAGTTTCATGCTACAGTGAATTAGTGATGTGGTGAGAAGCTGTGGGAGGTGTAGCTGCAGAATTATTTGTTGGGTTCAAATGTTTTCCAAACTCCATTTTTTCTATCTAATGTCTCCTACAAAGATATCTCTGTGTCTGCATTCTCTTGAATGAATGTAGAAATAAATAACAGTCTACTTTTCAATATGTTTTCCGAAGAGTAAACAGGAGTCTGAATTGTATGGAGAGTTTGTATCAATTTTTATTTTGGCTACAATCACATTGAAAAATTTATACCTATTGGGGGAGACCCCCAAAACCTGGAATTTATTTATAAAAAATTGTGTATTTATTCTTACATATTTAAACTTCAGTCACCTTCAAAGTTCTATCCATTTGATGCAGTCAGTACGCCTATTGAGACATTTTGTCCACTGTCTGAACTCATTGATTTTGATTCCTTTTAGTGCTTTTGCACTAAATAAATGTTTTAGGTTAAGTTATGGGGTGACTTGTCACATAGCAAATGCTAACTGATATACTCACATCCCTAAAACAATAATTTAAAAGTAAACATTTGCTTTAAATGTCCACACTACCCCCAAGCAATCTATAGATTCAATGTAATGCTATCAAAATTCCAATGGCACTTTTTACAGAAATAGAAAAAACAAAAATCCTAAAATTGTATGGAAATACAAATAGCTCATGCAAGCTTGAGAAAGAAGTACAAAGCTGGAGGCATCACACTTCCTGATATGAAACTATATTACAAAGCTATATTAATTAAAACAGCAAGGTACAGACATTAAAAACAGGCACATTGAGCAATGGAACAGAATAGAGAGGCCACAAATAAACTGAGGCAAATAAACTAATATATAGTCAATTAATTTATGACAAAGGAGCCAAGTATATACAATGGGGAGATGGCAGTCTCTTCAATAAATGGTATTGGGAAAACTGATCAGCAACATACAAAAGGATGAAACTGGATCCTTTCTTACACTTACACAAACATCAACTCAAAATTGATTAAATACTTGAATGATAATCTGAAACCATCAAACTTTTAGAAGAAAACAAGGGGCTAAGCTCTTTGATATAAGTCTTGGCAATGATTTCTTTCTTTTTTTTGAATTTTAAACCAAAAATATTGGCAACAAAAGCAAAAATGAACAATTTGAACTACATCAAACTAAAAGGCTATGCACAGAAAAGGAAACCACCAACAAAATGAAAAGGTAACCTACTGACTGAGAGAAAATATTTGCAAATCATATATCTGACAAGGGGTTAATACCCAAAACATATAAACATATAACTCATACAACTCAACTATAAAAAATCCAATTCAAAAATGAACAGAAGAACTGAATAGACATTTTTCTAAAGAAGACAGCCTATGATAAACTTGGTTTTGTTATGCTGTTTTGCTTAAAGTTACAGAATGTACTGATGAAGTTAACTGAGGACTTACTGTACATGAAAAATGCTCAACATAATTAATGATCAGAAAAATGCAAATCAAAATCAGAGTAAGATGTCACCTTATACCTGTTAGAATAACTATCATCCAAAAGACTGGAGATAAGTGTTGACAAGGCGATGGACAAAAGGGGACCTTTGTGTACTGTTGGTGGAAATATACATTTGAACAGCCACTATGGAAAATAGAATGGTTGTTCCTAAAAAATTTTTAGATAGAACTACCATTTGATCCAGCAATTCCATTTCTGGATATATTTTATTTCCAAAGGAAATGAAAACAGGATATTGAAGAAATATCTGTACTCTCATGTTCATTGCATCATTCACAATAGCCAAGATAAGGAAAAGACCTAAGTGTCCATCAACAGCTGAATAGATAAAGAAGAGGTGGTACCCATATACCAGGGACTATTATTCAGCTACGAGGAAGAAGGAAATCCTGCCATTTGTGACAACAAGATAAACCTCGAAGTCTTTGTGTTGAGTGAAATGCACCAGATAGAGAAAGACAAATACTGCATGGTATCACTTATAGGTGGTTTTTTATTTTTAGACATAAAAATAAAAAAAATATCAAACTCACAGAAACAGGGTAGAAAAGTGGTTGTAGGGTCTGGGGTGAGGGATGGGAGATCTAGGGAGAAGTTGGTAAAATGGTAAGCAAAGTTTCAGCTATAAAAAGAATAAGGCCTGAGGACCTAATGTGAAACATTGTGATTATAGTTGATAATACCATAGTATGTAATCAAAATTTGGTAAGAGAGGAGAACTTAAATGTTCCCACCCCCCAAAAAGGTGTGGTGATTAACTAGATGATGCTAGATATTGGGAATCTTCTCACAGTGAAATCACTATGATGTACATGAAACATCTAACAGTTTTATATGTCAGTTATATTCAGTAAAATTGAAAAAATAAATTAAAGCTTTCCTTATTTTTAATTAGTGGTGTTCTTATACAATATATAGAGTCCACCTAATAGAATATGGTTTGATTTCAGTAATTATCTTTCCTAAGAAATATAACCAAAGTCTTCCAGCTTATTGTTAGAAAAATTCCAGATTTGAAATCTCTTTTCTTACTTCAGGATGACATGATATAACAATAACAAAAGCTATAATTTACTAGGTAGTTACTGTATCTCAGCTACTGTGTTCAGTGCTTTAGGTGCATTGCCTCATTCAGTCATAGAATAAGCCCAGGAAGATTTGATTCTTTCCATTTTCTATCTTAAGAAGCTGAGGCTCAGAAAGAAACTTATCCAAGATCCCAGAGTATGTGACAGAGCCAAGACTCAGTCCCAAATCTTTCCGACTTTTAACCATTTAATTCATGGCCTACCAGGTCATTTATTATTGCTATGACTAAGTTTAATACCATTTTTCCCAGTTTAACAGGTATAAAATGTCTGGGAAAGATACAGAGAGCAGGAAAAAGTTTGCACAAAAGAGAGACCGAAAATGTGACGGTAAACATCACCTGTTTTATAATTTTGCTTTCTATCACTGTTCCCATGGTCAGAGTCCCCTTTATAAATGAGTCTCCCATTACTACTAAAAATACCAAAAAGCACTAAGGGTTTTTGAAAAGGCCTCATCTTTAGACCACGACAAAAGTATGACGAAGTATGTAAGGAGAGCAGAAAGGTGTCAGACCTGCTTTTCGGGACAATGACACACTGACAGGTGTCTCCAAATCATGATGGAATACAATGCAAGACCTGTCTCAGAGTAATTACTTTTCCCTTGAGGAGTGAACCTAATTGGGGTTTTGCTCTCCCTGACATGAAATCCAAGATACCCATTCACAGAGTTTAAGTACATTAAGTCTGAAAGTCTAAAGGGAATGACTCAGTTTACCTTAGAGAGAACTCCTGACAAGAGAGGGATAAAATGCTTAAGAGGTAACATCCATTTTCTTTGAAACTCAAAAAGAATGAGAGTGATGAAACACCTCTCATAAGAGGGTAAGTGGCTCATACCGCTTCTGAATATATCAGGTATCATCAGGTATTGTAAGGAGATAAGTTGACAGCTTCTTCACATTAATGCCAGTGTTCATGCATCTCCAAATACAGAATCAGTTACTCAGTTCCAATTGTGAATTGACATGAAGTCATTTAGGTAGCTTTGGTGGGAGGTTCTAGAATATACTAATGTTTATGTACAACTGTTGTTCATACGTAATCTACCTCAGAGAAGAAGAGGTGTGTTCACTTAGCCTTCTTTTGCCCTGTCCGTATTGGAGAGATTCTTCCCCTTGGAAACTGAGCACAGGCTATGACAACCTGCCCTGATCCTGTAGGACGGGGCATACACAAGGAGACGGGAGCTGACTTTACTCCACAGAAACCTTTAGTTTTTTTGTGGAAAGCCTTCAGGCTGTTTTGTGTTTAGTGAGGTAACAGAAGAAGGCTAGGCCCGAAAAGGTACAAAAGAGACAAAAAGACAATAGAAGAAAAAACTAACTGAAGGACAGTTAAATGAGTCCCTCTTTCACTACTTTCCTCCCAGATCTGTACTTGGGTGCTCCCTGTTTTGGACGTTAGCTAGGATTTCTGGAAATTGACTTAATTTGGGAGAAGGTGGAGTTAAGCAGCTTTTTCTGCATCATGCCCTCCTTCCTTGCATGCAACTGCCAACTTACACTCAATAAAAAGCGGAGGATGATAATTTGCTTCGCTTTCATTTTAAAGCACAACGAAGTAAGAGTAACTTTATTGGCACCCACTGAATACTTGGGAACAGACTAATTTCTCCTACTTGTTGCTTAGTAGCAGTGATCTGGCTTCAGAGGGAATGATCAAAACAGGTAAGTTTGGTGTAGGGAGATGGACAGTAGAGAAAATTCCAAAGTGTGAGGCTCTCAATAGAGAAGGGAATCTTGGGTAGCTTGGGGTGGGGAGCAGCCCAGGGCCTAGGAATAGAGGCAAAAACATTCTAGGCACCACCAGAAGCCACTCTATACTTCTCTGGCTTTGTACTGTTCCTAGAGATGTTTTGGAGACAAAAAGCAGTCTCCACAAGTTGTAAAAAATTTCTGAAAGTGCAAACAAAGCATGGGTAATGGTTCTACATTGAATTGTAATTCAAAGCAAAGCAATTAGCACTGAGTCTTTGTGCATGATTTTTAATTGTTTGCATGGGAGACTGTATTACTACAATGACAGTTGGCACCATGACGGATAAACACAAAGTACTGAAGCTCAAAATTAATCTTTTCATTTTGTCACAGAGGAATTTGCAACTGTGCTCAAGGCATGTGAAGTGTGCTGTCTTTTGAGGCAAACTTAATGGAGGATATCTCACAAGGGACCAAGGATTTGGGCTCCAGGCTGTATAAAATAGTCCCGGCAACTCAGAATCACTAAAGGAGGGGTATTAAGGTCTGTGGAAGTGAAACAATGGAAGCATATTTGTCTCAAGGGACATCTGTCAAGTGTTTGACAAATTCTATACAATACAGCTTTTTTTTCACCCTGTGTAGAACAGTGGTGGGAGATGGTTTCCTCTGGGAGGCAATACATAAAATAGCATAGTTAGGGAAGATCTTCCAGAGCACTGTGTTCAAAGCCTCATTTTATAGGTGGGGAAACTGAGGTGGAAGGGACTTACTCAAGTTCACACATAACTAACTAGTCAAAGCTTGGTTAGGAACAAGAAGAGCGGACCCATTAGCTCTCAATTCAGGGCTGTTTCCAGAGAGTTGAATGTAAAATTACACTTTTGCAAGATAAATTCTGGAGATCTACTGTACAGAGTAGTAACTATAGCTGAGAATACTATATTGTACACATAGAACTTGCTAGGAAGATAACATACGTATTCTTACCACAAAATAATAATAATAGTAATAATAAGAACAATAATAATAATATTGGCAACAGGAAACTGGGAGGTGATAGATTTGTTTATAGCCTTTATGGTGGTGATGGTTTTGCAGTTGAATACTTAACTTCAAACTCACTTAATTGTACACATTAAATATGTGCTTATACACATGAATCATACTTCAATAAAGTGATTTAAAAAGGAAAGAAAAGAAACATTTTTGAAACATCTACTCTGTGCCAGGCAGAAAGTACTTTTCACAAGTATCTTTGATGAGTGAAGCTTCTCTAGCTCCCCTGCCACTGTTCACCTCCTACTGTGTGACTCTATTCCTAATAGGCCACAGACCAGTACTGTGAGCAGCCTGAGGGTTGGGGACCCTTGGTGTAAAGCAACCTTTCAAGACTATAGCCAAAGGAAGGGCTCCTAGTGCCCGCTGAAGGGCCAGTTGGCCATCAAGGACTTTGGGATAGTAGAAGCCCTCTCACACGTCCACACAGCGCAGATGCACCACCTCACATTGCAGAGGAAGCTGGGATCCCTAGACTGTTAGACTGCTGTTGGCTGATGCCTCAGAGTCAGAGAGGTAGCTGCAAAGCAGCAGTTCCTATGACAATTTGACGAAAGCTCTGCATCCTCACCCTGGAAAAATGTGCATATGTACAATGTTTTCCAGATAATTCCAAGGTATTCATAGACCCCCTGAAGCTGGCTCATGAACCCAAAGTTGAGGTTTCCCTCAGTCTATTCCTCCAGCACAACGAGACAGCACACATCTACAAAAACTGAAATGAGCTTCATTGAAGTATAATTTGTAAATATTTAAACACTTATTTAAGAAATAATCAGGGCCTTCTATTTTTATCTCTGTATGCATCATTAATATCCAAACTCCACACCAAGTTTAAATTCTTTTTTACATTTTTAATTGTTTTTACTATCTCCTAGTTGACAAAGCTTCGTAACCAATTAGAGAAATAAATAGGCCTAATGAATTAATTATTACAATCCACTTCTCATGCTACTGCCTCAGTGATGCTCATGCATATTCAAAGCACCCCCCTCCCATCACACACACCTTCAATAGTTTAAACAGAGAGGCCTCCTTCTCTGATGATCTCCAGATAATGAAGGAAAATTGTTTTTGGCCTCAGTTGGATGAAAGTTCAATTACACAACACTCAAGTGCAATGGAAATTTCTGTATTGTTTTCAGTATCTATTTGGAGACTTAACACATGTGATTTCAAACAAGGGAAACCATAGCAAGGGGCTGTTTGGCCTTCTCTGAAATGTTGGCTGCATCACCAATGTGTCAGCAGGTAATGGAGAGACAAATGAGGACGTGAAGTAAGGCACTTACCATAACAAGACAGACAGTTTGTGTAGTGGAGGATCACTGCACTTGGGGTCGAGTGTGGATCTCAGAGTCGGGTGGTTTCCTTGCTTTATAAACTTGGGCTACACATGTCACTCGTTTGAACCTTAGTTTTCAAATATATAATAATACCTATGTCTTACAGCTGCTACTAGGATTCCATGATATTACATATGTAAAGTACCTGGCACTTTGTTAGTGCTCAAAAATGTCCGTACTTTAGCCATACAAAGGAAGAAAACGCCTTGTGAATGCACACAAGGCAGTAAACACTACCTTCTGGATGAGCCTTGGAAACATTACGCTAAGTGAAAGAAGCCAGACAGAAAAAGTCAGATATTGTACGATTCCATTTAAATGAAATGTCCAGAATAGGTAAATCCATAGAGAAAGAAATCCGATTAGTGGTTGTCAGGGGCTGGGGAACTAAGACTACTTAATGGGTACAGGTTTTTCTTTGGGGATGATGAAAATGTTTTGGAACTAGATAGAGGAGGTGGTTGCATACCACTTTGTACCAAATGCCATCGAATTGTATAATTTAAAATGATTAATTTTATCTTGTATGCATAAATAAAAACTATAAAATGTTTATTAATAAAAAATTAGTGTTAGTTCATCTTTTCCCCTACGCAACCTGTGGATCAGCTTTCTCTTTCAGAAAAAAAATGAAGGGCCATGGGTCTGTAAGGGTCCTTGCAGTTCTGACATTCTCTGACTTATGTTCCTTATTTAAATCCTACTGAGTTAAGTCCTATGCTGGTTGCCATGGAGACATAAAGAAAATATAAAGGATAGTGCCTGCTTTCAGAAAGCGTACTGCTAAGAAGGCAGTAAGAGAAAGGCATGTGAATTATTAAAATAAGGGTACATGAGGCAGACAGACCCAGACCAGGGCTACAATAAAAGGAAGAAAGAGGGTACAGTATGGGGCATATTTAGGCCAGAAGAACCTCAAACTGGAGAAGGTTTGGTCAAGATAGGGATGAGAAGTAAGAAAGAAATTATGCAATCTCCTTCAAATTAAAGAATGGCAAACAAAACAAAATTTATCAAGCACATCAGTCTCTAAGTGTACAACTCAGTGACTTCTGCATTTGTGTTATATCCTGTAACCATCACCCATGTTAAGATATAGAACTATCCTTTAAGAAAATATATATACTCTAAATGAGTCAAATTATTAAAACCCACCAGTTATTCTCGGTAATGAAACTGTATTCTCTAGTGTAGCCTTATATAATCAGGAGTGCATTTTATGTAATGGTTTTAAACAAGCCCAGGGCTAGATCTTGTCTTGAATTTATTTCAAAGAGTTATTGGACTAGGAAAATTGTAACCCACTACATTTTTCAACATTTTCTAAAACTATTACAGTTCTTTCCTCCTATGATTTCTGAAACTCCCTGTGTAAGGTGTGATTGGCAGTAAAATAAGCAATAAGGCCTTGTCCTGTCATGTTAAATCCCATGTCACCTTATGGCTCACACAATAATCTAGTACAATAATCAGTCTTGTACTGAACCTGCTATTGAAGAGGTCCTCAGAAAACTGGTCAAATCCATAGTCATTTCTGAGGTGTTTCTTAGACACAGAAGCATGAGGCCGGACAACGGATGCCAAGCCAGACATTTGTACTTGGTGCAGCAGTCTAATAACCCTGCTACTTTGTGGCATGCTCTGTCTGCTACTAGCAGGTGATTGAATGGCTAAACATGCTCTTTCTTGAAGAGTTTGAGTGAGACACAGAGAGAGAGACAACCTGTAACAGATAGTCCAGGAGCAAAGAAGCACAGAGAGAGAAGGAAGCAAGGAGGCACATGACAGGAGAATGAGGTAGCAGGAAAGTAGTTGCTGGGTGGTAGAGGAGGAAGAAGAGGACTTTAGTGAGAGAAGTGGAGCCAACAACACCCAAGTAAGAGCAGGGTACATGAGGGCTGTTACTACTGGGTCACTATGAAGAAGATGTTGGGACACAAACATCGCCACTTCCCGACAGAGGGAACAGCTTTCCAGTTCTGTGGCTGCTGAGATCTCTCAGGGATCTTCACCTGAAACCCACCCACTGAGAGAATCCAAGTGCATCTCCATTTCTTGAAACTTGAAGGAGCTTCACCCAAATTCTCTCTTACGTAAAATGCAGTGAAACTGTTTTCATAAATGCCTGGGGATCTGGAGAGGGTATCAGGTGTTCAGGAAGAGAAATATGAATTATTTTAGGGGAAAATAATCTTTTTTAATCTTTAAAAAATATTAAATTGCCAAAAAATAGGGAGCAATTTTAAGAAAAAGGACTCGTGGGCATGGACAGCAGTGTGGTGATTGCTGGGGGTAAGGGAGTGTAGGGGACTAAATGGTAATGGGAAATAATACAATAAAGATTAAATGAAAATGAAATTAACAGTGAGAGAAAAATGAGTTTAAAAAGTATGTACTGCATAAAGAGAAATAATCTGAGGGACTATTTCATTTTAAACCATATAGATATCATTTGACTAGTTCTGTTCCATACCCACCCAACTAAATGTATTAAAGAATTAAGAGACTTCTTGAGAAGTAAATATGACTGGCTAGGGAAAGGAAGTAGGCTGTTGGGATACAGGCTTCAAGGAAATTTAGTTCATTTATTCCATATTTTAATCTTCTAATATTAGGGTCCTAGACCACTTTCTTTCTAAGGGTGAGGCCTTGGACTTTAATGCCAATAAGATAAGAATTATTTTAAAATATATTTATTTATTTTTTATTTAAGTATAGTTGGTATACAAATCTTATATTGGTTATATTAGTTTCAAGTATGCAATATAGTGATTCTGCATTTTCATGCCTTGCAGTGTGATCACCCCACTGACTCTAGTAATCATCTGTCACCGTGTAAACTTATCACAATATCACTGACTATATTCACCTTCCCTTTTCACCCATTCTCTCATCCTCTTCCTTCTGGTTACCCTATCTTTGGTCTTTGTTTTTATGAATCTCTTTTTTATTTTGTTTTGTTTGTTTGTTTAGATTCCACATGTAAGTAAAACCCGACAGTATTTGTCTTTCTCTCTCTGACTTATTTCACTTCGCGTAGTACTTTCTAGATCCATCTGTGTTGTCGCAAATGGCAAGATTTTTTGAAATATTCATTATTCTAGCCATTAGTCAAGCGGATAGTCAAATCATAAGATTTACTATCCACAAAAGGCAATGTTTGGCATACTTTAATATGTATATATATATATTTTGGATGGAGGGAACATTCTAATCCTTAGGCTTTTTCATCTGTATCTGACCTTGTAAGAACAATTGGACTATGAAGATTATTTAAAGCATTCTTTTTGGGGGTGTTGTTGTTGTTCAAGAAACACATGTGTCCTCACATATACCACTTTGTCAATCTACATTACTTCCTAGGAAGTAAAAAGAAGGATTTCATAAATGGAGAAATTAAAACATTATTATATATAAATAGAACGTAAGAAGATACTTAAATCTTAATCCCTGGGACCTGAGTTTTGTGTTTGCTTTGTTTTGTTTAGATGGAGTAGAGCTGGCAAATAAGTTTCATCTCTCAGCCAACTTGGGTTTATGGATATGACTGCCAAGAGCACTGTGCTGAGGAAAACTGAGGTTTCATCAAGGTTGCTCAGGGCAAAGTGGTAGAGGTCGGAGCGTGGGTCTGCCTGGGTACAAGCATCTGCTATTCCTGCCCTAGGGGGGTTGCTTTCTTCAATGCCATAGTGAAAGAATCTTTGTAAATATCAACGATAGCTTTTATTTTTCTTATCACTAAAGTTATCATGTTTACTGCAGGAAGTTAGAAAATGTCTTATATGTGGAAGCTGCATATAAGACAGTAGAAATCATTACCATTCTGTCACCAGGAGAAGCAGCAACAAGACTGATAGATATTCTCTTCTTTTTTCCCCATCTAGGTATTCATTTCTAACAAGGAGGCTGTGCTCCAGACAATGGGGGGATTGACTGTGGGAGTAGGGGGTAGGGGTGAACAATGGCGAAAAAGGCGGGACAACTGCAACTGAACAACAGTAAGTTAAATGCATACACACATACATAAAAAGGAGGCTGTGCTCATGCAGTTTTCAATCTGATGTTTTAACCTTGATCATATCTCATGAAAATCTTCCAAAATTTTCTTATAGTGCCTTGTATCAGTTTTATTAATTTAATCACTATTCTTTATATTATGATGGTTTCTGATTTTTACTTTGTTAATAAGCTGAATACTCTGAAATTTTTGTAGCTATATCTTTTGGCACTTATAAAATTATTATATCAGGATAAATTTTCATGAGTGGAATTACTGGAACAAAGTAATGTGGATTACTTCTGATGTGATTTATGAATTGCCTTCCTGAAATGTTATAAAAATTCATTCTCCATCAACTTTTCAAAAGTTGAAAGTGTATTTTAAAATGTGCCCAAGGACTGTATATAGTCTAAGATTTAAGAGCCTGATAAAGAATTCTGTTGTACAGATTAGCAATTAGCTTTCCAAAAACTGGTTTCCTCAGATGTGATTACAGTGAGTCATATTAATGTCATTTTGGAACTATGTGGGTGACAAAATACTTTTTTTTTAAACACAAAGGTATAATGGAAGAATTACCTGCTTGTCAGAAACATCTTAATTCATTAGATGGCCCAGGACTTGATACTAAACTCTACTTTGGGATGTGTGAGAGAAAACGAGAAAAAGTTCCTACAAGTGAGAAGGGCAGAGTTCTGTACTGTGATCCCTGTTTTCCATATGACCTGGTATATAAATTAAAACCAGACTGATGACAATCATGAAAACAGTCCTGGAAAATTCAATCACTGATGTTTACACTGCAGACTATAAATCTGCTTTAAATAACCATGGCTGAGGTGTGAGAGTGTCTGATACATTTACCCACCCACATCAAATTCAACACACTTCACTGGGCAACTGAACTATGCCAGGCACAGTGAATGCAAAGACTACTAATACATGGTTTCACCCATTAAAGCTACCACAAGGCTACTGGGAGAATATCCAGATAAACTCTTGGGGAGCAGGGTAACAAGTGCCAGCTAGAATAGATGTAGCACATGACATGAAGACAAATGGAAGCAACAAGCTCTGCCTGTGATCATCAGTGAGGGTTTTATAAGGGAAGAATATGGGTTCGCTAGGAAATGGGGTTGGCATGAAATTTTTGAATCAGAATTTCTGCCCCCTCTTTGTCTCTGTTCTAATAAAAACATTCTGTTGGGAAACTACAATATCTGAAATCAGTACTGATTAGCAGCATCTGTCTTTCCACCATCCATCCTATCTTTCTTCATTCTTTGTATTTATTTGTATTGACATAATAATTAAAATGGAGAAGCAAAGTCTCTGACGCACACGAGCATCTCTCCATTTGAAATTCTCCAGAGAAACACTATCTAACTCTTCAATACCGTTAGCTTGTCAGAAAATGGCATCAATAAATATCTTTTTTTTTCTTTTTCAGTTGCTATCACACACACACAAAATCGCTTTTAAAAAGATATGGTTAAGGGGGATAACAAGGAAAAGAAGGGGAAGGGTCGTCAAGGAACGTGTATAAAGGACACATGGACAAAGACAATGGCGGGGGGATTGAATGTGGGATGTGGGAGTGGGCAGGGCAGAGAAGAGTAACGTGGGTGGGAATGGGGACAACTGTAATTGAACAACAATAATAAAAAATGATAAAAACAGAAATATATGGTTAAATAATCCAACTATTATTCCTTCACTCATCCAATCATGAACTATCCATTGAGTATTCACTCTGCGCTTGTACTGTGTGAGATTTTAAAAATAAAAAGCCCATCTCTAAAAGATAATTAAGCTTGGAAAGTCTACGAAAGCACACATGTGTTACATCACCATCTTTTAAAACCAGACTATTTATGTTTTGGGACACAGAGATTTGTTTGTTGAAATACTGTAACATTAGAAGAAAAAATAACAATCTTTGTGATTTAAACCACAACAGCTGCTTTGAAATAGAAAGTAATCATAAAAATAGTTAAGCGTGGAATGACAATTGCTCAACTTATCATGTGATGGCTACATTAAAATCCCCAGATTTGTAATTGCAGTTATCGTGCAAACAAATTTAAAATTCTGAAAATATATGTCTTATTGGCTAAGAACAGCCATTTTTGCCCAGGGATTTTGATAAATGATAGGTATTTTAATCATCCTAAAGATTGAATTTATAGTTGTTACTAGTGAAAATGTATAATGCAGATGATTTATTAAAAATTCATTGTTTCATTGAACAATAGTCTCTAAGAGATAATTTCTAGTATTAAATAATGGTATGAATGGCAGACAGCATATTTTTTAAAGGACTTTTAAAAATCCAATTAACATCATTTAAAATTTTCCATTAGCCACATTTCTGTTATATAACAGACCAAACCTCTCTATTCCATTATGTAATCATTCAAAATATGTGAGATGATATCTTCCACAGGTCCTCGGTATATTGCAATCCTATCACACGTGTTACCAAATTTTTATCAAAGTGTAAGGCTTATTTTTGTTGTAACCGAATATACTGAAATAACATTCAGATGGAGTGTGGAGCTGAGAGGATCAGTAACAAAGTATAACTAACTTCAAGCTGCATCAAAGGAAAATCCACTCACTGGAGCACTGAGACTAGCCTCTGGATCTGTAAGAATGCAGTGGGAGCCCCACAGCCCCCTTCTTACTCACTGTCCACAGGACACAGAGGGAAATAGCTCATGAGTAACAGTTGAAGAGCTGAGGATGCTTGCATGGACACCCAGAGGCTGGTTACTGGAAAAGGGTTTACTGTGGTTAGTGTGGACTTGAGTTGCTCTGAGTCTTTTAATCCCTTTAAAAGCATGGCCAAAATGTCTGAAGCAATGAATAAAGCGTTCTAATCTGTGAGTGATGTAATTCATCAGAATCTGGAATCTTATCAGGAGAAATGAAATAGCAATTAAACTTTGGCAGAGTGTCTTTAATCTTCTAATAAAATGGAACTATAAGCACAAACATGTTGAGTGCCATTGAAGTTAATCTTTTAAGGGGATTACAGTAGGGTTTAGGCTGAAGTCTGGGTGAGTTTCATCAGTACAGCCTGCAGACCTTGGACAAGTGTTCCAACTTCCCCTTGCCTGGCCCTCTTCGTTTGCCAGATGGCGATGTGTGTCCCTTCTGGGAGCTCTAAGAATGAAAGTGCCGTTTGGAGTGCTAGATATAGAGTAGACACTCTCTGATTGTCCTAATTTAGAAATCATTACCTTGAATCCCTTCTGGTCAATCATTAGAAGAGTGATTTAACCAATACTTTAATTACCCACCCGACTGCAAATAAAAAATTAAAGCAAGTTTTTCAGCAGTTTACGGTTACATTTGAAATTGTTGATGAGGTTACCAGCACCCCTGTGACACAACTAGAACCTACTCTCTTCTCCCTTCCTTTCCTCTGCTCTCCCCGACCCTGCTCCCTACCTCAGAAAATTGGGCCTGTGAAAATTATCTTTCATGGAACATACGTGTATAGCCATAGTGGCTCAGTCTTAAAACCAGGTACTACTTTAAATGCGTCAATAAATACTAACAGTACACAATG
Source organism: Desmodus rotundus (assembly GCF_022682495.2). Classification (NCBI taxonomy): domain Eukaryota; kingdom Metazoa; phylum Chordata; class Mammalia; order Chiroptera; family Phyllostomidae; genus Desmodus; species Desmodus rotundus. Next base: position 79,874,832 of record NC_071389.1, read on the forward strand.
GAATAACTAGAGTTCAAATCACAGATGTAGGTAAGACAATTGGATGCATTTAAATGTATTGGTTTTAATACTTAAATTCCATTCCATCTGGGAAAACTTTTTTCTTTGCCTCCAGACAAACTGCAATAGTAGCCATGAGCTGTCTATGAAATAAGGCACATTCAGAAAACACAGCTTCCTGTCTCCATGATACTACTATATGCTAGAATTTTCCCCAGAGATCAGAGAGATCAGACAGTCAAAATGTTCTGAAGTCAGTACCACAGTGTCAAACAGGCCTCTCATAATTGAATAAGCATGTGAAAATAAAGAGTGGATTTATTTTATTAGAAGATTATAGCCACTCTGCCAAATTTTAATTGCTATTTCATTTCTCCTGATAAGATTCCAGATTCTGATGAATTACATCACCCACAGATTAGAAAGCTTTATTCATTGCTTTCAATTCTATTTTGAAAAACAGAAAACAAATGACAAAACACCAAGACAAAACACGAAGATAAAGCAAAGTAGAACACACACACACACAATTTCCCTGTCCTGGAGCTTAAATCTCTGAGGGGAGATTCAACATGTGCATATAGCTGAGAACCAGGGCAGGACTCTGCAAATGATATGATAAAGCCACAAGAGGTGGTTGTGGGAGAAGAGTAATGAATCAAAGTCCACTTTATAGAAAAGTCATGTTTAAGAATTTTTCAGAAGACAGAGGAAATATTAGCAGGGAAAACACAGTGATGAAACAGGTGGAATACATTAAGGGAATGGTGAGTTGTCTGGTTGGCTGAAGTATGGGACTTAGTGGATATGGGTAGTTTAAAGTTAGAAAGTACAAGGCATTGAAGAAACTGAGGGACCACTTAAGGTTTCTGAGCACGAGAAAGGCATGGCCATTTGGCCATTTGGAGGGAGTCATTCATTTTTTTAAAAGATTTTATTTCTCTATTTTTAGAGAGAGGGGAAGGAAGGGTGAAAGCAAACATCAATGCATGAGAGAAACATCAATCAGTTTCCTCCTGCACACGCCCCAACAGAGGACCAAACCTAGAACCTAGATATGGGCTCTGACTGGAAGCGAACTGGTGACTTTTGCTTTGTGGGATGATGCTCAACCAACTGAACCATGCCAGTCAGGGCAAGAGGTAGGCTTTAGCAACAGCTTGCAGGACACATTAGAAGGGAGAAAATCAGAGAGGTACTTACTCCCTAAGAGAGGAAACAGCACATGGACTTGGTTGGTGAGACTGCAAAGAAAGGGAAGGAATGTCAGAGCCATCACAAAAGTGCCCCCTGCTTGTTTTGCAAATGATACAACGTGTGGCTTGAGAGATAAAGGGAAAGTAAGGTTTTCTTCTAGATTTAAAATCCGGATGATGGCAAAGACAATGGTGCCCTCATGAGACTAGGAACGTATTTAAGTGAGAGGATGGTGGACTTAGCTATACAGCTGCTGAAAATTGAGACCCACCTAGGTTATAAAATGCAGATTGGGAACTCAAAAGATGTATATTTTGGAGGCAGATACTAAAGCCTTGAGTCTGGAAAGGACTTATAATACAGAAGATATATACAGAGAATTGTGCCAAATATACAACGTTGAAATAGGTATACTTAATAGGGAGGGATAGAAGAGTGGGAAATTGGGATTTGGGAGGCAGGAGAAGGAGAAGAATAGATCATTATGAAGCCAATGAGTGGAAATTTCTTAATGGAACTCTTTCAACAGTGGCAAATGCTACTAAAGATTTGAGGAAGCAAATAAGAGGCATTCAAGTTGACAATTAGTAAGTCTTTAGTGTCTTTCAAAGAGGGTCATTCTAGGAGCATTGTGGGAAGAAGCTGGGGACTGACATGTGAACAGGTGGAGATTGCTGAGGGCCGATGAGGACTGTTTGAGATGGGAGAGGATGGGAGCCACAATTTAAAGTGACAATAATAATTCACTCTTAGAGAAAAATGACATATTTGAGTCACTGTGACCTCCAGTAAACCAGATTGCTTAAGAAGAGATTTTTTAAAACAGAACTTGAAGACTTTGACACCTAAAAAAGCATTGTTAAGTAAATTCCATACAATGTGTTAATTGATGATTTCCAAGTGTGATATTTTCAAGAGCACATATGAGTCATTTCCTTAGTAATAACATTTTCTGATTTAACTAACAAGACAGCTTGATAGATTTTTGCCCCAAACTTTACCAAAAAATGTTAAAAAGCCAAATCCCAAACAACCCACATATAACCAAAAATGAAAATTCTTTTGCAATTTGTATTTTGAGGGCAAGAGGAGTCAGATTCTGAATAGCATATGAAGTAGTGATTGCTGTTACTGTATAATTTTTTAGTGATAACCATGTAAATTAGGGTAAATTTTATGAATACATTTCTATGGATTATTGTCCATTTTTAGAAATGTTTATTTTTATACATGTAGGATAATAGTATATTCAGTTGATATCTACTATAAATTTGATTAAAATAATTTTAATACAATTACTCTGAGGAATTATTTTATACAGCAAAATGTCACTTTGTACTGGGGTCAATTATCTTCTTTCAAATAAATCTGATTTCAGCAAATTTTTTCTTTTCAGGTAGTTAAACCTATGCATAATGCTTTGTCATTCCTTAGGTTATGATACCCTCCAGGTATGTCCAATCTTTTGGTGTCTCTGGGCCAAACTGGAAGAAGAGTTGTCTTGGGCTTCACATTACATACACAAACACTAATGAAAACTGGTGATTAAAAAAAAGATTTTAAGTAAATTAATGATTTTGTGTCGGGCACATTCATAGCCATCCTGAGCCACAGGTGGCCCATGGGCCACGGCTTGTACATCCTTGTCTAGGCCATTCAAAGCAAGACAGAACTTATGGGAAGAGCTTGGAAAAATTCATGGGACCAAAGGATTTAGAAGATATTTATTTTACATGTCAACACTTAAAAGAGCCTCCTAGAGGTCACTAGATATAATGAAGAGTTGTTTTCTTTGACCTAAACATGAAGATCACCAGATAATTCAATTAGCATATAATTCAATGGATATTTACTTGGTTTTAAACTTAAAAAGTAAAAAAAAAATGTAAAATAGGCACAAGGCAGCTCCAGGCAATGTTTTATGAGTGGTGTCGATCATTTCTTTATGACAGAGTGAGATCAAAACATACGCAGCCATGCTAAGGTCAGCCTAATAGCATAAAACACTCTAATCCGATATTTGCTCTGCATATTGACCAATTCTAGAATAAGGAACATTTTCCAGCCCTTCATGGGTCAGCAATTGATAATTTGCTATTATTTGGGGTTTTGCTCCATTCCCTGGAGATTTTCTTTCTGAAGAGATTAGAGCAGTGTTTCTCAAATGGAGTGGAGTGGGAAAGGAAGGAGGAGTAGGGGTGGCAATTTTGCCTCCTAGAGGGCATTTGGCAATACCTGGGGATATTTTTGCTTGTCACAGTTGGGGGAGGGGCACTACTGGCATCTAGTGGGTAGAAGAAAGTGATGCTGTTAAACATCCTACAGTACACAGGACAGTGCCTGCTCCCTCCAACAAATAATTATCCAGCCAAAATGCCAACAGTACCAAAGTTGAGACATTCTGAATTAGCATATCGGCATTAGAATACAATTTAGAGGAATTTAGAAAAAACCATGGTTGGACTCCAGGTACTTTTAGCATTTTTTAGTATGGATAGACAGGACTATTTTTCTTTTTTCTATTTATTAAAACACATTTTACACTTGAGTGCTCAGTGGAGCTGCCTGAGGGTGGCATGGTTAGCATGTTTTTGTGATCTTCACTTCATCCTGTTCCTTTAGGAAGGTCCAACCTGCTGCAGGAGGTTTTCCAGTCCACTCTCCTTCCTTAATTGTCTTCCTCCTTTCCCTTCCCTGATCAAAGTTAGCGGTACAGGTTTAAAGGGTGGATGGAAGAGGAGAAATGGAAAAGCCAGATCACAGCTATAAATCCTTCCAGGTCCCATCCCAGTGCTTAGGTCCTAAATTAGTTTCCGCGATTGGCTCAAAGGCTCCAGTTCTGTGAATTACTGAGTGCAGCAGTATTGACACATACACTTTCAAATAAGCGAACACACAGAGAAGTGATAAAATAATGGGGCCAAACAGAAGTGCACTTCAGCAGAGCACAGATAAGACAGTGCAGCTTGTCAACAGATCACAATTTAATACACAAGCTTGGAAAGGGTGGCCTGATCCTTTAACATGTATACTCAGTGTCATAATATAATGGAATGTGTCTCTTCCACCCTAAAAAGCTACATATATAAGCTATCTTCACATAAGGTTTTTATTTTGCCACTCTTGTCATCCAAAAGCAAGGGTAAACTGAATTTATATTCTTTTAATAAAAGAAGACAAACCTTCAACTTTAATAAAAGAAAACAAACACTTAAAATTTTTTTCCTTTCAGAATAAAATGATGGGATATTGGATGTCAATGGCTTTCTGTTGGGAAGATTGTCAACATTGAGTTTAGAGGTAATCAATGCCTTATGTGTTTAAGTTTAAGATGTATTTAATCAATTCTGCTATGAGCATTTTATGAAAAACATTTGAACGCTTAAGAAAGCATTATGTACCTTTTAATTAATGAGATAAGAAAACACTTGTCTTTCTTTCTTTCCTTCCTTCCTTCCCTCCCTCCCTTCCTTCCTTCCTTCCTTCCTTCCTTCCTTCCTTCCTTCCTTCCTTCCTTCCTTCCTTTCTTCTTTCTTTTGGCAGATAAAATAACAGTGTATCCTACAAGCAATGGCATTTGGATTCAGTGAAATAACAAATTCTTTCCAAATGTCTTAGAATCACTTGGATCAGGCAGGTTATCTCTAAAATTGTTACTCTTTTAATGCTTATATAAAAAACTTTAAAAAATTGCTTCATTGTCAGCTTCTATTTTTATTTGCTGGCACATAAAAATGATTGATTTTATATGTAGCCTTTTGTACCCAACTATTTTTTTCTCTTATATTATTATAAGCTATGAATGAGAACTGCAAACTAATAAGGACTAAAAATACTTAATTTCATCAATAAATATGTTAAGCTTGAAATAGAAGAGCATAGGTAGAAGTTAGTATCTATTATCTCTGATATTAACTGGCTATATAACTTTTAATCCAATTATATAAAATGATATATAGCTCATTTCCCTATGATTAAGGTATATATGAATTCAAGGGTTATGTGAAGTTAGATTATCACACCAGAACCTAGAAATTATACATTCTTTCTCTCTTTCTTTTTAATATATTTTATTGATTATGCTATTACAGTTGTCCCATTTCTCCCCTTTATTCGCCTCCACCCTGCACACCCCTTCCTACCCACATTACCCCCATTAGCTCATGTCCACGGGTCATACATAGAAGGTCTTTGGCTTCTCTATTTCCTATACTATTCTTAACCTCCCCCTTCCACCTCTCCCTGTCTATTTTCTACCTACAATTATGCTTCTTCTTCCCTGTACCTTTTCTTCCTCTCTCCGCCTCCCAGTCCCTTGCTGATAATCCTCCATGCCATCTCCATTTCTGTGATTCTGTTCCTTTTCTAGTTGTTTGCTTAGTTTGTTTTTGTTTTTTTTTTCAGGTTCGGTTGTTGATAGTTATGAGTTTGTTGTCATTTTACTGTTCATATTTTTGATCATCTTCTTTTTCTTAGATAGGTCCCTTTAATATTTCATATAATAAGGGCTGGGTGATGATGAACTCTTTTAACTTGCCCTTATCTAGGAAGCACTTTATTTGCCTTTCCTTTCTAAAATGATAGCTTTGCTGCATAGAGTAATCTTGGGTCTAGGTCCTTGCCTTCATGACTTGGAATACTTCTTTCTAGCCCCTTCTTGCTTGTACGGTTTCTTTTGAGAAGTAAGCTGAGAGTCTCATGGTCACTCCTTTGTGGGTAACTGTCTCCTTTTCTCTTGCTGCTTTTAAGATTCTCTCCTTATCTTTCATCTTGGGTAATGTAATTATGATGTGCCTTGGTGTGTGATTTCTTGGGTCCAACTTCTCTGGGACTCTCTGAGTTTTCGGCACTGCCTGGAGGTCTATTTCCTTTGCCAGATTGGGAAAGTTCTCCGTCATTATTTTTTCAAATAAGTTTTCAATTGCTTGCTCTTGCCTTTCTCCTTCTGGCACCTCTATGATTCAGATGTTGAAAGGTTTAAAGTTGTCCTGGAGGTTCCTAAGCCTCTCCTCCGACCCTCTCTTTTTTTTTTTTTTTTTTCAATTCTTGTTTCTTCATTCTGTTCTGGTTGAACGTTTACTTCTTACTTCTGTCCAAATCGTTGATTTGAGTCCCGGTTTCCTTCCCGTCACTGTTCGTTCCTTGTTTATTTTCCTTTATTTCACTTTTCATGGCCTTCATTTCTCCCTTTATTTTGTGACCATACTCAGCCAGTTCTGTGAGCATCCTCATTACCAGTGTTTTGAACTGTGCATCTCATAGGTTGGCTATCTCTTTGTCACTTAGTTGTATTTTTTCTGAAGCTTTGATCTGTTCTTTCATTTGGGCCATTTTTTTTTTTGTTTTTGGTCTCAGTGCTCATAGTAAGGGGCTAAAATTATATTTTCTATATGCAATTCCATAAATTTGATCAAATGTGGCTGCCAATATGGTATGAGTAATGCTGAACTGGATATGAAAAGACTGGATCTGACAACAGTTTATTAAGTCATTTCTCAGTCTCAATTCTTGATTCATATAAATAAAAGCACTGGAAAAGGATCTCATATTCTTGGACTCTAAGATATTAGGAAAGAACTGAGGCAGAGTTTCTACTTTGCTAATAAACCTTTATCAAAGTGTTCTCATTTGCAGAAGGTTTGTCTTGCTGTTTATCTTGTTTCTCCAGCTTAATTTAGCCTCATTAATTCCAACCAAATCTCTAGATGATCTCTAACATGACTTACAGCTTTAAAATTCTAAGATTCTGCTAAATGCTTCCTTCCTAAGCTTTAAAATTCTAAGATTTGCTAAACACTTCCTTCCTAAACTTCTACAGACTTCTTAGCTCCTTCTGTGCAATTCATTCCTCCCCCTGTGCCATTCAGCCAAGCAGTGAAGATAAAATTTTCTTTTTTATGTTTATTCTTACATGTGAACCCCTATAATATTTTTGTGGCTCATATCTGAACTCATTCTCCATTGCCTACATTCTCTATGAGAATGAGATGCCCAGACCATACGTTCGTAGTAGGGTAGCTGAAGTCCACCAATGTCTGGTCTAAGGGGTATGAGGTGCCAACACTGCTGACCATACCATTAATCCCATGGTCCTATTGACCACCTCACTAATTTGACATATATGATTGAGCTTTATTGACAAGTAAGATTGTGTTTTCCCATGATTCATTTATACTGCTTTTTTCAGTCTTTTGTAAATTCTCCCATCTAGACAATTATGAAAATATATTAACATGCTCAAAATCTTTCTCCAATTACTGTATCAATACAAATTATTAAATTAAGGCATATCATTACACTTGTTTTTAGCTTCAGCATTTTCAATACAAAAACCAAGGGCCCTGAGACCTCTGGCCAAGATAGAGGTGTGGGTAGATAGACTTTGCTTCCTTGAACAACCAAAAGAAGGACAATACCAAATTTAAAAACAAAAAATAACCAAAACTTCCAGAAAATCAAACTGTATGGAAGGCCAACACAAGGAGTTAAAGAAGAAACATTCATTCAGACTGGTAGGAGGGGCTGAGACCGGCAGCAGGGGCAGATGACAAAGCAGCGACAGGAGGACCAGGTGGGCGAGGCAGTGGCTGGCAGACCAGGTGGTCCCAAACTTGTGTGTGGATAAACCAGAAAGAATACCTGGGGAGTGAGTCATAACATGCAATCCAGGGTTCCAGCACAGGGAAATAAAGCCTCAAACCTCTGGTAGTAAAAACTTGTGGGTGTTGTGACAGTGGGAGAAACTCCTAGCCTCACAGGAAAGGTTGTTGGAGAGACTCACAGGGTCCAATAATGTACACAAACCCACTCACCCAGGAATCAGTGCCAGAAGAGCCCAATTTACTTCTGGGTAGTGGAGGAAGTGACTGAAAGCTGGCCAAGAGGCAGGCAAGTGGCATTGTTCCCTCTGTGACACCCCCCCACATACAGTGCCACAACACAGTGACATGGGTTGCCCCACCCTGGTGAATACCTAAGGCTCCACCCATTATAATGTAACAGCTGTGCCAGACAAAAACATATGGCCCAAATGAAAGAACAGATCAAAGCTTCAGAAAAAATACAACTAAGTGACAAAGAGATAGCCAACCTATGAGATGCACAGTTCAAAACACTGGTAATGAGGATGCTCACAGAACTGGCTGAGTATGGTCACAAAATAAAGGGAGAAATGAAGGCCATGAAAAGTGAAATAAAGGAAAATAAACAAGGAACGAACAGTGACGGGAAGGAAACCGGGACTCAAATCAACGATTTGGACAGAAGTAAGAAGTAAACGTTCAACCAGAACAGAATGAAGAAACAAGAATTGAAAAAAAAAAAAAAAAAAGAGAGGGTCGGAGGAGAGGCTTAGGAACCTCCAGGACAACTTTAAACCTTTCAACATCTGAATCATAGAGGTGCCAGAAGGAGAAAGGCAAGAGCAAGCAATTGAAAACTTATTTGAAAAAATAATGACGGAGAACTTTCCCAATCTGGCAAAGGAAATAGACCTCCAGGCAGTGCCGAAAACTCAGAGAGTCCCAGAGAAGTTGGACCCAAGAAATCACACACCAAGGCACATCATAATTACATTACCCAAGATGAAAGATAAGGAGAGAATCTTAAAAGCAGCAAGAGAAAAGGAGACAGTTACCCACAAAGGAGTGACCATGAGACTCTCAGCTTACTTCTCAAAAGAAACCGTACAAGCAAGAAGGGGCTAGAAAGAAGTATTCCAAGTCATGAAGGCAAGGACCTAGACCCAAGATTACTCTATGCAGCAAAGCTATCATTTTAGAAAGGAAAGGCAAATAAAGTGCTTCCTAGATAAGGGCAAGTTAAAAGAGTTCATCATCACCCAGCCCTTATTATATGAAATATTAAAGGGACCTATCTAAGAAAAAGAAGATGATCAAAAATATGAACAGTAAAATGACAACAAACTCATAACTATCAACAACCGAACCTGAAAAAAAAAAAACAAAAACAAACTAAGCAAACAACTAGAAAAGGAACAGAATCACAGAAATGGAGATGGCATGGAGGATTATCAGCAAGGGACTGGGAGGCGGAGAGAGGAAGAAAAGGTACAGGGAAGAAGAAGCATAATTGTAGGTAGAAAATAGACAGGGAGAGGTGGAAGGGGGAGGTTAAGAATAGTATAGGAAATAGAGAAGCCAAAGACCTTCTATGTATGACCCGTGGACATGAGCTAATGGGGGTAATGTGGGTAGGAAGGGGTGTGCAGGGTGGAGGCGAATAAAGGGGAGAAATGGGACAACTGTAATAGCATAATCAATAAAATAGATTTTTAAAACAATTTAATCAAAGGCTCTAATAAACCCTGGTGCATAATTACTGCATATTACCTTTCCAATAACTTTACATTATTTTTAAAAATATAATACTGAAAGGAAACCATTAAAAAATGTAAAGCAATGCACTGAATGGGAGAATATTTTCTCCAATGAAACATCTGATAAGGGTTAATATCCAAAATTTATAAAGAACTTATAAAACTCAACACTAAAAAAATAAACACAACCCAAAACAATCCAATGAAAAAATGGGCAAAGGACCTGAATAGATATCTTTCCAAAGAGGACACACAGATGGCCAACAGACATATGAAAAGATGCACAATGCCACTAATGATCAAAGACATGCAAATTAAAACCATGATGAAATATCACCTCATACCTGTCAGAATGGCCATCACCAATAAATCAACGAATAAGGACTATTGACAAGGATGCAGAGGAAAGGGAATTCTTGTGCATCATTCGTTGGGATGCAGGGGCATGGAGGGGGCTGGGTAGAGGTGGAAGAAGGTATAAGGGGGATAAATGGTAATAGAAAAATACAATAAAAAATTTAAAAACAGGACTGCTCTATGACCTAGCAATTCCACTTCTGAAAATATATCCAAATAAACCTGAAACACGGATTCAGAAGAACATAAACACCCCTATGTTCATTGCAGTGTTATTTACAATACCCAAAATTTGGAAACAGCCTAAGTGTCTAACAGTAGATGAGTGGATAAAAAAGTAGTGGTGCATTTACACAATGGAATACTACATGGCTGTAAAAAAGAAGGAAATCTTACCTTTTGCAACAGCATGGATCGACCTGGAGAGTATTATGCAAAGTGAAATAAGCCAATCAGAGAAAGACAAATACCATATGATTTCACTTACATGTGGAATCTAATGAACAAAATAAACTAACAAACAAAATAGAAACAGACTCATAGGTACAGAAAACAATCTGACAGCTATTAGAGGGGAGAGGGTTTGGGGAGGTCTAGATGAAAAATGTGTAGGGATTAAACAAATACAAATCTCAGAGAAACAGACAACAGAATGGTGATTACCAGAGGGAAAGGGGAGTGGAGGGAGGCAGAAGAAGGGAAAGAGGGGATAAATGGTGATGGAAGGAGACTTGACTTAGGGGGGTGCACACACAGTACAGTATACTGATGCTGTACTATACAACTATACACCTGAAACCTATACAATTTTATTAACCAATGTCTCCCCAATAAATTTACTGCAATTTTTTTTAATTCAAAAAATATTTATTGGCACAATTCACTACTTAGAAACTGAGAGCTAGAAGGGTCCCTGGAAATGAACTATGCAAACTGACTTTTAAACTTCTTTAATTTGATATGTTCTAAATGGAGCAACTCTTTCTCTTTGTTTTGACTTCCCTAATGAACTACACATATTAAAATTAGGAATCACTGTGCTAACTTTAAGAGAAAAAACAATGGCATGCAATGAGACATAAAATCAATTTGTTCAACTTGAGGCTAGGAAGAGTGTGCTGTAGGCACAAAATACCAAAAAGATCAAGTCGGTCTCCCTGATGTGTTGCCTACTTTCTGTTTTCTCCTTGGGTTGTAGCTTTTTGGTGAGACGCCCATACTTGAGATTTTTTTCTTGCACATAAGGAATAATAATACTTTGAATAAAAAAATTAACTGCAGAGATTTGAATCCCCTTAACTCATTCTAACCAAGAAAAGAATAAACATCAAGCCTGGAGATGGTGAAGTTAAGTTGTAAGGGTTTTTTTGCCACTGTTTCTAGCTTACAGAACTGCTCTTTGTTCCTTCTTGATGGAGCAATGCAAAGAAATTGGTCTTGGAGGTCAGAGACCTGGGTTCTAGTGCTGTGTCTGTTGCTCATTTATTTCGGCATTAATGTGTTGAATAAAATGGGAGCAATAAACATGTTTTAAAACTTGCACACAGTGTTAATGGAAGGATTAAAGTAAGTAATGTATGTGAAAACTTTTTTTTGTCAACCGCAAAATAGTATAACACACTATAGCATTAGAGTGTGATGAGGTCTGAGTATTATTACTGTTATTACCAGCATCATCTCCAGCTACCTTCTATGTCTTTCAGTAAAAATGGCCACTTGAACAAAAGTTTGCCTATGAAGAATTTTATCAAAATCCCCTTTCCTTTATTGTGTTTAAGGTCATATTGAACTCAGGTTACCTGATGAGGAAAACATGACTGATACTCGATAATCAAGAAGTCTAACCATACTGCAGTACTGCTTTGCCAGAACCATCAAGATTACTGACACATCAGATACTTGAAACATGTCAGTTTCTAGTAAAGAATCTGAGTTAGAAGAAGTACGTGTCTTCTTCTTGGGACTCTGGTCCACGTACAAAAGAAATGTAACTTTTCATTTCCTATGGAAACTTTTCTAGTGTTGATAAGTATTAGAGCACCAATATTATGAGATGATTTCTTATCTAGCAAGAAGACATCATAGTTACACTCATTCAGAAAGGAAATTATGAAAAATATTTTGAAGACCTAATAACTGTTTCTAGCTTTGAAAGTTAGATTTGGTGGTACTATACAGGTGTCAGATAGAAAGATGTGAAGGTGAATTCTCTCCAAATAAGTGTCAACTCTAGTATGGCCTCAGCTGGACACATAGCCTCGCCTTTCATCACACTCTGCATTGAAATATCACACTGGCGCAGATCCCTTATAAATCTTTTATGTAGGTGATTTAAGGAAAACTGAAGTGAATCATATTGTACCAAACATGCTCCCAAGAAAGGTCGAGTTAAAAAATGAATACTCCACCCTGGCTGGTGTAGCTCAGTGGATTGAGCGTGGGCTGCAAACCAAAGGGTTGTTGGTTCGATTCCCAGTCAGGGCACATGCCTGGGTTGCTGGGCCAGGTCCCCAGTGGGGGCCACATGAGAGGCAACCACACATTGATATTTCTCTCTCTTTCTCCCTCCCTTCCCCTCTCTCTGAAAATAAATGAATAAAATCTTTAAAAAAATGAATATTTCTCTTCCCCAAAGTGACGATGGTAGAAATGACATTTAAAAGCCATTACTCAGCCTTTTCACAAATTGACATAATCTTAAATCAGTGAAATGCTTCAAGTTGCTACCTGAAGTTCTTCATGAAGGAAAGAAAAGAAAGCAATTTTAAGTGGTAAGAATCTGAGTATTTTTCTGAGTGGAACTGGTGGAATATTTTTTGGGATGAGCTACCAATCAGAATAAAAGAACACAGAGACCAACAACTGCCACTGTACACATTCTGGAACGAGCCAAAAACTGTTGACATTTTGAAACCATGTGAATTTCTTCAGAAAACCTGCCGTGGTACACATGCTGATTACACATCAAAAATTACAAGACAGTAGAAAGGCATGCTCCAAAAATTAGCCCAGCATTAAAAACAGCTCCCTTTTTGACACACTGACCTATAGGTGACCATCCAAAGTATACAGGACAAGTCACCACTCCCCTAATTAGAAAAGAAGATGTGCACTGTTTATGAAAGACCTTGAGAAGTAAGCTATTGATGCAGTCACCTAAGCACTGGCTTTAAATCAGTCATTTGTTACTCAAAGTCACTTGTGTTATAACACTTCATTTACTTAGGAGTTAAGTCAGGAGTGATACTGGGGCTGTGCCTGAGCCTAGAATGTCCTTTGAATATTCACTGCCTCGTTGAATCATGACAATCTTTTGCAATTTCAAATCACTCCTTACCTCTTTCCCTAGATTTTCCTTAACATCTCAGGCAGTGGTACTTTCTACTCCTCAACTTCATCTCCATCATTATTTCACTGGCATCCATTATATATGGCAGACCTCTCCCTACCTTACTGGACTTATTAAAAAAAAACGCCCACTAAAACTTGTCAGGTCTCTTCAGAGAAACTTTCCTTCCCTTCTCCTTTCTTCCTTCCTTCCCCTCTTCTTCCCTTTATCCTTCTCTCATTCATTCAATGAATATTTATTCAATGACTGTAACTCTGCTAAGGCAAGCACAGAGATTAGATACAGCAGCTAACCCAAACCCCTTCCTTTATGGCACTTAATATAGTTGTATGTGTGCCTGTAATTGGGTGAGAGAGGCATGAGCAGCCCCCAAAATAACCATGAAAACAAACAGAAATGGCATTATGTGAAACAGTGCGTCATAAAGATGTAATAAAGACTGAGGGTAGGAGGAGGAGGTCACTTTAAGTGTGGTCATCTGATTGAATAACAATAAAATAATTTAAAAAATGAATATGGTCATCTGGAATGATCTTTTTAAAAGAATTTTTTATTTTATTGATTTTAGAGTGAGAGGAAAGGGGGAAAATGAGGAGAGAAAGAGAGAGAGAGAAACATTGATTTGTTGTTCCACTTATTTTTGCATTCATTGGTTGCTTCTTATACATGCCCTGACTGGAGATCAAACCCACAACCTTGGCATATTGGTGTATTGACATACTGGGATGATGATCGAACAAATTGAGCTGGCTGGCCAAGGCCTAGAATGACCTTTTGATGAAGTGACCTGTGATCATTGAAGGAGGGAGTGTTCTAGGTGAAGAGAACAGGTGGTACAAAGTCCCAAGGTAAGAATGAGCTTGATGTGTTGACAGAGTGAAAAGTCCAGTGTAGCTGCAGTGTGTTGAGGGAGGAAGAGAGGGGTCTAAGATGCTAAGTGAAATAAGCCAGATGGTGAGGGACAAATACCATATGATCTCACCTTTAACTGGAACATAATCAACAAAAGAAAAAAAGCAAACAAAATATAACCAGAGACATTGAAGTTAAGAACAATCTAACAATAGCCAGGGGGGAGTGGGGAGGGGATAGTGGGGAGAGGGGTTTACAGGAGCTACTATAAAGGACACATGGACAAAATCAAGGGGGAGGGAGGTGGATATGGCTAGGGTGGGGTGGAGGGATGGGGAGAAAAGGCACACAACTGTAATTGGATAACAATAAAAATTAAAAAAAATAAAAATAAATAAAAAAAGAAGAGGGTGGTGCAATAGGTGATCTCAGGAGGACCAGGGTATTCCTGGCCATGGGGGTAAAGCTTAAGACTGCTTTCCACTGCACATCTATTGCACTCGATATATCCTCCATCAAGGCAATTAAATTGTTCTCTTGCATTATTATTGCTCTTCTCATTTCCTACTCTCTGTAAGCTCCAAAATATTATGGAGAAGATGCTCAAAGAATTTATTGAAAGAAGTCATGAATGAATTACCTTTCTCTTGCATGTTCCATGGTTAGAGCCACTGTAGTGATCTACCTGCGAAGGGCCAGTGGATGACAAATTCAGTGATTACCAGATTGAAAATTCAATGAAGGTACTTGTTCTTGAATCACTACACAATAGCAGTCCATGAATGTATTATTTTTGGTTGTTGATCTCTGGTATACACCCTTTACCCATGGGTTACTGGAAGTGCCTGGTTGCCCTTTAGCTGTTTTCAAACTGTATGCTATAGATTTTAATCAATGTGTCTTACTGTATCTATTGTGCAAACCCTACACTAGTCATCTCCATTACTCTTGGAAGGCCTTAGGTATTGCAAGATCATTTCTTTTCTCTCCAGTTGGAGTTCTTCAGTCATCACTCACCCTTCTCTCTTCCCTCTCCTCCTCCTCCTCCTCCTCCTCCTCCTTCTTCTTCTTCTTCTTCTTCTTCTTCTTCTTCTTCTCTCCTCTCTCTCTCTCTCTCTCTCTCTCTCTCTCTCTCTCTCACACACACACACACACACACACACGCATGGCTTTTTCTGCACTTTCCTGAGTTTGACAGATCAGGCCTAGGGTCTGGCTCTTCCACTGAAATACCCTGTGGCCATGAGCGAGTAAGTATTTTTGTCTCAATTTTCTCTTCTGCAAAATAGCAGTGTTGATAACTGCTCTTGGGTGTTGGTGTGCAGAGCACATGAGAATTTTTCAGGAAAATTTAAACCATCATCTGGAACACATGGGCAAACACAGGTGGTAGTTGCCTTTTTTCACTCCTGTTAAGCCTTGGAGCCTTTTTCACTCCTATGTCTAGCCTTGGAGCACCCCTACTATTCACTTGCTATGAAGCCCAGTGAGAGTTCTTTTCTAAGATGCTATTCCTCCTACCTCATTTCTATCCTTAGGTGTTTGTGCAAACTCTGGGCACCAATTCTGAGAAGGCATGTTGGGAATCTGACCTAAAAAATCAAAGATGAGAAGAAAATTGAATACCATGTGTCTGCAAATCAAGGCTTCCCAGTGAGTTATTGTGTAGAGGCATCATAAAGATCTATCTTCCTCTACTAAAAAAATTACGCTGTTTTCAGTTAATAGGCTGATACTGCTGGGCACTAAGTCTCATGAGAAACCAACATATCAGACAGTCCTAGCCATTTAGCAATCTTCCATATAACATGACCTGGGAAAAGAAAAAAAACTTTTAAAGATGGAAGTGTAGGGAGACACACCGCACCTCCTCATACAACCAAAAGAAGGACAACAACAATTTAAAAACAAAAAACAACCAGAACTGACAGAAAATTGAACTGCACGGAAGTCTGACAACCAAGGACATAAAGAAGAAACATTCATCCAGACTGGTAGGAGGGGTGGAGAAGGGCAGCCAGGGTGGAGGACTGGCTGCAACCTGGTCAGACCCAGAGATGTGGCAGATTGTGGGACGAACGGGGCAGGCAGTGCGACAGCTAGCATACCCCGCAGCCCCACATTCGCACACAGATAAACTGGGAGGAAAACGGCAGGGAGGGGGGGAACAGACTGCACCACCCAGGGCTCCAGCTCCGGGAAATAAAGCCTCAAACCTCTAATTGAAAACACCCATGGGGGTTGAGGCAGCAGCAGGAGAAACTCCCAGCCTCACAGGAGAGTTTGCTGGAGAGACCCACAGGGTCCTAGAGCATGCACAAGCCCACCCACTCGGGAACCAGCACCAGAGGGGCCCAGTTTGATTGTGGGTAGCATAAGGAGTGACTGAAATCCAGCGGAGAGTGGAGTAAGCACCATTGCTCCCTCTTGGCCCCTCCCTCACGTACAGCACCATAGTGCAGCGACCAGCATTACCCTGCCCTGGTGAACACCTAAGGCTCTGCCCCTTTATGTAACAGGCGTGCCAAGAAAAAAAAATGTCCAAATGAAAGAACAGATCAAAGCTCCAGAAATAATAGAGCTAAGCAATGAAGAGATAGCCAACCTATCAGATGCACAGTTCAAAAACACTGGTAATTAGGATGCTCACAGAATTGGTTGAATTTGGTCAAAAATTAGATGAAAAAATGAAGGCTATGCTAAGAGAAACAAATGAAAATGTATAGGGAACCAATAGTGATGTGAAGGAAACTGGGACTCAAATCAACGGTGTGGACCAGAAGGAAGAAAGAAACATCCAACCAGAAAAGAATGAAGAAACAAGAATTCAGAAAAATAAGGAGAGGCTTAGGAACCTCCAGGACATCTTGAAACGTTCCAACATCCGAATTATAGGGGTGCCAGAAGGAGAAGAGGAAGAACAAAACATTGAAAACTTATTTGAACAAATAATGAAGGAGAACTTCCTCAGTCTGGCAAAGGAAATAGACTTCCAGGAAGTCCAGGAAGCTCAGAGAGTCCCAAAGAAGCTGGACTCAAGGAGGAACACACCAAGGCACATCATAATTATATTACCCAAGATTAAACAGAAGGTGAGAATCTTAGAAGCAGCAAGAGAAAAGGACACAGTAACCTACAAAGGAGTTCCCATAAGACTGTCAGCTGATTTCTCCAAGGAGACCTTACAGGCAAGAAGGGGCTGGCAAGAAGTATTCCAAGTCATGAAAGGCAAGGACCTACATCCAAGATTACTGTATCCAGCAAAGCTATCATTTAGAATGGAAGAGCAGATAAAGTGCTTCTCAGATAAGGTCAAGTTAAAGGAGTTCATCATCACCAAGCCCTTATTATAGGAAATGTTAAAGGGATTTATCTAAGAAAAAGAAGATAAAAAATATGAACAGTAAAAATGACAGCAAACTCACAGTTATTAACAACCACATCTAAAACAAAAACAAAAGCAAACTAAGCAAACAACTAGAACAGGAACAGAGCCACAGAAATGGAGATTACAGGAAGGGTTATCAATAGGGGAGTGGGAGGGGGAGAGAGGGGGGGAAGGTACAGAGAATAAGTAGCATAAATGGTAGGTAGAAAATAGACAGGGGGAGGGTAAGAATAGTATAGGAAATGTAGAAGCCAGAGAACTTATAAGTTCTCATGGACATGAACTATAGGGGGGAATGTGGGAGGGAGGGGGTGGGCAGGATGGAGTGGAGTGAAAGGGGGGAAATGGGACAACTGTAATAGCATAATCAATAAATATATTGAAAAAATAAATAAAGATAAAAGTAAGAAAAAAAGAAAAAACCTTTTTCACAAATTGTTTTGATCCAAATTGGGTTCTATTTTTTTCCCTTTTATTGAATTTATTGATATAACACTGGTTAACAAAATTATGCAGGTTTCAGGTGCACAATTTAACAAGACATCATCTGTACTATGTATTGTGTGTTTACCACCCCAAATCAAGTCTCTCTCCATCACCATTTATTCCCCCATGCCCTCCTCCACCTCCCTCCCTGTCCTGCACCCCAGCAATCACCACACTGTTGTCCGGGTCCATGAATTTTTTTTCTCTCTTTTTTCTCTTTTTTGCTCAATCCCTTTACCGCCTCACCTAACCCTCCCAACAGCTGTCTAAATTGGGTTTTATACATAACTGCTGTAAACTAAAAAGCATACAAGTGCTTGCTGAAATCAGAGAATACTCAAAATATTGTGCATGAACGTGCATACATTTACAAATGACAGAAATTAAATATCCTCACCCAATTAATCTCCCAAATGCTGTTCTTTTTCCTATTTTCCCAAGTTTTTTCAACTTAACTGAGGAAAAACCAAAACGGCTTCGTTGACTTTGCCAAAGTCTATGTATGCTATACAGTTTAAATCTTTGGATTCCCAAGGAACACAGATATAAATGTTGAAATTCTTCTAATTTAAAATATTAATTCTTTGTTTACTTAAATTCACCAAATGGCCAAGAGTCACTGGGGAATCATCAATAAATTTTGAGAACAATAATTTATGTTTCTTCAAAAACTTCAAGATTCATTTTCCTAAAATATAAATTCTGGTTAAGGGAAGACAGTTTTCCATCAAGAATTTTCCCTGAAAAAAAATTATACTCTTTTACAGAAAGAAAGAATGAGAGAGAGAGAGAGAGGCAGGGGGAGAATGGAAGAAAGTCAACACAATAGAATGATTTACATTGCCCTTTGAAAAGTAGAAAAAATGAAAAAAAATATACAAAAGAAAATAAACTTCAAAAACAATGAGTTACTCTCCATATAGACCAACTGACCTCTCCCAAATTGTTTAATCAACATGGACACAATGAAAATGTGCCAATTTTATTGCCATCTTCCTTCCCCTTGCTCCCCCATCACCTGGTTACATGTTACCGAAGCCAAACACTAGGATCAATGAATCATATATCCAGCCTTTGCATGGGTAATTTTGTTACAGTCCTGTGGTTTTCAAATTACTTGTGAATCAAAATGTTTTTCCCAGGATCATTAAATCACAGGCATTTTGTGGTCAAAATGTCTTTATTCTTTTAATATGAATAAATGAGTTTTCTCAAAAAGTGGGAAAAATTCAAATGCAGGAAAATGGATATCATGAGCATTCTTAATTGACACAGCTAGTAATCAGAGAAAGGTGACTTCCAAAGTGATAAGTAGTTAATTCTGGACAATAAAGTACACGTGTTATTTGTTTACATTTTGATTATTAACTAGGGCTACTCCTTTCTCTCTAGGTAAAATAAACCCTTACATTACATTTCTAGTTTTTGTCCTTGCTACTCAAAGGGTGCTCTATGGACCAGTGGCATCAACATCATCCAAGAGCTTGTTAGACATGCAGAACCTCAGGCTGCACTCGGATTTAGAAAATCAGAATCACCATTTTAACAAGATCCTCAGATTACCCATGAGCACACTGAAGTTTAAGGACTGGTAGTCTACCTGGATAATTTGTGACAGCTTCCTAAGTGCTGGGCCATCTTTATGCCCCCCCGCCACACCCCAGAGTGATCTTTATAAATTATAGATCTGGTTATATAATTCTCCTACTTAAAAATGTCAAGTCCATTTTCACAATTCAGCCTACCAGACCTTCCACCATTGTTCCCTGGCTTCCTCTCTAATCTCCCCTCTGTTTAATCCCCAAGTTTCGTCACACCCACCGGTCTATATGTATCTTGTCCACTATCGTAACCACTAGCCACATGTGACTATTGGACACTTTAAATGTGGCTCATGTGAATGGATGTGTGCTGTGTGAAACACATATCATATTTCAAAACCTATATTTGGTGCTAGTTGGGTACTGGAAATGTCAGGAGGACCACTTTGTAAAGTACGTGATTGTCTAACCACTATGCTATATACCTGAATCTAATATAAAATAATATTGGATGCAAACTGTAATTTAAAAAAATTTAAAAAAACAATAAAATTTTTAAAAGCTTAGAATGGGGGAAAGGACATAAAATATTTCACTATTTTTTTTATATTTATATGCTGACATGATACTATTTTAGATATATACCTAAGCAAAATGCAATATCAAATTAATTTCCACTGTTCCTTCTACTTTAAAGTTGTGGCTACTAGAAAATTTAAAATTTTATCTATTTCTGTTGAACAGCGCTGCCCTATGCCCAACATATTCAGGCTTATGATCTGCTTGGGAAGTTCCTTGGTTTGGAATTTTCCACCTTACCCTGTCAGCCTGGCAAATGTCACTCCTCATTTTTCAAATACCTCCTCTGTTTTCTCTCATGCTTCCTTCCCTAAGGATAGAGCAAGGATGCCCTAAGCACTTAAAAGTAACTCACTATTAATCAAATTTTGTCATTGTCATCTGTTTAGTTTGGCCTCTTACTACACTGATTAATCGGAGTGTTAAATAAATGGGAAGGAATCTCACATTTAGGGTTTACTATATGTGAAGTGGGTTAGGCATCTCCAAACTGTCATGTTCCAAGTAGGCCAACTGGGGTGAGGCTCAGAGAGGTTAACTTCTTTTTCTAAGGCTACACAGCTGTTACGTAGCTGAGTCAGAGCCAAACCCAAGGCTCTTTGACTTCAAACTCTGCCCTTTCCATCCTATTTATCTTTATATCTCCAGAACTTAGCATGGTGCTTGGCATGTGGTTGGTGCACAGTAAATTTTTTGGATTAAATTTATTTCTGGTTCACATGAATTCACATTGTATACTCTCACTCAAATTAGTAACTGACATATGGTAGTTTTGGAAGAAGCTTTGGGAGGGTGATATAGATTACATGGGAAATTTGATAAGTCCTTAAATAAGAAAACAAAAATGTGAGTATAGCTCAGAAAAGCTGATTTACATGATAACATTTTCCCCTTGCCCTTGGAAAATAGAATGTTATGGTTGAAACACCACTAGGTTGGTAATCACAAATCCCAGATTCTGATGTGGCTTCTATCACTATATTAACTTTAAAAAGCCACTCCATTTTTCTGCTTTTGATTTCTTAATAAAACTAGAATTCAGGCATGAGGAGTCTTCCACCCCAAATTCTCATAAAAATGTTATTTTCTCTGTCATGTTGCATTTTCTTTTAAATCTGGAAGCACAAAAAATGACATTATATTAAAATTTTCTTTATGTTCACTTGATATACAAAAAGAATGGAGAAAAGATAAGGGAACTGAAATCTTGCAATATCCTACTCCATTAAATCTTGTCCCTTGCCAAATATCTTTCTTTAAAAAATGCCAATCATACATGCCAAACACAACAAATCTGCTTTGCACTTATAAGATTTTATAACCCAATAAAGCTAGAAGCAGTACTGGTGGGAATGGTTGCCAACTCCCAAATAAGGAAACAATTGAGGTATGTTCAACTTTGATTTTAAAAAGCACTCATGAAATACTGACTTAATAATCTCATGTTTGAATACTTGAGAATGAAACCCCTAAGGTGAATGATCCCCAATAAGTGTCCTTTTCTTTTTAATATGGGGAAGAAGTTGATAATGACCTTGGGGAGGGAAGTACAACTTGGAAGATAAAATTAAAATGACAAATCTCACAAACTTGACTGGAAGCAAGAAAATCTAAAATCTAAGCAATGTCTTTGACTAAGAGGGAACTTGCTGAAAATAGCAAACATGTGGGTGTAGTCAAGTTAAAGTTTCAAAATGCCTTTGATTGCTCCTTGAAAAAAGCTTATATTTAAGGTACAAATATAGTGGGAATATCAAGCTCAAAAATGTACAGCTCTATTTAATAATATCCTTGGATTTTGCATTCTATTTTAATGGAGTCTAAAAAGCCTCAATGTCCAAAAGAATCCTAGCTCAAGTTAAAATTTTAGGATCCTCACCAAGTGTTGGAAGAACATGATCATAACAGACTAATTTCTCAAACACAAAACATTGAAATTTTCATAACTACAGATTGCTTTGAAATATATGTGCATGAATGTGATGTCTGCAGCTTTTGATTTTTTGAGTATTTGAGTTTGCATTTAAGTTTTCTCAGTAATAAAAATCATTCTGTATATTTAAATTTTTTCAGGATGTCAGAACTCTTCATTCTCATTTCTAAGCATAACCTATGATGAAAATATGCAAATATGCAAGTATATACATATGCAAATATATACATTTATGCATACACCTATGACTACTTTCATATACATACACACATATACCTTTGGGTCTCTGTTCAAATGTCACATTGTCAGAGAGACCTACCTTAACCATCCTTCATTAAATTATCACGCATCTCTACTTTGTTACTTTCTATCCCTTTTCCCTGGCTTTATTTTCTTCATGACACTTATTACCACCTGTATATCATGAAACATGTAGTTTCTTGTCTGCGTTTCCTACTCTGGTGTAACTCCCAGAGAAAGGCAACTTTTTTGTTGTTTGTTTTGGTCATTGCTATACCTATAGCAGAAGCTGGAGAAGCTGGACAGAGATGTGTTTAGGCAACATGCATTCAAAACATGAACATTTAGCAGTTGCTTATTTTGTGTGGGGCACTGTGCTAGTAGTTCTATGCACAGCAACTTAGGTACTCATTCACTCTTCTGAATAAAGGTTATGACTTTGGTTCATTATTATCCCCCTTTTAGAACTGAGTCTTAGAGAGGTGAAGAAACTCAAGCTGACAGCTTGAAGCCCTATCTGTCAGGGCACTGCTGCCTCCCTTCTCTATTTCCTAAGGGAACTGGGCATACACCTTCTTCTGCCAATGGTCTGGTCTCTGGACTTCAGTCTGAGAACATCATGTTCATACTTCACTGCAGCGCTTTGCTCAGATCACTTCATTGTGGAAAAGTAAGATCAGCAACAAATTCCTGTGATCTCATTCATTTCTGGGTATTTGAACTGATCCAATTCCTTAGTACATCTCTCCATTCCAGGGACAGAACAAGAGCAAATATATCAAACTGCCATGAGAGGAGCTCCACTTAAGCATCACTTTAGCAACTGGTGGTAGGAGAGCTGAAGAATGAGACTGTTGAGATCCTTTCCAATAAAACATCTTCATGTCTTTTAAAAACATTCACCTACTTCTTCCTCTCCACAGAAAAAAAGCAGTCACTCACTTTTCTGTGTCCCCCAAGGTTGGGAATTGTCTTACACATAATTCTTACAAGACAAGTCTGTTTGTACCCCCATGCACCTTGATCTCTGCAGCCCAATGCATGACATACAGTTTGTACTCAGTGTTGTTTGAATGACTACTAAATAGGCTGCCTAATGTGTTTGCCTGCTCATTACTCATCTACTTTTTAAAAAACAACAGTACACTAATTTTAAAGTGAGGAATTGGTCTTTCCCCATTTGATCCAGTTTTGATGGAATGTTTTCCCCACCCTCCTCTGGCCAAGGGTCAGGCAGGTGACCAATCTAGGCCAATCAGAAGCTTTCTTTCTGGAATTTCAACCTAGATCCAAATGGAGCCCATGATTTAGCCTGATGGTGGGAACTGGGAGAGAATGGTTCTAGTCTTTCTCAAAGCCTAGTTCATCACTTGCCTTTAGATTCTTTGACCCACGCCATGTACTTCCAATAATATCCTCTTTTCCACAAGCTAGCCATGGTCAGTATCTGTTCATTCATTCAGCAAATATTCACTGAGCACATGCTCTGTAGTCTTTATCACTGAACAAAACAGAGAAGAATCACTGATCTTATGGACCTTGCATTTTTACCAGGGAGAGAGATGATGAATAATATAAAGGTAAGAGTGCCAGGAGTGGACAAGTAGTTTGCAATTAAAAATGGAGTGGTTAGAGGTGGCCTCACTGGGATGAGTGATACCTATGCAAGAACTTGAAGGAAATGAGGGAGAGAGCCATGTGATGTCTGGGGGTGAGTACTGCAAACACAGGGAACAGACAGCAAAAAGGCTGTGAGGCAGGAGCTCACCAGTGTCTTTGAGAAAAGAAGGGAGGCCATTGTGGCTGTATCAGAGTGAGGGAGCAGGACAGTTCTAGAAAATGCAAGCAGAGGAGATAGGATCCTAGGTCATGAAAGACCTTGAAGGTCATTGTACGGATTTTGGCTTTGACTCTAAGAGAAAGTGGGAAGCAATAGAAGGTTTTGAGCAGAGGGGTGACATGACCTTTTATTTTAAAAGATCACCCTGGCTTCTGTTTTGAGAGTAGATTTCCAGTGGGAAAAAGTAGAAATGGGGACTTATTTGGATGAAGATTGGAAAAGCTATTGGAATAAATCAGAAGAGATATCAGGGGGCATAAGCCACCTGGTAGCAGTGGAAGTGGCAAGATGTAGTTGGATACTAGAAATATTTTTAAAGAAGAGCCAACAGGATTTCAAGGTGTAGGTGATGAGAGAAAGAAAAAGTCAAGATGATCCCAAGGTTTCTAAAACTAAAACCAGAAAGATGGAGTAGCCATCAACTGGGATAGAAAGTCTGAAGGTAGAGAAAGTTTAAATGGGAAGTAATGAGTTCTTTTTTGGACATGTGTTGGGCATTTAGGTAGAAATGTCCAAAAGTAATACACAGTTTGGGAGAGTGGTCTGGTCTCAGAAAATAAATTTAGAATTTTCTCTGCATAGGTTACATTTAAAATCTTGAGACCAGATGAGATCTCCAAGGCAGGACATACAGATATGGAAGAGAGGACCAAAGACCTAGCTCTGAGACAGTCCAGTATTAACAGATCAGGACAAGGATGAGGGCTGTGAAAGGAGACTGAAAGTAAGTCATCAGTGACTTCCAGGGAAGCCAGGAGGAGGGGCTGTTCTGGAAGCCAGGCACATGAGGCAAGTATGCCAATAGAAGAAGGGGCCTGGGGGGTGGTCCCTATGGTGCCAGATGGTGCTGACAGGTCTAGAAAGACAAAAGGTAAGAATTGAACTTTATATTGAATACGATGGAAGGTGTTAGTTGTCTCAGCAAAAGCACTATCAGTGAAGTGTGAAGACAAAAATGTGAACCAGAGTGATTTACGAGGAAATGGGAAGAGAAGAATTAGGGACAGTAAATATTAACAAAGAAGATCAAAGAAAAGGTGATTTGTATTATGCAAAGAACCTCATCAAATAGACAAGTAATACGGCTGTTCAGTCCTTAAATTATTTCTTCCTTTTTTTCTCCAAATACTCTTACTTCTCTAGTTCCCATTTTTCTTTCAATATCCAATTCCTGTTATTCCTTCTGTCCCTGCAAGTGTGCTTTAACATTTATTTTCTATGTCCTTATTCAACATTCAGTCAAATTCTGCCTCTAATTTTTACTGTACTCTTCTGTTATATGTTTTATCTTTCCCCCAAGTTATTAGTTCCTAGAAGGCAGAAACAATGCTTTAGATTATTTTGGTTCTTATAAATGAATACTAGATTATTATAAACACAATGGGCATCCAAAAAGGCCTTGGCCACTGTTCTCTGTCAGATTATTTTATATTCCCAGGGAAGTTAACTAATCCTCACTTTATTAATATTTTGATAGGTAAGAATAACAAGAAATATGAAATTAACATTGGTATCCTATTCCATTTAAAAATCAGAACAGTCTATCAACACAAAATAAAATTTCATAGAAAATTAGGGCCCCAAATATTGTATGTATTAATGAAATCCTCTTATTTATTATATTTCCTCCCTTTCCATCACCCCCATAGACTCCTCATTGAAAATATGTGATTTTGGCCCTGGCCAAGTGGCTCAGTTGGTTGGAGCATTTTTCCAGTATGCAGAAAGGACATGGGTTCATTTCCTGGCCAGGACACATGCATAGGCTGTGGGTTTGTTCCCAGTTGGGGCACGTATGAGAGGCAACTGATCAATGTTTCTCTCTCACATCAATGTTTCTTTCTCTCTCTCTCTCAAATTAATATACATATCCTTGGGTGAGGATAACAATTTTTTTAAATATATAATTTTGTATAACATTGTTAATTTGTTAAAAATCTCAAAAAATAACTCTGATAAGATAATATTTCTCTCTTGCCCATAGTCTCTAGATTTTTGTTTCTGCAAACAAGTGAAGGGGTTTCATTTCTGCAAAGCCCACATCTTGTGAGATAGTACAAATTGAAAATAAGATTAGTTGCACCTGAAGTAGTGGGGAACTTGGGGAGGGAAGCTGTGTCTTTAGAAGCACTCAGTTTCTCTCATGTAGTTTGCCCGAGTTTGCTGTTAATGGACCCAAAGCCCTCTTGGATGCCACGCTTAGGTCAGGGTAGAGATGGCAGCCCAGGTCTCCACAATTCACTCCTTTACACATCCTGAGATGTTAGCTCCAGTGGAGGAAAGTTACTCTGGGTACAGCAGAGCAATTGATAAAGGACCCTACAGGTCAGCATGCCAGTCTTGTTCCTGCCAGAATCCTTCACAGAGGAGTGCTCTGATTTACCATTTGATCACAGCCTGACATGGGATTGATTCTGAGCGGCATCTGCCAGGGAATTGTTAGGGAAGTCTACTCTAAATTAGGACCAAACTGAGCTTTTTCTCACCGCCTTCATAACCTTTGTGCAAAAGACAAGTTGGCATAAACTCCCAAATATATCTTTGACTGCTCCTTTTATTGCTATTCTGGAAAACCGTTTGCTCAGGGCATATTGGAACTTTTCCAGTCTTGGCCTTAAATATGTAAGATTGGCCCACAAAAGACCTTTCTCTCTTTCATATTCAAGTCATGGGTGAATATGGGTGTCTTTCGAGGGAAGTGTTTTTTCTATAGACAAATTTTAACTACATAGAGCTTAAGTCAAAATTCAAAATTCTCATGCTTCATACCTGCTATTAATTGCATAACTATTGAATTCTAACCTGCAATAATAGCATTAACACATTCCAATTAAAAAGACTATGTTATTAGTGTAAGAAACTGGCCAGTTGTTCCGGCCTAGCACCAAAGGTGAGTATCAACACTTGATTCAGTCTCATGCTTTCTGCTGTCATACTGTCCTCACCTGCAGTGTGAGAGGGTTATCTCTCAGCTTTCTGCTATGCTAGTGTGCTGCGAGAACTGTCCATTCAAACCATCTCTTTTTCAGTCAGTTGGAAACCAATTTTCAATTGCTCAGTAACTGAAATAGTTTCCTTGGTAATGCTACATTCATGTCTTAACACCTTATTTCTTAACTTCTCTGAATTAATATAAAACTTGTAATTTTCCTCCAGGTAAGGGTAGTAGGGAATGATGTCCGTTCCACCCTGTTTCCCAAAAGTCACTACCACAGGTGATTTAACTTGGGAGTTATAAAACATGCAATTTTATAGATGGGATATTTTTAAACATGACTATAATTTAAAATATATGGCTTTTCTGTCACTGGGGCTTAGCTAAGTGCTTCTAAAGTACGAGAAGAAACAAAAAAAATTACTGTTTTCATCAGGATTGTTGATGGTAGGCATTGAAGGGTTTTGCTCTTATACTCCAGAAATAGCTGTCACTTTGAACTCAATTCAGAACAGTAATTTCCAGATCTCTAGCTTCCTTGACACTTAAACATTCCATATAGGTATGACTACTAACAAGTGACAATTTCCAGAAACATGGTGTTCGGTTTTTTCCCCCTTCTGTTCTCTCTTACTTGAATACTGATTTCTGAACCTTAGACCCAATCATGAAGCAAACATTACACTCTGGACTTACCAGTCCCTACATTTGATGCATTGAAATTGATTGTTAACAAAATATCAAAATAACAAAATTGATTTAACTAAAAATTATTTGTTTTACTCAAAAGAGTCACCCCTTAGGAAGCTATGAATTTATAATTTTGGCATTGCTCAAACACACACACATATGGGCACACACACAGCAAAGAAAAAATTAAAAGCTGCTGGTTTTGGTTCACCATCAGTTTATGAGTAGCCTAAGAAAACCAGACACAATCCTTCATAATTGAACTTTGCGTTATAGTTAACACACTCAAGGCTGTGTAGCCAGACTACTGTAACAAAGTTCCCATTTACTTGAGAAGAACATGCAGTCTTTCTTATCACCATGTTGATATTTTTGAGTGCCCAAAGGCAGAGTAAAACATTACATTAAGAAGAACAATTTTTATTTTCCCTTTGACTAGTGGTTTTAAAATGTCAAAACTATATGCTGTTATTAGTAAAGTACAGCCCTTGACCTTTGAAGGGTTCTTGTCAAGAGAGAATTCCCTTCAGGCATATCAAGCAAACATGAGCGATAGTGTAGGTCTAATTAGTGAAGTCAAGGTAATATTCTGTACTTATTTGTTGAATGAATGAATAAATAATAGAAGTAATGATAAATGAGTAATACATAATATAAATGATAATATATTTAATGTATAAAATAACATAAATAAATGAATAATATCACATTGGCAAAGGAAAAACAGTGTATTCTAACAAATTATGTAGAGTCTTGATTCAGTGCGTTGCAAAAATACTGTTGTTTCAACTCAAGGAAAGAAACCGGAATCTTCCTTCTGGTTTTCTGCTGCTTTTGGCAACAAACCTGGCAGTCTTCAGTGATTAGTCAACCCTGTGCTACTCGTGTACATCGCTGTGAGACAGCCAGGCACAAGGTGTAACTGCCATCTGAGGTTCCTTCCTGAGCAAGACAAGAAAAAACACTGTCTACTCTATGTATATGCCGACCTGATGCACACTTCCATTTATTATCCTATGCAACAGCTCTGCCACGGAACAGCAATGGAGACCGGGCAGGTGGAAGAGTGGCCTCTGGTGTCTGACGGAAATTACAGTCAGTAAGGCTCAGTGCTTGTCTGTGTGTCAGCTCTGACGAATGCATCTTTTTTTCATGGTATGTCCTGTATTTCTTCTCAGATTATAAAATCCTAGGAGGATTTTATTTTATCCTTATTCTCTCTATTATACATATATGTTATACATACATATATATGTGTTGATTTATTATCACTTGTATGTATGTATATTTGCTTGTGTATGCATGTGTATATATCATCGTGTGTGCATTCTAGCATGTAGATCTGCCATAAATGTTATCAAGCAACCATAGAACTAATTGACCTCTTTCGTTGGTCTTCCTCTGAATTTCTAGAGCAATTACCTTTCGTAACTCTTATTACTATTTTATCTTTTTATTTATTGAACATGAAGTAGTAGAATAATGTGGATTTAAAGTCAGATAACCTAAATTTGAATCCTATATTTGGTTACTTACGTTTGTCACATAATTCCCTGACTTCTAATTTCTTCATTGTGAAAATGAGACAATAATTTATAGTATTTTGTATAATGTGAAGCATCTAACATGCAGTAAATGTTAATTGCTGTGATATCTGTGATTTTTATGATTTCCTTTCTCCAAAATTTGATCAAAAGCTCCTGGAAGCTGCTCTGGTTGGTGTGGTTCAGTGGATTGAGTGCTGGCCTGTGAAACAAAAGGTTGCTGGTTCGATTCCTGCTCAGGGCACATGCCTGGGTTACAGGCCAGGTGCCCAGTTGCGGGCATGTGAGAGGCAACCTATAAACGTATCTCTTGCACATTGACATTTCTTTTCCTCTCTTTCTCCTTTCCCTTCTCTCTAAAAAGAAATAAATAAAATCTTTTTTTAAAAAGCTCCTGCAGGGTAAAAAATACTATTTTGGAATCCAAAATGGATTTGTTAATCAAAACAGCAAATACATAATGGCACTCTATAAATACATGTTTATTACACTGAAAAATCCATGTGGTTTGGACTATAACAAAATAAAGCTGTCTCACTGTCATAAGAACATAGTTGAAGCCCATTCACTCTTTCTATGCTTTTGTTACCTAACCAATGCCCCTCAGCTTTCATGGTGCCCCATATGTTGCAAACACAAAGAGAGGAAACAAATATGTCTTTCAATAAACCATTAAATATTAATGTTATTAAGTATAATTCTTATATATTGAACCAACACTAATCTGAGATGGATCTGGTTTTTGTAAAGGTGAGGCATGGGGCACCCACACAGGTTCTGATCAGTGTCTTCCTAGTTACCTGCCAGGATGCACAACACAAAAGAATCTCAGCATTTGGTGTAACCCACCTGGGCAATGGATGCAGGGAGATGACAAGACACCAAGAAGACTTGAAACCAGGGTTTCTGATATTGAACAGGTAATACACAAGCAAAACAATAGGCTGTGGACAGCCTTTCCTTTTCAATTCATTTTTCAATCCACAGCTCTAATGTTCTCCTAACACATGTAAACTGAAAGTGTTTCACTTGTCTTGCCTAATACGTGGCTAAATTAAATACAGGTGCAACAGTTTATAAGTAACATTCATAACTGAGCACTATAAATTTTTGACTCCGAAAACAATACAGGCGGAACATAAATATTTACTTTTCCCCTCTCTATTTGCCAACTGAGTTTCAAGGTAGGTACATATTTTATAAAAGAATAGGCCCTATGATAATTACTATATCTACTGAGTAATTTTCTTTTGATAGCTACAGAGCCCATCATTTCCTATCATTAGGGTGCCACCAGAATTATTATTTTCTGTTTCTATGTTACTCTGCCTGTCTAATTAATAGTAGTCCTCTTTATAAATTCTATTGCTGGCCATTATCCAGCCTTATCAACATTCTCTAAAGCTAAACACATTTCTTTTTAGTTCTTTTAAATTGTTATTACCATTTTTGCTATTTTTCCATATGGCGCCACAGTCTAAACTCACTAAAAGTAAAATACTAGATTTAAAGATGAAGGAGGAAAAATTTATGTTTTTCAATGTTTTTAATGAAAAACCTTAGCCATATCTCATTATTACAAATCTATATGTAAACATTAGAAACGGTCTGAGAAACTGAATTAGAAACACAAGCTGATTACATTTTGTCATTGTAAATACACTTCTTCTTGCCTGACATGATACCGGAAGGGTCAGTCATGGTACCTGCCACCTCTGATGTGTTCCCCGAGCACCCTGGCCTTGTCCATGTGCCCTGCTGGAGAAAGCGGCCCTAGATGGTATGCTATGTGAGGGCTCCTGTTCTGCGCCATGATTTAAACTTCCAGATCTTGAACTGGCCCAAGAGATAGGGCACCTGACTGCCAACCCTTGGGTTGACCAGAAACCTATGAGATGACTTGGTGTGAAACCTCAGCCCCACCAGAGTCAATATTCATTTTGGGGGACAAACACATTCTTTCACTTGAGATTTTGAAATAAATAGTCAGTTAATAATGAGACAAAAATAAGAATTTACCACCCTACCTTCCTCCAGGAAGCAGAGATGGCCAGAAACGGAACGCCGGGATGAAGATTCACAATCACTCTTGCTGCTGAAGTGGCAACGAGATGGGAAAGAGCTGCGTGGGCCTGGAGGGCC
Organism: Desmodus rotundus; assembly: GCF_022682495.2. Lineage (NCBI taxonomy): Eukaryota > Metazoa > Chordata > Mammalia > Chiroptera > Phyllostomidae > Desmodus > Desmodus rotundus. The sequence goes on from NC_071389.1 coordinate 79,906,243, forward strand.
CACCACGAAGGCATGCGGATGGTGACTGGTGTCGGCCTGCCGTGAGAGGTCTGGCCTGCCATGGGTGTGCTTTTCTTTAAAATAATCTCCCACAAATTGAGGTGACCAGACTGAGCTTTCCTCTTCCTAATAAATGAAAAGCCTAGCTAAGAAGAGACATGCTTGATGAAAATGTTCTTTTGAACAGGGCAACCCCACTTGGAAAAGAGTTTGCCAAACATTTAAAAAGAACAAACACTTTTTTACTAGACTGAGGATTGATTTGAAAATAGTTTCATCACAAGAGGCTCACGTAGAGGTGGAATTCATAACAATCATAAAGTTCATCATCAACAGCAGGTGCACAAAAGGGTCTGGATTCTCCATCCTAAAGTTATCACAGAACAGGGGGCTCACAGGGAAGCCAGAATCATTCCAGATGCAGAACATGGGAGGCAAGAAGGGGAAGATGCAGTACCACTAGCCTTCAGGTCTGTATACAGAACACAGTAGAAACTCCAAAATAGTTAAAGAATTCATTAATTTCCCTTCTTTGAGTCCCCTATCTCCCCTAGGAGAGTGACAATGAATGCGAGGCCTCCACATCCGTAGTTGTAGTGAAGAATTTTAGTTTTTGAGTGACTTCCAGCAATTTGACTCAGAATAGTGTGAGTGTCAAATTGTGGTTAAGGTCCTCTGGCAGCCTCCAGTGGCAAGGGTGAAGGAGATAGAGCAGAAATATGTTTCTACCCATCCTTTCCCCAGTTCATCTGCCCTCCAAAACAATCACTCACACGGGGGATGACAGGAATGAAGCACGGGATCACTCTGCACTCTAGTATTTCAGAAATTATCCATTTAAGATCTGCATAAGTTTTTAGGGTTTCAGGGATCACTTTCTATAACTTTTGCTTCCAGGTGCTTTGGTGACCCTAATGACTGTATGCAAACACCAGGAAGACAGCACATAAAAGTACCTGTCTTGAGACTGGCCTCGTTTATTGGCCTGCCCAGAGGGGGGTTATTATGCATGCAAATAGAGGTGCCAGGGATATAGTCAAGGCTTTAACTCTTTAGAGCAGCTTGCAGTGCTCTGTTCCTTTTGCAGGCACCTGGCACAGATTTACCCTGTGATGATAAATGGCCATCATACACTAAGTAAAATTGCCTCTGCAAAATGCTGCTGCATCTGACTGACAGAGAAAAGGGGATTTACTACAGAAGCTGACAAGCACATAACCGAAATTATCTATTTATGTAAATCAGACCCTGATGCTCATATATAAAGTTGCTTCTGCATGCACACAAACAAAATGGAATGACTTTTTTTTCTCTCTCTCTTCACACACACATGTACACACACACCCCACACTGCAATGTTTCCATTGCTTTATCTTTTATATTAAACATATACCTGTTAAATATTTTAAATATTTAAAAAACAATAACAATTATTCTAAAATATAGTCAGGTTCCTGAAACCCTAAATCCTTTTATGCTTCCTAATTTCTACTTCCAGATGTCTTCTCAGAGTTCCCTGCCACAGGTTCTTTATAAATTTCTCTCATCCCTTCTCTCTGGGCTAGAGCGGGATGGAAATACAAGCGGACTTTCTCAAGGACCTGCAGGTTAACAAATCGCTTTCAAATGGCATTTAAAAGTTCAGTGACTAATAGTAATGAAACAGTACTGCATAATTCTCCAGGATGTATTCCATTTAAAATGTTCTATATTAAAAAAAAATTATTTAAACTAAGCTATATACCAGTATATAGTGAGAGAAAGAAATATATATATATATATATATATATATTTCTCTAAAGCTCAGTGTCTAATTCTCTCTCTCTCTATGTGTGTGTGTGTATATATATATATATATATATATACATATACATATATACATATGTATATATATCCCTGTATTGCTGCCAAGAAACACTGCCATAGAAGATAGTAAAAATATTTCTTTCTAGTCCTGATCATAGACTAAATTGGTAGTTCTGATAACCATTTCCAATGTGGGGAATGGGGCTCCCTGATGCCAACAAGCAATGTTAGGACAACAGCTAAGTGCCCCAGCTCTAGAAATCATCTCTCTCTCTCTCTCTATGCCCCTCATAGATCTAGCTCTCCCCTGAATAATCGGCAGTTCCCAAGGCTGCAGAAGACCATAGCCTGGACCTGACTAATGTTCAAAAGGTCTGGAGCTTTGGCAGGCTAAATATAACATCTTGTCCTGAGTTGTATTTCAGCTTCTGAGCCCTAAGGTGGAATGACCCCCTGACTACTCACTTTCCCATGACACCAGACAGAGGGATGCTAGACCTCAAGACTTGAAGAAATGATTTATTACTCTCACCTCTGACCGATCAGCTTCCAGCACGACCCTGAACCTCTAATTTACAGTGTTCTGTGATTTTGCCTTATATAATCTGTAACCTACGCCATCAGGAGTTGGGTCTTTAGAACATTAGCTCCCTGTACTCTCTCTGGATTGGCCAGTTCTCTAATAAACCATATTTCAGTACTGCAAACTCCTGCTCATACTATTACTGTAGGTAGTTAACTAGTTATTAATAAGAGGGCAACGGGAATTAGACACTGAGCTTAATAAACTGGGGAGCATAAACCTGCTTGCTTAGGTAGGAAGCTACAGCATTTACAGACTCATTCACACCCTCTAGAAAACTGCTGCTGAAGAGATTTAATCCCAGCAGCACAGGAAATCTCCCCAGGAGCACTGTCTGCCCTCTGGCACCAGAATGTTGGGAGGAGCAGGGGAGTGTGTTGACCAGAGCGGCCTTTCAGTCTAACTAGTGGGTGGGCCCATCATAAACCCATGAAAGCTTAGGAAATTGATTGGTTATTTTGAAAAAGCTCCTGGTTATAATCCCAGGGGAACAAAGAAGTTTTTTTCTCTTTCTCTGTCTCTTTCTTGGTGCCCCAAACTTACCCTGTTCCTTCCTGCATTCTCTCACTTGCCTAGGAAGACAGGCAACCATGTGGGTCTAGCAGCTGCGTGGGCCCAGAGCAGACCACCTAGGCCCCAATGGACTAAGTTTTAATATGAAACAGAAACTCTGGACACTGGCTTTTATTTGGGCCTTGTTGAAGATGTGGTCAGACTTTTTCCAAGGCAGGATGGAAAGAGATGGGACATTGGAAATCCAAGGACAGATTTCCACCCAAATAAAACTTGTCATACTACAGTTACCCTTGCGTGGATCTGTGAAATGCTTTTCTTGCAATCCCATGGAAAAGCCTGATTCCCACTGGCATCAATATATTTCTTTTGGGCCAGTACTTGCTGGCATATGGACTCAAATGTTTGGGTCCCAGTAACAACACTATAATTCAATTCTGACACTATTTACCCAGAGACAGCATCAGATTCCACAAGTTAAAAGCTCAGTCCAACAAAACTGTCCCCTTCCTCAACTTTAGGCCAAGCCCAAGTTCACTTGTACTTATGATCAACTGGCTATAAACCAAAGGTTCCCATGAACCCCCTTAGGTTTGATTTATTTACTAGAGTAGCTCATGGAACTCAGAGAAATGTTTTACGTATTGAAATACTGAATTATTTCAGAAAGATATGATAAAGAATACAGATGAACATCCAGATGGAAAGTATGCATAGGATATCCTGACCAGTATGGCTCCGTTGGCTGGGCATCATCCCACAAAACGAAAGGTTGCTGGTTCCATTCCTGGTCAGGGCACATGCCTAAGTTGAGGGTTTGGTCCCTGGTTGGGGTGCTTACCAGAGGCAACCGATCCACATTTCTCTCCTTCTCTTTCTCCCTCTCTTGAGAGACAGAGGGGGGACAGAGAGAGGGAGAGAGAGAGGGAGAGATGCATAGGGCAAGGTATGTGAGAAGGGTTGTGGAGCTCCCATGCTCTTTTTGAACATGTCACTCTCCCAAAATATCCATGAGTTCACCAACTGGAAGCTGTCTGAACTCTGTCCTTTGAGTTTTTATGGAGGCTTCATTACATAGGCATGACTAATTAAATCATTGACTATTAAATGATTCCATTGCCAGCCATTCTGTCTTTCCAAACGGTGGGACTGAAAGTTCCATTTCTTTTTCTTTTTTTTTTTAATTTTTATTGTTATTCAATTACAGTTGTATGACTTTTCTCCCCTTCCCTCCACCCCACCCCAGCTGAACCCACCTCCCTCCCCCACCTCCACCATCCCCCCCCCCCCATTTTGTCCATGTGTCCTTTATAATAGTTTCTGCAATCCCCTCTTGAATCACAAGGATGGTTCACCTGGCAGCCAGCCCCCACCCTTTACCTATGGCTTTTTAAAGTCACCTCATTAACATAACAAAAAACGCCCTTTGGCTGATTCCGAGGGTTTTAGAAGCTGTGAGCCAGGGACCCATAATGAAGACCAAATATGAGAGTAAATGAGAATAAATTATCATTGCATCTGAATGACCAAATACATATGTCTTATAAATCACAATATTACATATAGCAAGAAAATCATCTTTTTAACAAATAAAAGCTAATCAAGAAGTGTTGGGAGGACTTGAAATTAGGGTTTGGCTACTTGGTCAATTATATCAAATGGAGAAAGAAATAGGAAGGAGTGCAATAAAATCAGGGAAATAAATGGAAATGGAACTCATGGGTAAAAAGTGCCTTTTATTTAAGATGAGGTCACCAAGAATAATTTCCGGACGGAAACTGCAGGGACGATCTCCCAGTGCATTTGCTTTAATTAACTGAAGTAAATATGACATTACAAAAAGGTTTAACTGCATACAACTGTAATTAAATAACAATAAATAAATTAAAAAAAAAAAAACAAAAAAAAAAACAAAAAGGTTTAACTGAGCTAATGAGTCAATTTGAGAGTCAGGATGTCTTTCTTTGGAAAATGAAATGAAGGAGAGGAAACTTGCTTCCTTAACTCTTTTTTTAAATTTAATTTTTATTATACTGAGTAGGCCATGTACAGATGTACAGGTTGTCACAGCCTGGAGGCACTAGCCAGGGGCACGTGGGACTGACGCCCTGCCTGGCCCCGTGGTGGGACTGCTTTGGCTGAGAAGGGCACCCACCCTTTTCTAATTTGCACAAAAGAACAATAAGGGTCAGTAACGAACCTGCAAGTTACTATGTAGAAAAATAAAACTTTGCATTTAAATGCTTTATGTTGCTGAATTTCAAACTTTTGTGTTATTAGTACAGACTACCCTTTCACTTAGTTCAGGTTCAGAACAAGCGTTACTATCTTCCAGGGCACTGGTTGTAAACCAGCCAAAAGGGCGTGGGAGGGGGCGGCGGTGCTCAGACAGGCTTTTACATTTTCTGCAAATTCTCTATAGGAATGGATTTGATTTGACGACTTTATTCAGATAATAATCTAAAAAAATTAATGTAACCTCTTTTGCAATAGCAACAAATCATACTAATGACAACTATAGGAGGAATTTGATAGTAAATGATTTTTTGCACAAATCCAAAGAAAAAGTGAAGTCTACTCTGTTGTACCAGAAAACTATCACTCGAACTTGAAACATATAGGCTTGCTGAAATCAAAAGCCCTGTTGCCATAGCAGTTGATACCACATTCATATTTTGAGTGGTGATTTAATTTAAGAAAAACAACATGTTTTTGCCACATTAAATTAGTTGTGTTAACTTAATTTTAATTGATTTTGTAACCTGTATTTGATTGCTAATTTGTTTTGATTTTATGGTCGTGCAAGGGCTCTGAGTGTAAGAAGTTTATAAACAGTTTTGCTTAGGCACAGGTTTAACATGTTTATTATGTTGCATATGAACATAACAAAAATAATTTAAGTCAATTTTAGGGGTCGAGTAACATTTTTTTCTTTTAAAAGGATTCATACATCACTGAACCTTGGGAAACTCTCTTTTACCTTCCATATAACACCAATGCCTTTTGAATTACTGCAGGACCATGGAATTATTACAAGAAACCGTCCCACCCGTGTGTATATGCCAGTTATTAACTGTAATCTGAGTAAATCTCTAATATGTTCATGATATTATTCTTCACACATGTGTAAATACTATTGTACTGAATAAAGAACAAACATTTGAGTATGACTCCATTCTTCATTTCCATCACCCGACAAATATTAAATACAAATGCTGTGTGTGCATCTTAATGGGGGTGTTTAAAAATTTCTAACCTTAAAAATGAGTATTTTTACCAAAAAATGAATGGCAATTATTACTCTGGAAACCTACAGAGTAATAATTACTCTGAAAATAGCCATTTTGTTACAAAGTGTGTGTCTCAACTTACTTTCTTTGGTGTAAAGATGATGTTTTGTAACAGGCTGTATATAATGAAAAGGCTGTATATATTTAGTTTTCTTCCTTTTCTAAGAAATCTAAGAATCTTCAGTTTTAGTCTACAGTCTAATATCTTTTTTTTCTCAAGCTGTGAGTGTACAAGGAGAAAGTAAACACCAATTTGGTTACATAACTAGTACTTGAGGTTTCTTACAGCACAAAAAATTAATGAAAATAAAATCATACTTTAAAATAATGCATCCTATTTGTTTAAATAACTATTTAATACTTGGGTAGGATTTTACTCAGAATACGTGAAACTCCAAATTTTGGACCATAGAACGGATTATAATGTGCATAAGGCATTTCTAATTTTCCCTGGAGCCTGAGTCCATATCTGCCCAATGAGAACCACCACACTTCCGAAGCTGAGTGGAAAACTTTCCAGGATGGGCATGCAGATGGCCAAGGCCACTACACATGTCAGCTGGTGGACGTGATCGAGCACCTGGCTTAACAGAAGGCGCAGAAGTACTGATTCAGTCTTTATAGAGTAAGCTTTATCAGCAGAAGTAGAAAGATTGTTTTCTTATTTTGAACTAACTGAAACTTGCAAATGTTAATGAGGAGTGTGTTAAGACAACAAAAGAAATTCTCATTTTTTTCTTCAATCTGTAAGTAAACAGGAAAAAGAAAATAAAGACAGTTTGGCTACATAACCAATATTTCTTCTGTTGACATGGATACATATAAAGAATAAATAAACATTTATAGCCGAAAGATGTAGAAAAACCCCTTCTGTTTATTTGGTTAAAATATTGTACATGCATTTTAAACAGAAATGATCTTTAGATAGTTTTTTTCAAATATCTCTTGAATGTTCAGACTGTGGTGACCTTCAAGGTCCTAAGATCCATTAGAACAGGGAATATGACTATTAGGTTCATCAACATCACCTCTCCACCTTCGGGCGTAACGACTGGCATAGAGTGCGGATTTTATAAATGATTGCTGAATAAAGTAGTTACTTTTATTTAGGTTTAATTGATCTTAACACAAATAATTAGTTAATTATTCCCAGAATCTATGAAAATGGTTGAGAATCTCTTGTCTTCTATCAAATTTGGAGGTAAGTAAGCCTAGTAGTCCAGCACATTCCAGTCAAAACTATTGGCAGGAGAGAATCTTGGACTCCAAGTTCTTCAAATACCAAATTTCTACAAAATTTACTAGAGTTAGAGCAAAAGAACCACCTGCTCTTGGATTCCCATGTGTACAAATTGCATTTTATCCCATTTTGCATGTCACATGAATTTGCATATTTTCTCCGCCACAATGGGTCTTAAAAACCCAAAATATTAATATTAATTTGTTATTTAGCAATTAAATATAAACGAAGTGTCCCAGGATTAACTTTTGACATCATGATACAGATTCAGAAAGAGACTGGTACTGTGTAGTCGCGCTACGTCACACGATTAGTGAGCTGAATGAATGGATGGAAGTAGGTTTACGTCCTCGTACTGTAGTCACAACATTACTCGTTAACTACGTGGGTGCAGATGGACAGATACAATGTTCTCTAATTTTCTTAAAATTAAGATACTTATTTTAACTTTTTAAAAAGATAAGGTGTCATTTCCTCGGGTGTTTTTTTGAGGAGCAGCACAGTGACTTATCATAAGGTTACAAATATTAGAAAAATTCTTATTTGGGTAATTGAATAAGATGTGATATAGCCTGCAAGTCCCTAGGTGATTAATGTGTAGGAAAGATTAAGAGAAACAAGGATGCTCATGGAGAGAGAAAACAATGAGGTCCCTGAAAACTTCTCTTGCTCATCTATTTGAAGGGCTGGCTGGTGAGGCCCAGAGGCTTTTGCTGGTACCCTCATCTCTTCAGCACTTCTTAAGTGGGAAGTGTCCTTAGAAAGAATAGAAAGTCATGGGTCCTTCAGCTGTAGTCACACTCTAAAAGTGACTCAGGAACTTAGAAATATCTTCCCTTACTTTATTTGGAAATGGCTTTGCATTTTGGGGAACTAAGCTGGATTTGATGTTAAGGCCAGTACCTCTTTCTGAAAGCCTCTACTGGAAAGTACCAGGTGTAATATGTCTGTATCTATGGGTGTGATGTTGCATTTTAAAGTCCCAGATACCTAAAGGCTGGAGGAAGTTGTTGATTTGAACATATTCAAATCTCTGTGTACTGTCAGAGAGATACAGACATGCCTCTGGGTCTCAGGGAGTTTACCTTGCATTTGAGAAGAGCTGAGAGCACTTTGTGAAATGGAGGGGATAATGCAAACATTAATCATGAATAATATGCACAAAGATAGCTAATAATGCCAAAAATATATGTAAGTATAAAATACAGAGTACTTCCAGTAATAAATACGTACCTGTGTCATCTGGAAGAAACAGTATTGCCACATACTTTACATTTTATTAGCTTCTGGCTGAGTACCTTTTTTTTTTAACCCACCACCACTTTCTGTGGTCCTTTGCTTCTGTCCATACTCTTTAATTCCCCAGAATGAAAGTATTATGTAAAAATTCTAAGAGAAAAATGGTTTCGCTATTTAGAATGCATTTTTCTGGGCAGCAAATTTGACTACGTAATCAATGAACTAATCAACACAAAATGGCTTACGAGTGAGTTCGAGCCTAGAAGTGGTAAGGAGGAAAGATGAACTCACAGAACAAAAAGAGATTTCTGACTCTTGGAATGTGACAACATTGGATGTTTTAAAGTTTAATATTTCAAAGCATTACATGAGAAGTAGATATTCTGGCAAAGTGAAATGTCCTTGTGGTTTTAAAGATTTTTTTTAAAAAAATGCCAAGTTGAAGCCTGAAGCAAATATTCAGAGCTCAGATATTATAAGATTTGTGAAATTTGAAGTTTTATATTAAAATTCAGACATGACATTAACAGCCTTCTGGTTTTATTGCACATGGTTTTAGGGCTAGTTTGAGATATGTGTTTTTCAAATATCTGATTTAAAACAAGGTCATAAAAATAATAAGAACATTTCCTGTCCCTCTAGGATGGTGAAAAATTGTGTAAGTCTGAAAAATATACTAGTGAGTCGTGTGAGGCTGGATGGTACAAGTTATAGCCGCTGGAAGTTAACGGGGGAAAACAGAGCCATTTGCTCCAGCACCTTAAACTATCGCGCTGCGGAGGCTGTCTACTCCCATGCACACACAGCCCACCTTCCAGGTTTGACGCTTCAGTTGTTGCACACCGTTGGCCTTGGCGTGAAATGGAATTTAGCTGCTGAGATAAACAGTCTTTTTATTTGGAGATCTAACCATCTTTTAATCTCTGTTTAACTTTAGAGATACCACTGCCCACTAATGACTACTTTCCAACTTATACTAAAGAGAGCCTTGTTCTTTCTGTCTTCAATCAGTTCACCAGATTGTTGTATTCTTTTCATTAGTTTAAAGGACATATTTTTCTTATTTAAAGGTCTCTTTCTTATCATGTCCATATGGTAACTTTATATAAATGTTTGGAAGTCCTACCAGATTTGGTATAAGTTTAAGTTAAAAATGGGAGTTGAAGATAGAGTCCATTTGCTGCGATCTGTAATCAGTTCTAATACTTTCTTGGCCTCAACCAACCCTTTCTAGTGCAAACAAAAACTAAGTATGGACAATTGTGCTCTGGAGGGCAAGCTTTACCCAGTACACACCAACATACCCCTTTCAATTTAAGAGCCATGGTAGAATGGTATCTTTGATTAACAAGTTGTTGCCCTGCAAGAGTTAATTTAAAGCTTTAGCTTAATTAGCAAATATATTTGCCTGATATTTGAGGACAATGAGACCCATCCTCAAGTGCCACTTACCCCTGCCTCCCAAAAAAGTCAAACACACTACAGAAAGGAAACATATAAGCCAAGCACTATGATGTAGAAAATGTTATTAAACAGATGAATGTGGGAGAAAGGCCACTGAGCTGAGAAAAGTGGGCACAAAATATCTTGTCACACTTTAAAATAAGTCTAGATATGCCCTGGCTGGTATGGCTCAGTAGACTGAGTGCCAGCCTGTGAACCAAAGTGTCACTGATTCAATTCCCAGTCAGGGCACACGCCTGGGTTGTGGGTCAGGTCTCCAGTGGGGGGTGCTCAAGAGGTAACCATTCATTGCTGTCTCTCGCCCTTTCTCCCTCCCTTCCCCTCTCTCTAAAAATAAATAAATATATATTTTAAAAACCATAGAAAATCTTTCTACTTAAAAAAATAAAATAAGTCTAGATAAAAGAAAACCTTCAGAGGAAGAGGATAATTGTCTATTGAATCAATATTTTTCATAGATTTGTCATTGTTAGTTGACTTCACAAAATCTACTTTCTCTCTTTATGAAACAAGTATATGTGCATATTTGCAAATTTGTTAAGAAATGATATTTTAAATTTGTACACATACAATTAACATTTGAATAATTCTGTGACAAAAATCCCTATGTGGGTGTTCATGTCCTGAATTAGCATCTGGACTATGCCCAGTGCTATGGGGAACATGATTGCTTCTTTGGGGAGTTTGAAACTTAACTAGGGATATCAGATTAGCCAGACCTTTGTGCATAACTGAAAAACAAAACAAAATAAAACAAAATCTCTTTTGATGCTTTCCCCACTCTGGCTAGCTAGGGTACTTGTTCTCACCTTTCTTTCTTAGCCAATGAGTACCCTTGAATGAGGAATCAATACTTCATGCCCCCATTTTCTCACCTTTATTCACCCTTCTACTCACTGCCACTGAGCTTTGGCAAAAGCACTAAAAACAAGGACCATAGTTTTGTTCTCCTTGGGTCTCTCCGCTGCATGGGAACATGCTGGCCGTTCTATTTCCCTGGAAACTCCCTTCTCCCCTACCTTGCTCTTGTTTCTCCTCTGTCCTTCTGTTCCTCCACTGCTAGCACCAGCTCTCTCTGCACTCCTCTAAAATGGATGCTCCTTGGGGGTCATTTCCAATTCTCTCTGTCTCTTGCCATAGTTTCCCTAGTATAGGGCTTCTTAACATCCACTCAGGATATGAAAAGGATGCTGAAGAAGGTTCACTGACCTTATTGTGGTAATCATTTTGCATTATATACATGTATCAAATCATTACGTTATACACCTAAAATTAATACAATGTCGAGGATAGCTGTACTTTGGCACATGCAATCACTGATGATACACTGAACAAGAATGTTTGATCTAGATCTTACACTTCTCCCTAGTTCCTGGCCCATGTATTCACTTCTTTATGGATCTCCCCCTAGGATATCTCTCAGGTCCCCCCAAACCCACTTACAAGCTCATTAACTTGTCCCATAAATATTTCCCCCATTCTCTGTTCCCAGAACTGGTAAATAGAACTTAGTTGGCCAAGGAAGAAACATAGAGGTCCTCCATCTTTCTCCTTAACCTGTCATAGTGAATTAGTTACTAGGTTCTGGCTAGTCCATCTTTTAAAATATCTTGATTCTAAATCATTTTTTTTATTCCTGTTATTACTCCCCCAGCTCAGGCCTCTATCATGTCTTGCCAAATACTTCAGACAAGTAAAGTACATTCCTCACTGCCTCCAGTATTGGCCTTCTCTAATCTATCTTCCTCACTGTTGCTGCATATCAAATGAGGCTACATATAAACTATTTTCTATGCAATCTCCTCTCTGCAATTCTCTGCTCACACAAAGTGCTCCAGTCCCACCACTGTTCCTGCTCTTTGGGGTGTGTCCATGCGATGTGCCTTCATGCCCTCACACACACTCCTTCCTGTCTTCCTGGGGTACACCACTCATTCTCTGAGGCCAGCTGAATTGAGCACCACCTTCACCATGAGCCCCCACTGGATCCTGGGGTGCCACTGGGTGGGGTTCTATTTTCTGTTGGCTGTTAGAGCACTGGTGCTTCCTCACAGTCACATCTCATAGCTATCTTCTCTCTGGTCTGAACACCTTCGTGGCAGCCATGTCCAGAGCAAGCTCACTGACTGCAGATCACATACAATCATATGTATAAAATCTCGGTACACCAGACTAACATAAACGCTAAATGCATTTTTAGCAGAGTGTTTCCTCTGGTTAGAATTCCCATCAGTTTCTGAAGCCCTTCCCCCATGAGCCTCAATGCATGATTTGTTTTTCTGTGGGAAAAATCCTTCTAATCCTCCGAGGACTGGCCCAAGTGCCCTCCTCAGTCCAGATTCCCCACCTCTCCCAGGCAGCACTTCATTGCATCCAGTGGTCCTTCCGTTGTCTGTGCCTTGATTATAAGTACTGCCACTTTGAATTGGAGCCATCTGTTTACTATCTCTCCACCCAAGCAGACTCAGGCTCCTGAGAACTAGGCTCACCTACCTTTGTGTTGCTAGTGCCTAGCACAGGGTCTGGGTGTGAGGGATGCTGAACAGAGGCATGAGGAAAAGTAGCTCTATTAATACCTAGAACTTTGGTTCCACTCTCACCCCTTTGGGATCATTGAGAAACCAGGTTTAAGAGGACCCACAGTGGGAGGACACACCTGGGGGGCTTTGCAAATGGAAGGACAAGAGGACCTGAATCTTCACTCACTCATACCACGCTTCCCACGTCCTATGACATTTCCAATTGCATAATCATCTCAAGCAGTTAGAATTATAAGTGGCTAAACATTAAGATGTCACATCTTTTACCTGTCTGCTGAGTTATATACTTAACCCCAGAAATTCTGTTACCTAAAAGTGCCTTGAATCTCGAATCAGCTTAGTTACAGCCTGACCAATGGCTTGGGAAAGGTTGCTTCAGCCAAGACTTATTATTCTAGGGGGTTAGAGAGGTTTTCTTCTGAGCCTCTAAGCAGATGTTGTGCAGAAGAAGGAGCAAAGCAAAAGCATCAACTCACAGAGGGATCTCACTGCTGAGCCAACTGGCTCTGCTCTTGGAGTCTGTCTGCTGCTCTTCTCCCAGCAGGTGCTGAGTCTCTAAAGCTTATTAGCATCCTGGGCTGACTGGGCCAGCAGTTTCTACTAATAATACCAGTGAACATTTGCTGAGTGCTTATTATGTACCAGAAACTCTTTAAGAAATTCACACATATGAGAATTGCCTTATCTAAACCTCACAACTGTAAAAGAAATGATGTTATTGTCTCTGACTTATTGAAAAGGAAGAAAGACACAACTCAACAACTAATTCACATTCCTATACTTAGGAAAGGCTGGAGGTGGGGTAAACCCAGGGTCTGGACACCATAGTCCGTGGTCTAACCCACAGACCCCAACCCAAACCAAGAACAGAACATGGCCCTTTATCAAAAAGAGAAAGAAGGTGAAAAAAAAATTTTCTGGCCCTCCACATTAATTCACCCTACCAAGACCATAAAGAGGTAAAAACCCCATCTTTTCTCCAGAACTTTTGTCCAACAGGTGTTTGATGGTGGTCGTTGTTCTTCCCAGGATCTGTTCTCTGAAAAGGGTTTGAAGGCATTCTAAACAATTGTACCTATAGAAAGAGAATGATGTTGAACCCAATCCCATTAAAGTTGTCAAAATTAGGAAATTCCAGTTCCCAACTGACAAATCTCTTGTCTCAATGCACCAAGTGTCCTTTTTCTACATTAAAGAAAATGCCAAGCCCATTATGCAATAATATATAGGCTACTCACATTAACACTTTCTGCTATTCATGTATTCAGCTAGGATATGTTAAAGTAGTTCAAATATGATGTATTAATGCCTTTTAAGTTTGCCTTGTCATTTTTCTTAGAATTCTCCATCCTTAGGCCATTTTCTTAATTAATGACCTCTCATTCTGAATCCCTTTATACATTTTCTTGTCTATGTCAGAATGCCTGGAAATGAACTAGAGTTTTAAAACATACCAAGAGAACAAATATTCTCATTTATCACTTTATACCACCCTTATGAATAAATGCAAAATCCTAATTTGATTTCTTAGTGTATACACATGTACTCCTTTATGATTGTCAGTTGAATCACATTTTAAAAAGAAAGAAAAGAGTGTGAAGGAGGTTGTTCAGATTCCCTGCAGCAAGTCAGGTGCTCCTCTGCGAAGCTCATTTCATCTACAGCTTCATTTACCGTAAGTTAAAAAAATTATTCAGAAAACAATAACAACAAAAAAATCTTCCCTCCACTACTTGTAAAATATGTGTGACCTACAGATACTGAAATATAATTTTACAAGGCTCTCTTTGCAAGGCATACATATGATTAAATAAAAAAATTAATTTTGATGTAGTTAAGCAATTCTGCTAAAGACAGATAAGCTGGGAGAATCCTAAATAGCTGTTCCTTTCTTGCTTCAAGGTGCACCTTTCCAGCTCTGGTTGGAATGGTGTGGCTCAGTTGGTTGGGCATCATCCCGCAAGGATCATTGGTTCAATTCCCAGTTGGGGCACATGCCTGGGTTGCAGGTTCAGTCCCCTGATCTGGGTCCAGGGAATCAACTGATGTTTCTCTCTCACATAGATGTTTCTCTCCCTTTCATTCTCCCTCCCTTCCCCTCTCTCTAGAATTAATAAAAGAAAGAAAAAAGTTTTTTAATGCACTTTTCCAGTTGGCAAGAGTGGTATGGGAATATTGCAATTGATTTTCTATTTATTTGATTGAAACTGTGTTACAGACAGAGTTAATATATTACAGTAGCATTAGATGAGTATGGTGGAAATGCTGCATAGCATGTTGGAATGCTGACCAGCTTATTCTTAGTATTGAGTGAACTGCAAAAACAAATCCACTTTCATCTTCATGAGTGTCCAAAATACAATGTAAAGTGATAAAATATTTTCTATGATAAAGTATTAAATGGTATCATACATATTTATATCTATTCTAAAGATGCAAGCATATTTTCAATAGACATGCTCATATTCTTTATGTTAGCCATATTGATTTTTCCATATTAAAATAACAGTAAAGCAATAATAATTTTACCTATCAACATATTCCTAGATCCTTTGAAGTAGATAACATTTGAGTGTTAAGTTGTCAAATTAAATTGGTTGATACCTTCTCTTTAATATTTTTAACATCTCATAAAACATGTCTGGCTCAACTCTGTGAAACCAGCTTTCTGAAAAAAGCTCTGATTTATAGTAGTGATTGCTGATTTCCATGGTGTCAATACTTCACCCATGGCCAGTTTTAAGTGATGCCCTGGATGTGGAGTTGGGAAGAGATGTGCCCAGTCAGCTCTCACAAACCTGCATGAACTGCTGGCTCTAGTACACCTTGGGGACGGAGATCCTTCTAGATGTCTATATTCCAGGGAATTTCTCTTTCACTTCTTTTTTCTTTTCTTGGGAATCACTGAAGTCACTGAATTTTAAGGCAGCCTGAGTAGAACTCCAGAATTTAAGAAAAGATTCTGTTGAGTCCAAGTTCACACTCTAAGAACTTGGAGATGAAAGATGGCCTCCAACACACAGCATGTTATTTCTATTTCAGTAAGGTTTATTTTTATAAAATTTAGGTGTAATTTTCAGAAATATATAAAATGGGAGGCTCCCATGATCTTGTCATAGTGATGTCAGTTCCTATAATTTAGTTCAAAAAGAAAAGACAGCCTGGAGGGGATTGGTTTGTCACCTGCTCTAAAGCTTCTACCTACAGAAATTGTTAGAAGAAAGTAAGAACCAAGTATGTGAAAAATGTCTATAGACATTTTTTACTAAAAAATGAAGAGGAAGAACTCTCATTTATTGCTGGTGGGAATACAAAATAGTATATCCACTCTCAAAGACAGTTTGGTGGTTTCTTACAAAATAAATATACTCCTACCATATGATACAGCAATTATACTCCTTTGCATATACTCAAAAGAACTGAAAACCAAACTAACAAAGAAAATGGGACAGACTCATAAATGGAGAGCAGGATGAGAACTAGTGGAGATTGATGGCGGGTAGTGAGGGATAGAGCAAAAAAGAAAAAGGACTCATGGACATGGACAACAGTGTGGTGATTGCTGGGAGCGGGGATACAAGAGGACTAAATGGTAATGGAAAAAATACAATAAAAATAAAAAGAAAGCCTATGTCTCCACAAAAACATACACAGAGATGTATATCCACTTTATTCATAATTGCCAAAACTTGGAAATAACCAAGGTGTCCTTCAGTAGGTAAATGGATAAACTGTGATGTATAGAAACAATGTAATGCTACTTAGCACCTAAAGGAAATGGGCTATCAAGCCATGAGAAGGCAAAAATGAAACTTGAATGCACATAAGTGAAAGAAGCCAATCTTTTTTCACTACATATAGGGTACATACTGCATGATTCCAATTATATGACATTCTGGAAAAGGCAAAACTATGAGGACAGTAAAAAATATCAGTGGTTATTGAGGTTTGGAGGGAGGGGCAGATGAATAAGCAGATCTCAAAGGATTTTTAAGGCAGTGAAAATACTCTGTATGATACTACAGTGATGGATACACGTCATACATTTGACCAAATCCATAGAAAGTACAATATTGAGAGTAAATCTCAAGGTCAGCTATGGAATTTGGGGATAATGATATGTCAGTGTACGTTCATCACCTGTAGTAAATGTACCACTCTGGTGGTGGGTGTTGATGTTCGGGGAGGCTAGGTATGTGTGGGGGAAGAAGGCTTATGGGAAATCTCTGTGCCTTCCTTTCAATTCTACTGTGAACCTAAAACTGATCTTAAAAAATAAAGTCCCTTTATCAACATGTTGGACACCTTGAACTTATACAATGTTATGTTAATATATCAATAAAAATATTTAAAAATGGAAAATATTAAAGTTCTTTTAAAAATATGAAAAAGAAATCCAACAAGTTTTATATAAAGATGGACTGATAGCAAAGGGCCACAGCCCTGACTGGTAACATTTCTTCCCTTGACAAATACTTTTTGAGTACTGCTTATGGGCCATGCCTTATACTAGGCACTGAGGAATCAGGTATGAATAAGGCTGACCTGATCTCTTCCCTTAGAAACCTTGGTTTCCAATAGATGTTGATGTTCCAACTGATGGATTTAGTTATTGTTGAAACTGTTAAATACATGTTGAGCATGTAGCAAGAGACCTTTGATGAATGTTTGTTATATTGATATTTAAGGAAATAAGTCATGATAAATAATAATTCATTCTTTCTTTTCCTAAAATTTTGCCAGGTTTTTATAAGAGGGTTTTAGTAATCTAATAAAATAACTGTCACTGTGGTTCAACATCAAGACATTACATTAATAAACTAAATTGAGCATATTTCTTGCTTGAAGTATTTGAAAGGTGTTTCTTGAGCAGCTACTATGCCAGGTGCTTTGGTTAATATCTCCCTTTCATGTAATTTTCACAATTTTGTTAAATGAATACTCCTATTTTATAGGTAAGCAAACTGAAGTTCATAAAGATAATAAACTTGCCCTAAAATTGCCCAACTGAGTCAGAATTTGCACCCAGGTCTGACTGACACATGTCCATGCTTATCCCTCTATGGGCAACGATTTGAGGGCAGTCAGAATGGTCATTACACCTTTGCCTCTGCAGAGATCCTCATATGCACCAATAATCCCCAGAAATTTTTCTTCTTCTCTGTAGGATGACATATTACAAATCAGTGGGCCCTCAAAGCACTTTATCTCTGAGAAGACTAGAGTTAGACCTTTTACTTGCCACCGTATTTTCCTTATCTGCTCCTAGCTGTATGGCATCTAGACCTTCATTACAGTAAGGCACTTAATTATAGCACTAGGCAGAGCCAGGGATGAAATGGGAGAAATTATGTGAATCTAAAGCTTGAAACTGTTCCATTCCACTCCGGGGAGGAAAATAATTGAACCTCAGCAACAGATTTATGGAAACTGAGGGATGATGGAAAAATTATGTTTTTATGTCACTTTCCTTATGTCACTAAAAAGCAAGCACAAGAGAGGTGAAACCAATTATAATTTAGAAAAGACACTAGAATGCACTCAAGATTCATTGTGGTCATTGGATAGTATTTGAGGTTTCTAGAGATTGACAGAGAATAAAGCACACACAGAACCAGCAAGCAGAAAGAAAATTACACTAGCTTTAATATATGTTAGTGTTGCTCAATACACATCACTAGTATTGAGGGTATCTTCCCAGGTGCATTGGATGCACTAAATATTTGAATCAGTGGACTAGTAGCTATGCATACTTCTCATTTCCCCCCAGTCTTGAATGAGGAGTCTTAGCTGAAGAAAATACTTTATTTTGAAACTTAACATCTACTGATTTGCTTTGTCCTTTTCTAGGCCTTTTTATTATAACATATGTTATTTCAACTCTGTGTGGGATAACAAATTTAATATCAATATCATTTGGTCTTGGTATAAGGGTAAAATAAATCATATCTTTTACAATTGGATTATTTTCTCCATCAATATATTTTTATTAATTATTAATTAACAATGTATTTTATTAATTATAATTCTTATTTTCCTCTCTGCCACTTGCCACCAAAGATCTTACTTATCAAAGAATTATGATGATTGAATTTGAATTAAATAGCCAACTAACACTTTTAAGTGCATCATGTACAATTCTGTGCAAATATGTTAGTAAGATATTGAAAATATATTTATATTTGTGTCCTGCTTATAGTTTCTCTTTGGACAAATCACCTATAATAAATGAAGCTGGAAAGAGACCAATAGGAGAGAACTAACATTATGTCTGAGTGATTGTACCAGCCTTTCTGTGTTGGCTAAATTTAGTCATTGTTTCCTTTCCACTTCAATATTTCCACTTCAGTGTTTTTAATAAGTAGAACAAAGGAGGAGATAGAACACAGATCCCAGTAGCTATAACTCTGTTGAATTGTTTCTACAATTGGGTTTATGAAAGGATGCTGTAGGTGATATATTTCTTTATGAGGTAACTTTACAGCAGAAATTGTTCATACGTATCATATTATATGAGCTGTAACCAAGAGGCCAGTGAGGTAAGTTTAAGGCTGAGTTGAGCTTACTTTAGGTTGAGCTGGTATAATTTTTATAGATGGTTCTAGTTGTCTTAGGCTCAACACACACTTCCAGTTTTGTGGTTGCTATTCTATGAGACAAGTGGCGACATAATTTGACTCAGACTTTGGCGGACAGTAAAAGTAAGAGTGAACCTTCTATCTCCAGAAATAGGAATATTCTTAAGATACCTGAAAGTATAGGACCTGAACAATACATGCAAACATATGAATAAACTTAGAGAAACAAAGAATTTTCAAGTCAACTAAGCAGCAAACCAAGCAAGCATCATTTAGAGCGAACACTGACCATGCCTGTCAGGTTGCTTCATAAAATGGGGAAGATCTTTATGGTGAGAATTGAGTGGTACATGAAGTATAGGTACCACCTTTGGCTAAAATGTCAGAACCACACTAGCAATTTATTTCTGAACATTTAAAGTGAACTTCTTACATGAGAAGGTAAAGGAAAACTCCCTCAGGCATCTTACAACAGGAAAAAAGATTTAGTATTGTGAAATTCTTTAAAATTGTAACATGGTATCAAACATTTAATTTGATTTAGGTCTGTTAATCAAATATCTTTTTATGTCAAAATGCAGTAAAATGCACTCATGAAAATCGTGATATCAAAAATTGTGTATAATGAGAAATCTGTGATTAACCCAAATTTGGTGTTGTTTGCATTACTCATCACAGCTCCAGACCCAGATATTGACTGCAAAAATTTGCATTTATGTGAGTAAAATCCATAGCTCAGGAGGAGCCTCCAAACTGTAAAAGTTGATGACAAAAAAAATTAAAAGCCAGCCACTAATAATTTTGTTTCTGCCTGTTCTGTTAGTTGAACAAACAATATGAAAAAAGTGTTTCTAGAACTAAGAAGTTTTTACACATAAGGCAATTCTGAGTACTATGCTGGAACTGCTGACAGAAGACACTTCCCATTGAAATAGTTACTTCTTAGCTGAAAACAGCCAGAGTCATGAGCAGTTATAGCCAGGATGTTGCTGGAAGGCAGTGTGGTGTGAGGTCTGGAGTGAATGCAGGGCAGCTGGTCCACAGCTGTGCAAACTGTGTAATTCTATGGTTTTAATGGTAGGTGATAAACAGCCCTAGACTTCTGTACATACACAAGGGACATCTAAGCCACCCTTTCTCTGAGAAATAAAGGTGTTGCCTGAAATCTCTGGTTGTGTTTTCTTAAAGTCAAAACAAATAAGTACAGCATTCAGTTGGGGAAAGAGGGCAGAGTAAATAGGAGACATTGTCAAAAAAGAAAGGTGCATCTGGGTAATTGCTTGAGTGTCTGTCTGAGGCCAAGTTGGGTGGATGCCCCACAAGATTTTGGCCAGTAATTCTAGGTTGCAGTACAGTTACCTTCTTGAAGACTGTCATCAAGTGAAAAGTTGAAGTGAAGTGAGGCTGGGACAGCACTAAGAAGTTAAATGTTTCTGCAATTCTTAAAGGCTCATAAAAACTCAAGCCCTTTGTCCCTTTTGGATGGATAATAACACCATAAGGTGAGCACATTTCATACAATGATGAGAGTTGATAGTGGAGGGATGAACATAGCCTAAATTTATAAATTGGTAGATGCCGTATTAAGTTTTTCTGAACTATTAGGCTGTGTTGAATGTTTGGCCATGAGAAAGGCAACATTTTAGGTAAAATTAGTCTATTTGTCACATTTTCATTCTTTGTGCCTTATTTGTGCCACAGCTAGACAGTTAAAGCCGCCCCATTCACCCAGATCACATCTGTTTCTTGGCTGTTGGCAAAGCATTTCCACATTTGGTTCTCAAAGTAATACTGAAAATTATGCAGAGCATTATCTGCACGCTACAGGTTTCTAAGAATCAGAGAGATGATTCAGCTCGTAAGGAGCAGACTCAGACTCCATGTACTCTCCTGACCTATACAGATGGCTTCTCAAACTAAAACGTTGTGCTTTTTCTCTCTTCCCCCTTCCCTCTTAGCCTCTCTCCCTGCTTCTCTCTATATCTTTTTCTCTATTCGTCTTTTTATTCCCTATGTTCACAACACCTCCTCTTCCAAGTTCAGATGATTATTGGAAAGTCCAGCAGGTTATTCTTTCATGCGGCCATTTGCAAAAGATATCTCCAGGATGATCCATTCAAGTCGAGGCAGAGGATAAACTATTCTTAATGTAGATTTTCTTACCTCCTTTCTCAGAGTCTGAGGGTGACTTCCTGTCTCATTTTGGGTTGGTCATACTTACTCTGTAGCATAAGCAAGAAGGATTGAGTGGGGGTGAAATTAAACTAAGAAAATACATTCCTTATGTAATACTTTCTGAATTTGTAGCTCCCTTAGTCTTCTAAGATGTGGTGACTAGAGGGGCATTTTTTGGTAGTATCTTGGAAGATAGAACAAAGGTAAACCAGAACATTAGAAACACTATGGAGCTCATTCTCCACTTTGTGTAATGAATACTCATAGGAGACTGTTCTGCGTGGAGTGGGCCAAACTCCCACTCGGAAAGGCCAGTGGAAAGCAAGGTCCCGCACACAGGACCCACACCCACAGATAGACTCTCCTGTGGGGAACCAGGCCTGCATTGTACCTAGGCCACTTTGAGACTTGCTTTTTGCTAAAATTCCCTTACCCTGAATTGAGGCAACAAACATTTACTGCGTATCTTTAAAGTAAATTCCTAAAATCTATGCTAAACCTTCCAAGGAGGAGTGTAACCAGTTCAACCACTTTTCCCTTTACATTTACAAGTATCCTTCTTTTTTGATGTAATTAGCAACATTCTCTCCTTTGTTTTCTGTAAAAGGTAACCACTTATAGGGAACTTGTGCATATTAAATGAGGACCATCCTCCATATAATGGACCCAGAAAAGCAATAAAAGCCTGTCAAGGCAAGGGTTGGGTGCTCTCCCCTTGAGAGAGTGGCCATGCAGTCCCTTTTCCTCCACAGGACTCTGTAGTCTGTGTGAATTTGTCTTGTCTCAGCCACAATGCCACGGACACTGCAGGCCGGTGTCCGCATCAAATACTCATTCTGTGCTCAGCATTATTCTAAGATTTTTGTGTTTAATAAATTACTTCTTCAAAACAAATCTCCAAGATGGTCACCATTACAAGTGTCATTTTACAGGTGAGAAAACTGAGGCAGGGAGGGATTTAATGTCTTACCCAAGGTCACAGAGCTAAGAAGCAGGAAAAAAAGTAGGGATTCAAACCCATTTCACCTGGCTCAAGAGTATATCCTCGTAGTTATACACTACTTCAGAAAAGAGAATTCTTTCTCACTACTCCTCTTCCTACTCCTTACAGGGCTGCACTATAACTTGTGTGAGTTCTAGACACTTTTGCTTTTGTAGGCTACTTTTACCACAAAAAAGTATTAAAAATTATATTTTATAACTGTGTTGGTACAAAACCAAATATACACCAGGCTGGATTATAATTATTTATTGTTCTGACTTTAAAGAAATTATAAGATTTCATGGGCATCTATATGTACCTGGGCTCTGTGCCTACTGTACCCAAAAGCTATTTTGGCCCTGGCCCTGGGATTTTTCTCCTTTACCTTGAGTCACGTCCAGGTAAGAGAATGAATTTCTCTTAGGAGGATAGTAGAAGTACTAAAGTGGGGTTCCCTTGTAAATACTTTTTCTGAATTCAAAATTAGCTCTTAGCAACTACCAATTAGGTAATGTTTTTTTAAATTATGGGTTGTAGAAAATATATGGGTTATAAAATCATTTAGGTGGGTCATAATTAGCATTTTCTGACTAAAATATGTTAGAATGGAATAGAGTAGAAAAGGATGAGGCAGGATATCATAGAAAGCATCAGAGTAACTTTGCACCTTATGAGGTATTTTGAGAAATATAGTTGGCCCCTGAACAACACAGGCTTGAACTGTACATGGCCACTTACAGGCAGATTTTTAAAAAAATAAACATGTACAGTACTCTAAATGTACTTTCTTTTTTTAATGATTTTCTTTTATCTTATGATTCTTTTTCTCTAGCTTACTTTACTGTGAGACTACAGTATGTAATACATATAACACACAGAATATGTGTTAATCAACTGTTTATGTTATCTGTAAGGCTATTTTAGTAGTTAAGTTTTGGGGGAGTCAAAGATAATACACAGATTTTTGACTATGCAGGGGGTCGGCACACATAACCCCATGTTGTTCAATGGTCAACTGTATGTTATTCCAATTATAAATATGTATGTGTTTTGGGAACTGCACTATCTGGTTTCAGAAGCTGTAACCCCCTATGGCTAAGGCTGAGTAAAAAGAACTTAGGACCATAAGCCACTTAGGAGACAAAGCCTATCTTCCTGGTAGGGGTGCTGTCTCTGCCCCCTTTCACTTCACCCTGCTTGGCGCCAGGTGGATGACTGGTTAGCCAATGATGGGTAAGATTCCTCAAAGGAAGGATGACCTAAGACAGGCACAGTCATGAAGGGGACCTCAGGGAAGGACTTGGGGGGCTATAGAAAAATGGGGTGATGGACCCTTGCCCCTCAGCTTTGACATAGCCTGAGTCCTCATTCTGTCTGCAAGGGGTCTCTTAATCTCTTGGCTGCCTTACTTCCCCTCCCTGACTTAAGCCTGAAACAATGCTGGAAGTGGGTGTGGCCCTGTGCTGGAAAGGGCAGGTTCCCTAGGGTGATTAGGCCTAAGAAATAATGCATAAAATCCCATGAAGCCTACTTTGCTAATACCCTCAATTTAAATGATAAGGGCCCAAGCATGAAATGAGTTTGTTCCCCAAAGTTTTATGGCCCTTTAGCTATCTGACCCTGACTCTAAATAAGCCCTCATAATTCTTTTAGCATTATCTATTGTTTGATCATTTCTGCCTGACAATGATTGATGAGCTTTACGTATATGCTCTGTATTCCTATGCAAATTAAACCCAATAAAAGCCTGTCCAGGCAAGGGATGGGGCCAGCCTTCTCTTTCACTGACCGAGTGGCCAGGTCATCCCTTTTCCTCCACAGGATTTCTGTAGTCTGTATGAATTTGTCTCGGCTCATCCATAACACCACAGACACTGTGAGCCAGTGTCCACATCAGCTGTGTGTTATGTGAGGGGATATAAAGTTCTCTTCTTACATACTGTGAATCCTAACCAAATATTTTCTTTAAAATACTGAGCTAGAATGCACTCCTAGTTCCATCTCTTTTTTTCCCTTAGCTATATGCAGCTGAAAATCTGATTTCATAACAAAGCTGATACTATAAGCTTGCTTTATTGTAATAAATAATGTACATAAAAATACAGATTTTATAAAAGTTCTTATTCCTCTCATTGGTATATTACCTTCACTAAGTTATTTAACTTCATTGTGATTTAGTTTCTACATGAATAAAATAAATATAGTAATAATAATGTCAATCTCATAGGGTCATTATGAAAAAAATTAATGAGAAAATTCTTATAAAGCCCTTGGCACAGTAGATGTTAATAAATGCTCTGTATCTGTTTATCTGTTGACAACTCAAACATTTATTTCTGGACAAGACCTAATTTTAACCTTAGACTTGTATAATGCTTATTTGGTACCTCCAATTGGATGTCTAATAGACATCTTACACTTGACATGTCCATAGTTGAACTTCTGACCGTCCCTTTATGCATACCCCAAAAGAGCCTTTCTATACTTCTGGTTGCTCTGGCCAAACCTTTAAGGTACTTACTCCCTGCTCCTCTTCTTCTCTCACAACCTACCTTCAATCCATCATGAAAGCCTATTCATACATTATCTGTTCACTTCCCACTGCTTCTGTGATACCATGCTGCCTAGTCACCACCAGTTCTCTGGGTTACTGTAATAGCTTCCAAGTCAGTTTCTCTATTTCCTCATTGCCCCACTATAGTCTATTCTTAACATAGCAGCCCTAGTGATCCTTTTAAAATCTCTTTCAGATTGTGTTACTCTCATGCTCAAGTCTCTGTATTGTTCCACATTCTCTATATGACCTGGTCCCCATTCCCTCCTGAATATCCTCCCCTGCTCACTCCTCTCTAGCCACATTGGGCTCTTTGACAGGTCTTGAACGTACTGGGAACACTCCTGATTTAGGGCCTTTATACTTGTTTTCCCTCAGCTCTCTCCCACCCTGTTTTGCACCCCATATTGGCATTGCTTACTCCCTCACCTACTCCGGAGAACTTTGTTCAAATTCCCTCTTCTCAATGTTGCCTATTCTGAAATCCACTCTTTTCTTTGCTCCTATATGCCTTATACGCTTAGCTTGCTTTCTTTATTTTTGCTTTCATACTTAAAATACTATACAATGTACTTAAATATTGCATTATTTATTGCCTATAACCTACTCATAGAAGTTAAAATTTATGGGGTAAGAAGTTGTTTTGATAACTAATGTATCCTAAGTGTCTAAAATATGGTTTAATATATTTTAAACTTTTCTTATTTGTTGAGTGAATGAACATTATTATATTATTATTTCTTCTCACCTTTCTCCCCTAAAACCCCTAAAACAGGGCTCAGATGGAATAAGGTATAAATTCAAACATAACAAAGCTCTTCTTGTACTTTTGATTAAACCATGATTGGATATTAAATGAACTTTGTTGTTAGATTGGTAGAGACACAGAAATAATGGGCTGTCTATGTTCATAAGTGGCAAATTATCATATTGATAAATTTCAGTACAGTTTCAAACCAGATTATGTATTAATCTTCATGTCTACCATTAGAGCCCAAATATTTACTGTTCAAAGATTCTGCTGCTGAATTGTTAGTTTAGAGTATGCATATGTGGAAGATGAATAGAAAACCTACAGGCATTTACGTAACACTTGCCTTCATAAATGTTGAATAACCACTTGAAAAAGAGATGACTACTGTTGTCCTTCAAAATCACGTGAATCCACCATCATTCAAAAAGGCCATAAAGTTGATTTTGTCTTTTATTTAACTATCCTTCCTTTTATAAAAAAGATATAAATTAAAGCAATTAAAATATCAACATAGCACCCTTCCCCCACCTCTAAAATCATATCCATTTTATCACCTACCAAAGTGAGTGGGGAGAGTGATTAAACAAAATATAAAACTTCTAAATTTCTTCTTATATCATACAGTGAGAAAAATGTTATATTTATTAATAGATCTTTCAGGCCTTTTTTTGTTTGTAAAACATAACACACTGGTTATAATGTATGTTCCCCTTTTTACCTTATTAAGTCAAAGAACATATATCCATAACCTGTAGTCATAGACAACAGTGTGGTGATGGCCAGAGGGAAGGAGGTGCAGGGCTGGGTGGAGGTGGACAAAGAGGGAGAAAATGAGGACATCAGTAATAGTGTCAACAATAAAAATAAAGTTAAAAAAAAGAGAGATTTTAAATTCCAAATCCTTCTTAGAGCTGAGAAAATCAAATCCCAAAAGGTTAAGTGACTTGTCCACTGTCTTAGTGGAAATGATGCATTAAAATAAAGTTCTGATTCTTGCCTCACATTTCCTGTCTAAAATACACCTCTGTGGTTTTCCATGAAATCAAATAATATGGACACATACAGACAGAACAAACAAGTAATTTATCCTTTAATCTTAACAAAACAGTAAATACAGTACTTAAATGGTAAGAAATGAATAATTCCCAGGCAAAATATCCTAAGTAAATGTAACCACTCAATAGAGAACTTGTGTTTGTCTCATAAATTTATAAATTGTTGTTGAAAAAAATGACATGGTTTACATGTTATACATTTATGATTACATATTTGTAGCAAAGGGATTCACATTTCCTCACAGTGTTAATTACTTATGTCCCTCTGGTTTGTTCATATTATTTATATTATCTGGAGTGGTCTTCACAAGTGCCACCTGAATACATGACAAAATGAGATTATCAGGTTAGCTAGCTTTAACAATGGTACAGATGGAGGGCAGACCCTCAGAAAGCCCCATAGTAGGAACTCCTGGTCATCTCCATGGTCAGCCACTTGGATTATGATGGCTACCTAATGTAAGAACAATACTTAAAAGAAGACTTTGAACCCACAAAATAAAAGCCAGGCCCATGTGACCCACTTTCAACTTGAAAACAATACCAACAACAAATATTGAGAGGGATACATGGCATTTTTCAGTGAAAGAATGGATAAGAAGGCTTACCAAGACCTGTAGGTTGGTGACACCATCTTAGTTCACCATGACAATATTCACAATTTTTCCCAGGAACAGTTCTCATTGCTAAATAACAATAGCACATTATGGCTATCACTTCTCAATATCACGGGCCTTCATAATTCATCGAAGGAATTAAGGACTTCCTCCTCAGGAAAGGTAGGAAAGAGATCTCCTGAAACTCAGTTTATAACTGAATCTGGCTGACCTATCCATTCTTACAGGCAGCCAGAGCAAGCCAGTTTTCACTGCCATTATTCTGAGGGCCTGAAAGAGCAGAATAGACCAATGGAAGTTAGAAACAGCTATACTTGGGTGACATTAGGAACTAAAACAAATTTCAGCCTTCCAAGGAAGATAAGTATGCGAAGGTTGAGCATACAAAGCCATTCTGAAGTGTCAATAAAGGTTAAGCTTACTGATAATAAGAAGAGTACTTATTCTTCTCAAATGTGCCCAATATTGGTTTGTGTTTTAAATAATCCTAAATCATTAGGGTGATTAGATTTCCTTCTTTGGAGATCCATTTAAGAAATTTTAGATGTGTTTATATCCTCTGTTTACTATAACCTTTCATCCATTTTAGTGTGTAATTCCAGAGAACTTTTCAGTTTCAGCACATTCTGTGTATTGAATACTCTTCCAATATACTATCAATCTAATGAAAAATATGATATACTGGCCCATAGGAAAATATCTGCCAGACGAGCTACAACTCTTCATTGCATTCCTTTTACTGTACTGAAAGAATGACCTCACGAAGCAGAGGAAGCTCTGCAAACGAAATGTCAGTCATGTTCATTACTAAGTGAGAACACAATTAGAAACACTTGCTACTAATTGTGTGACCATCCTCTTTTACGTGATGTCCTTTTAACACATTTGGAATTCTCAAAACTCTTCCAATGTTTTAAATGAAGTCTGACATGTCTAGGTAACTCTCAGAAAATACATTGGACTGATTTTCTCTAGCATATACTGGTATACTATCTTCAGCAAACAAGTATGTATTAATATTTGCATAATATACTAAATGCCAAATAGAAGTTAAAAACCTAAAAAGGAAGCTCTTTTAGAAAAATAAGTCATGATTCAGAAAAGTGTTTTTCTCTCTCTCAATTTAGGCTTAACCTTAAAATTAACGTCATAAGTTTATGAAAGACCCACATTTTCATGCTATTCTTTGACTGATTTGGGACTGTAGGTGAATGAATATATCCTTCACTCAAGGTATGGAGTTATTTCTAACATGATATTCCTAACTATCATCAGCGACAGGGTAAAAAGTTAAGAAATACTTAAGTATTTAATCAGTACTCAAAATGCCTGGTTCACTTTACTTGGCAACTGCAAAAATTAGCTTAAGGGAGTTGGTACCCCAAATGATTTCATGATATGCAAGTAAAATGAGTATATGTATATTTATTTCCTTGACACATTATTAAACCTATAAAACATCAAACATGGACTTCTACATAATGACTGGATGTGAGAAAGCCAATACTAAATGTGAATAGTTTAAACCAATAAAAAAATTTTTCTGGAAAGACTAAACAATAAGGAGTAGGAGAGGAGTGGGAAGAAAGGGCAGATGAAAGCTTCTTTGCTTAATTGTTTTTAAATTGTTGTTCAGAGACAAAATTCTCTCTATGCCCAAATTATGTAGTTTATCCGGAGTGTGCAGGCTCTTCTGTTAAGCAACACTGATAAGGACACTAATAGTTTAATTACAACTTGCTGCTCAAGGAGATAAACAAGGCTGTTTGCTTTTTAAACTGGGGATTACAATTACTTTTAAACGCCGGAGACAGGAACATCTGTAAGTACATCTTACTATGTCAGGAAAGCCACCAGAAACCAGCTGGAAAATAAAGCTCCAGGAGTGAGCAGCCGGTGCAAAATTAGAGCAAAACCGCCTGATTCGAGCAGTGGAGCAGTAGGCGGGAGGCGTAGTAAACAGGCAACAAACATTAAGTGGGCAGGGACAGAAAAGTTTTCAGTGGCCAAATCTTCCGCGGTTCCCGGGGAATTCCATCACCGAGATGGAGCATCCCTCCCTCCACCGTCAAGGTTAGAGTTACATCTCTCTCGCAAAGCCCTCTTCAGCACCACCAAGGAAGGACAGCTCCCTTAAAAGGAGGACAGGTCCAGTAAGAACTGCCCCACCTCCTTTACTACCCTACCATCCTCCCCATGGCATTTCTCTTTTCACTGGTGTCTTCCTGGGCACTGCTTTTAACAGTATTCTTGAGGGCAGATGGAGGGGACATGGAGCTTGTTTGGCGTTTTTTTCCCCCCCAGGTGTAAGGGAGACACATCCTTTCAGAAAAGTCTGTTCTTTTAACTGACCTCCAGAGCAATTTAACCAGAATAAAAGAGTGTAAGTCACTGGGTTTAATCTGGTGACAAGATGTTTCAATGCAAATCAGTAGTAGATGAAACTTGAAACTCTTTTTTAGTGCTTTATGTTTTGTTGTAAAAGTACAAGTAGTGGGGAAACAGCCTTTACTAACTGCTGCTTCAGCCCCTTTCCTCCCGTGCTAGCCGAAGCCACTAGGGGAATAATATACCAGAGTCTGATAGCAAAGAGGTCAACAGAGTAAGTCCTAATATCATGGGCTGCACACACAATCTTAGCCCTGAAAATACTCCTCTCAGTCCTTTTCAAGACCCCTCACAACATTACTCTGAATCTGGAACATACAAATGGGGGATTAACAGTTCCAAAGTGAGACCATAGGCTACTACAGCACACCACAGTAAGTGCCAAAGCTTCCCCCAATGAAGTCCTCTTCTCCCCAGCCCCAAATCCAGACACAAACATTTCAGGAGTGACAAGGAAACACATGATTAGAAAACTAAAGTCACAAGACAGGAAAATTACACTTTAAGAAACTTTGGCACATCCGGTTGCCATCCTTCCAGTCATAGAGATATGGTAGCTTAGCGAGCACATCTTGTTTCTCTATGCAGAGGGTTTTGTGGGGGTTTTTTTTTTGGTCCAGATTTCTTGATAGTGTGTAAAGTACTCATAATTTGAAGGTTCTCCTTGCTGCTGTGTGTGCAAACACACACACACACACACAGAGTCAGTTCATTTTCAAGGGTTTAGTTTCCTAGAGAAAAAAGGTACCACTTGCTTTTAAAACATACTTTGAAAGAGAGTCTTCAGGAAAATGCCCTTACTCTTTTTGCATTGGAGTAACTAGAATACCAAGGGACCCTAGAGAGCAAGAGATGCAAGCTAGGGTGGAGGCTTAGGAGTCATTCAGAAAAGGCAGCACTCTGAAGTTAGTGGTGAACAACTTCTTCCCAGTGATAGTGACCATCTACTAGTTATGGGGGGTGTGGTCTGCTGTGAATCTGGAGCAGTAGCAGCTGTGGGGACAGCAGACAGTGGGTGCTTCTCAGGTAACCCTGAGAGGTCTCAGCTGAAGCAGTTTGACCCTCTGAATCCCTTTGCGCTCGCTTCCTCTTTCTCTTTCTTTCTTCTTCCTTCCTTCCTCCCTCCCTCCCTCCCTTCTCCTACTGTCTTCTTCCCTCCCACTCTCCCTTCTTCCCTCCTCTACCTCAATTACCCTTTTCACTCAATTTCATCTGAGTCACTTTGAGCATCAGTTCCCTATCCAATCACCTAAATGTATTCTATACACCATGTTATTATTATTGTGATCACAGTGGTTGCTTGCCAACTGCTTGGTCCAAGGAAAAGGTCCTGTTCCCAGCTGTCAACCCCACCCCCATCTCCCCACTCCAACACTACAGCAGTGGTGTATCAACCCGGCAAAATCACCAGAGTCTCAATGTCACCAACAAGTTCCACCCACCCGTAGTAGCCTCACTAGCAAGCCTCACCGGCGGAACACACAGCCAGCGCACCCAGCCCTTGGTTATTCCTATGGTCATTGTTATCAGTGACTACACTCTCTTCTCTTCAAGAAGGAGAAAGCTCTCATGTGACTCTTGGGCGAATGTAGGGCTCCAGGCACTACTCTCTCTCACCTCCGCAGCGCGCGTGCACACGCGCGCACACACACACACACCCTCCTCACACCAGCAACACAAAGAGAACGAGTGAGCGAGCGCCAGCGCTGGGCTGGGCAGAAAGGGGGCGGGAGTGGGGGCACTGCCAGGATAGGGAGACCGAGGGGGGGCAGGGGGCTGAGCCAGACGGCCGGGAGGAAAGGTAGAGAAGGAAGCGTGGTGGGGAGAGCGCGAGGAGGGAGGGTCGTCCTTACCTGCTCCGAGGTTAAAGGAAATCCTGGCCTCTGCGAGGTACGGCGTGTCGCTCTTGGAGCGGACTCTTCTGATGGGCCGCCGGTCTATATCATCCTCCGAAGATGCCGCCATTAATGTGGGAGGCAGAAGCAGGGTCGCCCGGCGAGCTGAGAGGGAGAAGGAGATGGAGAGAGAGAAGGAGAGAGGCGGAAAGGGGGAGGAGGGGGAAGGAAGAGGCTCACACACATGGAAGGGGGGAGGGGAGAGGGGGATGGGAGAGGAAGGGAAGGGGATGGGGAGGGAGGGGGAAAAGAGAGGGGGAAAGGAAGAAAGAGAAAGAGAGAAAGAAAGAGAGCAAAGAAGAGAAAAGGGTGAAGGGAGAGAAAGAAAATCCGTTAAGGATTTGTGGACTGGAGCAGAGATCAGGCAGGCTGTCCTTGGCTGGCGCCCAGGGATCCCCCTAACTCCTCTCCCTGCCACAGGGCAAAGGGTCAGTTCTCAGGACTAACACCCTGCCTCCTGCCCGCAGCCCCAGTTTCCAGCACTTGGCACAGATAAGGTACTGCGAAAGGGAAGACTCCAAAGCAAAGATGCTCAGTCAGCACTGTGCCCTCTCCCGCCAAATGCACTTACTCTGCTCTTCAAGGGTACACTAGGGTCTCCTTAACCCCCAGGATTCTCTAGTCCAGGCAGATGTACCTGCCTCAGCTTTCCTTGCGTGGAATTATTACTCCTGGGGTGTGAGCCTAGTCCCAAGTGGCCATGGAGGAGGGCGTTGCACTCAGGATACCCCTTTGCTCCCTCTTTCCTAACCCAGAGCTCAAATAGAGATGGAGCCAGATCAGATTTCTCAGAAGCTTTCCCTACCTGGCTCCCTTGAACCCTGGAGGTGGAAGGCAAAGGAGAAGTGTACACAAGGCTTAAGAGCAATTCGTCAGTAAAGTTTCTAGAGTTGATGTTTTGAATGTAGAATAGACATGTTTGCACAGAATTGAATAGCTCTTTTACAACCACTAACTTCTATGATGTGTTTACCTTCACATAAACACCCATTCATTTAGCCCTCAACTTTCTCTTTATCTGGTGACTGAGAGCACAGATAGTAGTCCTTGGATTGGACCTGCAGTCTTTATAACCCTGTAACATTGTTTCTGAAGGAGAGGTGAAGATCAAGGGCACATTACAGTTCTTTGAATGTTTGCATTGCTGCTTCACATGTCACACAGCAGAAGGACCTAGAAAGGTTTCTGGTTTGATGATTCTGCTGAAGCTATTGATGGGCTAGACTCTTTTATGTTTGTCTTTCTGCAGTTTCAGTCACTTGGACTTTTTGTGGCTTGATGTTCTTTCTAATAAGAGTCCACTTCGAGTACATAGATAAATGTTACCGTGATTCCCTCCTTGGTACAAAGGAAACCCCTGTTAAGTCATGCCCTTCAGTTTCAGAGGAGGAAGTGCTGCTCTGACTCTGCAAGACTTCCTCTCCACTTCAGCTGTCACTTCTAACTCTCATCTTGTATCCTTGCATGCTAGAATCTTCATCTCCACTGCTCTCTCACTTCTCACCTAGGTAGTAACTCTTCACCTTAGGAAAAATATATCTGCCCTTAGCCTACTGCTTCCTTAATCTCTTCCACATTATTTCTTTCCTTTTTTAAAAACTTTCTTGTGGAACTCTTGGCCTCATAGGCTTAATTTTTTTTTACCCTCAATTCCCTCCTTTCATTGTTACAACTGGTTTCTATCCCCACCTCCTAATCAAAGTTATTTTAAAGGTCATTAACACCCTTCTAATAGTTAAATCCATTTCTTTCTTGGCCTCTTTAAAGTATGTAGTAATCTATTCTTCTTGAAATAATCTCCTTTGGCCTTTCTGTACTAAACTAATTCCCTAACCACTTGATTTCTAATTATTAGTCAATTATCTGCAATAACTTGAAATTGCTTATCCTGGCATTCAAGGCCTTTCACCATCTGATTTCAACCTATTTTTCCAAAGTTATTTATTATTTACCTCTACTATACTTGGAGTTGTCCTAACAAGTCGGGCTTATTTATGCAGTTGTACCTTTGCTTGTGTTGCACACCACAAGTTTATTTTTTCCCTACATTTAAAAATATATTTTATTGATTATGCTATTACAGTTGTCCCCCCCCTTTATTCCCCTCTGCCCTGCAACCCCCTCCCACACTCATCCCCCCGCCCTTAGTTCATGTCCATGGGTCATACATATAAGCTCCTGGCTTCTCCATTTTTTATACTATTCCTAACCTCCCCCTGTCTATTTTGTACTTACTATCTATATTACTTATTCCCTGTACCTTTTCTCCCATTCTCCCCCCTGCACCCTCCCCACTGATAACCCTCCATGTGATCTACATTTCTGTGATTCTTTTCCTATTCTAGTTGTTTGCTTTTGTTTTTTTTATTAGGTGCAGTTGTTGATAGTTGTGAGTTTGTTGTCATTGTACTGTTCATAGTTTTGATCTTCTTTTTCTTAGGTAAGTCCTTTTAACATTTTATGTAATAAGAGCTTGGTGATGATAAACTCCTTTAACTTGACCTTGTCTGGGAAGCACTTTATCTGCCTTTCCATTCTAAATGATAGCTTTGCTGAATAGAGTCATCTTGTATGTAGGTCCTTGCCTTTCATGACTTCAAATACTTCTTTCCAGCCCCTTCTTGCCTGCAAGGTTTCTTTTGAGAAATCTTAGGGGAACTCCTTTGTAGGTAACTCTTTTCCTTTTCTCTTGCTGCTTTTAAGATTCTCTCCTTCTGTTTAATCTTAGGTAATGTAATTATGATGTACCTTGGTGTGTGCTTTCTTGGGTCTGACTTCTTTGGGACTCTCTGAGCTTCCTGAACTTCCTGGAAGTCTATTTCCTTTGCCAGATTGGGGAAGTTGTCTCATTTTTTCAAATAAGTTTTCAATTTCTTGCTCCTCTTCTTCTATTCCTTCTAGCATCCCTATGATTCAGATGTTGGAACAATTAAAGTTGTCCTGGAGATTCCTAAGTCTCTCCTCATTTTTTTGAATTCTTGTTTCTTCCTTCTATTCTGGTTGAATGTTCCTTCTGGTCCAAAACATTGATGTGAGACCCAGTTTCCTTTTCATCACTGTTGGTTCCCTGTACATTTTCCTTTATTTCACAACCATACTCAACCATTTCTGTGAGCATCCTGATTACCAGTGTTTTGAGCTCTGCATCTGATAGGCTGGCTATCTCTTCATCACTTAGTTGTATTTTTTTCTGGACCTTTGATCTGTTCTTTCATGTGGGCCATTTTTTTTTGTTTTGTCACCACAAATTTCTTTCCTATAAACTTTTCATGTTCTCTCTCAGGAATGTGAGATAACTGTCCCACTAGCCTATGGAATGAACCCAGTAAATAATAAATTCTTGATATATATTTTTGAAAAAAAGAAGGAAGAAAAGCAAGAAAGAAGAAGGAGAAGGCAAAGAAGAGGGAAAAAAGAGTAGATGAGGGTTACAGAACTATGAATAGCTGAATTGGGGGCCAAATCCATATCTATTTGATTTTAAAACCCGTGTCCTCAACCAATATATTGATTTGCTAAGTAGCTATATTTGGTTGACTAACCATGTTTTAAATTCACTTTTCTATGAGACTTGCCTCATTACTATGTCCTATTTATCTCTGCTAAACATAGATTTAAAATGGATACCTCCTATCCCAGGAGGACCACAGTGGCTTTTGGCTCATCAAATGAGCCATGACTAATCAGGTTGCAAACCGATATTATGATTGCAACATTTATGTTCAGGCTCTTGAGGAAGTGAAATAGTAAAAAATTAAACTCAAACAATTCTGAATACTATATAAACTATCACTCTCTTTGAATTAATGCAGTGTGATTTGTTTAAAATGTTTGGGATTCCCTGCCCCTTGTATGTTTATTCATCATTTTATCTGTAAAATAAGTAAATAAAGTCATTTGAAGGAATACAGGAATGCCCAGCCTTATCTTTCCATGTGTTTCTTTGATTTTTACTTATTAATGAATCTTGATATAGAGAAGCACATCTTTGGATTTCTGTTTCTTATGTGTTCAACATTTTAGAGGATTAGGAACTTAATACTACTACCACTTTAGGTTTTCCTTTCTTCAAAGGAGTTTAAATGCATTTTTATATCATTTCATTAGACTATTTTATTATGTATATAATTCTAGATAGAGATACTGAGAATTTTTAATCCATACTTGAAGAAATTTCCATTGATTTCAGAGAGAGAGAGAAGATGGAGAAATCTATGTGAGTAATGGGATTGAACCTGCAACCTAGGTATGTGCTGTGACCAGAAATTGAACACACATTTTGGTGCATAAAATGATGCTCCAACCAACTGAATCACCCGGCCAGGATATATTATTTATATATATTTAAATAATTTTAAAAATAACATAGAATGCTACATATATCCTCACGTTCCTGAATTATTTCATCATATTTTCATTTTTTAAAGATTGTATTTACTTATTTTTAGAGGGAAAGGGGGGAGAAAGAGAGGGAGAGAAACATCAATGTGTGATTGCCTTTCATATGCCCCTTGCTGGGGACCTGGTCCACACCCCAGGCATGTACCCTGACTGGGAGTTGAACCGGTGACCCTTTGATTTGCAGGCTGGCACTCAATCCACTGAGCTAC
The DNA here is from genome assembly GCF_022682495.2 of Desmodus rotundus. Taxonomy (NCBI): domain Eukaryota; kingdom Metazoa; phylum Chordata; class Mammalia; order Chiroptera; family Phyllostomidae; genus Desmodus; species Desmodus rotundus. The sequence goes on from NC_071389.1 coordinate 79,942,526, forward strand.
ACCAGCGAGGACATTTTATATTTTCATTTTTGACTATGATCTCCCAATTTTGGGCTCTCCTAATTTACTGTCTCCTTTGTCTCATCTAATGTCATCCATTCTCTTTTCATCTTGCTACTCTTTTCTCACGTCTTCCTTAGTGCTTTCTAACAATTGCTTTAAATTTTTGTTTTTAATTGTTGTTTGGTTACAGTTGTCCTGCCTCTTTCGTCATTGCTCACTCCCGTAGTCAATCCCATAGTCAATCCCCCCATTTTCCATGTCCATGAGTCCTTTTATTTGTGTTCCTTTGTGTGTCCCTTCCCCTTCTTTACCCCATTATTCCTCTTCCCCCTCCCCTCTGGTCACTGTCTATTTGTTCTTTATATCCAAGTCTCTGGTTCTATTTTGCTCATTTGTTTGTTTTGTTGATTAGGTTCCACTCATAGATTTTCAATTATCAATCCCATTTCATTTACCACCTCCCTCTTATCCTATGTGAAGGATTTACCTTTGTGGGCTTGTCCCAATGTTTCCATTTTCTTTATTAAGTGGGATTCTTTTCAGATACATTAACTTTTATTGTAAAATATCTGGCTGAGTGATATCAGGGAAGAGCCTCGGGGTGGGAATCAGTATTACCACCACCATCAATTAACACTGGACAAGCCGCTCACTCTACCAGGGTAAGTCTCAGTCCTCTCAGGTATAAAAATGCAAGGGTCAATTACTTATCTTAAGATCTTAAGATTCTACCTAGTTCTAATACTCCATGAATATTTGTAGGTATTCTTGTATCTTTACTCTTTCAATCAGTTTCCATGGGGTATCTTGTCTCTGAATCTAAGAAAATACATTATTCCTTTGATTTACAACTAATAATGTTTAGGAAACCACATGATATCCATATACTTCTTTCAAGTAATTTCATATTATTCAAGTCTATTTTAGGTAATGGTAAATCCTTCAGATCTATTTTTTTCCATGCTATTTCTATCATGAGGCAAGATTCATATGATTATTTGTGTGTGTACATGTGTAGATTTGGGTGTGTGTATAGAAAAATTGAATTCAACTGTGATCACAACTTCAAAATGTAAGGTTTTTTTAGACTGTTTTTTTAAAAAATATGATTTTTGACTTAGGGGCCATTTTATTCTTTTTCTTTCTAAAGTTATTCAACTTCTTAATACTGAACACCCTTACATGCATGTTCTATCCAGAGCTAGAGCCAGAGAAAGAGACACATCACAACAGAATGCTCAAACAATCACACATTACACACACACCATTGGCACAAAAGAAAATGGAGAAGGAAAAGAAAAGGAAGACTGCAATATTCCATTCTAATCAAGAAAATGCTTTAGACAAGTAAAGCTTATTCTTTACAAATATTACTCAAATTGTGTTTGTAGTACACTCATATTTCAATATCACTGGGAATACTTGTTAAAGTGTAATTTTTCCAGGCCCCAACATGGACCTATTAAATTTTGAGCAGACGATACCTGAGTACCTAAATTTTCAAAAAGCTCCTAACTATGTCCCTTCTCAACACTTGTATTCAATGTTATATTGGAGATCTTGGTCAGGTCAATAAGTAAAAGAAATTAAAAGGGCATAATGTTTGAAAAACAAGAATAAAATTGTGATTAGTCATATACATTATGACTGTGTACCTACAGAATCCATAAGAATCCACACTATTTAAAATGAGTGAATTTTACAACATCATTGGGTATAATAGCAATGTAAAATATCAATTTTGTTTCTATATACTAGCAAATGTTTAAAAATGTAATTTAAAAAGCATCATTTATAATAACATCAAAACCTATGAATAAATCTAACAAAATATGAGCAATACTTCTACATGAAAAACTATATATATATATACATTCCTGAAAGAAACTAAGACCTAAATAAAAGGGAAATGGAGTGCATATATATGCTCATGTTCATGAATCGAAAGACATGATATTGTAAAGTAACCAGTCTCTTCAAACTGATCTATAGATTTAATGAAATTTCAGTAAAAACTCCAAGGTTTTTTTAAATTGACAAGCTGATTCAAAAATGTATATGAAAATTCACAGGAACCAGACTAGCCAAGACAATCTTGACAAATAAGAAAATAGCTAGAAGATTTATGGGAGAATATGTCAAGATTTATAAAAGTATAGAATTCAAACACAAAGTAAGGTAAATAGAGCAATGGAAGAGAATAGAGAATCTATTAAAAATAGACTCACATATAAGCAGTAACTTGATTATGACAAGAGTTCCATTAGATTATCATGGGGGAAAGATGGGCTTTTCAATAAATAATGCTCAATCACTTGAATATCCATATGGTGGAAAAAAATAAACCTTAACCTCTACCTCACCCTATACGTAAAATTCAATTCCAAATGACCTAAATGTAAAATGTAAACAATAAAGTTTCTAGAAGGAATTTGTTTTCATAAAAGACTATTTTGTGACTTTGTTTTATGTAGGAAATGAAAAGCACTAAGCATAAAAGAATAAATAGGCACATTAATGTCATTAAAGAATTTCCATTCATCATGAAAGAATTAAAAATGCAACATAACAAAATATGTGGGATGCAGCCAAAATAGAGCTGATAGGGGAATTTATAGCACTAAATGTTTGTTAGGGAAAAGAAAAGGAAGAATTAATGATCTAAGTTTCTACCTCAGGAACTTAGGGGAAAAATAAAAAATAAACCTAAAGCAAGCAAAACATGAAGACAATAGAAAAATAAAACAAAAAACTCATTCTTCAAAAAAATCAATAAAAGTGATTAATCTTTAGCAAGATTGTCATAGATAAAAATAGAGACTATATGGATCACCAGTATCAGGAATCATACAGAAGAAATCACTGTAGATCTTATACCCATTAAAAAGGTAATAAAAGAATACTACAAACTTCTTTTTGCTCATATATTCAACAAGTTAGTAAATATAAACTACATATACTCTTTAAAAAGGATTAGATGTTAGAAGAGGGAAAGGCAAGTGATAGAAGAGAGAAAATATTTTCAATTTTATATGTGACAAAGGACTTGTAACCAGAATATATCAAGAACTTCTAAAATACTAATGAAAAGACAGACAACTCACTTCATTTACAAAAAAATGTGCAAAAAATTTGAATATTAACTTCACAAAAGTAGATATCCAAATGTTCAGTAAGCATAAGAAATGATGCTTAGCATCATTACTTAAAGGTAAATTCAAATAAAAACCTTAGTGAGCCGTGGCCAGCTAGCTCAGTTGGTTAGAGCATCATCCTATACACCAGGGTTGCTGGTTTGGTCTCTGGTCAGGCATGCACACAGAGCCAACAAATGCATAAATAACTGGAACAATAAACCAATGTTTTTTTTCTCTCTCTCCCCACTTCCTCTTTCTCTAAAATTCAACAACTTAGTAAATATATTTATTAATTTTTTAAATTTAATAAATAAAAATAAAAACCACAGTGAGATATAATTACACATCACCACTCTGACTAAACTTATAAATTATTCAATGCCAAGCATTTGTGAGAATGGAGAGGAATTGAAGCTCACATACACTGCTGGTGGAAATGAAAACTTATAAAACTCTTTTGGAAAACTTTTTATACAAATGTATGCATAAACATGGTAACACACATAAATCCTATATCATGGACCAGCATGTCCACACCAGATTTATTCATAATGACCCCAAACTGAAAACTCAATGATCAGCAGCAAAAAATATACAAAAGTGAGTGTAATATCTTCATACAGTTTTGAAGCAGGTTGTCCCACACTGGTGAATACTGAAGGCTCTGAGACAAAGAAATAAGGCCCAAATAAAAGAACAGAGCAAAACTCCAGAAAAAAAACACTAAGCAATGAGGAGATCACCAACCTATCAGATGCAGGGTTAAAAAACTGGTGACCAGGATGCTCACAGAAATGATTGAGTACAGTCATAAAATAAAGGAAGAAGTGAAGGCTGTTCAAAGCGAAATAAAGAAAAATGTACAAGGAAGCAACAGTGAAGGGAAGGAAACTGGGGCTCAAATCAATGATTTGGAACAAAAGGAAGAAATAAACATTCAACCAGAACAGAAAGAAGAAACAAGAATTCCAAAACATGAGAAGAGGCTTAGGAACTTCTGGGACAACTTTAAACATCCCAACATCTGAATCACAAGGGTGTCAGAAAGAGAAGAGGAAGAGCAAGAAATTGAAAACTTATTTGAAAAATGAATGATGGAAAACATCCCCAATCTGGTGAAGGAAATAAGCATTCAAGTCCAGGAAACTCAGAGAGTCCCAAAGAACTTGGATCCAAGGAGGAACACACCAAGATACATCATAATTAAATTACACAAGATTAAACATAAGGAGAGAATCTTAAAAGCAGCAAGAGAAAAGGAAAGAGTTACCTAAAAAGGAGTCCCCATAAGACTATCAGCTGATTTCTCAAAAGAAACCTTGCAGGCAAGAAGGGGCTGGAAAGAAGTATTTGAAGTTATGAAAAGCAAGGACCTACATCCAAGATTACTGTATCCAGCAAAGCTATCATTTAGAATGGAAGGGCAGATAAAGTGCTTCCCAGACAAGGTCAAGTTAAAGGAGTTCATTATCATCACACCCTTATTACATGAAATGTTAAAGGGACTGTCTAAGAAAAAGAAGAAGATCAAAAGTACAAACACTACAATGACAACAAACTCACACCTATCAACAACTGAATCTAAACAATCAAACAAAAATAAACTAAGCAAACAACTAGAACAGGAATTGAATCACAGAAATGGAGGTCATGTGGAGGGTTATCAGCTGGGAGGGAGAGGGGGAGAATGGGAGGAAGGTACAAGGAATAAGAAACATAAATGGTAGGTACAAAATAGACAGGGGAAGATTAAGAATAGTATAGGAAATATATAAGCCAAACAACTTACATGTACGACCCATGAACATAAACTAAGGGTGGGAATGCTGGATGGAGTGGGGTACAGAGTCACATACATTAAGAATGTTGGCTGTGCAGATATATTAATTATGCATGTCATAGTTTTGCATATCTGAGTTAAAAATATAAGAACCTTTATACCTCACAATTAAACCGAGTAAGATGTCATTAATTACAGTGATGTTTTGAAAATCATTCATGTATAAAATACAAAATGTAAATGATGAGGATGACTATTAACTACAATACCAATCCAATCAAATTGCCGTAGTAGCTTCCATATCTAAAATAGGTTTAATGAAAATATACTAAAGAGGCTTTGAACATTTTATTGCAACTAAATTTACTGTGTAGCTGCTGCAACATTTTTCTTTTTTATACATATGCCTACTTTGCTAGAGAACCAACTCTTTTTATTTATGCCCTTGCAAAATCCCCTCCCATACTGAATCAGGGTTGGTCTCTGTGACTAGCAAAATATGGTACAAATGATGATGTGTCACTTCCAAAGCTAAGTCATAAAATATACTTTGACTTCTGCCTTGCATTATCTTTTTGTCTCCTGTTCTGGGGGAAGCCATCTGCAATGACATGGACACACCCAAAAAGCCTAAGGAGGGGGTCCTGTGTCAAGGAACTGAGACTTCCTGCTTAGCACCATGTGTGTGAGCCAGCTTGGAAGTCCCAGTCAAGCATTTGGATGACTGCAGTCTTGAACTGCCACTTCAGACTCTGAGCCAGAACCACCCAGGCAAGACACTCCCTAATTCCTGACCTACAGAAACTGCAAGGTAAAGCTTGTTGTTTTAAGCCACTAATTTGGGGGTAATGAGATATGCAGCACTAGATTGTAATGCATATGGGCTCTCAATGGACTCAGAACATCAACCATGATTGCTTAGACACCATGCATGTCTATCAGAAAATCCAAATAATCCAAATACAGTCAAACCTTGACTCTTGAATGTCTTGGCTCTTGAACAATTTGGTTCTCGACAAAATTGTTCACAGAAAAAAAATGTCTTGGTTGTCTAACAAAACTTTGGGGCTCAATTCTCTACTCAACAACCCTTTTATGCTGACATCTGTATGATCAGTCATGCATCTCTCAGGTGACATAAAAAGGAGATTTGGTTTTCGAATAATCGCTTCTTGAACAGTTTTCTGGAATCAATTAAATTTGAGAACTGAGGTCCCACTGTATTAACCAGTTTGATGAATTATTTAGCAAATTTGAAGACAGAAGATCCATGCCTTGACTGATGTGGCTCAGCTGGTTAGGTGTTGTCCCACAAAGCAAAAAGTTACTGGTTTGGTCCCTGGTCAGAGCATATGCCTGGGTTGTGGGTTTGATGGCTGGTCGGGGCGTGTGTGAGAAGCCATCGATCCATGTTCCTCTGTCCCATGGATATTTCTCTCCCTTTCTTTATCCCTCCCTTTCCCTTTCTCCAGAAATAAAATCTTTTAAAAAAGACAGATGATCCAAACAAAAATTACACAAACATTATCAAATGACAGTACAAATCTTTTCACAGGAAAACCTTTCTTTTCCTCTTCCTCCCCACTTTGCATGTCTAAACTCTGCCCATCCTCTATGACTAAAATTTTTTAGTCCCATCCACAATCCAGCGAAACTGTGAGAAGGTAGTATCTTCCTTTTTTCTTTATCTCTGTCCACCCCGGTATGTTGTAATTTTCACCTTCAATGAATACATAAACACTGTAATGTGGATTATTATTATCCTTTCGAAGAGTATGAAATAAAGTTTAACAGCACAGGCTTTGAGGTCAGTTAGCTTTCCTGAGTTTGTATCCAAAATCCATATTTAATGGGTGTGTGATTTCATGCAAGTCACCAACCTCCTGTGCATCTATCGCATCTATAAGATGGGCCTTACATAGTGCGTGCGTCTAGGGTCACTGTGAGGATTCAAATGTGTAATCCATGTAGTCTTTGGTAAAAAAGCCCCAATAGAGATTTATTATTTTAAAGCTATTATTACTGGCCAGCTCCAAGTACGGCTGTCACTGTAAAATTAAACCTTGGCATAGTTCCCGAGCTTAATGCGTGTTAGATTTTAGAAAAAAAGTGAGCTTTCCAATCTTTAGTTCCCTTATCTGTAAACCAGATATAAAGTCAACTCTCTCACTGGGCCTTTGGAGGATGAAATATTATATAATAAATGTAAAACTCCTAACGCTGAGCTTGACAAATGGTAGGCGGGCAACAAATGTTCGTTGCTTCCTTCTTCTCAGCTTCTTAAAGTAGATACTGTGCAGAGTGGCTGGAGGCCGGCTGTTAAAACACTCTAGATGCAGAAAGGAAACTGTATTTCAGGTTTTGTATGTTGAACTTTGTTGGACATAAACCCAAACAGCTTTCTATTATTTAAATGTTGAACATGCCTGATTAAGATACACAAGTCAGTTTTCCAATGTTGTTTAATAGTTCAGGTAATGTTAAACCTTATTCATTTGAATTTTGTATTTTCTACATGATTGAGTTTCAATATAGTGGGTGTAATTAACACCATACTTTAAAATCTAAAGGTTCTAATAATTTTAATTCATGTTCAATGTACAAAAGGGTGATATAAATCTGAACATACCTTTGTGTGGCATACTGCTGGGCCTTGTTACTTGAAAAGTGATCTTAGAGGCAAAGACCATGGGCTTGAATCCCATCTGAGTCTCATATCCAACAATAGAATATAGAGATATGGGCATCAGACGAGGCAATAGGAGATGGGGTTCTAGCTCTTGGCCCGACTCCTTCTAGCTATCTCGTTTAGGTAAGTCATCTCTTTCTAGAAAAGCAGGGTGTTTTAGGGGAAGGCTGAGTCAGAAAGACTCTTGTTTGAATCCTGGCTCCACCTTTCATAGTTGTGTGTTTCCACTGAGCTTTAGTTTCTAATAAATTGGGGGCAATCATATATCTAACTCACAAGTTTGTGATTTTGAATGAAATAAATATGTATAGCTTCTGGTATCTGTTAGGTATTTAATAAACAAATTTCTGCTTTTCCTTTCTTTCGTGTCTTAGTTCTATCACCTGTAAAGTGAGCCAGTTGAAATAAGTCCCTTCTGATTCTAATGTTTTATTATTATAGAAATTCTAATGATCAGTGCAACACTAAAAAGATCTGGGCACTTGCTTTTGGTATGTAATAAAGTGTTGCATATGGTTATAATAAGAATAAAAACATATTGTGGTTGTAGATAGGAGAAAAACACAAAAATTCCTAAATGTATGTGTCTAAGAGAAAGGCCTGCCCAATATAGATTCAGTAGGTATTTTATTTGCATTCTATTGTGTCTACAGGTGGCATGACGATAGCGATCGGATCACAGGTTATTAGTCAGAGACTCTGCCTTGTAAACAGTAGTGGACCAGATCCAGGACCATTAACCCAGCTGTCAAAGTCACTCTTTGGGCCAAAATAAAGCATGGTTTACCTCTTTTCCAGCCCAAACTGTGTTTGATTATTTTCTATATTGGTTAAAGTTGACTGCCTCAGCATTTGAAGATTTTATTAATTTATAAAGTTACAACAGAAAATTAAAGGTAATAAATCTGAGGAGCTTGATTTAGGTTAAAATAATATGTATGTGTGTGAGTATGTGTGCCCACGTGTATATAAAGAGTATAAGAATATTTATCAGGTTATAAAAATACCTATTTTTAGATGACGAATATAGTTGAGTTTTGTTGTTTGTCTCTATGTTTTCCAAATCTTCTATAATTGTTATGTGTTATATTGGCAGTGAGAGGGAAAAACAAGTTATGAGTATCATTAGAAGCTCTCATAAGCACTTAGGCAGATCACTTCCTCCCACCCTGACCCCTCCAATTCAACTTTAAGGACAGAGACCCATCATCTCATGGTGACAGTTTCCCAAAGAGGTAAAGGAAAAAAATTATTTAAGCAGATGAATTTAAAGGTGCAAGTAATTACACAAAGCAACTCCATTGCCACATTGTATTTTATAATACTGAGACTTTCTGTCTTTGAATGTGTGGAAATAAATGAGCCATGTATGTTCACATATCTTTCCTAGTATTGCCATAGTTGCCAATATAATACAGGACTACAATGTAGCAGAAGAATCAAGAGGTTCAAGACTGTAATTCTGACTCCATTTCTAATAGCTGTGTGGAGCTTGGGAAGTTACCGGATTATTAGAAACATGAACTACTTCTGTAAAATGGGGATAATAATAAGTACATCACACATTTTCTTTTCCAGGACTAAATTAGGAAATAAATACCAAGCCCTGGCATATAAATGTGAATTCTTTTCTCATTCACATTTCCTTTTGCAACTTTTATACATGTCCAGACTATTTAGCTAAGCTGGCATAAGATATGGAGCTAATGTAAAAATCAGTCTTGCAGTATGATATTTGGAGTGTGGTCTTGCTTTCCAGATACAAGTGTTAAATTAGGCTACGCCAAGTAGTTTCTCTCTGCCTGTCATCTATCAAGTTTAATCACCAAATAGTGCATAATCAGCTAAATGGAACAGAAAAATCTTACTATGTAGGTTCAAAAAATAAAGTAAGGTTTTTCACCAGCCATAGCTAAATCTCTCTCTCTTTATTTTCATTTTTCCTTTGCAACATTCTGTGACAGCCTATAGTTCTGTAAAGTGACTGATCTGTATTGAGATTTAAAATAAAACAAACTTGTGTTCTTTAGATGATCTCATAAATGTTAACTCAGAATTTTGTTTCTTATGACAAAACAAGCCAGAATTTGAAATAATGTTGGTAACTTCAAATGTTTGATTCATGTAAATATTTCAAATGGACCATTAATTTTAAGTCCTAGTGCTAGGGAGAAAATAGTGTATTTATAGTGAAAACTTTTAATTTAGAAAATAAATGTTTTTAAGCAATCTTCCTATCTTTTAAATAACATGAAAGGAATATTAAAGGCCCAGTGGAATCACATAGTCAGAAGCAGATAAAATCACATTAATGAAATTATTTTAGGAATTACCAAGTCAATTAGAATATTTTGGATGGTTTCCCAAGATCTCATACCAAGCTTTACACCTATAGAACTCATTTCCTACTGGTAATCTATGCTTTGGTATTTTATAGGGCCTTCAAATTCAGTGTATTCTGAATTGAATTGAACTTTTTCCTCCCTCCATCTTGAATATCTTCCTATTTCCTCTTTTGGTGAACAGTTTCTTTCTTTCTTTTTTTAATTGTTGTTCAGTTACAGTTGTCTGTGTTTTCTGTCCACCCCTCTACCCTACCTGGTGAACAGTTTCATTATCCATCCAGTGCAGCCAAGTGAAACATTGGGAATTATTCAAAGTACTCCTTTCTCATCTCTGTCTACTCACCCTATTATAGTATGTCTACAAAAAATATTTCAAAGTTCCCCCTGTCCTGACAAATTCACTCTGTCAATTACCTTTTCAGTCTGTCTTTACTTCTAGCTGGGGTCACTGCACTGGCTTCCTAATGGTTCTCTTTGCCTCTACTCTTACTCATTTCAATCTGTTCTCCATATTTGTGGTCTTGATAAAAACTGATCTGACAACAGGTCTCCTCTGTATTAGGTATTTTAGTGGATTCAGTATCAAATTTGGAATTCCTTGGTTGGGCTTACAAAGTCTTACATGCTATTCTAATCTTTTTTCTTGCCTTTCCCCATATCTACAATACACCTCTCATTCTGTAACATGTTCAGTGTCTCTAATATACTCTTAATATTTTCATGCCTTATCACATGCCATTTCACACTGCCCAGACATTTTTCCCCCTCCTACCTATGTCTAACTTAAAGACTGATTCATTGTTATCCCCTCTTGGACACTAATTTGGAAACACACCTACCTTCCTCCCCAACACACACACACACACACACACACTGCACACACAAGCATATCTTTGATTGGATGGCCTCATCTGTGCTTACAAAACTCCCATTTTCCCAGCATTCATCTTTTGAAACTGAAATTATTGATTTATTTATCTGCCTCCATATTAAACGGTTAACTCCTTGAGGCCAGGGGATTTGTTTATTTTGAGTTTGAGTCCCCAGCACATGGTTAGTGCTTAACAAATAGTGAATTTTAAATGAATATAAGCTTGGCTTTTTCTTCCAATTTATTCATTTATCTCTCTGGGCTCTATTTTCTTCATCTATAAAAGTAAAGATTTAGATTAGACAAAACAACCCCTTAAAAGGTAAGAAAAACTCAGATTACCACACCTGACGCCCAAAGATTCTGATCAGTACCTGGGCAAAGGCTGTAGATTATGAGTTTCTGACATGTAATAGGTCAGCTGCAGCTTTAAAAATCCTTCAAATACTGTTTCCTATAAATAGGAAATTCTTTTTTTCAATTACAGTTTACATTCAGTACTATTGTGTATTAGTTTCAGGTGTGCAACAAGTTGGTTAGACAATCATGTACTTTATAAAGTGTTTCCCCCTGATATTTCCAATACTCACCTGGCACCATACACAGTTACTACAATATTATTGACCGTATCCTCTATGCTGTACTTTACATCCCTGTGACCATTTTATAACTACCAATCTGTATTTCTTCATCCCTTTAACTTTTTTATCCAGTCCCCCAACCCTCGTTCCCCCCACCCCATCTGGCAACCATTTTTCTCGGGATCTATGAGTCTGTTTCTGTTTTGTTTGTTCATTTACTCTTAATCTGGTGCTCAAGGTCTCTTTCCTTGAACCATTTTTTCTACAGCCTCAGGTATCGCCTTCACCTTCTTGTACTTTATGATCCAGTCATACTGAGTTGCTTACAGAGAGACATGTACATTCTACACCTGCTAGCTCTTCCCACAAGGAATTCCTCACTATTTATTGTGTTAACTCCAGGATGAAGCTTACACATCTACTCTTCCATGGAAAATTCTCTGAATTCTTTCTTTTCCCCCTTTAGGTCCTTTTTCTGCTTCTATTTGAGCACTTTTTGTTGTATTAGGTTGTCTGAGCTTCCTGAAGACAAAGAACAGTTACTCAATGAATGTTTTCCCTTTGCTCATTGTGGCAATTTATTATTCTTTAAGATTTATTGAGACTCTACTAATCTAAATTTATTACTTTATGTCATTTTATCCTCGTAATAATAATACTGCATTTGTTATCATTTTGCAAATAGACAAACAAAGGCTTAGAGAGGTTCAGCCATTCGCATAGCCAGTCACATGGCTGTTTAATGGTTGGGTTATTTCTGATGTCACTTTCTTCACACTACCATGTCTTTCTTAAGGAATCGAATATTTTTTAGAAAATGAAGAGAAATATGATTTAAAGTGAATTCTCCCAAATCTATTTCCTCTTTGCTAGGTAAATGCTGACATATTGAAATTACTACAAGGAAGCCACATTCTGATAAAATAGAATTTGTTGTAAACTCAGAGGAAGTCAGTACAGTTTAGCTAATGTTTTAAGAGTTTAAAAAAGAAAATTCCCAGCAGCAGAACTATAAAAAGGATTCTTTTGGGATTTGTGAGCATTTCTGTTTAAAAAAATCAAAGTTTTGTTGCTTTTTCTTGTTCCTGTGTGTTAAGACTATCTCACATTTCCAAAGGGTCTAGACCAGCGACTTTCAACCTTTTTTATTTCATGGCACACATAAACTAATTACTAAAATTCTGCAGCACACCAGAGAATAAATTTTTGGCTGATATGGCAGAAAAAATAGGTATAATTTTAATTCATTCACACCGGATGGCTATTGTTGTTTTGGCTGTTGTCATTTTTTAAAACTTGACAGTCTAAGGGAAAAGAGGTCTTTGGCCCTGACTAAATAGTCAGGTGTGGCATGGTTTAAAAATTGCTGTGGTACATTGGTTGAAAATTGCTGCTCTTAGACATTTGCATTAGGAATAAATTGCAGCAAAGGAGAGATGGGACAGGGGTGGGGGGGTGTCTCTCAGGGAAACTGAGCCCTGCCAATTTTCCTCTGAGGCTTAATAAAATTAAAATATAATTGACATAAGAGCTAACGTTTATTAAATGCATATTATGTACATAATATTTTGCTGAGTGTTTTATATTTATTGGTTTCCAAACTTCAGTTATTCCTGTACCATTTTATACATTTTGCTACATCTGTCATCTGCATTATTATTTAGTTAATGTCTTTCCTTAGAAGGACTTTTGTCACCCTATTTTTTCCCTTGTTCTAAGCAGTAGCCCATTAGTGTCAAATCTAGTTATATATTTTTACATTTCAATTCAATGTTTTTGTTTATATGTTTTCTGATCAGCACGGGAGTTTTGACCTGCTCCGTTTCCGACCTGGGCCGGTTCACCCCTCCTTAGGCAACCTGGTGGCCCCCGCTCCCGGGAAGTCACCATATTGATGCCGAACTTAGTGCAGACACCCGATCGGCCTAGCGCACTACAGCCCAGAACTCCTGGGCTCAAGCGATCCTCCTGCCTCAGCCTCCCGAGTAGCTGGGACTACAGGCGCGCGCCACCGCGCCCGGCATATGTTTTCTAAAACACAATGAGATAAATACATTATTAGTATAAAAGAGTTCGTGTATTACCTGAAAAATCATAAATTGTACTGTAGTTTGTGAAATGCTATTTTGTTTCATTTTATTCTCAAAATAACTCTTTGGGTTAAGAACCCTTATTATTATCTTTTGCATTCCAAAGGGAAAAGTGAAGCAAAGAGGAATGAAATAACTTGCCTAATGTCACAGGCTAAAAAGGGGAAATCATAGTTTGAATTGGGATCTGGTGCTGCTTTGAAGTTCAACCCTAAAACACTATGACATTCTTTAGCCAGTCAGAGAGAAGAGATATTTTTGTCACCTCCAATTTTTCATATGCCATAGTCACAACTTTGTAAAATGTGAATGTGTATGAAGGTGACTGAAAGTATTAAAAAATTAAAATAATTGTATGGGGTCGATTTTCTTTTTAATTTTTTTTCCAAACAGTTTAATATTACCCCACTTTGCTTTTACCCTTGATTAATTGAAAAAAGATACATAGGCCCTGGCTGGGTGGTTCAGTTGGTTGGAGCGTCATCCCATACACCAAAAAGATTGTGTATTCCATTCCCAATCAGGGCACGTACCTAGGTTGCAGGATTGTACAGGAGGCAAATGATCAATGTTCTTTGCACATCGATGTTTCTCTTTCTCTCTCTCCCTTCCTCTTTCTCTAAAATCAATAAATGTATCTTTGGGTGAGGATTAAAAAAATTTTCAAAAAGGAAAAAGTTCCATTTTTAATTTTTAGAGGTATCTCCATACAGCTTTCCACAGTGGCTGTACCAGTCTGCATTCCCTCCAAATGGTACACACGTGTTTCTCTATATCCTTGCCAGCACTTGTTGTTTGTTGATTTATTGTGATATCAGTTATGACTGGTGTGAGGTGATATTTCATTGTGATTTTGTTTTCTTGTTCACAAAGAACTTTATTATCTAGTGATGCATACTGTGAACATACAGAAATCTGCATGGTCCACTTCACATGCAGTAAAACAATGTTTACTTTACAATAAGTGAGTGTCAACAGTTTTTTAAAAAATTATTTTATTGTTGTTCAATTATAGTTGTCTGCACTTTCCCCCCACTACTCCCCCCACCCCAGCCAAACCCACCTCCCTCCCTTGCTTCCACCCTCCCCATTGGTTTTGTCCACGTGTCCTTTATAGTTGTTCCTGAAAACCCTTCCCCCCATTTCCCCCTCCCCTCTGGCTACTGTTAGATTGTTCTTAATTTCAATGTCTCTGGGTATATTTTGTTTGCTTATTTGTTTTGTTGATTATATTCCACTTAAAGATGAGACCATATGGTATTTGTCCCTTACCGCCTGGCTTATTTCACTTAGCATAATGCTCTCCAGTTCCATCCATGTTGTCACAAAGGATAGGAGCTCCTTCTTTCTTTCTGCTGTGTAGTATTCCATTGTGTAAATGTACCATAGTTTTTTGATACACTCATTTGCTGATGGGCACCTAGGTTGCTTCCAGTACTTGGCTATTGTAAATTGTGCTGCTATGAACATTGGGGTGCATAGGTCCTTTTGGATTGGTGTTTCAGGGCTCTTAGGATATAATCCCAGCAGTGGAATTGCTGGGCCAAAAAGCAGTTCCATTTTTAGTTTTCTGAGGAAATTCCATACTGTTTTCCACCAGTCTGCATTCCCACCAACAATGTACTAGGGGTCCCTTTTCTCCACATCCTCTCCAACACTTGTTTTGTTGACTTGTTTATGATGGCCATTCTGACTGGTGTGAAGTGGTATCTCACTGTGTTTTCAATTTGCATCTGTGATGATAAGTGACATTGAGTACCTTCTCATATGTCTATTGGCTGTCTGTATGTCCTCTTTGGAGAAGTGTCTATTCAGGTCCTTTGCCCATTTTTTAATTGGATTGTTAGTTCTTTTGGTGTTGAGTTTTATAAGTTCTTTTTATATTAACCCCTTATCATCTGCAAATGATATATCGGCGATGTATCGCCCAAAAGATGTATTGCGGAAAAGATGTATTGCCAAATATGTTCTCCTATTCTGTGGGTTGTCTTTTTATTTTGTTGATGGTTTCTGTTGACCCAGCAATCCCACTTCTGGGAATATATCTGAAGAAACCCAAAACACTAATTTGAAAGAACATAAGCTCCCCTATGTTCATTGCAGTATTATTTACAATAGATATGGAAGCAGCCCAAGAGTCCATCAGTAGATGAGTGAATAAAACAACTATGGGACATTTACACAATGGAATACTACTTGGCATAAAGACAAAGAAAATATTACCCTTTGAGACACTATGGATGGACCTGGAGAACATTATGCTAAGTGAAATAAGTCCATCAGAGAAAGATGAATACCATATGATTTCCCTCCTATGTGGAATCTAATGAACAAACAGAACTAACAAGCAAAATAGAGACAAACTCATAGACAGAGAGCAGGTTGACAGCTATAGGGATAGGGGGTAGGGGGTAGCGGGATTAAGTCATAAGGAAAAAGGACTCATGGACATAGACAGCAGTGTGGTGATTGCAGGGTGAGGGGGTATAGAGGGGACAAATAGTAATGGAAAATATAATAAAAAAGAAAAAAGAAAGAAAAAAGTAACATAGATCTGTAAAATAATCTCTGTATTCATTCCTAGAATTCCAGAAGTCTAATTTAATACCAATATTCATTCAGTGGTATTGTGTGAATGTGTGGGTCTGATTGTTTACAGAGATATTCTTTAAACTATTAAAGGTGATATTAGCCATGGGCTGATTTAGATGTGCTAGACTCCCTATCCTTGCCTCTGTCAACTCAGTCAGTCACAGAGGGTGGTTCTGAACATTTGGGGGTGGGGAGCAGAACAGATTTATTTGGGCAAATGAGAAGTGAGAATTCTTTCCCAAGCACCTGCAAATTGTTTATGCTATTTGGGTCATGGCTGACGTCGGCTGTGTGTGGGCTACATCTTTAATCCACTCTGTCATGTGTCTTATGTGAGAGTAGGAGTTATTAATTGACTAGAACTATTTCATTGTATTTTCATATGATTTTCTTCCTCTCTATCATTCTCTCATCTTCTCTGTCTTCTTCTTTTCCTCATTCATGCCCACTTTACTGATGAGCCCTGAATCACAATGTGTGGCAGAGCAGATGTTTGCTGGGGGCAAAGGCATGAAGAGCATTAGGAGACCATGCACAGACAAATCGTCAGTGTGATTTTGTGTACTGTTCCAAGGACACACTCAGAAATAGAAGGTTGGATATCATGGTAATCTGCATATGGATGGAATTGGCAGGCTGGCTATCTTAACAATATTTTTCCTTTTGATCTGCCTTCACACTCTTTTCACACAAAATGCTCCCTGTATTAAATACCAGTTTGGGGAGCTTGGGTGTGAGCAATTAGAGGTCCAAAGTGGAGTGTGTGGGAGGTTGGGAAGGAAGGCTTGGTAGTTAAGCTTGTCATCCATGTGTGAAGCACAGCGTGCTGCTTCCTGGCTGGAGTTATAGAGAAAAACAGAAATCAAAAAATAAGTATTTGTTGAGGGTTATGACTTGAGTACCATAAAAGCAAGGCTGTAAACTTTAGAAAAATGTGATCTGAAGCATTTCTCAGAGACAATGTTCTGGGAAACAGTATGATTACATGTAAACTGCTTGGTTAGGACATCACTGTGAAGAGACAGAGAAGATGTGGCTGATTTTGCTGTGCTGGTCCTAGCCAAATTCTTAGGGGCAAGTGGGAGGACATTAGATTGGCGAATGAAAAGAATTATAATACAATTGGCAATCCTGCCCCAAATAAGGATCCAGTTGCTTCGGAATCACAGTTCCTGTCTCCACCCTTATGGAGCAAATTAGATCTGCAAGTCCAGATATGAGCCACATCTATGATAATGACATTAAAGTCTCAGAGGACAGGCACAGAAGAGGAAAACAACCTGGTGCTACTCAACGAGACTCCTAGAAACACCATGCTCAGGCGTGTAGTGACTGTTTCTCAAAGTGCACATCTTCAGTGTGGGGCTTAGGGGGGTATATCTACAGCCATCTTCTACTGAGTCTGCTCAGAAACAGGAATGTGAATGGTAGGTGGTTGGAGGATGACTCAGCCCCAAATGGTAAGAATGGGACTAGGCAGTATATATCTAAAGAAGGAAGGGGAAAGGATTTCAACTAAGGTTCAGCTCAGGGCTAGTTTCTGAACATATTCAGAGCAGCTTTTGAATTGATCTCAGGTTCATCATAGCAAGCACTGAGTGATCACCTCTTCCACAATTCTAATTTTAGGCAGAATAAAAACTCAGTCTTCACAGACTATTGTATATTAAAATCCCTTCTCAAAAGGGTACTATTCAGGGACCCCTTGAAATCTATTTTAAAGGTTAATTTTCTTCCATAGTTTACCAATTCCCTCCATCTATATTTTCTTGTTGCTTTTGATTTTTTAAATTTCTTCTATTTTATAGGAGATGTTGCAGAGTTGATGACTTTCTGCTATTTCCTGCATCTGTATGTATTTGAAAATTATTTTTACCTGTCCCTCTCTTGAGCCTTAAGCAGAGCCTCTATTGTCAACTAAAGTTGTTAGTTCTTTGAAGGTCTTAGGAAGTCCTTTCCTTGAAACCTAGTCTCTCTTTGTAATGCAAATTTAAGCATTTTCATTCAACAGAGACATTTGATAAATCTTAATGCTTCTACTGTGTACCAGGGTGACACTAGGCACCTAGAAAATGATATCAAGGAGATTATCACAATCAAGGTAGGTAATGGACACCTAAGTATTAATAATAGTGTTGACAACTAACCAATAATAACAAATAACATACTAAACACCTTGTAGGCATAACTCAATTCTCGAAAACTTCTATATATTCAATGCTAGCATTATATATATTTGATTAGGACCCTGAGGCTTAGAGAAGTGAAACCATTTATGTGAGCTCATGCATCTAATAAGAAGTGGAAACAGAATAATACAATATCACAATGGCTCTAATGAAGGCTGAAAAGAATACTGGGGAAGAAAGGTCTGGAAAAGTTAGGTAAGGCTTCACAGAGAAAGTGACATTGGGGCTCGGTCTTGCATTAAGCACAAGAAAGAAAATAGCAGGAGCTCATTCAGTGAGGATGACTATTGTGATGATGTGCAAATAATTACGTGCTACAGAATGTCTTTGTCTCTTGGAGTCCTGTTAAGAAGTCCCAGAGATCTGGTGTTTAGGTTTAGAGTATATTGAACTCAAAGCTAAGATGGAAAAGCCAGCATTTCTGACAGATTTCACAGGATGGGCTAAAGGTAGAGCTGGGAGGCAGTTGGGGGAGAAAATGGTTGAGGAGGGGGTTAGATGAATTCCTCTTTATTTCCAAAAACAACTTGAAAGGACTCTTAGCTGCTCACTGTGGCATTTATCAGTTGTCAAATCTGGCATTTCCCTTTGTTGAACAAGACAATGTAGATGATAGGAAAGATGCATTATGATGAAGTCACAATGACTGTAGCACTGGGTTCCAATGTCAAGAGTTATTTAAAATGATAAAAGAGGGGCAATTGTGAGCAGGAGTCATAAATTTGATTGCCTGGTGACTTCAGTCAATTTGCTGTCTTTTAATATACTTTCCTTTTTGAAGGTAATTTTAATGCCCAAAGATATGAATGGTCTTTGAGAAAAGAAATCTGGCACAGTGGAAAGGGCAAAGATGCATGTGATATGAGATTTGGTTCTAGTTTTCTCCTTCTCACTGCAAGCTGTGTGATTTGGGCATGTGGCTGAACCACTCTGAGCTTCCGTATCTCCGGATATGTGAGTTGGTCCTGATTGTGACCTTCATTATTTGTGGGGTTATTGGAGTCAGATATACTTGAATTCAAACAGCTATCCTTCTAAGTGTATAGTCTTGTAATTTGAAATTGAATGTATTAGGGTGACACTGGTTCACAAAACCATATAGGTTTCAAGTGTACAATTCACCAAAATATCATCTGCACACTGCATTGTGTGCCCATTGTCCCAAGCAAAGTCTTTTTCCATTCCCATTTAGCCCCAGTTGCCTACCTCCACCTACCCCCAACCCCTTTCCCTCTGGCTATTACCACAGTTGTCTGTATCTATGTGTTATATATGTGTGTGTGTGTGTGTGTGTGTGTATAGTCTTTTCTAATCTGCAAAATGACCATTATAATTCCTCTTTCCTTAAATTTCTCTCAGGATTAATGAAGACAATGAATATGCAAAGTGCGGCACCAGACATAGAATCCAACCCTTTTTTAAAATGTCCATTTGCACCTTTCCAGTGGTTTGGATTCATTTAAAAGGAAATACCTAAATAGATAAAGACACTCAGGTAAGAAGAGCTGCTTGATGTGCTAAAACTTCCTTCCCTATAAAATGGGAATGTGGTGGTTCTTAGCCCTGGTTGCACATTTGAATCATGGAGGACAATTAAAAACATTTCCAAGTGTGAGGCTCTTCTGCAAAGACTGATTTAATTAGTCTGCTGTTGTACTCCAGCCTTGAGTTTGTGAAAGCTCAAAGGTGTTTCTAATGTGTACAGGATCAAATCATTGCTTCTCAAACTTTAACATAAATTATCTGACAATCTTGTTAAAATTCACATAATTCTTCCCTAGGTCTTGGGTGGGGCCTGGATTCTGCATTTCTAACAAGCTCTCTGATGAAGGCTCTGATGCTGCTAGCCCAGGATGACACTCTGAGTAGCAAGAGATTAATGATCCATAACAGTGGTTCCCAACCATCAGTGCTCATCAGAATTACCCTGCTGCTTGTTGAAGATGCAGGTTGGGACCTGCGTCTCGCCCTCACAAATTCTGTTTCACTTCCTTTAGGGAGGGACCAAGAGAATCACTGACCTGTAATGTCTATTTCAACCTGAAAATCCCATGGCAATGCTAATTTTGTGATTTTATATTATGACCTCCCTCCTAGTTCAGTTGTTCAGTAAAATAAATTACACAATCTGAAGTTGAGTATGTGAGATATCATTGTCAGAACTGAAAGATGGTGGTTTCAAGTGGTGTGATGTCAATTCCCGGCTGACCTTCATGACATGTGTATCTCCAGCCACCAGAATTCTCCACTTGAGTTAATGGAGTCCTTCAAAGAACTCCCTCTGTGTGAGCAGGATTTACTCCTAACAAAACACTCACAGATTAATTGGGACAGCATCCTTCACCAAGGGGAGATGAACAAATGATGCTAGGCTTTTTTCTGCTCTCTGCAACACATCGTGTATCTAAAGCAGAATCCCTGGAGACATGGGCTCATCTTCCTGACCTTGGGATCACACCAAGGACAAGTGATGGTGGGAGAAAATAACAAGCTATGTTACTCAGCAAAGCAGTCAACCAACTTTTGAAAATCTCTGGGACTTCCAGAAGAAGTAGCCCCAAATTAGATTGAATAGCTTTTTTTCCTTCTTTTTCTTCTTCTCACTTTCCTGCATTTTTCTTGCTCTTACTAGCCAGAATAATCCTCATCTTACGGACAGGCTCTTACCACTTTACAAGAAAAATTAAAAAACTGTATTAGAGTCAAAAATGTAATCCTGGTGTTATTGCTTTGGATAAACATTTTGCATGTTATTAACATAAAAGGGGTTGGTTTCCAAGAAGTTTATGAATTTGTAAATAAGTTGGTATAAAAATAGTAATATGGAAAATGAGAGGAACTCTTAGTTTCTTGCTTTCCCCTTTAAAAGTATTTGCACCTGTAAGAACATTTGATCAATCTGTAGAAATATCTATATGAACTCTAGTATGGACAACTCAAAAAGGTAATCATCACACACCAGCTTAGCTGACCATGTCCTAGGTCACTCATGTTACAGAAGAAGGTATCAAACTATGGCTACTTGACCTTACTAACATCCTTCTGTTCCTGGGTTGGGCTGATCAAATAGAAAGCCACCATGCATTTGTGATTCAGCAACAGCACATGGCCCCACTTGCCTCAAATGCCTTTTTCAAGAGCCAGCTCCCATGCTGGCCTCCTTCCCCTGGTCCCCAGGCCTCTTCCCTTTCATTTGGAGTAATTTATCAGACCTCAGGGCTTGTTATCTAGGGAAGACTGTGGCATGTGTTCTGAGTGGAAGGAAGCAGCTGTGAAGGAGCTGGAGCGACGCAGTGAGAAGCCCCACATTACAGTGACAGTGGAGGCCTGGAAAGGAGACTCTGGTGGTGACTAGGCCTTGGTGCTGGGGCTCTGGATAAGGTGTTGGGAGGAAAGGGGCTCTTATCTCCAAGTGAAAGGAAAGACTAGTTAGACAGGGAGTACCAAGACAAACTTCTATTATTTTTCAGTTTTTCTCTGAGTTATATTTTGATGAGGTAAGGAAATGATCACTGTGCTCTAACATTTATTTTTAAAAAGTTGACCAAAAATAGGAAGTTAAATTCCTATCAGCCCATATTTATTTGCAAGGCAGTGGCTTCCTTTGATATCTCAAGTGGAGGAGAGATGGCCTTTTGCCAGGGATGTTTATTTTATTGATTTGCTTATGTATGGCATCTCCTAGGTTGCAAAAACTGTTTTAAGCTCTTTGAAATCTTACCTCATTAATGCACTTAACGACTTATAAATTAGGCACTATTATTTGCAGAGGGGGGAACTGAAGATCAAAGAGGTTATTTTGCCCAGATTCACTGTGTCAGACCCAGGATTTGAACCTAGGCAGTCAGGGTTAAGGGTGTTACCCTGGACCACTGTATTATCTTGTCTCTAATATGAAGGAGAGTGCTCCTGTTCTGGGGTGGAAAGAGGGAAACTGGACTGGATGAACTGTTTCTTAAATGTTCCCTAGACTGGTGTGCCTACTAGATCATCATCATTGGAACTCTTGCTTAAAATTCAAACTCCTAGGCTTTACACCTGGATTTCTGATTTTAAAAGTCTGGGATTTTTTGGAAATAGACCTAGATGATGTTCAGGGAACCTCCAGTCTTACTACAAGTTCAAAATTCTTTGATTGAAACATCATTCTTATTACCCTAAAATGAATGTCATATCAGAAAGCAGCAGTAGCTTATGCTACCACCTCCCATACATTCTCTAGTCATTCCAACTCTGGTGTCTAAACCTGTCACTGATGGTGACAATTCTGACCACTCCACCCCCAGCTCCATCTGCTGACAACTACCAGGCTGCCTTGAGTCCTCTGAGACTCCCACACCCTGCATTTTTTCCTTCCGTTAAAAACCCAAAGACTAGTCTCCTTAAATGTTTAAACTATTTCTATTGCAAGGCAAAATGGACAAGTTTATTATCTACAATTAATTTCTTTTGTTCTCCTTTGCTTTGTTCTGCCAAGTTATGCTGCTCAAGTGGGTGACTCCACCATCAAACATTATTCTCCCATTCGCTCTGAATGGCCCGGACCCAGCAATGTTTAAACATGGGACAGGAGATGGGATTGAGCCCTGCCTCGGTCCCCTTTCCCTTTTGTCCTCCATTCACCATTGTTTCTGATATCTTCTTACTTGCAGACCCAGAGGATGCTGGAGGTTGTGGCCAGCCTGTACCCTTCTCCTACTTCAGTAACATTTTCATGTCTTTTTAAGCAGTTGGGAGTAGCAATGCTAGTTACAGACAGCCAGAGGGGTGAGAAGAATTAGCTATCATACCACTTTTGTGAATTTAAGCTCTGCTGATGAGTGCGCTGACGGAAACAGATAAACCAGATAAATTCTAACTATGTTGGACTTTAAGAAGATTGGATCACACCCAGAAAAATGGAAACAGAGAAGGAGGAGGCTTGCAAGCCCTCAAGGTTGCCATGAGAAATTGGTTTGAGAGTGAGGTGAAACCCACTTAGAAGACACCACTAGAAAAGCCAAGGCAAATATTGTCAGTGTTCTACATGAAGTACTGTGACCCCTCAGAATGAAACAAGCCAGCATTGTCAAAATGGCATTTCCTTCTCAGCTCTGCCTTGTGGCTTCCAAGAATTCAACTACTTTTCTATTTAGGAATATAGGCATTGCCTTGCTCCTCAGCATATCAGCTGTACCATTTGAGATATGCTCAGCATCAAGTTGCTTTGTCTGAATACCCTAACTATTCTATGGGAAAGAGGAAACATAAAATATGCTATAAAATTCTCCTGCCTCCCAGGAGATTCCACAAAACAATCCGGCTTTCTGTACTGTAATGTGGTGGGATAACATCCTAAATGTACCCTTGAACAGATGAGTGAGCAAACTGGAGCCTAGCTGACCATCTTGAAATATTAAATAAAAATGCACACATCAGCAACACTTCACAACAGGCACGCTCCTTACTATTCCCCGGTTGCAGTTAATTCCTTGAGGCAGTGGCTGCGTTCATCTAAAATAGATAAGGCAGCTGCAGAAGCTCAAAGCTGATCTCCGGAGCCTCTAATCCAGCTGGATTTCAGTCAGATAGGTCAGGGTGCCCTAGGTCTCTTCAGGTGCAGTGCCTGCAAACTGAACCTTTTCCAGGGGTAAAAGCATGCTTGATGCCTTTCGAACTTAACCTTTTCTCTCCTTCTCCCATTTTATTTATTACCTTGAGCTCCTTGACTGTAGAAGAATCTTTGAGCCGACTCAACATCCAAGAGTCTATGAGCAGACTCCACATCCAGAAAATAATCCATTTTGGGATAATCCATCTTTGATATTTCAAAAACAGAGTTTTAAGACAAAATAGTCACTTGTATGCCTATGAAAGAGGAAAACAACTCACAGTATTTTAGACTGTCAAAGAGATTTTTAAAGCCCTGAACATGCATATTCAGTGTATATATAATTATACATGTATATACTGTATATTTAAATTATTCCATGACAATATCCCATTATTTGACTGACATATCCAATTCTAAAGCTACCCTTCAACATAGCTTTCTTACTGTATGAGAAAATGCCACATTTAACTAACATTCATTTAAAGTAACATATTCCACTCAGAGAAAAAACATGATCCAGTCTAAAGAGAGATGGCATACCGGTCTTTCCTTGTGGTATATTAACTGGAAAATATACTGTTAAATTCATATGCTATCTGTTATTTGAAGGTCTGTCTGATAAATGGCATCATTAAGTGTCAGCCTTTCTTAATATTGATCCTCAACTGATCTAGAGAGTTCCGATTCCCCTTGAGCAACAAGAACAGCCTGGGAATCAGAGCCTCCACTTAGAGATGCTTTGCATTTATGACACATGCTGACATGTTTGCTGTAAAATGCCTTGAATCCCTTCCTTTATAGAGATTCCTTCCAGCACATTTTATAAAATGCTGCAGGATTATTACCTGCTTGTCCCTGACATAGGCTGCTTTTAAGAAAGAATTTTATAGAGCAGTGACAATTACTTCAGAGTTACAAAGATCCCCACAATATTATCATGCACTAGTCTGTCAGGAAGCTCATATACTTCACTAAAAACATTCTGCTTTTTGGGTTCTTTCGAGCATTTGCAGCCTTTCCCTGACACTTGCACAGATGAACTATATTCTGTTTATGCAGGATGTTTTTTTGAAAGAATCAACAAGGCAAAGTCATTAAAATCAAGCTTAGAAAGCTAACCCAGCTATTTCTCTTTCTAACAGCGCACAATTTTAATTTAGGAGACCAAGTCTGGTAAGAGGAAACTTTAATAAATACCCAAAGGTACCCCAACAACAAATCATACTTACTGCAAAAAGAAAACAAAAACCAATGGCTAACTGCTGGCAATAAAAACAAGAGCAATTTCATCCAGAGAGTCTTTGATCTCACTAAATATTCCCGGTGGAAGTAAACAATTTTGATTTTTTTATTAGAATGGCAATGAATAACATATTCCATCCACTGGACTTGCTTTTATCAAATAAAATGGCCCAGTACACGTTACCTTAGCAACAGAAGGTGACGCCAGCCTTAGCCTCTTTGTATCCTCCACTGTGAAAGAAGAAAATGACCAGTTTCCTATGTAAAACTTTGGCAGAAAACCATCCCCATCAAAATCTACATGTAACTGTCACGTGGATCCATTCTCCATTCCCTTGTCTCCGCCCATCTCTTATGCAGAGAAGTGTCATAATCACTAAAATAAGGATTTTTGATTTAGTGATTTATTTTTATAGCCTTAAGTCCCAGTTTGACTTGTAATGACAACAGAATTATATGATTAAATAGTTAATATGATAAGAAAGTTGTGTAGACATTGTTGAGGGTACCAGTTCTTACCCTAATGCTGTCTGGGGTGGTAGGGAAAGGTCATTTTAGCTGGCACATGTTAAATATTCTCCTGTTATAATTATTACAAAGATCAGCCATCGGCATCTAGGCTGAAAATAACTCTCTTGCCTTCTGTGAATCAGTCACTGGAAGACGCTTAAAAAGCTCTCTGAAATTTCCAAGCTATCAAAAGAAGCATTGTAACATAAATCTTTTGTCCTGCATCCGCACCCCAACCCCCACCAACAGAAAGGTAGCCAAAAAAGATATATAAAAGGAAGAGTCTTAAAGTTAGCAGGTACTCACCAGCACTTGTTGGCCGCTTTCAACAGGACACTGAGCATAAAAGGAAGCTGTGTACGATGCTGAGCCTGCAAGCCCAAATGAACAGCTTCTAATTTTCCCTTCAATCTCAATTCAAGATCATGAGCAGGGGAAGGTGATGGATTTGCCCATTTTATATTGTGATGAAATGCAACCCCTAAAAAGAGATCTGAGTGGAGCTGCTCTTTAGAACACATTAGGCTGCTAATTTAAGAAAATTGAAAGGTTTTGTTTTACTGTCTTTTATGTGTTCTTTCTGCTACCCCCTCAATTTAATTTGCATTTAAAATTATGCTTCTGTCTCCTCGGTGCTCCAAGGTGTGGAGCACTTTCTAATCACGACCGCTGCTTGGGTAGGGTTTGGTGCAACGCCACTTTTATTCTGAGCTGCAAAGCAAGGTGGGTAATTATAATAGTGAGCTATATTCTGGAGTTAAATACAGAGTGCACATTTGATTTCACCCATTTCCCTTTATCCTGGCCTTTCTTCCTCTTCTGGCCTCTCACTGCTTGGTCAAATCTTTTGCCCAAATCATACCAATCTGTCTATGTGTATTCATCTCTGTCTGACTGTAGCAAAATAACCCTAACACCCAAAAAACAAACAAACAAAAACCAAAACCTTTGGTTAGATACCTGAACTTATTCTGGTTGGATATCCTGTTATCAAACCTCAGTAAGGATTTTTCGTCACAGTACTGGAGATCCGCTCATGAAAGGTATAATAATAGCCAAATATAAGCCTTCTAATGGGTTTTCTACAACCTTGTTGTACCCTGTATTGACCAAGCAGAACTGGTCATAAGAAGGATGTGGTGTGGGATTATCTGAGTTGTTAAGATAAAAGAAGATACATTTGAGAAGGGAGAAGATCCCTTGGAAGGGAGACCACCAGACTCTCCCCTCCCATATACATAGACAGCAATGCTGGCAGTACCTAAGACAAACATAAAAAAAAAAATCCTGCTATTTGTTTTGTGGGTTTTTCTACTCTTCAGAACAAATTAGACACAAAGTTAGTGTTGAAGAGAGTTAAGTCTGATGAAAGAGGAAGCTGAAACTTCCAATTATAGGCCCTTGTAGGAAACGTCAAAAATCAACTCTGGACTCAGAATGCAAGCATACCTTGGAGATAATGGGAATTTGATTCAAGACCAGCACGAAAGAGTGAGTCATAACCTTTTTGCTGTTAGAGGGTCTTGCCTTGAGTTTGTAAAAAACAAACAAACAAACAAACAAACAGAAACAAGCCATGTGACGCTTGTGAAGTGCAGTAAAGCAAAGCACAATGAGATGAGGCATGCCTGTGCTCAAAGCTTTGCCCAGATCCAGGGACTTAACTTTTCTAAGGTTACATTTCTATTCAGCCCCCAATGGAGACATGCTGAGCACTTGACATTTACAAGAGAAAGCTGTCTTCTGGTTCCTTTAGCTTACAGTACGGTGTGGGCGACAGGTTCTGAACTCTCTATTGTGATTCTACTGAATTGTAATGACTCATAGGAGAGAGAGACACACACACACACACACACAGAGACAGAGAGAGAATACGCAATCTACTGACAAACACCAAACACCAATTATTTAGGTGAACACAAATGAATGTGTGATTGAAGGAGACACTAAATTGGAAATTTGAAAAATAGAGTTGATTCCCAGGGGTTGGGGGATGGGTTTAGAAGTCAGTCAGTTCTGGAGAGTTGATCAAGAAAGAGAAATTTGAAATGTCCTAAAGATAATGTGAAAGGATCACAATTTAAGAAAACTCAGAGAGAAAAATTTCAACTTAGAAAAAAAGAAATGTATTTGGAAAGGGGATGATTGATTATTCACTTGCAAAAAGAGATTTTGTTTTGCTAAATAATTAATGACTGGGTTCTTTAAAATAAATTGACCAGTTTCTGAACTACATCTTCAAAAAATGATTTTACTCTCTGGGGAACATAGTTGTAGCTTATATATAGGAATATCTGTATGAGGGACTTTTTTTTTTGAGTGGGGAAGCATTGTAATGTTCAAAAGCCAATGTCAAAATCTGATCAGCTCAATTCTGTGTTATAATGTTAGCCAAAAGCAACATTTACAACGGCCCATTGTTTGGAGGTGTAGTGAGCCAGGCAGAGAAGAGGGCAAGCTTAGAGCAAGTGCTCCAACTAACATCTATGCAGCACTGAGCAGTTCAGCCCACAACCTCCTCAAGATACCAGTTTTAAAGTTTACTCTGTGTTAACATCTCAGCGAGCTAGAAACATTTTTTAAAAAGCCAAAGTATAATTTTGTCTTTTAATCGATGGTATTACAATATGAAAGTTTAGAACTGTAAGGCTGAAACAATATAGGACCATTAAAAATACAAGACCTAGAGATGTGTATACGTTTCTGTTCACTTTGGTAGTAAAAGCATATGTCTATATAGAGAAGGGAAGAAGTATTTGACTAATTCAAAATGGAAGCATCTATCAAGATGGAGTCTAAAGACCAGCAAAAATATCAGCTGTGTTAATTTCTTTGAGGTGTAGTTATTTATTCTCTTGGACAGCACAAGACCCAAACATTCTGGGAAAGAAGGTCACATAATTTGAAAGTAAACAACTTGCTTTTTTTTTCTTTTTATATCATTTGATTGACTTTTATCGGGGTCAGTCTGAGTTTTTCTATTTTCTATGAGATAAAGAAATTTGTGTTATGAAAATATTACAATAACTTTACGTGTTTAACTGCCTTAGTGGCCTTTTTAAAAAAAAATCCATAGCTCTCTAAAAGTCCATGTTTTATATTTGTGTTGGAATGCATGAAGTTCTGTTCTCTACCTGCATGAAATCTTTGGGAAGTTTCTCTTTTCCCAACAAAACTAATTTAATTTTAAAATATTAGAGGCTCTCTTAAAGTATGGGGACATTTTGCATCCCTCGGTGGGGTAGAGTTGGGAGAAAACCCCAAAAATCTAAATTCAGGATTGACTCCAAAGAACTGACATGTAGCTTTATTCAATTTTGTAAGAGTTTTAGTAGGAAAAACTTAAATAGACGGGCAAAGCTGCTGTTACCAGTGTTGGCCAGCAGGAAATAAATCCACCCCCTCCCAGGACATGGTCTCTTTTTGTAGGAAGTTCATAGTAAACATGGTGGGTAGTCACTAGGTCACCAGAAAACAATGCATTCTTAAGTTAACAGATAACATCAGGCAGTTATCACACTCTGTACCTTCATTAACCTCCTTCCTAGGGGACATTTATCTTTGGGCAGCATTCTGGTTTTCTGGGTTGTCAGCCAAGGCTGAGGCTGTAGACAGATAAATAGTCCCAGAGAATTAAACAGAGAGTAGAGGACAACATTTCCCAGACGCTTTTGCTGCTGGAGCCATATTGCATCTAAAGTTAGTTTCCCTACAGGTAGCTAGATTGAAGATGTTTGCTTAAGAACTAGCTTGCTAAACACATATAAAAACAATATATTTATAAAAACAAATAGTTGATCTCAGAATTGTGTTTCAATAGCAGTGGTTTTGCTCTGCTTGTCAAGTCACTCTCTTATCTCTCAATCCATCACTCAAAAAAAATCTCTTCTTCCTTGCTCATTAAAGCATGTCATTAAATGGTAGGAGCATGGCAAATATTTTATCTGAGGCTTTCTTCATATTGCAGCCTCCCTGGGAGAGGAAATATTTAAAGCCATCATGAGTTGCTTTTACTTTAAAGTAAATGAATTTCCAGTCATTTCTTGTGAGAAGTTTTTGATGGTAGTTGGAAAACTAAAAAAGGCTGAGAGGATTGGGAAGGTGGACTAAGAAAAAACATATCTCAGAGACAAGAGGAACCTAATTTTATTCCATGTAAGTGTGTAGTCATGTTTTGAGGGCTTACTTATGTATAAGGTGCCAGGTACTCCTCTGACAGAGAAGGGCATTCAATTTATAAATATCTTAATTTGGACAGGGCCTTAAGCTGCCCTAGAAGACCACAGGCAGACTCCTAAATCTTATTCAAGAACATTATTTCAAAGGAGTTTCCCCTTGGCTCATCCTCAGCAGGAAGAATCATCAGAACACAATCACTCAGCCCTCTGTTCTTGAAACTTCACTGGAGAGAGCCACAGCAAAGAGAGGTAGCCATTGGCTGGAGTGACAGAGGCCACAGTCAAGAGGAGTGAAGCCTTTGTCTCTACTGGCTTACTGTCCACTTCTGAAAATCCTTTCACCTTTTTGTAGATGGCTGGTTCACAAAGTGGAGAAAAAGGGCTCAAAAAGTTATTTCACCCTCCTGCTAACTGGAGTCTAGTAAGTTGATCTTGCTTACAACGTGGATATTTTTTTGCTTGGCAGAAAGATTACTCTTAAATCATACCTGTGTCTCAGTGTTTATCTAATTGATCTGGAAATAGGGAAATGAAGAGACGTTGAGTAGGAAATAAGAAACTTTCAAGTAACTCTCTATTTACTATAACTCTCAAATCCCTAAAAAGAAAGACATGAAAATGGCCACTTAATGATAGAAGTATGGGTTGACGGTAGTAGCTTTTTTAAAACATGAATTTGAGAATATAAATAATGATATTTGACTTATTCCCTCTGACAAGAGAATCATATTACCATCAGATCTTTATGTGCTTGTGTATAATTTGTTTTCAACTATCTTGGAGAGGGCTGAAAATAATCACAAGTTGAGCTGAGTATTCCTAGTCTTCCTAAAAATCCAGAACACAACCTAAAAATGTCCAAAGACATGTTAAAGAAGGAATATTGGTACTCACTGAGTTTTAATTTCTCGCAGCATTATTAGTATGTAGGAATTTTTAATCATATTTAGCCTCCCTCACTACATTCACTGCCATATAATAAACACCAAAGAGTTGTTATCCAATTATTCAGGAGACAATACAGTGCAGTAAAGTGGTTAAAAATATTGCCTTGGGAATCATGGTTCTGTTGCTTACTAGCTAAGCAAACTAACCTCAGTTTTCTTCCCTGGAGAATAGGAATAAAAATAAGAATCAAATGAGATCACAGAACCTGATGTACATGAAGTATTTAAGTAGGTATTATATTTAAATATTTTTGAACAGCTTACAAATGCAAGGAGTGTGGGAATAGACAGCCCATCCATGTATCCCAACTGTGTCTGTCTTATATGTTAGTTGAAATATTACCTCCTGGAAAAGAAATAAAAGCAAATAAAACCAAAAACAAAACCAAAAAACACAAACAAAAAGAAATATTAACTGCTGGTTCTGTGAAATCCCATTGTATTCTGTCTGCATTTCATACTTGCGTTATAGTTAATAATGTACATATGAGGATTAAATGAGCTAATACGTGCAACTCATGTAGAATGGTGCTTGGCCCATAGTAAGTGCCCCCAGAGTGTTAGTTACTATAATTACTTTCCCTCACAGAGAGCTGGTGGACTTTAGGGAGCTCTGCATGTTTTTTCTGGAGAGCCAGGCAAAGTAGGGGAGCATCAAGGATCCATGCAGACATGTCCTCACCCAAAGGGCAGCTGTTACTCTTTTCACCACTCTGCTTTCCTGAGAGACGTTTGCAACAAGGAGTTACAAAGTACAGTAAAATTTTGGCCATTGTTTTTCATAAGGTCATCTTCTCTTTCTTCAGCCAAATAAAATGACAATATATTTAGATGCTTGGCCTAGAATAAGCACTTTATCCATTGGCTAATGAATGGCTCAACAGCAGAGGTTTCTATTCTTCTAGGAGTAGGTCCACAGATGTTGAATCTAAATGTTCAGTCACTAACCATTTATTAATAATTATTTAGTTGGCTGATAATTGTTTATCATTTATTATGTGCCAGGCATTGCACAATAAACTAGACTGATTCCTTTTCTCAAGAAAATTACAAGCTAGCTGACCTTGATTCTTCTAACTTTTTATCATATTACATATACATCAAAAAGGACCATATCTGTAAATGAGTGAAGGTGCCTAGAGGCAGGCAGCTTCAGGAAGGGGTGCAGCTGTCCAGGGCTGAGGAGCAACATCTTGGCATGCCAGTTGAGAAACTTAATGTAAGGTGCTCGGCTTTTAGTTTCTCCACAGTTTTTCAAATGTGTTTAATTTCTCCATAGTTTTTCAAATGAGATGAAAACATACAGTGTCTAGTTGGCGATGGGGGAAGGGAGGGGTAGACACCCAACTTAGTGTGGTATTTAACACTGAGTTTGCAAGTTGGCACTCGAGGTCAGGACTTTGAGTCAGCCATGAAAAGAATGAGAGAGCTGACCGATATGGGAAACACATACAGAGGGGCTGCCACCGTGTTTCAAACAAATAATGTTTAAAACAGGTTCAAGAGCTATTGTTTTTTAGCCAGTTGTTTAGTTTTTAAATATTATCCCACAACAATTGGATGATGATTGCCTTGAGTGAGTTACCAGCTGTTACAGGCTTTTTTGTGTATTTTGCAAATCCCCGATGGGGAGGAAAAGAACACAACTGCATTGTGTTTCACTAGCTTGAAGTTGTGGGACCTAAAATAATTGGGAGAGGTCCATGTATATTAGCTGTTAGGGTCTTGGGAGGGACATGTTTTTTAGGTTAGTGTATCCTCCTGTGGCAGGGTAAACATTTGTGCTGCATTTTTAAAGAGCCCCTGATTTAAAAAGATGGTAGTGGTAAACAGCAAGAATTCACCATCACATATTTTCACATATCTCCAGAGGAGCTAGGATTTAAACTCAAAAGTCTTCTCATTCCCATGGCAACCAGCAGAAGTATTCAACTAATGCTACATGCTGTGTACATTAAACCTCCCCCACCTCCTGCTGCCTCTCTCCCTATAGATTCAACCTGAACCTCACAAAACTGTACACCTTGAAAAAGGCTCTTTTCCAGATACAGAATTGGTTTCCAACATGCAAGCGATCAAACCCAGGAATGTAGAAGGAAGAAGTCCTCCCAGAAGAAACCTTTACAAACCCAGAGGGAAAAGGTACCCCCAAATACAGACACCGTCTGTCTGCTTCCCTGATTTGACACATTTGAGAGCTCCTTGTTTTAAAGCCAGACGTGAATCTGTGAAGAGATTCCCTTGAGTTACAACCCTTTTTGGGACCAGCTACCGTGAAGATAACATATGTGGTGAGACAGAGCCAAAAAGCACCCACTGGGCTGCACAGCGGCTCTGGGAACATTTATAACACATCCTCAGGAAGCTGGAGTGATTAGTCATGGGTCTGGAGAAAGACCCCCCTCTGCGCGGGCTGTCTCATAGGCACTGGGGGTGGGCTGTCACCATACTGCTTGTTCTCCAAGGAGGATTCCAGTGGTTCTCTTCTCCTGGAGGATGAGTGAGAACATGAAGCCTGAGATTCAAAGATCCAAAGGCCAAGCAAAGACAGCTTGGATCTTGACTGGTTTTTTGTTTTGTTTTGTTTTGTTTTTCAAATTTCCAAGAAAAAATCATTTTCAGATTGAAGATGGGCTGGGATGTTTTGCATAAAATCCTTCTGAGATTCCAAGATATTGATGAAGTATGGACTAGTCATTCACCTCTGTTCCTTTGGGAAGGTTCAGAGGAACACTCTGGATCAGAATGAAGCATGCTACCCCTGCTGGCTTCTTTCTAGAGCCAACCACTGTCCCTTTGTTCCTCATGATTCCTCAAATAGGACACGTGTTTATGGGGTGTTGGGTTATGACTCTGTCTTCCATCACTGTGTTCCTGGTTAGTGTAAGAACTGGGAGCTGAAAACCCAGGTGTTGATCTCACATCTGTTGCTTCGTTAGGCATGGTGCTTTCCTTTTTTTATAAGATGGAAGTGTTAAACTAAGTCTCTAAGTCTAAGTTATCTTATTGCTCAAAAATCTAGAATTACTGGATCTGAGGTCAATGGAATTGGGGTCTGATTAAAGCTCTGACTTTTCCCTTTTTTTTTTTTTTTGCAAATTGAGAGCAAAGTATTTGAAAGTGGACCACACTGTGAGACCCATGGTATAGAGTCTTTCTGCTCAGTGTGTCCATGGAGCAGCAGAAGCTCACCTGAGAACCTTAGAATTTGGGCCTGACTCCAGATCTCTGGTTCAGAATCTGCATGTAAACAACCTCTTCTGGAAATTCACGTGCGCATTAAAATTTGAGAACCACTGACACTGAGTACTCGAACAGGCTGTGTTCTATTGAGAAATTTCTTGGCAGCAAGGTGAACTACATTAAGCACCAAAATCTATCTTCCTCTCATCCCCCTGAGGTTATTATTGGTTACTGTCTTCATTTAACAGATGAGAAAACCAAAATGTAAAGAGATTAAGTAACTTGTCTGTAGTTACACAATAAACAGGTTTGTAGTGTGAAACCAAAATAGATTTAAGGCAACCTTCCCATATGGCCAGTCAGCTAAGAGGGGGAAGGAGTGTCCACTAGGTCTTCTTCAGATTACCTACTTTAAACCTCCCTCGTTTATTAACAGATAGCATCTGCTGGCAAAAAAAGCCCTTTGTAGGATCCTTCCCACCTGCCAACTTAACACCATTTTTCTTAAAATTTATCATTTGATTCTCATGACAACATCGCATGGAAATCAAGGGTGGGATTACTACTTCATTTCAGAGAAGGAATTAGATTCAAAGTCTAGAGAACTGAATTTAGTTCTTTGAGCTCAAGTCATAGAACCCACGCAAAAGCCCAGATGTTTGGGTGCCAGGCCCAGGATTACAGCATTGCCTCCTAACTGTGTTTGATTCCGAATGTTCACTGTGTTGCCTACCTGCTGCTCTTTGTGTCCATGCTGACTTCAAAACCAGAACAATGGACAGTGTGCCTCCTTGGTGATGCTTTTTTTAAATCGAAATTTGTAATTGCGGTATAACATGCATACATAAAATTTACCACCTTAACCATCTTAAAAGTATATATTTCAGTGGTATTAAGTACATTCACATAGTTGTGGAACAATTACCACCATCTATCAACAGAACCCTTTTCTTCTTGCAAAACTGACATTCTGCACACACTAAGTAATGACTTCCCATGTCCCCCTCTCCCCAGTTCCTGGCAACCACCATTCCACCTTCTGTCTCTGTAAATTTGACTAATCTAGGTAACTCATGTAAGTGGAATCAGAGTATTTGTCTCCTTCTGACTTGTGTATTTCATTCTCATAATGTCTTCCACGTTTATCCATGCTATAGTATGTGTCAGAATTTCCTTCCTTTTTAAGGCTAATATTCCATTGTGTGTGTATACACACACACACACACACACACACCACATTTTGATTATCCATTCACTGATGGGCACATGAGTGGTTTCTACCTTTTGGCTACTGTAAATAATGCTGCTAAGAGCATATGTATACAAATATCTCTTCAAGATCTTGCTTTAAGTTCTTTAGGGTTTATGTCTTAGAGTGGAAATGCCAGGTCATATGGTAATTCTATTTTTAATTTTTTTTTAAATGAGCACATCAAAATTTTTATTTAACTCACTAATCAATAAGGGAACCAGTAGATGTTATAACCAGTTCAAAAGACAACCTACATTCAGACTGAGAATTCTGAAATGAATACACAAATAGATGGATTTTCCAAAGTACACCATTTTACAGTCCCATCAACAGTAAAAAAATGTTATTTTTTTAATTTAAGAAAAATTTAATGTCATAATTGGTTGTGATGTCGATTTTCTGCCTTATTTCTTTTAGTTAGTGCTCTGGCAGAATGAAAGGCTGACTTCTGGAGACTGAATCCAGCCAACAGCGTTTTCATTGCTCTGAAAGGAGTTACGCCACTTCGTTTTCCTCAGCACGGACCTTCAGCACGGACAGCCTGTCGAGAGGCTTCCACGTTAGACACGCAGCAAGTGAGGCTGTAATCGTTCTTCATAACAGCAACTCGTTTTGAGTACTGGTCTTAAAAAGTGGTAGATATATTAAATAAAGTATGTTTTCGAGATTTTAGACAAAATCTAGTGGTTTCAAAGCCAAAATGTTATTGAAGTAGGATAGAAATATATATCAAAAAATACAAATAGTCCTTCAGAGTGGTTATGTGGTTATCTTGTGTCATAGAATGAGCTTTTGTTGAGATAGATTGTTAAATGCTATTTAACAATCTATTTTTCATATCATTTTTCATATCATCACTTGGACAATGCAATTAACATGAATATAGCTGTATCTTATTTAATTTTTGATTCTGGATTTTTGTGGGGGTTTTGGTTTTTGTTTTTAGGTTACTGGCAGGCCTGAAGTTGTCTCCAGAGACAGGTATCTTCCCCCAAAGCTCACTTAAACATGGAAGAATGTTTCATGTCTTCCAGACTTCATTTGTTTTTTCCATTTTAGTTACTTGTCTGCTCTTAAGAAATATTGAGAAAATTCTGTACATAATAAAATATAACGTAATATAACCACACAATGATTGAAAAACTGTCCCTAGGAATAAACATTCTCATATTTTAAAAAAATCTATAACATTTTAATTCATTTCTTGGAATACAATGAAGCACAGAGGTCTTATTTGGTCACTATTAGGGCTGAATTTTTTATGTCAGAAAAACTGGGCAAATCTCCATTGTATTAAGCTAGAAATCAACTGACTGATACTTCCTATCATTTCATAAACATTGCAATACATGAAAGTCACAGAGTAAATACTGACTTTCCTCTTGAAAAGTCTAATTCTGTTAAAGGGTATATCAACCCTGGCGGGTGTGGCTCAGTGGATTGAGTGCCAGCCTGAAAATCAAAGGGTCACCAGTTCAATTCTCAGTCAGAGCACATGCCTGGGTTGCAGGCCAGGTCTCCAGTAAGGGGTAGGTGAGAGGCAGCCACACACTGATGTTTCTCTCCTCTTTCTCCCTCCCTTCCCCTCTCTCTAAAAATATAAAAATTAAATCTTCATAAAAAAGGGGATATCAATATCAAAAAAGGGAATATTCAATAATTGAATGAGTAATCACTCATTAAATATTAAACAATTATTGGGTTAACAATATGAAATTGCTGGTATTGGACTTTTGGCCTACAAAAGCATTAGACACTGGCAAGATGCTAAACATTAAAAAAAAATTAGAAATACAATTCCTTCATTTAAAGAATTCAGTCTATTGAAGTAAACAGACTCAAAATAACTATAAACATGAGTGCTCTATAATAGAAACATGGACACAGGAGAACTTTGGACACAGAGAGAATGGAGGAATTAACTTACTTCAAAGGGAATTTTACTGACTGCCACTCACCAGTAGAGGTAAAATATTTTGATAGAATGGCCTACATATTGTTTTCTGGGCTCATAAATTCATTTTAATGGTAATAAAATCAACAACCTTAAGTAGAATGATAGAAGAAAATTGTCTGAGAATGTTTTCAACTTTTTATGCTAAAAAACAAACTGACATTTTTTTATTCTCTTAAAAAATTCATTTGAAATTCCTTTGGATATCAGTGAGGAGACCATCATGGAATAATTCATATAGAACTGACAGGTGATGGTACTCCATGGGAGTCAGCTCTGTAGACAGCTCTCTTCTAATTACTAGGGATTATCATAATAATCCTCAAACTATATGAAGTCTGTCCATAAAAAGTCTAGCCATAGTTAATATAATGAGAATGGTTTATGCAACATTTGATGTAACCAGGCAGTCAAGGAGAGTGGACTGGAGTGCACATGTGTGAACAATGATGACTTCAGTGTACTAGTCAGTGGGGGTGGTAGACACCATTGAGTGAGCATGTGTACTGTGTGGTTGTTACATTCAAAATGAGCAAGTAGAGCAATGAATCCACATCAAATTTTGCATTAAGCTTGAACATTCTTCCATGGGAACTATTCAAATGATTCAGAAAGCTGCAGCTATGGGCAACAGGTGATTGGCAGCTTCATCACGACAACATGACTGCTCATGCATCACATCTCATACAGAGTTTTTTGTTGAAACATCAGATCACCCATTGACTCAGCCCCACTACAGCCCAGATTTTGCATCCTGCGACTTCTGGCTTTTCTCAAAACTAAAAGCACCTTTGAAAGGGAAAAGATTTGAGTGTCGAAGAGATTCAGGAAAATACAGTGGAGCAGCTGATGGCGACTCCATCAAAGGCTTTTGCAGTGTTTTGAATAGTGGAAGAAATGCTGGGAGAACTGTGTGAGGTGCCAAAGTGCCTACTTTGAAGGGGACTGAGGCATCATTATCCTATGTACAAAGTTTCTTGTATCTTCTTCAATAAATATCTCTATGTTTTCATAGTTCATGGCTGGATACTTTCTGGACCAACCTCATATTTCTTGGGAGATGGTTAGTTACATTTGTTGGTGTTAATATGTATTCTAGTCTTTATGGAGAACTTTTTTTATTGTTAAAAATTACATAAAGAAAAATAAGCTGAAGAGAATACTTTGTAAACATTTCAAAGTTTTAAACACATACTCACCTTAAAAAAAAATTTTAAAAAGCAACAGCACACCAAACTTGCTGATGTCACTTTTCATTGATGTTGACACGGTTTGGTTGTCAATTCTATTTCTGTTCACTTAACCAAAGCCTCTGATTTCTGCTTATAGAACTTAGAAATTCGCCTTTGTTTAAACTGCAATAGCTGGAAAGCCATACAAAACATGATAAATAAAAATACTGTTCAAACTGCCTCACCTTTTCTGACTGGATCTTGAGTTGCTTTTATGATGATGAACATGTCACTTTTTATCTGGGGCTAACTGTGGAGTGAAGGATACAGAAACAAGCAACTACATTACTTAATAAAAATCACCATCTAGCATTTGAATTCATCCTAGTATATAAGTATTTGTTTTTTCTTTTTGCTGAGTCTACATCTCTTAACTCTGATGCTGTCTAGGGTAGCTAAGCAATCAATTTGAGCTTAAACAAATAAATGCTTACTGAAAAAAAGAATGAAGTGAACAAAACCTGAATTCTTTTAGAGAGGCAAAGAAGGCAACATTAGTGACAACTTAATGCCACCCATTCATTTTGCAATTTCTTTAGTTGATTCAAAAGAATTTGTGCTTCAATAACAAAAACAAAGAAACAAGTTTCCTTTCCTAGGGCAGAAGCAGTGGGGTGGCTCTAATTTTGTTAAAGGAAAGTGTTGTAAAATAAATGACTGCAAATTAGAGTTTAAAGAGCTTTAAAAGAGACATGGGAGAGGGAATCTGATCAACTCATCCTGGGTTTTAGTGAGTGTTTAAGAGCAGGTGTTGTTTGACAATAGTTAACTATTAGGTCCTAGTTAAGCAGGAAGATAAGAGGGAGAAGAAGGGGCAGCCTGAGAAAGGCACAGAAGCAAGGAACAGCCTAGCTTATTTCAGGAAGAATAAGGAGATAGAGGGGCTCCTCCAGAGGACAGGTTCCGATGTTGGCAGAGGAGGATAACGAGGTGAGCAGGAACTACATTTTGAAGGATATCCTATTTCAGCTTTATTTTCTAGACTCCAGGCAGGGAAAGTTGTTAGGAGGTCATTGACAAAGTCCAGGCAAAATACAAGGAAGACTTGACTTAAGACAGTGGAATTCAGTTAGAGTCACTTTGAATTTCAAGTGTCTCGGAGACATTCAACTGTAGATGCTTAAAAGGTAATAAAAATTTTTAGACTAAAAGGGGGAGAGGTTAGACCTACAGGTATGGATTTCTAAACAGCAAATTGGGAAGCTGAAGCAGCGCAAACAAGTGTAATCACTTAGGAGATGAAGCGTTCCACAGGGCAGCATTTGTATCACCTGGCAGCTTGCTAGAAATGCAGAATCTCAGGCCCCACCCAAGGCTACTGGCACAGAATCTGCATTGTCCTTAGGTTTGTAGGTGTTGTCTTAGCACACAAAAGTGTAAAAGCCTGCTTCACATGTTAGGCTCCACCAGGATCATCCTTAGAAGATAATTGGGCAGACCTGGATAAACCCAACTTAAGTACCCCTGATTTACTAAAACAGTACAGGCACTGCTTGTTATATTGCATGTCGCTTTGTTGAGCTTCACAGGTATTGTGTTTTTTACAATTTAAAGGCAAGTCCCTCCACTAGCAAAAACAACCAACCAGACAAAGAAAACCCCAACTCATTGTATTGCAATACTCACACTATTGTAGTGGTCTGGAACTGAACCTGCAACATCTCCAAGGTATGCCTGTAATTTAAACCCTGGCTGCACAGTAACCTTCCTAACTTTAAACATATACTTAAGTGCAGACTGTACCCCTGGAGACTCTAGTGTATTTTGGGGTGAAGCCCAGGCACTCCCCAGACGACTGTAACATACAGCTACAGGAAAGAATCATTGTGCTAAGGAGTCTAAAGGGGAAGCAGAAACCTACATTCAGTCAAATAGGACTTTTTTTAATGATGGGAGAATAATGCTAGAGTATATTAATAATAAAAGCCTTAGTTATTGTTCAGCAGGGTGGTATAAATGTAACTTCTGGAAGGTATTGTTGATGATAAAAAATGGCATATTCTTTAGAAAACATTTGAGTTCTAATTAAGTTATTAATTTGCAGGAGTTTCAATTAACTTAGAAAACTTATACAACCACTTTTTTAAGTTAGCAGAGACAGGGTAAAAAGTTGTCTTATGTTAAAGTAGGTTGGGAGAGAGGGAGAGACAAGATGTCAGGAGAAAGGAGAGATATTTTTCTCTTAGTGGTACAGAGCTGTGTGCCTCAATTTGCTAAACCTTGAAACGGTGGCATTTTGTAAGACTGAAAGACTGTGTAGGTGTAAGTAGAATGTCAAGGATGAGTCAAAAATTAATACCTAAATTATAGAGTATGATGAAAATTTTATGCCTCTGCCTTTGAAATC
This sequence comes from Desmodus rotundus, assembly GCF_022682495.2. Lineage (NCBI taxonomy): Eukaryota > Metazoa > Chordata > Mammalia > Chiroptera > Phyllostomidae > Desmodus > Desmodus rotundus. The sequence goes on from NC_071389.1 coordinate 79,983,241, forward strand.
AAATTGGGGAGAAGGAAGTATTGACTGATTCTAAAGTACTGCTTATATTGGGTTATCTTTTAATCAGATAAATTATGCCCAGTTCCAAGAAAGGAGAAAGACTTAAGCCATGTATTTTTAAGTGGTTCCACAAACTTCTCAAACATATAGCTTATTCATTGGCAGGTTAGCTCCAACTGTATAAAATGAGATTACAAAAAATTGGGGAATTTTTAACTATATGAGAGTGTGTTATGCACTGATCCTAATAAGATTTTTCCAAATGCACAAATCATGTTATAATTAAAGTGTTTTGGGAATCTCAAAAGTTACCTACCAGTAGAATAGTTTTCATGAAATATTTATAAAAAGTGTTTTGGTATTCAATAGCTGCTTAAGCTCTCCAAGCCATCCTAGGTACCTATGGATGTTATGAAAGAACTGTAAGACATTCTCTGTGTCCTTGAGGAGTTCAAATGTTTGTCCAATAAAAACAATCAGAGTTGTGCATCTGAGGAAAATATTTCATTTTCAAGATACAATGAAATTGCACTTACAGTTGAGAAAATCTGTAGTTGTAACACTCAAGGCTTTAAAACTTAAATAACAGCAATAATATTCCAAATGATAGGTGAATGCAGAATAGCTACGGATGGTTTTTAGATTGGTGCAACAGTTTAAAGAAATGATCATGACAGCTTATGGACATGGAATACTGGTCTGAGAAATTGTAACATCCCAAAATTCTCTAACTTAGAATGTAGGCATAATTACCCACTCACTCCAATTCTTGAAATAGGGTGGATAAAAACATTGTTGTTTTTCTCACCTGAACAAGTTAATTTTTCAAAGAAGATGTAAAGGGAGCCTATTCTGCAATATCTCCCCCTGCCTCTCACCCCCCACACATACACCTGCTCTGTCTGTTGCCTGGTATTTCGCGATGGCTACTTTTGGAAGTAAATAGACTATTGCAGATTAAATGGAGCTGAATGTATGATAGACTTTTAGTGTATACTCACTATTCATTCCTCTTTCAAATAAATCTATTTCATTTTATTCCCAGAAAAATCCTTTTGGGTGGTATTATACATCTTTAACAGTTTGGGGGAAAAAAAAGGACACTTACAGAGATAAAGTTACTCACCTAAAATCACATAAAGGGAATTTCAAACCCAGTTTTTAAATGTAAACTCCCTACAGGCCTGGCATTTGCTCCCTGGGTTGTAGAACATCAGTGAATGATTGAAAATGTAATAAAGTGAATGTACTTTCAAGGGAACCCAAGTGTGGCATGGGGTTCTCACTATAGCCACTTTCTTTCCATCTGCAGTCTCAGGGTTTAGGAAGAATGTGGTCTTTTATTCAGATTCTGGCTCAGCCATTTCCTAGCTCTGTGACCTCAGGTAAGTCAACTAATAGGTTTTAGTAGATCTATTTTTTCCTTCTTTATGAAAACAGTAAAATTGTTCTTACCTCACATGGATGTTGTGATAATTAAACGGGTAATACACCTGGCATGAGGCAAACACTGAATAAACATTAGCTGTTATTATCTTCATGACTCCCAAATTTTCATCTCTAAACCAACTAGCTCTTCTAAGCTGCAGACGCATATATCCTCCTGGTCGGCTGGTGAGGATGTTCTCTTGGATAGGCACAGTCCTCTCAACCTCATCAGGCCCAGACAGAACTCACCTTTGTGTAGGATAATGCAAAGAGTTTGGCACAATGGTGAATTAGCACTGAACAAATGTTAGCTGTTATTATTATATATTCCCAAACTGTTCTTTCTCTTGTCGTCGTCGTTGTCGTCTTCTTCTTCTTCTTCTTCTTCTTCTTCTTCTCCTCCTCCTCCTCCTCCTCCTCCTCCTCCTCCTTCTGCTTCTCCTCCTCCTCCTCCCCCTCCTCCCCCCTCCTTCTCCCCCTTCCCCCCTCCCCACTCCCTCCTCCTTCTTCTTCTTTAATAAATAGCACATCATCTTCCAGGGAATCTCATCTAGAAAGCTGAAAATCATCCCAAATTCCTGCATTTTATCTATCCAGCACAATCCAGCCAGTCACTAGGTTCAGTCAATTTTTCCATCTTATAAGTATCTTTTATACCTTTTGGTCCTACAGCCTCATCTTTTTCTTTTCTTCAGTTATTTGAATAGACTTGTGAAGTCTCTGGAGTCCAAGGCAAGCCCCGCCCCCCAAACCATTCCCCTCACTGATGCTTGATCCTTAAAATTCAAACAGCCCGTCATTCACTTGCCTGAAATCCTTCACTAACATTCATCCAGCCTCCATCACATGTCTCTCCTTTCTTGCCATGGTAAACAGAACCACCTCCTGCTCAAGCCTCGCCTCCTAGATGTACCAGGTGTTGTAACCACATGATCTTCTTCCGAAATTTTCTGTAGTACATTCTCATTCCTGAGGTCCATTGTAAATGTTGTTTTCTGAATCTAAAATGGGCTTTCCTCATATCTGTAAAAAAATATTTTTATCCAAAAGGTTGGGAAAGACAATGATTATTTGAAAACATTTTTAAAATTTCAAGTTATTTATTATTTTATTGTATATATTCACAGTATTTATTGGTGATGCTGATGCTGATGATGACAGCAAGTATTTCATTCTAGGTTGTGAGCTTTCTTCATAAGAACTATTTAGGAGAACCAAGATGGCGGCGTAGGTAGACACACTGCGCCTCCTCGCACAACCAGAACTGACAGAAAATCGAACAGCAAGGGGGACCAACACCAAGAAAATAGAAAATAAACATTCATCCAGACTGGTAGGAGGGGCGGAGACGGGCACCGGGGTGGAGAGGACTCCTGTGGCTGTGGCGGGACTGAGACTGGCTGAGTGTGGGACAAATGGCGCAGGCAGTCTGAGCACTAGCAGACCCTGCGGCCCCACATTTGCACAGATAAACCCAGAGGGCCGGACTCAGAGTGGCGGAGAGCGGGGCAGGCAGAGCAGCGGGTAGCACCCCACGGCACCACATTCGCCCACAGATAAACCGGACGAACGGCGGGGAGAGAAGCAGACCGTGTAACCCAGGGCTCCAGCTCGGGGAAATAAAGCCTCAAACCTCTGATTGAAAACGCCCGTGGGAGTTGGGGCGGCAGCAGGAGAGACTCCCAGCCTCACAGGAGAGGTTGTTGGAGAGACCCACAGGGGCCTAGAGTGTGCACAGGCCCACTCACTCGGGAACCAGCACCAGAGTGGCCCAGTTTGATTGTGGGTAGCGGAGTGAAAGATTGAAAGCCGGAGGAGAGTGAGGCGGCCGCCATTGCTCCCACTCGGCCCCTCCCCCACGTACAGCGTCACAGCGCTGCGACCAGCATTACCCCGCCCCGGTGAACACCTAAGGCTCCGCCCCTTAAAGTAACAGACGCGCCAAGACAAACAACAACAAAAAAATGGCCCAAATGACAGAACACTTCAAAGCTCCAGAAAAAATACAACTAAGCGACGAAGAGATAGCCAACCTATCGGATGCACAGTTCAAAGCACTGGTTATCAATATGCTCACAGACTTGGTTGAATCTATTCGAAAAACAGATGAAAAAATGAAGCCTATGCTAAGAGAAACAAAGGAAAATGTACAGGGAACCAATAGTGATGAGAAGGAAACTGGGACTCAATTCAATGGTGTGGACCAGAAGGAAGAAACGAACATCCAACCAGAAAAGAATGAAGAAACAAGAACTTGGAAAAATGAGGAGAGGCTTAAGAACCTCCCGGACGCCTTGAAACGTTCCAACATCCGAATTATAGGGGTGCCAAAAGGAGAAGAGGAAGAACAAAAAATTGAAAACTTATTTGAACAAATAATGAAGGAGAACTTCCCTAATCTGGCAAAGGAAATAGACTTCTGGGAAGTCCAGGAAGCTCAGAGAGTCCCAAAGAAGCTGGACCCAAGGAGGAACACGCCAAGGCACATCATAATTACATTACCCAAGATTAAACGCAAGGACCTACATCCAAGATTACTGTATCCAGCAAAGCTATCACTTAGAATGGAAGGGAAGATAAAGTGCTTCTCAGATAAGGTCAAGTTAAAGAAGTTCATCATCACCAAGCCCTTATTATATGAAATGTTAAAGGGAGTTACCTAAGAAAAAGAAGATCAAAAATAGGAACAGTAAAAATGACAGCAAACTCACAGTTATTAATGGCCACACATAAAACAAAAATGAGAGCAAACTAGGCAAACAACTAGAACATGAGGGTTGTCATTAAGGGAGTGGGAGGGGGAGGGGGGGAAAGGTACAGAGAATAAGTAGCATAGATGATAGGTGGAAAATAGACAGGGGGAGGGTAAAAATAGTGTAGGAAATGTAGAAGCCAAAGAACTTATAAGTATGACCTATGGACATGAACTATAGGGGGGGAATGTGGGAGGGAGGGGGGTGGGCAGGATGGAGTGGAGTGGGGGGGGAAATGGGACAACTGTAATAGCATAATCAATAAATATATTTAAAAAAAAAAAAAAGAACTATTTAAGTCTTTTCTTTTTCCTCAGTTTTTAACACAGGGCCTCAAACATATATAGGTCAGTTTCCTGATGGGAGCACAAAACTAACAGAAAGCATAAACTCATCTCTCCAGGGGCTCTGAAAGTACTTCATATATAGAAAGAATGAGTAAAGCATCACAGTACATATTTGCCAGATATTTGCATTTTAGTTGGCTTAGAATAAGAACTGTCTATAAAATATATGGTTGGCTTTTCTGTGTGGTCCATTTTTAATGGTCATAGATCCAAATGTAGCTTACAGTAGGTCTGGCATGTTATTTTGTATCTGTCATGTACAATTTATGTTTGATTCTAGTGTTGGAGTAAACCTCATAATTTCCTCCCTTTTTCAAGCCCATTCCTGGTGGATAAAATGAACTATATACAAGATCCAAATGTCATTTCTGTTTTGACAACTCATTCATCATTCATTCATACATATTTATTGGGTACTTGCTATGTGACAGAAACAATTCTAAAATCAGTTTTTCTTCTATTATATGTTGCATTACAACATATGATGTTGTAATTTATGATGTGGTATTATATCAGGGGTGAATGTGGTTGCCTTTGCTTACCTTATACAGTTCTTGAAATTGGTATTTAATATATGTTAGGTCAATAACTGAATTGATAAACACATGATCCAATGGCTAAATTTGTTTATTTAGTGACTATTTAGTTTAAATTCCAGATTGAATTATCAAATAGAATAAGTGGTTTAGTGTATTTTCCAGTTCAAATGCTCTTTGCTCAGGTTTTCTTTGGGATTATAAGATGCCTTGATTAGGTCAGTAGTTTTCAAATATGTATTTAACGTAGTAGACTTTGATCTCAAATATAGTCGAAACTATAGAACAATACACATAAAAAGTAAAAGTTATCCTTAATGATTTGTTCAAAAGCATGCTTGGATGTCAGTGGTGAATGTGTCACCTGGAGATCCACGCTTTTGCAGAACGCCAGGATGCACCACTGACACAGACTGCAATGTGACCCGTGCCCCCTAGAGTGGTCTGAAGTGGAGCCTCCATTACCTTACTATCATTTTAATATCTTTGTGCAGTTTTCTTAACATAGCATCCTGCTTTCCTGATTTATATTATTAATACAGGGTGTGGCAAAAGTAAGTTTACAGTTGTGAGCACATAAAACAGTTTATTCTTATATTATTTTTAATTATTGTATTATTTTCCATATGAACAACTGTAAACCTACTTTTGCCATAACTGGTATTTTCCATATTGTTAAACTCATTTTACTAGTTATCTTTTTTTACTTATCACTGTTTCACACACAAAATTTGAATTCATGTAGCAGTTGCAGAGCCTCTGGAGAGGTCAGTTTATGCTTTCTGTTAGTTTTGTGCTCCCATCAGGAAACTGACATGGAGACTATTTCATGTTACGTCAAGGTCCTATCAAACCATCCTGGTTCCTACAAACCACATCTTAGTCATTTGTGGCAGAAGATTTCTGAGGGTGGGAGGGGGTATAAAGATACATAAAACAAACTCTGACAGAATTAACTGCCAACATTTGTTATGGTTGTATTTTGATTCATTTATTATTTTAAAAACGAATATAGTTAAAAGCCATAGACAACTTTGATCTAGTGATAAGAAGAATGATATTTTATCATAAGAAAGTAATTCAACAGTAGTAGCAAAAGTACATGCTAATGATATTATTGCTATAATATTTATAATATGAGGCTATGGGCCATTTTTCTACTTATATCTTTATTTTGACCTATAGAACAAAACAAATTCCACATGAACTTTAAAAATTAATGTATAGCCCTGGCTGGTGTGCCTCAGTGGATTGAGCACAGGTATGCAAATCAGAGGGTTGCTGGTCGCTTTCCAGCTTCCCAGTCAGTGCACATGCGGGGATTGTGGTCCAAGTCCCCAGTAGGGGGTGCACGAGAGGCAACCACACATTGATGTTTCTCGCCCTTTCTCCTCCCCCTCTCTAAAAATACGTAAAATCTTTAAAAACAAATAGAATTTAATGTACAAATGAAAGCATCAAACAAGAGAATATTTTATGTGAATATTTAATAGATATTTAAGTGGAGAAAACCTTTGATATATCAAAAGAACAAAAGTAATAACAAATGGCTATACTTGAATATTTGGCTAAATAAAAATATTTTTTTTTATAATTAGGAGACATCATTAATAGAGTGGGACAAAAAAAGAATTGATATCCTTACTATACAAGACCAGTTATAACTCAATAGATAAATTGGCAAAGGCCATGAAACAAGCAGGGAAAGTGATTCATAAACACATAGAGATATTTAAAGTTATATCCAGAAGTGAATGTTTAACGAATGGAAAGCTCTAGTATATGTATGTCTCTTTTCGGTGACTATCTTCATAGTTTTAACAGTCGTGTTTAAACCCATTTGTCTTCAGGCTACATCAAGTAGAAATATATTTGTCCCATCACTCCATGGTGCAAATTTTCCTGTAGTTTGTTATCTCCTTCTCTGTAAGTCCAGGAGCACTGTACCTCATAGTGCAGAGATGCGCCTCCGTCTGGGAACCGTCTGGGAACCTGAGGCCCGGCTGTGTGAGGCGAGCTCTCCTGTTTAACACAGTACATGTTATTTGTCAAACTTTTTGAGTCATCTCATCAGAGAGTTGGAATAAGAGGAGCTGTCACTCAAGCCAGAATTCCCAGATTCCTCTGATCTAATATAACTTATATACTCAGAAAAAATATCAATGCATAAATTGTTATAACTGTAGAGAAAATATCTTGGTGGGAAGAACAACATATTCAAAAAGGAAAAAAGCTGTGCTGTAATTATGGAGTTATTTATAGATTACTGTAACACGGACATTTTTAAACTGATTGTTTTTAACTTTAAAGTAAGAAACTTATTCACAATTACAGATCACATAAGAAACTAGAACTTCCAAGAAGAGTGATTTAGCCTACTTCCTTCTTTGCCTCAACTAAGCGCCCTCCCCTCCTCACTTCCCCATTCAAAGTCCAAACAGTGTAGTAGCAATTGAACAACAACAAAAGTGTGAAAATTCTCCTTGGGTGGCGAGGTAATATGAGAGTCAACCATTCTGACACAATCATTTTTTTTAGACATTGTAAGTCATAAAACTAAGTTTATTAAAAATATCTTTTAAAAGTATTGAGACACCTGGAAGAAACTGATAAACTACTGGTGAGGAATTTATTTCATTTTATCCTGTATTTTACCTTGTATGTCCTGTAAAATAGTAGGAAATATTTTAGGTAACTTGTGAATAAGTGATTTTATGTTTGGAGTTTAAAATATGATGCTGTGAGTTCTTGCTACTCAATTGGGCTTCTCTGCACTCTGATTTCTCAGTTAATGGCCAAAAGGGGGGACACACACACACACAATTTTCTCCATATACTTATTTCTCTGAAAAGAATTACTTCACAGACTTCACAGCAATTCTTTGAACAACAGGGCAATTACAGTGTCCATAAGAGAGAAGGCCACTCTATTTTCCCAATAGAAAGACCCACAAAATTAGCAATTCTGAGAATATTAATCTAGACCCTCACCTGGGAAGGACCTGCATGAGCCTTCCTTCTTCTCTTTTAGCTTCCAGAGTGAATCTATACACTGAAAAATTTCTGAGAGGAACAGGACCTAGAGACATCCAGTCAATAAAATTTTCAACTTCAAAAATTTTACAAATAGGTTTTTACTTCTTTTGAATGGGTTAACACTTATTCATTTAAAAATGTTTTTCTGATGGCTTTACTTCTCCCACGTGTAAAGAACACTACATTTAAATTTTGCACCTGAGTAGTCTTACCATTATAAGGGTGATGATACCTCTGGGGGTCAATTATTTATTTATTTTTAAGTCTTTATAGGACATACTGCAACTGATCAAATCATTGCTGCAACAAGCTAGAGAGAGGTAATGGTGAAATTTTTGAGCCATAAAAAGAGAAAAATTCACTTTTCAATGAAAGGGCATTGCATCTATCCTGGCTATTGGTCTCTTTGGGGCATTTTAATAGAGATCTATGAAAGTAATGCTATTCTATACTTATGGAGATGGGTTTGTATCTTGAATATTTTACTATTTGTTATAGTATTTCATCTTTCCACAAATGGGTTTTAAATTTGAGCAATGACTAAGGCAAAGGGTTATATGAGCAATTTGCAGGTGAAACACATATTATGCCTTAGTTGAAAAATAGCTCCAAGGCTTTTTCTATGAAAACTGGCTTAAGGAAAAATCGTAAGCAGGACCAGAACCAGGCATCCTAGCTTAGGTGTTAATGGAGGGTAACTAACTTATTGTCTTCCTAACTGCTGTCTCTCCAGTAATAATGAGAGTGAGACCCTCCCACATTGTTCCTTGCCTACTTTTCTTTCTCCCAATCTGTCCCCCACCCCTGCCCCCAGTCCACAGGAGTGGGCTTGTGCTGTGTGCTCTTATAGTCAACCGAAAACCTTTCTTTGCATACCCAAATATGCATTAATGCCCCCTTCTACGTAATGGTCCATCTGTTCCAGGCTCGTGCTTTCCTTTCCTTTATCAATTCTCAGAAGAGAGTAATACAAAGATTTATTTTCTTGCTAATAAGATTATAAAAATCAATCCTTTCCTCCCTCCACTCAACCAACACAGAGATGGATGTCGGAACCCATCTTTTTCCTTTCCCTGCCTTTTACAAAGTGTCCTTCCTCCAAACTAAGTTCCTCCCTCTGCACATGCTCTAAATCATCATGATTCCCTGTCATCTCCTCAGTTACCTCAATCCATCCATCAGTCATTCCTCTTCTTGCCTCTAAATTCTATTTTGATGTAATTTCAAACTTACAAAAATGTGGCAGGAATAATGCAAGAAAATCCAAGTACATTGTATCCAGATTCACCAATTGTTTACATTTGCCCCATTTGCCCCTCTTTCTTGTCCTCTCCCTCCGTGAGGAATCATTTCCAATACATGGGAAAGAGAGCATACTTCTTACCTCCTAAATGCCGCGGGGCGTCTTTCCTAAGGCTAATGACAGTCTCTGACATAACCATAGTGCAATGATCAAAATCACAAAGTTTAACATCGATTATAATACTATAATTTAATCCATGGTCTGTATTCAAATTCCATCATTTTCCTAATAATTGTCCTTGACAGTTATTTTCCTGTCCTGGGATTCAATCCCAGATAACTCTTTCATTTAGTTGTCATATTTCTTTAGTCTCCTTAATCTGGAATCATTCCTTACCCATTAAAAAATCTTTTTTGATCTTGGCAATTTTAGAAAATAAACATCGATTAATTATTAGAACGTTATTTAATTTGGATTTGTTTGTTATTTTCTCATCATCAGAATTCAGGTTATTTGTCAGGAATACAAGTAGTAGATAAGATGTTGTGTCTTTTTCAGTCCATTTTGTCAGGAGGTTCATGATGTTGATTTGTCCCAATATTGGTAATGTTCATTTGGTTAAGGTGATGCTGCCATATTTCTCTACTGTAAAGTTATTATTTTTGGTTTGTAATTAACACATTATTTATGGGGGGATAATTTGAGACTCGTAATAAATCCTCTTATCCATCACTATCTCACTCATGAATTTTAGCATACTAAAATTAGCTATTTTCTAACTTTATCATTCATTCCCTATTTATTAGTTGACATTTTACTTAAAGAAAGAGGTTGCTTTCTTCTCCTTAATTAATTAATCAAGTTACTATGGGCTTATTGATTTTACTTTTTTATTATTTAAAAAAATTTTATTGTTATTCAATTACAGTTGTCTGCATTTTGATTTTACTTTTTTTAAAAAAATGGGTTATCTAATCTATCATTTGTTTCGATGCTCAAATTTTCAAGATTTGGTCATTAGCAGTCTCTAAACTACATCTTCAACCTCTCTCTGCCGACTTCTTTCCACTAGTATTTAAACATTCTTATCTCCATTTTCTAGACATATCCTTATATCTATGCCTGTATCTCATTTCTCCTTCAAAGCTGTATTACTTGAAAGAGTTATACATATTTGCCTCTTCCATTTCTTACTCTCATTCACTCTTCACCCCACTTCAGTATATTTTGCATCTACATCATTCCACCAAAACTGTTTCAAAAAGGCAAAAAATGGCTTTGCCATCACTAAAGTAAGAGAATTTTCAAATATTTTTGATAACTACTCTTCCACTCTCTATCTCTGTTAACCTCTTCATTGTAAAACAGTAAAGTTGCACAAAATCACAGAGGATAAATATATAACCTAGTGAATTATTGCAAGTTGAACATTCTGTCAAACACCACTCAGGAGGCCAACAGAACTATGTCTGCCATCCCGGAGGACTGTCCTTCCACAAGTCACCTCTATTTTGACTTTTATAACAGTTGTTTATTTGTATTTCTGCATGCTTTTCTCTCTCATCTGTGCATCCCTAGACATTATAGCTCAGTGTTATGCACTAAACAAATTCTTGGTATAACTATTCAAGTCTCTTTTTAACTACTTTTCTTTTAATTTCTTTCTTTCCCTTACAATTTGACTATAAAGGACCCTGGTCATTTTGCTGTAGATTTCCCCACAATCTGAATTTTGGTGATTGTGTATTCCTCTGCCTTCTCTCTGTTTCTTACAAATTAGCATCTGAGCCTGGACACTTGACCAGACTTGGTTTGATTTCTTTGGCAACAGTACAGGTGGTAGTGTGTTCATTTTTCATGGGGCACATTTTATCTGGTTGTTTATCTTTTTGTGCTGATAACAGTGATTGATTCTCAATGCCTACAGTGGTTAAATCATGGAGCTTGCAAACTGATGATATTCTGATCCATCATATCTTTTGAATTTATTAGTTGAAAACCTTGTATAGAGACATTTTCTCTCATCTACTATTTGGAAAGAATGGATAAATTCTTGATTCACATTCTTTATAACTTTTTAAGATAATGACTTTGTTCTATATCATCTTCTGAAGATAACCAATTATTGTTTTAAAATATTATTATGAACTCATGGATTTAAACATATTTCATGATTTACAATCTATTGCAAATCTTATTTTTATTGAAGATCAAATTGCTTGAAGAAAAGAACCTCTTCAAGGTTAGATCCTGAGGTTTTTTGACATGACCCTAGTACTTGTTAATTTTTTTGACATCTGATATGTCAAGGTTTTCCAGGATCATCTTGCATGTTTTCTGCCCCAAACCTGGAGCCAGCATTTCTCCAACAAGCACCCTCTTTTAAAAAATGGGAAATAAAACTTTAAGATTACAGTCTGAGTACTACAACCTCTCTCTTCTCACTTTATATACTATAATCTGTATTTCTTTTCCTCTATACCACGAATCCGGGTTTACAAGGGTACAGGGGATGATCAGCGTAGCCCATGATTGCTTGTTTGCTTTATTCAGTACCCAAGTGGTTCTCATCCAAGGGTGATCTTTCTCCCTCAGAGGACATTTATGAATGGGTGGGACATTTTGGACTGTCACAGTTGGAAGGGTTTGGGCATTGATGCTATTGGCATCTGAGAGGTAGAGGCCAGAGATGCTGCACAGGACCAGTCCTCACAGCAAGTAACTATTTGTTTTATAATGTTAATAGTACCAAGACTGAGAAACCGTACTATCCTATATTACGCATACAGTCTCAGAATAAAAACGAATGCTACTACCATCAACTATAATCACTAAAGCAGGAATTTTTGTTTGCTTATGCCAATCCCCTCATACATACCACATAATGACAGTACTATATCTACATTGTTAAATTGTATACTATTATATACTAAACTCTCTCCCTTTTGGAAGTTGTACAAGTTGCTGTGTATTTAATGCTCATCACCTGTCTTCATGTAAATATTTTTCTTGTCATTTGATTTTTCAAACTCACTCTCTTATTAGATTCTTTTGGAAGTGTGCACAGAAACACTATTTCCTTAACTCTTTCCTAGAACAGCTTTTCTATTCCCTTTGTATTTGATGTTCTGTTTTTTGTATATAAAATCCTTAGTTCACAGTCACTTTCTTTGAAGATCTCAAGTATTTTATTCCATGTTCATCTGGTACAAAACTTTGTTTTCAAAAAAATCTGATCATTAATTTTCTTTCCCTTATAAGTCTTTAAAGTTCAGCAGGTTTTCTAGAATAAGTCTTACTGTTGGTTGTTTGGGGTCTATATCCAAAACTTGTGCTCTTTCCATATGTAACACCAAATCTTTTTTTTTAATTTTAGAAATATTATCTTAAATTTTAGTTTTGAGTATTTATTCTGTTCCCTTGGTTTTGGTTTTCTTTTTCTTGGTATTATCTGTTTATTGGATCATCTTTGTCTTTAACATTTGTCACTTTCTCTTGAGTCCTTTTAAAAATGTCTTTTTTTTTGAGTTAAAAAATTTCTGCCTTTTCACTTTTTATTTCTTCTTAGTCATTGTCTGTTGTGTTTATTCATTCTTTTGTTCCTTCTAGTTTAGTCCTCATTTCTAAAATGACTTTTTTATTTTATTTCTAGTTATTTTTTAGTTTTGTCACTACATTTGATGTGTTCTATTTCTTATATATGTTTATCTCTCATTTTGAGTATATTATTCTTAATGTCCTTTAGTTCATTTTATATATATATATATATATATATATATATATATATGCATTTGGATCAGCTTTTGAACATATCTTTTCACATACTTTTATTGTCTGTATGATGTTATCTGCTTCTTATTTTTCTTTATCTTATAAAAACCTATAAAAATTGGAACTTGATAATTTTCTATTGCTCATTTTAATGGCAAATTAATTATTCTGGTAGCTTTACTAATTTTATAGAACTTGCTATTATTACCTGTTGTTAAAAGATTTCAGTGACCTGTTTTCTAATATTTCCTGTTTTGTTCCCCTCTGTTACTTTGAGCTGATCTCTCTTACATGTGCTCAGTTTTGACTCTGCTTTTCTCATCTGGATCCCCCAGGTTCAGAGGTGCTAGGCTGCTTCAACTCCTTGAGACCTCTTACTGTGGTTGCCTCCATTTTAGAAGCAAAGAGTGTTAGAGTGAGGGAACACTTGACCATTTCAGTTGCTGTTCTCAAATTGGCCCTCCGTACTTTCCAGTGAATTCCTGTTGGCTAAATTGGGGTTCTCCTATTCTCAGCTCTGCTCTTTTGCTTCCATCTGCTTTCTCCCACACAGATGCTGAAACCATGTGGGTGTTGTGACTGTGAATGGTTTATTGTCACCCCCTTGTATTTGGGGGTTCTTGAGGCTATCTTGTCATTGAATCTGGTTCTACATGTTGTCAGTATATTTTGGTTTTGTTACTTAGTCTCTTTAGCTCATTTTAATTAGGGAATTTAGGAAGATCCAAAAAATGTTCTGCTGTGTTCCCTACTACCATCTTCCAGTCACTCATGAAACTCTATTACCTCAGTTTTCACTCCAGAAACTTCTTTTCACTTCTCTTCCACTTCTCTTACTATACCTTTTTTAGTTTTCTAAGCTCCTCTTTCTACCAGTTTCTGAAATGTTGGAGTTTTTCATAGCCCTTTGCTCTTCTAACTCCATGGTGCCCTTATATTCCTCAAGGACTTTTCATATAATTCCACAGCATTCACTGTCAGCTAAACTCTGCTAACTCCAAAATCTGTGTTTCCAGAGATGACTTGCCTCATGAGTCTCAGATGTAACTTCTAAATGCCTACTGAATAGATCCATTTGATGTCTTTTGGGACCCTCAAACTCAATGTATTCATAACCGAATTAATCATCCCACCCCACTAATTCCTTCTTGTTCTCTACATTAGTAACAACACCATATTTATCAATTTGCTCAAGCCATAAATCTCTTGCTTCCTCTTTTTTGTCCCAAACCAATTAGTCCTTATAGTTATCTCCTAAGCATTTCTCAATTTGTCAGTTTTTTTCTGCTCCATCCTCCATCCTAACAGAGACCATCATCATCTATTTCCAATACTGCAGTACTGTTTTAAGTGATATCCTAGCCTCCAGAATTGGCCTCTAATAACATGCATTGGAGTTCTTATAGTTAAGGTATAAGCACTTTTTCCTGTTACTCCCTTTTCTCCCTGTCATTTTTGTCCTCTGGGACCTGGGATTAGATTAAACATTGGAAGAAAGCCTAATAAATTGGTGGAGCTGCAGTCCTGTGGTATGATGTCACCAGAGGTCCACATTTAGGTAAATCAACTTAACTCAAAAAAAAAATCTATCTTTGTGTTTGGAAGCTGTGGAGGAGAAAAAATACAAATAGGTTATATTATATAATAGCCTTGTTTTCTCTTATGATATAAAATTAAATATGACCAAGTACCTTAACTGATGACTAATAGTAGTAGATTTGCAGCAATAGTAGTAGATTTGGGGAGCTGGGTGACATTCAAATCACAAGAGCTTGGAGCAAGATAAGATCACATATTTTGTATTACTGACCACTGTTCTGATCACTTTCAGTAATTCGAATTTATATTTCCTTTTGACAAAATTAAAAAAAATAAACAGAGTGATACAATTGACTACTGTCCACCACCAGTTCATTAATCAGGTTCTTATGATTGGCCTATGATGAATCAGAGACTTTCTCTCTTCAAAGTTGTGTTTGCATGTGTTTTCTTCCAACCCGTGCCCTTCTTCCATGCATACCCCTGCTGTGTTTTGTATGCATTTCCCTCTCCCACATTCGGCTCCTCTGCCCTCTCCCCTTAGCTCTTTCCCCTTATACTCTTCACTCCATATTCTTTCCTCTTCAGTAATATCTCTGCCTTTTCAAATTATCTGTCCAAAGTATATGTGCTCATATTTAAAAAAATTTCCCAATTCACAGACATTTCCCTCTTGTCACCTCTTATATCTCTTTCCAATTATTCTTACCTTGCCTCATATCCCACTAAAGCCATCCTCATTAAAACCTCCATAGGAACTATATTTATTGGTCGAGCACTTTATGAACAGCTTTAACTCTCTCATGCTTCCACTCCATTTCTGTGTGTTTTTCTATGGTTATTGCTAGTGCTGTTGTTGCTCCCTCTGAGGGGATACTCACATGGGGGGGGTCTTTATCATGCTTGGCCCTCACCCTCTAGAGTTTCTATTACCTTCTTATTTTTATATGCCTGGGAAAGAAGATGGTCTTCAAAACAGGGTTACATTTCCAATTTTACAATTGAAGGAAAAATTGCACTCATCCTCTTAAATCTTTGTGAACAATTATATTCCATTCTATTTTCCTTACTGGTTTTTCTTCTGCACTGTGTTTTGAGCCTTTCTTAATCCTTCCCTTGGACCAAAGTGTCCAAGGGAGAATTTGTTGTTGAGCAAAGGATTTATTTTCCTTTCCTAAACTAGACACTGGGAACCAGGATCCTGTTACTACAGGTGTTATGGGTTGAAGTGAACTTCTTGCACCTAGTATTTCAGTTTGGGCTGTTGGAAGACGGCTGGGAGCTGGTGTGGAAGTGGGGAGGTGTATGTGTTGGGGGAAGTGATCACGATTTAAACTGCTTGAAAGACCATTGTTGATGACAGAGCTGGCTCTGGAGCAATTGGCCTGGTGATGATTCTCTGCACAGCTTGATATTGTTGTGCCAGGAGGTCCTGCTGGGCACCTTGCTGCTCTTTGATGTTCCAGCAAAGAAAACTGGAGGCACTGATATTTCTTCATCTTAACACACAAGGACCTGAGCCAAGTGAGGAAAAAAAAATCAACAGATTTCAAAGTGTCCTCTCTCCCTTGAGACACACAGTACATTAGTTTTACATATGACTTTTTCTGTACTTCTTAGTCAAGGAGCACATCATGGCTATTAGGAGTTGCTACTTACCCAGCCTGAGAGCCCTGCAGTGATTGAAAACAGGTTACAGAGAGGGAAGGCAATTAAGCTCTAGCCAATACACAACAGGTAAGAAAGGTGTCTATAGATCAAATAGGAAAATTGAAGAATGCATTCCTGAAGCAAGAGAGTGTGCTGAACATTAAGAAAGTAACTTTAGATACAGGGGCAAAGGACTCTGAGAAACTGCCCATTCTTCCAGTGTAGACAGAGCCTTCCCACCCTCTTTATGCTAGTTTCTTTTTTAAAAATTAGTTAAATTAAGCCTAATTTTTTTCATTACCTATTATTGCCCCTAACTTCATGCTAGTTTTTGTCACAACCCATAGAAAGCAGCCAAGTAGGATCCCCATTGGATGGTAAACATAGCTCTCAGAATTCACTCCAAGACACCCAGTTCACTGAGTAGTGAAGAGGGAGAATAACATTCTTGCCTGCCTACCCCAGAATTCTCTGTGGCCATCACTGCAATTAGCTTGAAATTAGCTAACTTAATAGGAAAAGAGTAAACAGTGAGTATGTGAGGGGGGCAAGCAATACCATACAAAGGAAAGAACTGTTTTGCTGTTACAAAACCATCCTTCAGCAATTAAATTCATTAAATCTGCTGTAGGATATGGAAGATAACTAAAGGAAAAATCAGCAGTTAAATTAGGACCTAACTCTATCCCACTCCATGCTTTCTTTTTTTTTTTCACTTTCTTCCTTGAGGGCACATAAACTCCCAGAGTTGTCACCTTGATCTAGGCAGATGACCCCCAAAGTCACATCTCTAACCTGGATTTCATACCTACACTCTGTACTTCTTTTCCACTTTTCTGTCTGACATCCTTATTTTCTGGTCCTAAATCTCAATTTGTCAAAATTTCAGCCTCAGACTCTTATAAACACAGTTCCTACTTTCTCTTTACTCCTCTGTTTTCGCAACCATTTTTACTGGCCTGATTTTTCAAGACGCTGACTTCTTCTAACTTGTCTCTCAATACAATCAATTGCTTGGTTATTTTGTTCTATTTTTTGTAATAGCCCTCAAATCACTTTGCTTCTTTCTGTTTTATGTGATAGAGCTTTAGGCTCTTATTTCTCCTTGGATTGAAGGTTAAAACAGCGACTTCCTCCATCTCCTGCCTATCCATTTTCCCAACCACTATAAAAACACAGCTGCCAGAATAATGTTCTCCTCAAAAACGTTCAGTGGCTCTCTATTGCCATCAAATAAAGAAATAAAGATCCCAGAAAAGGAAAGCAACAACAAAATCAAACTTTACTTCTAGTTTCCAGGGGATTCAGCGATCTGATCTGATCTTATTTTTCTATCCATCACTCTAAACCAAATCATATTTAGTGTTTCTGACCCTCCCCTGGGCACAGCATCTGTGGCAGGAATGAATTCAATAGAGTGCTCATCTCTCTGGATGAAATACTATTCAGTACTCAAGACAAATATCACCTCCTTAACAAAGCTTTTCATGATATCTCACCTGGATATGACCCCTTGTCCTTTGAGCTTTCTGAGAACGTCCTCAGGACTTGTGTTGTGACACTTTACAAAATGTATTATGGTAAATTATAAACCTGTGATATCACCCACAGGTTGCTAATATGCTAAATCCAGGAGCCATATGCCTACATCTCCCATGGTACTTATCTCAGAGTTCTACATTAGTGCTCTCAGACTTTTTGATAGCCTATTATTATTATTATTATTATTATTATTATTATTATTGTTATTATTTTAAATAGTTTGAGCATATACCACTGTTGTGGGTTGGATTTGTGACCCCAGGAAGATGGATCGAAGTTCTAACCCCTAGTAGCTGTAACCTTATATGGAAATACGGTCTTTTCAAATGTAATCAATTTATGATGACATTATATAGGATTAGAGTGAGCCCTAAATCCAATGACTGGTGTCCTTGATGGGAGACAGAGAGAGAGAGATTAGGAGTCACAGAGACACAGTGACAGAGGGGGAGAGGCTATGCAAAGATGGACACAGAGATTGGAGTGATATGGCTACAAGCCAAGGATCACCAAGAGTTGATGAGAACCACTGGGAGCCTGAAAGAGGGAAAGAAAGATTCTCCCCTATGGCCTTCAATGGGAGCGTGGTCCTGACAACACTTAGATTTTGAACTTCAAACATCCATAATTTAAAGGAATAAGTTTCTGTTGTTTTTAAGCCACCCAGCTTATGGTAATTTGTTATGGTAAATCAAGGAAACTAATATAAATGCCAATGTGTATGATATGGATTTATGAATTATATACTTGAAGTACTGTACCGATGTATTATGTAATAAAACATAAACAAACATAGATTTTTTAAAGTATAAGAGAAAAATGTAAGTTATTATTTTATATTTTTCCTATATTTCAACAGGCATTATTAGGTACCCTCTGGATACCCAAGGACTGCAAGTTGTTACCTGCTTAATAAATGTCTTTTTTGTTTAATTAATCTCTTAGAATTGGGTATAACTATTTTGACTTTTCATGTTGAACTTCCTTTTGTTTTGTTTTCTAATTTTGTTGCATTATGATCAGAAAATATAATCAGTATAATATTGATTCTCTAGAATTTTTTGAAACTTTCTTTCTTGTCAAATTCGTGGTCAATTACTACAAATATATAGTCCCTCACCTGAGTATGACCCCTTTTATTTATTCTTGATGATGTTCAGGTGGCTTTATAATGAACTTACGGAAGCACATTAAAAATTACAAATCTGTGAGTAGCTATGCCAGCTGTGCTGTGAGTGCTTGTGAGATATTTGCAGTGTATGCTAGTGATATTTTTATAATTTTAAATTTCTTCTTGAGGAAGTGTTTCGTACAATTCTTTTCAATAAGTGCCAAATTTGTCAGTATTGCATGTAAATATTGTGTTTATTCTTCTGCTACAGTATAGATTCTATGTGTAAAATGTTTATAAAATTTTATGGATTTCTACAGTAAAGTGTTTGAAGTTGTTTAATAAAAACTGTATGTATAAAAAAGGTGTATATATATTCCTTTAAAGTATATACTTATAAATTGTGTGGCAGAATCTTTTTTTTGTCTATATGATCTCTCTAATCTAGTAGAGAAGGGACTATTCAGAGAAGGGACTATTCAAATATTCCCCTATGAGCTGATTAATCCATATCAGTTTTCTTTTGTTTTTAAGACTATATAGTTGAATGCAATTATATTCCAGATGAATCTGGAGCCCTTATCAATTATCCCTCTTAAAGAAAATTATGTCTCTCTTTGGTCCCTAAGATTAATTGTACCTTGGATTTTATTTTTGACTACTAATAAAACAGCTATAATGTGATCTTTTAACTCATATTTACCTTTTATCCCCTTATTTTCAAACTTTTAATATACTTTTATTGTTATTATGTCTCATAGACTATATTGCTGGGTTGCATTTTATTTTGTTTTTATCGTTTTATTCTTTCATCTTAATTTATTCCATTTATATTTATTTTGAATATTTTTCTGTCATTTTTTTTATTTACCAGACTTTCTTTTGTTTTTGATAGTCTCCATTTCTACTTTCCCTTGATTAAATTATATATATTTTTCTTTCCCTCTTGGACTTCTATATTACAAAGATATTTACTTATTCATGCTTTTCCTTGCATAGATTACATTTACACCCCAGCCAGGACTCAAATAGGCTGTTTTCACTTTCTCTTCATTTTCTTCATATCTCTTAACTTTTATATATTTTCATTATTTTACTCATTATTGATAGTTTCTTGGAGAGTTCCTGGACCTAGTATTCCAGATCACTAATTTTTTGGCTATACCCATTCTGCTAATTAACCATCTTTTACGGCCTTTATGCAGCTACAACATTTTTCATGCCTCCATCTCACCAAATGGTTCTTTTTTATAATTATTGATACCAGTACATGTTTGTGATATTCCCCTTTATCTCATTGATAATTTATATTATGCTTATTTTAAATTCTGGTTCTCTATGTTCCTTAATTCTACTTCAGCATAGGTTTTCTATATATGACCTAACTTCTATATTGTTTGTGCTTCACAGATGTTTTCTTATTTTGTTTATGAGCTCATATTCTTCAGGACCAATGAACCATACATGCCGACGATGTATCCACAGAGGGAGGGACACATGCCTCAGTTCTAGCTCATACTGCCTCAGGTAAATGAGGCAAAGGGTTCTATACCCAGGTAGGAGAGCCTCTGAGGTTCTACCTGAGTTATCCACACCCAGCCCTGCCCTGAAGTGGTCCTCATCCTTGGGAACCCCCGCGCCTCTGCCCCAATATTGCTCTTTTTGGAGAGCCTCCTCACTTACAATTACCTAGCCATGGGGAGAAGTGGCGTGGGAGGAGAAGGGAATGTACAGAGGGCTGGCTAGGTTATCTCACCACGTTTTATTACCTTCTCTTCCAACCCAGTATCCAGAGTTTCTGAGGTTACCCACCCTTTTACCTGACGTTCGGCTGGAACTACGGTTTTCTGTTCCATAAGAAGAGAAAAGGACGCAAGTGAGAAGTGCTCCCCACCGGGTTCCCTATCCTTACTTCCTGGCTCTTTGCTGCCATTTCTCCCGTATACAGAGCAATAAAGATTCAGCTCTTTCTCTTCAGGGGTTTCCCGCTGATGCTGTTAGTTAGGTTCTAGGATCCATCCACCTTCGTCACTGCTGTGTCATATATAGCTCTGAGTTCCTGAGAAGGACCAGTAGTCTCCGTTACTTCCCCTTCATATATTTTTATGCCAATAACCCGGACATCCTTCCTGTATTACTAACTATATTACAATAACTACATCTTTCACAAGCATTATTTGATAACTTAGTAAACACCTTTCACAAATAATTGCAGGTTTCCAAAAGTTGTTAAAAAATTCAGCAGAACTACTTGGAAGAGAATTAGTATATAAATGCTCATCAAAACAGGGAATTGCTCCCACCAGTAAGTGACATCAAGGCAGGTAGCCTGCTGAAACATGAAAACATCAAAAAAAGCCTTAAGCAGTACATACATATTAGCAAAGAATTGGTATGAGCTTTAATATTTTCAGCCAATGAGCAAATAGAACTCACCGACCTTATTTGTAGTAGGATAAATATAGCAAAGGTGGGTTTTCCTACAGCCCAGTTTCAAGAAAGAATAAAGTGCAGTGACTACCTGCCTTTATTAAGCTTATATGAATGTGTGGATAGAACTAAAGAAAGAAAGTATAATCAATTTATAATATTTCAAAAAGCAAAACTGCTACATTATTAAGGGCATTTGAAAAAGACTGTTACCATTCTTTTTTAAAGAAGGGAGGAGCAGAAAGGGAGAGAAACATCGATGTGAGAGAGGAACATGGGCGGGTTCCTTTCCATACACTCCCTGAGAACTCACAACCTTTCAGCGTATGGGACCACACTCTAAGCAACTGATCCTCCCAGTCAGGGCTGTTATTTATTCTTTAAGAAGATTGTCCCAACTAGTTTTCTCTGAGAGTTACGCGTCGGGCTATTGAAGGATTTTGTGTTAGTTTATTTTTACCTTCTGTCCTTGAACTGTGAAATCAAAAGCAAGTGAAATAGAGGAAACTAACGCCAGCTAATTCAACCAACACCGGCAGCCGTCTGTCACTGGAGCTTGTTGCCTTGAAAGAAGAAGTTGTTTTTTTCCATTGCACCAGATAAAAAGCAGTGTAAGTAAGCTTGATGGCAAGAGTATCTCAGACAAACTCAATTAAGGGAAATATGTTTG
Organism: Desmodus rotundus; assembly: GCF_022682495.2. Classification (NCBI taxonomy): domain Eukaryota; kingdom Metazoa; phylum Chordata; class Mammalia; order Chiroptera; family Phyllostomidae; genus Desmodus; species Desmodus rotundus. The sequence goes on from NC_071389.1 coordinate 80,005,297, forward strand.
CTTTTCTTTCTTTTCAAATTGTCCTTACTGAGGTAATTTGAAAAAAGAATAAGAGATAAAATGTCTATAACTATTTGTAAATAAAATAATTTTAAAATATTTTTTTAGTTGCCAACAAAGATAGTAATGAAGTTCATTAATAATCAGTTATCCAGAACACAAAATATACTCAGCAAAGAACACATTATCTTAGCTTTCATTAGGAATATTAGAGTACAATTTACACAAACCAATACTTCCCCAAGAAACACAGTAAGGTTTCAAATGTCTTTCTAGAATACAATTTTTATATGCATTCTTTCAATTGTGTTTCTCGAGTAGATAATAGGTAATTTGTAAGTCTAGACATTGGTTTCTAAAATATATTGGGTTAAATCTCCATTTTAAAAAGTTGCCTTATTGTCACAACATTTTACTATGTTTTTATAACATGCAGAAAAAATTTAAACATACAGGAAGTTAAAAAATGTTATACCAAACACTGAACACACAACAAGATTCTATCTTTGGATTTTACTGTATTCAATTTCTCATATATCTATCCACCCTCTAGGATATCACTACCCCCACAGAAAGCTCACTCATGAACACTTTAGATTTTCATCTACCTTAGATTTAAAACTCAGATTTTAATGCCACTTAGTAACTTCTTGAATGTATATACCATTTAGAAGTAGTTGAAAATTTACATACATAATCCTTTTCATTTTTAAAAGTTATCTATCTAATGAGTATTCTGATTTGTAGACTCAAAAATCAGAGCCCACATGTCATGGAGAACTATCAGTCTTCAAAAGAACATGTCTGGGTGGCATTTGACATCACTTTGGGTGGGAGAGTTCATCTCTTTGGGAGTCAGTTCCTCCTTCACAGAGTGGAGATATAAATACCAACTCAAAACTCATCTCAGGAATGTTGTGAGGGTGAGAAAAAGAAGCAGTGAAACATTCCTTAGACAATATTCTCCTTATTGGTAGTTATCAGGAAAATTGAATCATTAATGACATATTGTAAGTGCAGCCTGGAAACTACTTACCTTCCCAAATAAGCATTATGAGCTTTATTTCCTGGAAACTTAGCAACAACATGTAATTGGCTTAGTGTGCTATAGTTTCATTTTTCTTATTAAAGACATTCAAATTCTTGCACTGAAAAAGCATGTAAAACCACTGACTGTTTTCAGCAGTGGACTTTAATAATAATGCTTATTTTTAGTGTACTCTATCAATTTTCAATTTTATTTTTAAATTCTTATTAATTAAATGGGGATTTAGGAATAAAAAAATATTAAGGCCTTTTCCCCATATTCTAGCTATAGGTCATTTTTAAAATTCTTGCCTCAAAACACTAACAGAAAGAACTGACAATTGATCTTTGACAGCGATTTAAAGCAATTTCCACCCTGCTAAATTATTCTGGGTACCAAGCACATAAAGCATTTCAGATAAAAGTCAAAGAATGAGTAAAATAACCATTTATTTTATTTCTCTCAAGTTAACCACAATGCTTTTATTTATTTTTTTGCCTTTATGAATATGTTTAATTTTAATAGATAACCAACAAAATTCTCTGAGCATGCTTCCAGCCAATGAGCATTAGCAACACAAAGATAGTTGGACTTGGGGGGAAAACAGCAAATCCCACTATTTCCTCTACCTTCTTTCAACATTTTTCCATTTCCTTCTTTTAAATATATTTTTATTGCTGTTCAAGTACAGTTGTCTCCATTTTCCTCCCACCACTGCTCCCCCACCCCAGCCATCCCCACCTCCCACCCTCTCCTACCCCCCTTTGGCTTTGTCCATGTGTCCTCTATACATGTTCCTGACAACCCTTCCTCCTTTTTCTCCCATTATGCCCTCCCCCCAGCCCTCTGGTTACTGTCAGTTTGTTCTTTATTTCAGTGTCTCTGTTTATATTTTGCTTGCTTGTTTGTTTTGTTGATTAGGTTCTACTTACAGGTGAGACCATATGGTATTTGTCCTTCACTGACTGGCTTATTTCACTCAGCATAATGCTCTCCAGTTCCAACTATGCTGTCACATAAGGGTACAACTGAGCATTGTATTATAAATATTCTATTTTTATTTTTTCTAATTACAAAATAATAACAGCTTTTATTAAAATATAAACATTGTAGACAAGCATAATTTAGAAAATAAAAATTATTATAATATGATATTTCAGAGACAATTATTATAAGTTTTTGAGCCATTTTTGCATATACACACACCTACACACAGATCCCATACCTCAGTTAAAGGCTAATGGTATATATAGAATTAGACACATTTGAGTTCAATTCCCATCTATGATGGGTGATTTTAGGAAAATTACTTAATCTCCTTAGGCCTTAGTTTCCTCATTTGTGAAATACAAATGATAATAAAGTGCCAAACATTATTTATTCAATGCAAATTAATTTGCGTGTATATATATACACACATTTTAAAACAGAGATGGTGCCCTGGCTGGTGTGGCTCGGTGGATTGAGCACTGACTGGCGTGCGAACCACAGAGTTGCTGGTTCGATTCCCAGTTGGGGCACATGCCGGGGTTGTGGGCCAGGTCAGCAGTAGGGGGCACGTGAGAGGCAACCACACATTGATGTTTCTTTAACCCCCCCCCAAAAAAAACCCAGAGATGGTATATTTTACTTGCTGTTTTTTAAACTTTCTCTTCCTTTATGATATGTTAATTCATCATACACACATGCCATTTTAGGAAATGACTCCATAGAATGTCACTGTATAGATAAAACCTAATTGTCAAACTTCTGTTTTTGCTATTTAAAGCCATGCTGCAGTAAAAGATCGTGTAGACACGTCTTTAAGTTCTGTATTTTTATAGGTTCAATTTCTAAACATTGTATTGCTTTTTATAGAGAATGGAAAATATAATGTTGGAAAAAATATAATGTTGGAAAAAATCCATCCCTTGCTTTTTATAGAGAATGGAAAATATAATGTTGGGAAAAATCCATAGCAGCAACACAAAGAGGGTCAGCAAGTAAACAACCAACACAGTTCCCATAATAAATTGAAGATCATTTAAATATTTAAAAATTATGAAACTCTACTGAGGGACATATATTAATAAATTAATGAAGGGAGACACATACTTTTCTTAGCCTGAAAGACTCAATATTATAAATGTATCATTAATATGTAATTTAAACTACAGATTAAATTTACTAGTGAGATACTGTCTTACAAATGCTTAAATATCTTGGGGGCAAGTCTCACTTAATCTTCTCTTTCAGAATTTTACTGGTTATATTCCTTTGTTTATTCTTCCAGATGAAATTTAGAGTCATTTTATCAACTCCTAAAGGCATTTTTGGTGACGTTTTAACTAGAATTACACTGAATTTATTAAGTTTATTTTGGGGTATTATATGATTTTTAGTTTTGTTTTTGCTTATTGTGAGTGGGCTTCTCCCCCTAAATTTGGTGTTTTACCACCAAGCATGGTTGGCGTAATTTAATCATGTTAAGGAAGCATCTGTTAACCTGATAATTTTAACAAGCAGGAAAAGATTGGGGACTTTTTTTAGTTATCATTTCGGAAGCTCTTGAGATAATTAAAATTTTCCTTTGGATCTGTTTTATTACTTAGAAAAGCAGATAAAAGGGAAAGAAGTCGAAAACGACATCAGTAAAGGGCACTGAACAGGAATCCAAAGACTTTAAGGCTTAAGCCAATCCCGATTTACAATAACTAGCGTCAACCCTGGGCTGGTTCGTCAAATCCTGTGTGTCCTAATTCCCTTTCAGCTTTATGGCCATCTAATTTATTTGCTATTGCATGAAAAAAAAAAAACCTGTTGAGTGTTTTATTATGTGATGGGCACCATATTAAAAGCTTGGAAATCAGCACCCTGAAGAGGCAACTCAGAACATTCAAGTAGTGTGGTGTTTTGTTTCCAATTTCTCACGTAAATGTTACTGTTTTTAGACTTCCTGACTGGAGATGTCAATTTACGTCTCTGAATTGTGGTTTTGGAGGTTGTGGAGCATTTATATGTCCAGGGTGTGGTGTGCAGCAAGGAGCCTGGGTTAGTTCTTCCTTTAAGCCAGCCCCCGTTTCTCCTCTGTGAATATGAGGCTTTTCCATTTAACCTTCAATGAGTGTCTGACCTCCATCCAGTTTCACATTTGACCAACCAGCGGAAAGAATCAGGAACACAACATTCTCCAAGCCAGTGATTCTCAAGCTTGAATGCACCTAAGAATCACCTAGGATCTTGATAAGTTAGTAGGTCTGAGGTGGGACCCAAGCATTTCTAATAACAGGTGAGAACTATGCTGGTCTTCACAAACCACATTTTAAGTAGCAAAATCAGTCTAAAAAAAAAAAAAGGACAAGGTGTTCCCTAGGCAGAGTAGCCTGCTCGGGCAATCTTGCCTCAGCTGGTCAAATTCATCTAATTGAGTACAGCAGGTCAAAGAATAATCAGTTCTTTTCTTGTCCTTCCACATGCCCTGGAGCAGTTCTCCCCCCTCCCAGGCAAAATGACTTCATACCAAAAGTCTCCCGCTGTCTTACATCTCAAAGAGGATAATCAAAAGCGAGGTTTTAAAGCAATCATCAGGAAAGGGAAAAAAAAGCATTGGAAAAAAACCCCCAACACCCACGTTTGCTGAACAGCAAGGGTAGAGAAATGAAAGGGACAAATGAAAATGTATCCTTTGCCTTTACCATTCCCTAAATTTTAAGTTTTTAATTTACATGAAAATTTAGTTTTAGTTTTAGTTGAATTAATAACATACGTATGGTCAATAATTTGATGAGAACTGAAAATAATAAAGAATAGAAAGAATTATCTAAAATCCTAACATTCACATTAAACCCCTATAAATACCTTAAAAAACATACTTCTAAGTCTCACTACACCCACCCACCTACACATACACACAGGGTATTTAATGTTACATAATTGCATGCAGTTTTCAGGCTGTACTGCAAATTGACTGTTTTTACAAAAATTAAGTTTACCTATAGATAAGTCTTCATCAGTACTAGTACTTTATATATTTATTTTTATTGAATATGTATTGTGTAAGTTTAAGGTGCACAGCATGTCACTTTGACATATTTTTGCATTGTATTGATTGTTGATACAGAGATATTAATCACATTACATAATTACAGTATATTATTGTCTATTATTCATTATGTTATACATTAGATAGCACTGACTTATTTACTATCATACATTTGTGTCCTTAGACACCATCACTCTCGTCCCTCACCCCCAACCCCTGGGAAACACCATTTTACTCTGTTTTTTAAAGGTTTAACTTTTTTTAGATTCCACATTTAAATGATGTACAGTGCTTGTCTTTCTCGGATTTATCTCACTTAGCAGAATGCGCTCGAGGTCCAGTCATGTGTCACTAATGGGGGTTATTTTTCTGATCACTGAGTGATATTCCATTATGTACATGAACCACATCTTTTACTCTCTCCATCCCCTGATGGGCTGTTTCCATATCTTGACTGCTATGAATAATGCCTCTTTAAGCATGGGAGCGCATATATTTCCTCAAAATCCTTTCCTTGGGTTATATACTCACAAGTGGAATTGCTGGATCATATGGTACATCTATTCTTAATGTTTTGAGGGACCTCACTATTGTTTCCACTGTGGTTGAACCAGTTCACATGCCCCACAAAAATGTGTAAGACTTCCCTTCATCCCATCCTCGCCTGTACCTGTTGTCTCTTGTTTTCTTGCTTACAGAATCTAACAGACTGCATTAGTGCTGTAAGTCATTGCTTAAAATTTTATGGTATTGGTGCAACAGGAGCATGTTTTTTAGAAACATAAAAAGACACTTTTATTAATTTTATATACCTTACTAATTATATAAATTCAAACAATATAATTATAGAACAGAAATAAAATATCACCTGAACTTTAATTCTCTGAAGTACCTTCTCTAATGTTAGCTAAGCAACATGCCTGCAAATTTTTGCATACCCATATGTACAGTCAGAAAAATAGCTAGATAAAAAAGTAAATTTTTATAAAAATGAGATTATGCTATACAATTTTGAGTAAAATGTTTCAAATTTAATCATAATTGAACATAACAGAGGGAGAAAAATGTTGAAGTCAAAGTTTATAAAATTGTTTCTATACATGAAAAATGCTATTTCCAGGATCCACCACTTAACTTTCTGTAGGAATGTGGAAAAATTACTTAAAATTGTTGTGCCTCAGCTTTCTGACCTGTAACAGAATTTATAGGACCTAAATCATAGGATGTGATGAGGATTAAAAAAGATAATATAAATAAAATGTTTAGAACAGATTCTAGAATACAATGATTTATAAATGTCAGTTATTTCTATCTTAGTTCATTATATAGACTTATTTTATGGAAAATTTATAAAAAACATCAAAGATGGGAATCATCTTTTTGGGTTAGGTACATTTTTTAAAAAATGTATAGCTTTTTACTAAAAAGGTGGAGAAATTTATCATTTTTCTCCTTTTTCCCTCTCACCTTACCATTCACATCCTGATTTCTATTTTATTTTTATTTAGCTAAGTTTTAACATGTACACTCTCCTCTACATTCATAACTCCAATAGCTGTTTAATCAGGTTCTACATTGAAACAAATTCAATGTACAGTACTCATCATTTTAGTTCAGTAATCTCCCTTTCTGAGATTGTTATTTTGATTCATCTTTTAATTGCGTGGATTTCACTTTGGAGTAACTGCTTTCAGCAAAGACCTATGGGTGCACTACCATATGATTATTTGCTGATTAAGAATGTGTACAGTGAAATTAATACCTGAGAAAAAATTTAAGCTGAGTATTATATTCTTAGGTATTGCTTTTTCTCAGATTTTTAGAAATGTTTTTATATTTTCTCCTAGAATTTAATAGCAGTTATTTTTTCTCTTTGTAAGTAAATTGCATTTCTGCTGGATGACTAAAGATTTCTTTTTCCTCATTATACTTAATATTCACTAGCTTCTTTGTGACATGTCTTGATGTAGATCTTCGATTAAAATAAATCTTCTACAGAACACAAAATGTCATTGTGTTCTGCACATTGACTTCTTCCTATATTTAGAAAAATTCTTCTATTATATCTTTTAAAAAAGAATTATGGAAGATATCTTATATATAGGTATAATTTTGGGTCCCCAAGACCACCCTTGTGTTTAATGATTTACTAGAAGGACTCACAGGATGCAGCAAAGTTGTTATACTCACAGTAACAGTTTATTACAGCAAAAGGATACAGACTTAAATCAGCAAAGGAAAGAGGTACATAGGGCAGCATCCTGGACTCCAGGTATGAGCTTCCAGGTGTTCGTTCCCAGTGGAGTCATACAGACAGGGCTCACCTATCCTAGCAATGGTGTGTGTCAACATGCATGGAGTTTTGCCAGATAGGAAAGCTCATCCATCCCCTGGTATCCAGGGTTTCACTGGGGTCAGACACATAGACATGACTGACCACCCATATGGCTGACCTTCATCTCCAGTCTCTCTAGAGGTCCAACTAACATCACATCATTCAATGCCCCCAAGTAGTAAGCACATTCTTACCAGACAGGACATTCTGAAGGCATAGGGGTTACATCTCAGGAGCTACTCCAGGGCTAATCTTTTTTTAAGGTTTACTTCATGAGAAGAAAATAGATACATATATTTAGCACAGGCAGATTAGGTATGTAGATAGCTAGGTAGGTAGAAAGACAGATAGAAGATTTAAGAACATTAGTGAAACAAAGACCTGTGTACCCAGAACTCATTGCCCAGATTAAGAAATAGAATCTGGCTCTGACTGGTGTGCCTCAGTTGGTTGGACATGGTACTGCATAGTGAGGGGTTGCCTGTTCAATTCCCAGTCAGGGCACATGCCTGGGTTGCAGGTTCAAGTCTCTGGTTGGGGTGCGTGCAAGAGGCAACAAATTGATGTTTCTCTCTCACATTGATGTTTCTATTCCTCTCTTTCTCCCTTTCCCATCTCTCTAAAAAATAAATAAAATCTTTTAAAAAAGAAATTGAATATATTATTATTCTAATTTTCTCAGTTGTATAACCATTTCTCTCCATCAGAGATAACCACTACTCTAAATTTTGTGTTGGACATTTTGTCTCTCTTTGTCTCCTTATCTACCTGCTCTTAATTTGAAAATTTGAATAGCAAGTACAATTTTAATTATGCCAGGAAAGTTCTCATTGAATGAAGAAAACATAAGCTAAACATTCTCAGGGTCATACTATTGCTTCAGCTTCCCATAGAGTTAACAACTGCCTCCTACTCTGGGGAATACATGGCTGTGGTCATAACTGAGTCCTAAGAAACACGGGATTTAGCAAGATGGGACATTTGGCAGGCATGAACAGTGTGGCTAGATTCTGAATATATTTCATAAAAATATGGTCAGAGACATTGAGTGGCTTTGTGTTTTTTGTTTCCCAGCTTATATAGCAAGAGATATTTATTGCTCACCATATGTTCATGAGGTCTGCCACATTTCCTGGAACCATTGTGGTTAGATGGGGTCATGTTTCTAGTTCTTGCCAATGTGCAGGAAATATAGGACATGTATGTTACTTCTGCATGGCAAATTCAAGATCAGGTGCTAGGCCACCTCTTTTTTTTAATCCTCATCTGAGGACATGCTAATTGATTTTAGAGAGAAGGGGAGGAAGGGAGAGAGCGAGGAAGAGAAATATCAATGCAAGAGAGAAACATTGATTAGTTGCTTCCTGCACGAGCCTCTGACTGACTGGGAAGTGAATCTGCAACCTTCCAGTTTATGGGATGATGCTCCAACTAACTGAGCCAATCTGGCCAGGGTGAGGCCACTCTTAACCTTCCACAACAGTGGTGAAAACAAGATGTTAAGAATCAGAGTGTTTTTCAGCCTGGTTGCCCAGAGACTATGTGTGGCAGATATTTATCCCAAGCCACATGGACATGTAGTGTGAGTGAGTGAGAGGTCACTAAAATTTAAGAGTTAATTTGCCAAACAACATAATCATGAATATTCTGGTTAATAATTATTTTCATGGCCTACTTTTAGCTCTGAGTTAAAGGTGAATGAAGCACAGTTCTGTGGTTTGAAATGAGTGTCTTTAGATGATCTACTATTGGGGTGTGGATAGGAGAGCAGAAATTTCTGCAGCACATGGTTAAGCAATCTAAGGCACCTAAGAATCTGGAGTAGACACCCCCAGGCACTCTGGGTTAGACAGCAGCAGGGATCCTGACAAAGAGTGCTTTCTACATATTTGTTGCTTGAGGCACATTATTTCAGACTTTACTGTTGCCCTCTAATCTAGAGCATAGCTATTATTCTGCTATTTCCCTTTTCCTTGGGAATTTCCTGAAAATTCTCTTTGTCTCTCTCCTACATTGAATGTATCTCCATTTCCTACGTCTATGTCTTCCTCTGTCTGGTTTATATACTCATTTCAAAGGAACACATCCTCTGGTAGCTTCTTGTCAAAGGATATGTAAGGTTAATTTTTGAGATCTGACATGTTAGAAGTGTCTTCCTCATACCCTCATACTTGATTATAGTTTGGTTCACTATAGAATTTTTGATTGGAGATATTTTCCTTCAGAATATTAAAAGCATTGTGCAATTCTTCATGGTTCTGGTTGCTGTTGAGAAGTCTGCAGCCTTTCAGTTTTCCCTCCTTTGGAAGTCTCTAGAATCTCTTTGTCCTTGGTATTCTGAAATGTGACAACAGTATGCCTTGTTTGCACCTATTTTCATCCATTATACTGGAAATCTAGTCAATTCATTTTTAAAATGTTTTAATAAAATATAGTTCATATATAAACAACTTTAATGAATTATAATTTACCTACCAAACCATACAATTCACTCATTAAAGTGTACAACTAAATGGGTTTAATTATATTCAAAAAATTGTGCAATTGTTACCACAATCAAATTTAGCATATTTGGATCACCCCTCCCCCCCCAATAAAACCACATACCTATTTCTCTAACCTAAACTCTCAGGGCTAGGCCTCCACTAATCTACTCTATGTGTCTATATGGATTTGCCTGTTCTGGATGTTTCATATAAATGAAATCATACAATATGTAACCTTTTGTGACTGGCATTTTTCACTTCACATAATATTTTCAAAATATATCTTGTAGCGTGTGTCAGCATTTCATTCATTTTTATTGCTGTACTGATATAACATTCCCTTGGGTATACCACTGTAGTTTATCCATTCATCAGTTGATGGACATTTGGGTTGTCCCACATTTTGCCTGTGATGAATAGTGTATAATTTGTGTTAACATTTTTGTGTAAACATGTGTTTTCAATTCTCTTGTGTATATGCCGAAGAGTGAAATTGGAATTGCTATGGTAACTCTGTTTAGCCTTTTGAAGAATTGATAAATTTCCAAAGCAGCAACACTGGAGACATAAAACATTCCATCACAATGTATAAGGGTTCTAATTTCTCCACATCCTTGCCAACACTTGTGATTGTTGGTCTTTTTTATCATGCCTATCCTATTGAGTGTGAAGTGGTATCTTGTGGTTTTGATTTGTAACTGCCCAATGGCCAAGTGTTGAGACTCTTTTCCTGTATGTGTCATCCATTTGTCGGATCTCTTTCTCTATAAGGTTGGCTTGCCCCTCCCTCCATATTCCACATATAAGTGAGACTGCACAGTTTTTGCATTTCTCTGACTTTTCATTTCATTTATCACAATGCCTTAAAGTTCCATCCATGTTGTTGCAAATAGTGGAATTTCTTCATTTTTTATGGCTGAATAATATTCCATTGTATATACACCTGACCCTTGAACGACATGGGTTTGAACTGCATGGCACCACTTATATGTGAATATTTTTTTCAGTAAATATACATTAACTCTCTTTATCCCTAAGTTTGACATCCACAGATTTATCTAAATGCTGCTCAAGAGCATTACTTTCGTTTGAGGTTGGGAATCCATGGATGCAGAGAGCCACTGTGTCACATTGTTGTATGCCACTTTACATAAGGGAATCGAGCATTTGCAGAGTTTGGCGTCTATGGGGGGGGTGTCCTAGAACAAATCCCCTATGATTACTAAAGGCTGACTGAAGTTTCTAGGGAATCAGAAATTACACGTGGATTTTTGACTACACAGAGGGGAAGGGGTTGGCCTCTCTCACCCCCATGTTTTCAAGTGTCAATTGTATATATCGCAATTTCTTTATCCATTCATCAATTGACAAAGTTGTTTCCTTATCTTCACAATTATAAATAATGCTGCTATGAGCATGCTGGTACAGATATCTTTATGGTTTAGTGATTTTTGTTACTTTGGATTTATTCCCAAGAGTGGAATTGCTGGATCATTTAAAAATAGTTCTATTTTTAATTTTTTTGAGGATTCTCCATACTGTTTTCTATAGTGACTGTACCAATTTATAATCCCACCAACATGCATAAGGGTTCCCTTTTCTCTACATTCACGTCAGCATGGTATCTCTTGTCTTTTTGACTATGGGCATTCTAACAGGCATGAAATAATATCTCATTGTGGCTTTAATTTGCACTTCTCCAATGACTAGTGATGCTGAAAATCTTTTTATGTGCCCAGGCTGGTGTGGCTCAGTGGTTGGAGTGTTGTCTGTAACCGAGGAGTTGTGGGTTTGATCCTGGTCAGGGCACATGCCTAGGTTGTGGGTTCCATCCCTGGTCCTATCCCTGGCTCCAAGAGCAGGTGATGCGACCACTGGCCCGGATGTGTAAGATCCCTGGTCGGGGCTCTGATACCCTGTCTGGGCACATACAGAAGGCAATTGGTCAATGCTTCTCTCTCCCACTGATGTTTCTCTTTCTCCCTTTCTCTCTCTCTGAAAACAATGAAAAAAATGTTCTCAGGTGAAGATAAAAATGTCTTTTCATGTGCCTGTTGGCCCTTTGTATATTCTCTTTGAAGAAATGTGTGTTGAAATCCTTTGTCCATTTTTTAACTAGGTTGTTTTTTTCATTACTGTGTTGTATGAGCTCTTTGTATATTTTGGAGATTGATCCCTTATCAGATATATGATTATCAGATATATCAGATATATGATCCCTTATCAGAAACGTGATGTAGTCCCTCCCACTTGTTTATTTTTTTGTTGCTTGTGCTTTAGGTGTTACATCAAAAAAAATCATTGCCAAGACTTGTGTCAAGGAGCTTTATTCCTATATCTTCTACAAGGAATTTCATGGTTTTGGGTCTTACATTTACGTCTTTAGTCCATTTTGAGTTAATTTTTTGTGAGTGGTGTAAGATACTATTCCAGTGTCATCCTTTTACATGTGAATATCTAATTATCTCAGCACCATTTATTAAAGAGTCTGTCTTTTCTCCATTGAGTATTCATGGCTCCCTTGTCAAATATTAGTTGACTGTATATGTTTGGGTTTCTTTCTGGGCTCATGGTTCTGTTCCACTGGTCTCTTTGTTTTTATGACAGTACCATACTGTGTTGATGAGTATAGCTATATACCATTGCTTGAAATCAGAAAGTGTGATGCCTCCTGCATTGTTTTTCTTTTTATGATTTCTTTGGCTGTCCAGGGTCTTTTGTGGTTCCATGTACATTTGTAAGAGTGTTTTTTCTACTTCTGTAAAAAATACCACTGGAATGTTGATAAAGATTGCATGGAATCCATAGGTGGCTTTGGGTAATATTGACATTTTATTTATTTTATTTATTTTTTTATTCAGTTACAATTTTTTGCATTTTCTCCCCTCTCTCCACCCCACCCCAGCCAATCCCACCTCCCTCCCCCACCTCTACCCTCCCCCTTGATTTTGTCCTTGTGTCCTTTATAGTAGCTCCTGTAGACCCCTCTCCTCAATACTAATTCTTCCAATACTTGAAAGGCAATCCTTTCCTTTTATGTGTATCTTCTGCAATTTCTTTCACCAATGTCTTCTAGTTTTCAGAGTAGAGAATTTTCACCTCCTTAGTTAAATTTATTCCTAAGTATTTTATTGTTTTTTGATGCTACTATATATGAAGTCAATTCCTTTTTTGTTTTTTCAGAAAATTCATTCTAGTGGATAGTAATGTAACTGAATGTTGTATGTTAATTTTGTATCCTGCAATTTTACTGAATTAATTGATTAGATCCCCCCATTTTTTTTTGTCAAATGGACCCTCATCCTAGGTATGTGCCCTAACTGGGGTTGAATCTACGGTCTTTTGGGGAATGGGACAATGCTTCAACCAACTGAGCCACCTGGCCAGGGAGAGAAAAACAACTCTGGAGGAAATTTTTGGTTTTTCAAGATGCTGCCCAGACATTTTACAGTATAACAACACTGTTCACACCCATAGTCTACACATTTACATAAAGACTTGAATTTAGAATGTCTATCAGAAGTTCCTGCTTTACTTTTCCAGGGGCACCTTTTAAAATAACCACTTAGAGTTAAGCCAATGAAAAGTTTCCCACTCCCAACCACCTAATAAGTAATAGGTGCTTGCTTACCCTGCTCACTCATAACCTGGGACTTGCTCAATTGTACCCTCTCCCTTCTGGGATCTGTAAGTAATTAATCTCATGACTCTACTTCTTTTGTATGAGTGTAATGAACTGTGTGTGCCTGGGGTCAAAGAGACCCTCTGAGTTTCCTGTCTGCAAAATGGGAGCTCAGATTCTGGGATAGCTACTTGTCAGCCCCTTGTGAATGGATTGTGCCTCATCATTCAGCAGGTCATAATCTGCATATTCTTAAATCAATACAACAGCTCCTGGATCTCAACAGAAGAATGGTGAGAGTAAACACTTTTATCTTATTCCTGATCTTAGAGGAAAAGACTTCAACCTTTCACCATTGAGTACGATGTTAGCTGTGGGCTTGTGTGGGCTCTAGTCTGACATTTTCCTTTGTATTATTTCCTGTTTTTGTTGTTATTGTTTGTCTGTTTGCTTTGGCTCTATTTTTCCATACTAGATGCTTTCCTTAAGTTCTGATATTTTAGATTGTCTGTTTATGATTAAGATGAGTTATTAAAAGCTGATGGGAAGCACTGAGTTCATGGGCTGGGTTTGAGCTTCATTGTAGGGTGACATGAGTGGGCTTTTGTTGAGAACTTTTAAATATCAGTGTCTTTAAATATGTCCTGTCAGATTGATTTTTGTCCTAAGTCTTTCCTTCTCCCACCTGGAGAGAAAAGATCTGAATGCCCTCTTCTGGGAACCAAAGCAGGGAAGGAAGCCGGGGTGGTGACTCTGCAGGCAGCAGTGAGTGTGCATATAGGCATTGAGGCTAAATCTCCAGGGAACAGACCTCAGGACCCAGAATGCAGTGGGAAGGAGGACTGAGAAGCTAACTCTGCAAACAACTTTCTCTGTCATCCTCTTCATCCTGGCATCTCTCCATTCACTCCCGGCTCTAGAGGATTCTGAGGCTGCCAGTTTCTGTATCTTTTGAAAATGCTGAAAAAAAACCTGTCTTTATCCGCAGTTCTCTTCACTAGTGCCTTGAGATTTGGCTTTTTTATATTTGACAAATTACTTATCATCAGTCCATTTGCTTTTCAATTTCCAAATTGTGTACATTTTTCTCTTAATGGGGTTATTATTATTATTATTTATAAAGGGATATTAGAATGGAAGAAAATTACTTTCATGTGTTCAGATCACCATTTTTGCCTCGATCTAAAATAAATTTTTTCGTTGTTATTTTATTTGTTGTTATCTACCTCAGTAACAGGAACTATCTTGATGATAGATTGTGTGTATCTATCTTTTATATCTATTATGTTCTTTCTAATTGCCTTATTTTTTGCCCATTTCCTCAACATTCATCATGATTATCTAAAAAGCTTTCTCTTTATCAGTAATTTATCAGTAATTTAATTTTCAGTCATGCTTAATCATTCCTTAAGGTTATTTATTTCTTTATTTACTAGCTAGGTAATGCTGAGCTTTTTAGTTGTCAGTTTGTTTCCTTGGCTGGAAACAATTTCCCCATTCTCTCTTCTTACATGGTTTTATTGTTTTAACATTGAGTCCTTAGTTTATTAAATTCACATTCTTTTAAAACTTTTCTATAACACAAGTCACTGACTGGGAATTTACACCTGTCCTTTGCTTTATGACTTCTTTTATTATTTCTTTTCTTTTGTTCACGGTTATGGTGGGCCACTCATTCTAGACTTAAATTTTGCTGGTACAGTATGAACTAACATTGGTTAAAAATGTTTCTTTTTTAAAAAGAAAGATTTTATTTATTTATTTTTAGAGAGATGGAAAGGGAGGGAGAAAGAGAGGGAGAGAAACATCAGTGTGTGGTTGCCTCTCATGTACCCCTTACTGGGGACCTGGCCAGCAACCCAGGCATGTACCCTGATTGGGAATCGAACTGGCGACTCTTTGGTTTGCAGGCCCACCCTCAATCCACTGAGCCACACCAGGCAGGTCTGCTTAACAATATCTGTAATTCATCTGAAACCAATGTAATAACGTGGCTTCCCCTTTAACCTACAGTTTAAGGGTAGCAATACTTTAGTTTTATTTGCTTTTCTGCAGTTTGTGGGGACTGGAGGGTGGCAAAGGAGCTGAGAAATGATGCAGACTTTATAGAATTGTGTAGACTCTGTTCTCTCTTCTAAGGTTTTGGGAGGTATACTCTGTTGTCTTTACAGGGTATCTTGGGTTACTCCATTAGATGTATAACCCCAACAAATGAGCTGTGGTGGTTTTTCTTGCCTTTGCTGAGATCCTGTAATAGTAGGTAGATGCTTTCATTAATAATTTTTCCCCTGAATTTTCCCTGAGTTGCCTACTTAGTGCCAGTCTGGGTTTATCTAAACTGGGAAATGGGTGAGTATTTTCAGGATTTTTGCAACATTTTATTCACTGATATGACTTCTGAGAGGTAGATGTGGGGTTAGCTGATATGAAGTCACAAAGTAATTTTCAGTTTCTTAGTTGCCACTTTTTTGAAGTTTATTTCCCCTTACTTTTGCTGGGTTGGTGCTTAAAATTGTTTGCTTAAAATTTTTTACTAGATTAGATCTGCTGACTTTGATACATATGCCAGATAAATTGTTAAGAAAAAACAATGCCATATATTCAAAAGCATGCACTAAAAGTATTCAAGGAAACATATTATTGGTCTGCTTTCATGTTGATATTTTAACATAGCAGTTTATTTTTTTCCCTGTTTGCTCACTTTGATACTTGTTTCTTAGATTTCAGTTTCCAATGGGATTAATCTTAAAACAAGAAATAGCCTGAAGACAATCAGATTCTCATTTTTATCATTTTATGCACATAGTGCTCCTCTCACATTTTCTAGGGCTCAATTCCTAGAACATAATCTTTTAAGTCTGGAGTTCCTATCAGAACTACTGATTTTGATATAAATGGCAGATATTAACTCAAAGTGTGATTTACTGTAATGAAATTTTTTGGTTTAATTCTTTTTTTTTAATTTAAAAACATTGTTTATAATTTATAGTTTGCTAAAGCTATGCTGGCTTATTTCTCACAAACCCTCCTCCCGCAAAGAGCTAGAAAAACTGGAGGGCAGATTTGTGTCTTCCAGATCAGAAAAAAAGGTAAGCCCAGAGAGTTGATCCCTCAAAGCATTTGCCCATTTCCAAAGCAATGCTCAAAGGCTGAGATAGTAAGCAGAACTATCAAGACACTTAGAAAGCTGTTGTGGGGATAAGGTTACAAAAATTAGAATTCAAGGTTCATCAATGTGGAGGAGGCATCATAAGTATTCCAGACTCTTGGTTGGGATTCCCCAAGGTAAAGAAAAGGGGAACTTGGAATAGAGCATTTTCTACAGAGAGTCAAGACCAGTTTTAGATCCTTTCAATTTCTGATGAGAAAGGCAAATCTTGTATTGCCAGGGCACCTAGCATAGCTGCCTGCTAGCAGCAAAGTTAAAACTTTTTCTGGAGAAAGAGAATATTATCTAGAATCTCAAACCATTTCTACAGTTTTTCATATGAAATATTGGAAATAATTAGGCATGTAAAAGGACAAGGCCTGATCAAAAGTCACCAGAAACAAACAGAAAATAGATAGGGATAGAGCTAACAGTTATCAGGGACCTCACAAGGCATAATATATGTTCAAGGAATTAAAACAAAAGAATGAAAATTCTGGAAGGAAACTGAGAATTTTTGGAAGGCAACTATTTGAAACTAAAAAGAATCAAGTGAAGATTCTAGAATAAAAAGTAAATATCTGAAATTAGAATCTCGGTAAATTGTTTAATAGCAATTGGAAATAGCCAAAGGCAGAATTAGTAAATTTGAAGATAAGAAAGAAGAAAATATCCAGACTGAAGCAAAAGTAAATAAAATAATATGAAATGCAGGAAATAGTAAAGAGATATAAGATATAGTGAAAAGGCATATGCATATTTAATTGATGTGCCACAGGAGAAAAAAAATAGTAATATTATTTAAAGAGCTAATGGCTGAGAATTTTTTATAATTAGTGAAAGACATCAAGTTATATATTCAAGAAGTGCTATGAACTTTAAGCAGGTTAAATATAAAGCATATCATATCAACTGAAAACAAAGAGGAAATCTAAAGTTACTGAAGAATAAAAAGTCATGCTTGTTGCTTAAAAATATGATCATATTGCAATATAAACTCTTTCCCAATTATATTATTCATCTTTATTTATTCTTGCTTTTTTAAAGAAAAATAAGATGACATACACATGCTGTTAAGAAACATGCATGTATTTTTTCTGAACAATGTATCTTTTATATCTTTCAATGTCAGCAAATGTAAATCTAGATTATTTTTGATCACTACAAGGTATTCCAATATGTGGATGTTTACAAATGATTTAACTAATCTTCTATTGATATGGATGAAATAAACAGAACAAAAATTTTATAACAAAACCAAAAACAACTTAAATATTAATTTAGTACTCATTGTACCTAGTACTGTACTAAGTGTTTAACTTGCACTGAATGATATTTAAGATATATTATTTCCATTTTTATTAATGATCCTGGTATGAGTATATGTGTTTCCAGAAAGTATGCAAAGATATGAAGGTATACATACATATACACACATTGAAATACATCCAGAAGTACGTATACAAACAGGTGTATTTTTGTACAGTGTTTCTGGAACTATTTATGGCCTACACTTCTGGAAGAAATATTATACTGATAGATTTACACATAAAAGTTTTGGCAGATACTACCAAAATGTCAAACAAAAAATTTACGACTGACACAAATGTGTGCCCCATTCAAGAGTTATTTTCTGTAGGAAAGGTAGGCCTTGTTTATCTTTAATAGTTTTTGGTATAGGAGTGGACATGTGTCTCAACTCTGGTCAATAAGACTCAAGGGGAAGACTGCTGAATCACCTTTCTTCTCAATGAAAAGATGAAGCCTCAGAAACCAGGGTGTTTGGATTTTTCTTCCTGCTCAGTATTCTCATGCAACAACCTGGAGCTGTAGGAGCTAACTCTCCATTCTGGGACAGTAAGCATGGAAATAAAAAGCCACTACTCTGAAATGACAGGGTGGTAAGATTGAAAGAGAGCAGGTGAACCTAAGCCAACAGCTTCCATCCTGCAGACAGTTCTTATGTTTAAAAAATAAACACCATTTCTCTACTCCATTTTAGTCGGGTTTCTATTACACGCAGAAATATCTACCTGTATTATACAAATTGTACCAATTTATCTACCCAACAGCCTTTTAGGAGAATACCAATTTCACCACACTATTACTGACACTGAATGTTTTCAATCTTTAAAATTTTTTTAATCTAGTGGACAAAAATTTTCTCTCATTGTTTTAATTTTCATTTCTCTTTGGTGAGATTGCTCAGCTTTCTGTATACTTACATCATTTTTGTTTGTGATTTAATGGTTAATATTTGTTACTCATATACTATTGGGTTGTCTTTAGGGCCTAGCAAACTTGGATTTTGAGGAGCAGGCTGTATTGTTATTTTTCTCATTTTGTGTTTCTTCTGGCTGTACTAAGCATATGATCAAGTGGTAATTAATGCCTCTACCAGACAGTAAGTGGAAGGAGGAAGAGAAGATGAACTCCTATCCATCCATCTGTAGTCTTGTTGCACAAATCTTATCACCCTCACCAGTATTGCTAGAGCATTTTTTGAATTCATAATGCAAAGTAGAATTGCTTCTCACTGAGCAATGATTCTTGTGTGACCCAAGTGTAAAATTGACATAAAAACCAGAGACCAAAGGTAAAATAGCATACCCTCACACAGAGTAAACAAAGAGTGTATGAGTGTTTGAGTGTGCATGTCATAGCTAAAGGCATGTTTAAAAAACAATAAATACTTTTTTGGACCTGAATAGACACTTCTCCAAGGAGGACATACAGAGGGCACAGAGACATATGAAAGGATGCTCAGCATCACTAGCCATCAGAGAAACGCAAATTCAAATCACAATGAGATACCACTTCACACCAGTCAGAAGGCCATCATAAACACATCAACAAACAAGTGCTGGCGAGGTTGTGGAGAAAAGGGAACCCTAGTACACTGTTGGTGGGAATGCAGACTGGTGCAGCCACTGTGGGAAACAGCATGGAATTTCCTCAGAAAACTAAAAATGGAACTGCCTTTTGATCCAGCAATTCCACTGCTGGGACTATACCCTAAGAATCCTAAAACACCAATTCAAAAGAACTTATGCACCCCTATGTTCATAGCAGCACAATTTATAATAGCCAAGTACTGGAAGCAACATAAGTGCCCACCAGTAAATGAGTGGATCAAAAAACTTTGACACATTTACACAATAGAATACTGCACAGCAGAAAGAAAGAAGGAGCTCCTACCCTTTGTGACAGCATGGATGGAACTGGAGAGCATTATGCTAAGTGAAATAAGCCAGGAGGTGAAAGACAAATACCACATGATCTCACCTATAAGTAGAACCTAGTCAACAAAACAAATAAGCAAGCAAAATATAACCAGAAACATTGAACTTAAGAACAAGCTGACAGTAACCAGAGGGGAGGTGGGAGGGGATAATGGGGGAAAATGGGGGAAGGGTTGTCAGGAACATGTATAAAGGACATATGGACAAAGTCAAAGGGGAGATAGGACTCAGGGTGGGAGGTGGGGATGGCTGGGGTTGGGGGGAGTGGTGGGGGAAGAATGGAGACAATTGGACTTGAACAACAATAAACAAAAGAAAAAAACAAACTTTTGGTGCTTTCTAGTGCTATTTGAAATAATCATACAAATGTGGGTATTTACAATCAGAGAGAAATGGCTTTGAGGTATAAATTAAAATGTTGATAACACTATATGTATAGCTATAACTTTGTTTTCTATTGACTAGCTGATGATGTGCATGTTATAATATGCATGAGAATAAGTTACAGTGAAAAATTAACTGTTTTTTACTTCATAGTACTTGTTCTGTGCCCTGCCTAAATTCTACCAGCCTTCCTAGCATTAATCAATGGTAAAACTGCTTTTTATTTAAGTCTTCACTTATTCCAATGTTTTCTTCATGGTCCATTTTCAACTTTCTTTCAACAATGTTAGCCTATTACAGAAATTAATGCTATTTGTAAAAAAATCTCTATCCATCTTCCTTCCTTCCTTTTTTCTTCTGTCCTTCCTTCCTTCCCTCCTTCTCCCTTCCTCCCTCCCTCTTTCTCTCCCTCCCTTCCTCCCTTCTTTACCTATTTAATCACCACACTTAAATAGTGTATCATCTATTTAAATGTATAGATAGACAGATTCTTTATATATATATCCTTCAGACCTGAAACAGTATTTTCCAAAATTATCCCTATGTAAAAAGGGTATTGCCTCATAGTCAAGTCCTTAAAAATTCTCATGTGTAATGCCATTTCCTGAGTATTTTAAATAGTAAAGTGACATTTGGGAGAAGGCATATTAGGCCAGATGATTTCAATCGATTCTTTTTTAAGATTTTATTTATTTATTTTTAGAGAGATGGGAAGGGAGGGTGAAAGAGAGGGAGAGAAACATCAATGTGTAGCTGCTTCTCACGTGCCCCCTACTGGGGACCTGGCCTGCAACCCAGGCATGTGCCCTGACTGGGAATTGAGCTGGCAACCCTTTGGTTCACAGGCCCACACTCAATCCATTAAGCCACAGCAGCCAGGGCTTTCTTCCCCTTCTTAAAGCAGTCCTTTTAGCATATCTTGCAATGCTGGTTTGGTGCAGTTGTATTCTTTTAGCCTTCTTTCATCTGGGAAACTCCTATTTTGGTCTTCCATTTTAATTGAGAGCCTTGCTGGGTAGAGTAGTCTTAGTTGCAGACCTTTGCTTTCCATTACTTGGAATATTTCTGGCCAATCTCTTCTGGCTTGTAATGTTTCTGTTGAGAAGTCAGCTGCTAGCCTTATTTGGGGCTCCCTTTTATGTTATTTCCTGTTTCTCCCTTGCTGCCTTTAAGATTCTCTCTTTGTCTTGGAATTTTGCCATTTTAATTATGATGTGTCTTGCAGTGGGTCTCTTTGGGTTCCTCTTGATTGGGACCCTCTGTGCTTAGTGGACTTGTGTGGCTTTTTCTCTCATCAAATTAGAAAAGTTTTCCATCATTACATTTTCTTTTTCTTTTTTTTTTGTTCCTTATTAAAAAAAATATTGTTATTCAATTACAGTTGTCTGCCTTTTCTTCCCATCCCTCCACCCCACCCCAGCTGAACCCACCTCCCTCCATCATTACATTTCTATTCCTTGCTCCTCTTCTTTTCCTTTTGGTATCCCTATTATATGGATATTATTACATTTCATGTTGTCCTGCAGTTCCCTTATCCCCTCTTCATTCTTTTGAGTCTTTTTTTCTTTTCTTGCTCTTTCTGGGAGTTTTTCTCTACCTTGTCCTTCAGCTCACTGATTCGATCCTCTGCTTCATCTAGCCTGCTTTTGATTCCTTCTACTGTGTTCTTCAATTCAGAAATTGTATTCTTCATTTCCTCTTGGACCTTGTTGATTGTTTCCATGTACCTTTTTATGCTGATATAGTTCACAGTAAGTTCCTTGTAATTTCTCTGTAGTTTTTGGTAATTTGCACTGAGCTTATTGAGCTTCCTGATAACCATTGTTTTAACTCAAGAGCTGATAGTTAACTTGCCTCTATTCCATTTAGCACTCTTTTTGAGTATTCCTCTTTTCCTTTTAGTTGGGAGTTTCTTTGCCTTCCAATTATTTCTGACACTCTTCTTGTTTGCTTCTGCTTCTTAAATTGATCTGTTTTGACTTCCTGACTTTATGTTGTAAACTTCTATGGTAGGAGGCCTGTGAGATTCAGTGATGTAGTCTCCTTGACACCTGAACTGGATGCTCTTGGGATGCCCTCTATGCCATTTATGTTGGTTCTCTGGATGTGATTGGGTTTGATTGTTGTTGGGTCTTTTGGGTGGGTCCTTTCCTCCAGCTGCTTGACTGAGGGTTGCTCTGCCTACCACGTCTTGTGTGCTGTTGTGCAAATGCAGCCAGAACAAAACCACAAAGCCCAGGAAACAAAACCACACTTGCAAAAATAACTCACCACCCCCACAATCCCTCTGTCAACAGCAAAGGAGCCAGTATTAATAAGAGTGTAAAGAGATTAAGACTATTATAAGAAAAGAGAGTGGATATGAGATGATCTACTGAAAGAAAAATGATTTTGAGAGGGTAGTAGGAGGAGCACTAATGAGTTGGGATTTAGAGCAATTCAAAGAGAGAAAGTAAAATTTACATCATGGATAAAAAAAGGGAATGAAGAATGTGGGATGGCTTATGACAAGGGAAGTGTAAAGTATTGGTTTAAACAGAAATTAAAATAATATAGACACTTCAATCTCAATCCATGCAGAGATACCTCAGTCTATACCAGTGCACAGGTTCTGGTGCATTATCAATTTAATTAATCCATCTTTAAGAACCATTGTAGAGTTCCTGCCAAGATGGAGGCATAAGTAGAAACCCTTTGCTTCCTTGCACAACCAAAAGGAGGATAACAACCAATCTAAAATCAATAAACAACCAGAAGTGCCAGAAAATCAAACTACATGGAACTCCGACAACCAAGAAATTAAGTAACAGTCAACCAGATCAAAGAGAATGGTAAGAACCTGTGGTGAGGCGGCAGACTGTGCAGGCTAGGACAGCTGAGAGAAACCACTGGGAGAAACCACAGTGAGTCTGCGGACCACATGGATGGGGCTGGCTGAACAAGAAACTGAGACTCAGAGCTGACTGTGGACTACGGTGGTTGCCATGGTGGGAGAAACTCGCAGTCAGTCTCACATGAGAGTTTGTTGGAAATTGGGCTAGAAATAAGCAGGCAAGCTGCATTGTTCCCTCTCTGGCCCCTCCCCCACAGTCAGCGCCTCATTGCAGCAAGAAGAGTTGCCCTGCCCTGGTGAATACCTAAGTCCCCATCCCCTTACAATTTAACACCTGTGATGAGACAAAGAAATATGGCCCAATGAAAGAAGAGAGCAAAACTTCAGAAAGAGCTAAGCAATGGGGAGACAGCCAACCTATCTGATGGAGAATTTAAATCCCTGGTAATCAAAATGCTCACAGAACTGATTGAGCTTGGTTGAAAATTGAAAGAACAAATGAAAGATACCCAAAATGAAATAAAGCCAAATAAAGCAACAGTGACAGGAAGGAAACCAGGAAACAAAGCAATGATTTGGAACAAAAGGAAGAAATAAACATCCAACCAGAACAGAATGAAAAAACAAGAATTTAAAAACGTGAAGTGAGACTTAGGAACCTCTGGGACAACCTGAAACATTGCAATATCTGAATTATAGGGGTGCCAGAAGGAGAAGAACAACAGCAAGAAATTGAAAACTTATTTGAAAAAATAATGAAGGAGAACTTCCCCAATCTGGTGAAGAAAATAGACTTCCAGGAAGTCAAGGAAGCCCAGAGAGTCCCAAAGAAGTTGGACCCAAGGAAGTATACTCCTTGGGCACATAATCATTAAGTTACCCAAGATTAAGGATGAAAAGAGAATCTTAATAGCAGCAAGAGGAAAGGAGAGAGTTACCTACAATGGAGTGCCCATAAGGCTATCAGCTGATTTCTCAAAAGAAACCTTGCAGGCAAGAAGGGCCTGGAAAGAAGTATTTGAAGTCATGAAAGGCAAGGACCTACATCCAAGATGACTCTATCCAGCAAAGCTATCATTTAGAGTGGAAGGGCAGATAAAGTGCTTCCCAGATGAGGTCAAGTTAAAGGAGTTCATTATCACCAAGCCCTTATTCTAGGAAATATTAAAGGGACTCATCTAAGAAAAAGATAAAAGCTATGAACAGTAAAATGATAACAAACTCACAACTATCAACAAATGAACCTTAAAAAAAAGAAAAACAATGAAAACAAAACCTAAGCAAACAACTAGAACAGGAACAGAATCAGAGAAATGGACATGACATGGAGGGATTTCAGTGGGGAGGGGAAAGGGAGGAATGGGGGGGAAAGGTACAGGGAAGAAGAAGCATAATTGGTAGGCATAATGTAGAGGGGGAGACATCAGAATGGTATAGGAAACAGAGGACTCAAATAACTTATATGTATAACCTATGGACATGAACTAAGTGGAGGGAATGTTGGAGGGTTGGGGGGCCAGGGTGGAGGGAATATAAAGGGGGGGAAATTGGGAAAACTGTGATGACATATCAATAAAATATATTTTAAAAAGAAAAAATAAACAGAAATTAAAATAATATAAAATAAATAAAGTGTGAGATAGAAGTAAAAGGAAGGAAAAACAGTAAATGATTAATAACAATACAGGAGCCAAACTGGAGAGAAAGATCTACCACAGAACTATCAACAACAAATGAGCCAAAATTAATATAAGTGGTACAGGAATAAGAGGGAAAAAAGAAACGAAGAAAAGTTTAAGAGATGTCTAGAGGAATGGGAAGTGATTTTGAAAGGATAGAGAGAGATGGAATACTAAGAGTGAGGAACAAAACCAGGCTAAGATGGAAAAATTAAAATTTTGGATTTAAGGAAAAAGGAGAATAAATAAAAATAAAAGGGCAGGATGAAAGAGAAAGAGAAGAAAGACAAAAAAGGAGAAAAACAGGCTAAGACAGCAAAATTAAAAATTTGAGATGAAAGAAAGAGTAGGACAGGGGACCAGTAAAATTTGATATGTGAAATACAAAATTAGTGAAGCTCTAGAGATAAAATTGAAAAAAAAATGCAACAACAACTACCCTACCCACAATCAACTAGCAAAGATTGCTAAAGGTGGAGAGAGAATGGGGATATTTTAAGAGCAGGGGGAAAAGGAAGTGAGGTGACCATTGACAAGAAATTTTTTGTGTGTGTGTCTGGACTGGGGAGAAATAATAAGAGTATGGGAAAGAAACAAGTGGTAGCAAGACAGAAAACTAAATTGGAAATGAAAATAATGCAAGGAAAGAGGAAGGTAAAATGGGGAAAGAGAATGGAGGGGCAAAATCTGGGAATTGAAGTACACTATAGTATAAAATCTAGTGACTTAAAATGTACAAACTTGCTGGACAAGAAATGAAAGTTAAAAAGCTATGCAGGAAAGAAAACATCACAAATCCTGGAGAAGACCACAGTGGATGTCATCTTGGTATCCTCTGATATTTAGCACTGTTCTTTTTTTCTCTCTGGATCTGCCTCTGGTGATGTCAGATGTTGACCCCATCTGACCTTAGGCAGCTTATTTGAGACTTCCAGGGATCTACTGTCTGTGACTGTCTCATCAGACTTGTTAATCTAGTCACTCCGCACTCATCAGTCAGGTTTAATCACAGTAGGGCTGGGCTGAATCCCTCCTGGGATGGGGGGGCTATTGTTTCTCCTCAGTCTGCTGCTGCTTGGAGGGGATTGGTCTGCCTGAGCAGAATGGTTGCTGCTGTATGGGGGTTGGCTCAGCACCGTGATCTAGGTGGCTATTCTCGCAGTTCATTCCCCAAAGCCTCCATCCCGTCTCTCCTCAAGTGTCTTTAGTTCACTCTGTCTGCCCCCCGCCCCCCTCCCCAGCCCACCCCCTTGCCAGGGGTCTACTGTCTGTGGCTTTCTCCTTCAGTTGTTAATCTAGTCACTCTGTACTCATCAGTCAAGTTTAAGCACAGTAGGGCGGGGCCAAATCCCTTCTAGGGTGGGGACTATTGTTTTCCCTCAGGCTGCTGCTGCTCGGGGGCAGGGGTCTGCCTGAGCAGGATGGCTGCTCCCCTATGGGGGATGACTCAGCACTGGGATCCTGGGGCACCCTCTCATTTCTTTCCCCAAAGCTTCTGTCTCAGTCTCTCCTCAGGTGTCACCAGCCTACTCTGCCCCTACCATTGCCAGAGCCCAGGGTAAGTGGCTGCAAATGAGAATTTGTGTGTTGGCCCTTTAAATGGCTCTTGCATCTCCAGCCATCTGTCTGGCAGAGAGCATCACTGATGCTTTTCACTGCTCCTTGTTATCTGTGTACTTTTTGGGCTGTGGTGCTCTAGGCTGGGAATCCCAGCTTAGGGTTTAGACCCCCATTCTTCTCCAGGGGATCCAACCAGCTGCTTATTTATCCCTCCAGCACTGCCATCTGTGGGTGCCCAGCCAGCCCTCTTGAGACTGCACTGCACTCCTTACCAGTCAGTTAGTGCTGAAGCTAATTCTTCTGTCTGTCCGAGGTTATAAGGCTTCTCTCTCACTATTGTTCAGTTGTTCTGGGTGGTTTCTCCACAACTGAGTTGTAATTCCAGATTAGTCCTTGGCAGAGGTCAGTGTGACTTCTATTCACTCCTCTGTCATCTTCCTTCAAGCTTTCATATGACATTTTTGAAAAGGCAGAACTGATCTTTAGGGATAGGAGGGTGACCAGTGGTTTCTGGGGGTGAAGAAATTTGACTGTAAATATTCTCTCTTGGCTGTGGTGGATATTACATTAGGGTGCCATTCTTCAAGACTCACTGAATTCTACACTTATGTGAGGATTATATCTCAATCAGTTTTTTTAAAATCTGTCAATTTTTATTGTAAAAGTAGTACAATCTCTAATGCAAAGTGTGAGAAACAAAAGAGTACAAATTAAAAACAAAAACTATTACTTTACATACAGAACAAATATCAAAATTAGGATATATTTTCTCCCTTTCTTTTTTCTACATGTGTATATTATAAGTACATGTATATTAAAACTATATTTCATTATTGGATATTTGATACTGTACTACATTTATTGGAATAAATAACATCAGAATTAACTTTTCATACATATGCTTTAACTAAGTTCTCAATAATTTTCAGTAGCATATTATTGGTCATATAACAGAAATTTTTATTGTATTTGCTATGCATCATAGAATTTTTCTAGAAATGTTATTTCTACTAACCACATATGAGGTGTAACTTTGACTTTTGCCATATCCTAACTATCATTGGTAATATTGAGTTACTCAGCTAATTTAAACAAAGGCTATTTTAATTTGTATTTTTATAACTAGTGAAATTAAATACTTTCTTAAAATACATCCATAGTTACTTGTACTTCTTTAAATTCTACTCAGTCCCTTGTCCACTTTTTCTATTTTTAATGGACATATATGAGTATTTTTTATCTTTTAAGAAGATCACCTTTTGAAACAAAATATAACCAGAGACATTGAAGTTAAGAACAATCTAACAATGGGCAGGGGGTAGTGGGGAGGGGGTAGTGAGGAGATTACAGGAACTACTTTAAAGGACACATAGACCAAATCAAGGGGGAGGGTGGAGGTGGGGGAGGGAGAGGGGTTCGGCTGGGGTGGGGTGGAGGGATGGGGCGAAAAGGCACACAGCTGTAACTGAATAACAGTAAAAAATTTTTAAAAATCACCTTTGTGGGTCTTATTTGCTAATATTTTTCTCAAAAATTTTCTGTTATTTTGAATGTTTAGACTTTTTTTAAAAAAAGATTTTATTTATTTTCAGAGAGAAGGGAAGGGAGGGAGACATAGAGGGAGAAAAACACTGATGTGTGAGAGAACCATTGATTGTTGCCTCTTGAACAGCTCCAACTTGGGGCCTGGCCTGAAACCCAGGCATGTACCCTGGCTGGGCATTGAACTGGCAACCTTTTGGTTCATACGCCAGCACTGAATCCACAGAGCCACACCAGCAAGGGCTAGACTTTTTAAAAAAATGTTGTGTGGTTATACTTTTAAATCTTTCTGTTGGAATTCTGCTTTTTAGGGTGTTAGCCACCAAACTACAGAGGAGTCACAAATGTTCTTTTATTAAGCACATGGCAGCATGACAGTTTCAAATATAATACATTAAAAGAAAAATAACCTGGGCTCTAAATATAAGACATTAAAAAATAAACAGGGCCCTAGTAGGAAAGAAAACACTGGGAAACATTAACCTGCCTTAGGCTTGCCATAAGAAATACTTTAGCCATCTTCTTAATAGAAATATAAAGAAAAGTGAAATATGAAAAACAAAGAGCATTATATGGTGTTCTGGTATGTGCTACTTCTTATAGGCAGAAAGTATGGATAGAAGAGGTGGGAGGTTAAGGTTGGCTGGTACATGTTTAGGGTCAGATGCTTGAATCACAGTGGGTCCTAGGGAACTATTGATTGTATAAAGAAGGAGGGATATTTGGACATTGCTAACCTGACTCTTCCCAAAACATTAACATAAGAAGAATAAAAATAAACTTGAATTTGAGATATTGTTGGGCAAAACGTTACATAAATTTTGAGTAAGCAGCCCATAATATGTTGTTGTGTGGGAGTTTCAGATGATATGAATGATGTTTGTGCATTAGAGGGAATATGACCACAGAGATCTTTCTAATCTGTGTGTGAGCACCGCCTGCTGGCCACGATGAGGACCCTGGAAAAGTGTTTCATACAGAGACATTAGACCACAGACAAAATACCATAGTCTTTAAAGTAGTTGGACTTTATGGAAGTTACAGTGATTACTCATTATGAAAAATATTTTTGCTTTCAAAGTGTATTGGAATGTGAGGCTTTAAGAATGGTTTTTCCAAGTGGAGTGAGTATGGAGGAAATTTATCCTCATGTATTGTTTGTAAGAGCATAAATTGGTTTAATCTTTAGGAAGTACATTTTGACAATGTGTATCAAAAATTAAATGAGCCTACTAATTTTACTTTTAGAAATTTATACTAAACAAATAACCAGACAAATTAACAAAGATATTGCAAGGATCTTCTTCAGAGCATTGTTGTGGTAGTGAAAAAAAAATGAAGGTAAAAACCAAACAAATAGTGGCTATTTTGTTCAGCTAGTCACCACTGGGAAAGCTGCTTTGCCTGGAAAAGTTCTTCTGAAAAAGTTTCTTAAAAAAGGTTTGTTAAGAAATTCTGGTCAAGATGGAGTCATAGGTAAATATGCTTCACCTTCTTGCACAACTACATAAAAAATTACAACTTGACTACAAAACAAATATCACTGAAAACGGTCAGAAAATTGAGCTGTATGAAAGTCCGACAAGCAAGGATTTCAAGAAGCCACTTGTATCCAGACAGGTGGGAGGGTCAGAGATGTGGAGATGGATGGAGAGGTATGGAGAGGTGATAGAACAGGCACTCCCACATTCACATGTGGTGGATAAAAATTGGAAGGGATACCTTGGGAGTGAGGGATCCCAGCCCCAGGCCAGACCACACAGCCCAGAGTTCCACCACCAGGAAGATAAATCCCCATAACTTCTGGCTGTAAAAACCATCAGGTGTTGGGGTGGCAGAAGAAACTGCTGGATTTTCAGGAGACTCCCCTTAAAGGGCCCACATGGACCTATGACTTATGCAGACCCACCCTATCTGGGATTTAGCACCAGTGCAACAGCTGGAAGGGCACCAGTGGCATATGGAGAGAAAGTGAAGTGACTCGAAATAGGGTGAGTACTGGGAGACAGCTTCCTCCTGGGTAAACCTCCAGAAGCCAAGTAGTGGCATTGCTCCCTTTCTAAGCTCTCCTCCTACACAGAGCCACAAATCAGTGAAATGAGTTGCCCAGCCCAGGTGATAACCGAAGGCTCCACCCCACACAATTTACAGGTGTCTTTTCTACAATAGGCCATGCTACTAAGACAGGGAGTCAAAATGGCTCTATCTAATACACAGAAACAAACACAAGGAGGCTGCCAAATTGGGGAGACAAAGAAATATGGCCCAAATGAAAGAACAGAACAAAACTCCAGAAAAAGAACTACATGAAACAGAGATAACCAACCTATCAGATGCAGAGTTCAAAACACTGGTTACCAGGATGCTCAAAGAACTCACTGAGTACAGCAATGGCATAAAAAAGAGCCAGGCAGAAATGAAGTTATATTAAGTGAAATAAAGAAAAATCTACAGGGAACCAACAGTGGAGGGGAGGATTCAAATCAATGATTTGGAAGTAAGGAAGAAAAATTCAATCAGAATAGTGGGAAGAAAAAAGAATTTAAATAAATGAGGATAGTCTAAGGAGCCTGTGGGACATCTCCCAACATACCAACAACTGAATCATAGAGATGCAGAAGAAGAAGACGAAGAGCAGGAAATCAAAAACTTATTTGAAAAAATAATGAAAGAAAACTTCCTTATTTTGGTGAAGGAAATAGACATATAAGTCCTGTGTGGAACCATTCCAAGTGTGGGAAATGTGGCTCAGCCCCCACTTGGAAAAGCCAGTGGGGAGCGAAGTTGACGGGCAGGACCCACATCCATGGATAAGTTCTCCAGTGGGAAATCAGGCCTGCATTGTACCTAGACTGCTATGGGACTTTCTCTTGCTAGAAACTCCCTCACCCTGAGGCAAGCAAATGTTTACTGAGTATCTTTATCTTCCTGGAATCTGGGCTAGACCTTCCAGGTATGGAACCTAGCTATTTGGACCACTTCTCCCTTTACATTGCAAATGTCCTCCTTTGATGTATTCAGCAAGACCCTCTCCTGTGTCTGCAAAGATAACCACCCAAAACAAACCTTTGCATAATAAAAGAGGACCTTCTTTGATGTAAGGGGCCTGGAAAACCAATAAAAGCTTGTCAAGGCAAGGTGAGGGGCACTCCCCCTTGAGGGAGTGGCCAAGGTGCTCAGAAGTACTCCTCTTGAGAGAGTGGCCACGCCTTCCCTTTCCCCCCATAGGACCTCTGTAGTCCATGTGTATGTGTATTGGAATACTGAAACCTCAACAGCAGATCTTGCGGGCCGAGATCTGCATCAAGTCCAGGAAGTATAGAGAGTGCCAATCAAGTTGGACCCAAAGAGGACCACACCAAGACACATCATAATTAAAATGTGAAATGATACAGATAAAGAGAGAATCTTAAAAGCAGCAAGAGGATAGGAGAGAGTTACCTACAAAGGAGTTCACATAAGACTATCAGCTGATTTCTTCAAAGAAATTTTGCAGGTAAGAAGGGACTGGCAAGAAGTATTCAAAGTGATGAAAGGCAAGGACCTACAGCCAAGATTACTCTATCCAGCAAAACTATCACTTAGAATGGAAGGGCAGATAAAGTGCTTTCCAGAGAAGGTAAAGGAGTTCATCATTACCAAGCCCTTATTACATGAAATGTTAAAGGGACTTATTTAAGAAAAAGAAGATCCAAACTATGAACATCAAAATGGCAACAGATTCACAACCGTCAACAACTGAATCTAAAAAACAAACTAACCAAACAACCAGAACAGGAACAGAATCATAGGTATGGAAATCATTTGGAGGGTTATCAGGTAGGAGGTGTAGGGAGAAAATGGGGAAAAGGTACAGGGAATAAGAAGCATAAATGGTAGGTACAAAATAGACAGGGGGAGATTAAGAATAGTATAGGAAATTGAGAAGCCGAAGAACTTATCTGTACAACCCATGGACATGAACTAAAGGTGGGAGGATTGCTGGAGGGAATGAAGGTACTAGGAGGAGGGGTAAAGAGGGAAAAATTGGAACTACTATAATAGCATAGTCAATAAAATGTATTTAAAATGTATTTAAAGAAAACAAATATATAGATTTAATGCAATTCTTATTAAAATGCCAATGAATTGTTTAAAGAAATAGAACAAAAAAAAATCATCAGGTTTGTGTGGAACCACACAAGATCCTACGTAGCAAAAGCAATCTTGAGATTAAAGGACAAAGCCAGAGGTATCACACTACCTGACTTCAAATTATACTAAAGAGGTCTGATAATCAAAAAGCATGGTATTGGCAGAAAAACAGATGTACAGACCAAAGGAACAGAATTGGGAACCTAGAAATGAAACCATATGTATTGGACTGGCCAAAAAGTCCATTTAGCTTTTTCTGTAAAATAAAATACACATTTTTCATTTTCACTGATTACTTTATTGATTTGGATATTTTGAGTATGTCAGCTATCTCCCAGGTGGTATAACATTGATAGTTCTCAATTAATGTCTCAATTTGATCACTATCTACTTGACTATGGATCATTGTCCAGGCAGAAGTCTCCAGCATGAAACTTCCCAAACCATTTTTGACACAATCAGTTA
Source organism: Desmodus rotundus (assembly GCF_022682495.2). Lineage (NCBI taxonomy): Eukaryota > Metazoa > Chordata > Mammalia > Chiroptera > Phyllostomidae > Desmodus > Desmodus rotundus. The sequence continues at coordinate 80,037,775 of NC_071389.1, forward strand.
CAGCACCTTCTCCATACACTGCACAAATCTTTTCTTTTCTGTGTTTCAGTTCTGTTTTTACCTTTCTTGAAATAATAAAGCATAATATGCCATAAAATTTTCATATTTTTTATACTTTTACACTTTTGATTTTTATTTGAATATGTGTGTGTGTGTGTGTGTGTATATATATACATATATATATATATCTTAAAATAAATATTCAAAGTTCTTTCTATACCTAAAAAGAAAAGTGATCTTATTGCAGGGGCAATAGAGTATTATCAACAACATACTTTTTCACCTGAAAATGAATCAAACTTGAAATTTCATATTGTATTTACAATGTCATAATAGGTTTGGTTAGTGAGCTTAGTATTTACTAAAAACTTCAAATGAAAACATGAATCTGGAATACCTGGACCAACATCTTATATTTCTAGCATGAAATACTCATAAAAATCTGGGAGAAAAATGGAATTCTCCAAATAAATCCTTTCCATATAATATCCATGCTTTAAGTAAGCAAGAGTAGGACATATCTTACTGGTGTGCATATGACTGTAATCCTGAGAGTAAAATCAGATTTAATGCTACAAAATACTGTTCTTCTGTTATATGTCACCCACGAAGAGGAAGAGATAAAGGCAGAGAAGGAAAGAGGCTATATGTGGTCATTTTGGAGGTGTTGCCTACATTATTTGATTTTTATTCTCAGTAGATTCTCATGTAAAGTTTGTTGTCTGTGTGTGTTGAAATAAGAAATTATCTTAATGTGAAATCACAAAAGTTTCATTTGTGTTCCTCTAATAGGCCCCACTTCACTACACAATTTAGCAAATCTTAGTGCCTGCTCATGCCTCACACTCACACTCAGCAGAAGAGGCAGTTACTTTAAAGATTTTCCTTTCTAAAAGAAAAAAAAAACTGTATTGTTACAACTAGAAGAACAATCTATTCATTAAGCTATTGACTCTCCTATGTATATGTATTACATTTAGGCTTATGTGATAATTACATTTTTATGGTTGAACATGTCCATTTGAACATGTACAAGAATTAATTTTGCCTTAGCTCAAGAAAGTGATCCTGACTATCCAGATTAGGTGGTAAAATAACTATATCACATTCCCCAAATTACTTGGAAATAATTAACAAAATTTGCATGACCATGGGAAACTAGAGAAGGGCACTGCCGACTTTCCATAATGTTTGAAGAATTTATGAGAGGTGGTGAGAAGGACCCAGATAGACGAGAGTTACCGAGTGACCCCTACCTTTCCTCCTGCACAAGAGTCACGCACCTGAGTATGAATGGAGGAGATCCTGACAGACCTTGCCTAGCATCCAAACACTCAGGGAAACAAGATGAAGTATTTGGCAAAATTTGGACCCCTGCGGTTAAACTCAATTATAAGATGCTAAATGGACGCCAATTCACATGTAAACTCCTGTTGATTTATATTGACTGCCTGGTTGTGTTGACAAGAATTTAATGTAGTGACAGGGCCAACTAAGCCTTAAGGTTTTCAGATAAAATACAGAATATACAATTAAATTTGAATTTCAGATAAACAAATAATTTTTTAGGAAAGTGTACCCCAAATATTACATAAAATATACTAATCCTACAAAATTATTGTTTACCCAAATTTAACTGGATATCTTGTATTTCTGTTTGCCAAATCTGTCCTCCATGTGTATTAGCAAAGAACACACTGACATTGGTTTTGTCTGCCATGATTACTGAAAAGGGAAATGACAGCCAAGCAGTCCTAAGGAGATGTGGGGTTTTCTCCTGTACAGCGTTCCACAATGACTTATAGAAACGACAACACTGACTGTGGAGAGTGCTGGTTATGCTTTTTTCCAACCACCTAGTTCTCAGGACAGCTCAACTGATGATGTAAATTTATCTGAAGAACAGTACTTACTCTCCGTTTTTACTTGGACCTGAAGAATTAGTAACTAAGACACAAACGAATCTTTTACCAACCCACCTTCACTTTGACTTGACTGGAAGTCAATATGGACAGCAAGGACTTACTTCTGGAAGGTTTACAAATCTTAAAAAGATAAATATTTCTTTTAGGTTAAACCATATAAGATTGCCATGTTTAAAAAGTTTTAAATGGCTGGAATACTAACAATTTTATATGCTTCAACCTAATATGAGGAGCAGCTCTGAAGAATCAAAGCAAAGGCTTCCCTCTGAAATAGATTTGCCTCAAGAAACAGGAAAAAGTTCAGTGATTTTTGGCTGTGTTATCAACATGCCTTAAGAAAATTTGCATATATGAATCCCCAAAAGTAGTTATGAAGTTCTAAAATCAAAATGGTATTTATAGAGATGCAAAATGTATTTAATAAAAACCATGATGATGGGGAGGGGAGGGTGGGGAAGGCAGAAAACTGTACTTGAACAACAATAAAATTCAAAAGCATTTAATAAAAAATAATAATAATAAAATAAAATAAAAACCATGATGTATACAATGAATAACAAATTGAATACTGAAAATATAAAATTTCTGAAGTTGTAGAAAAACTCAAGGTTTTTTCCTGAAATTAGGGCAAAATATAGAGATAAAAGTGAGATAGAGAAGAAAAATAAAAGGTGAGAAATGCAGAACATAATTAGGAGTTCACATTCATATAGAACTGAATTTCAACGTGAGATTGTGCTGTTGATGAACCCAAAGCATGATTGAAGAGGAAAATTTTCCTGAACACAGACACCTACAGAGGAGGAGGGCTTACCGTACACTGATCAAAAAACAGTGAAGACCCGCACTGGTATATTACACACGACGATGTTGGAAGATGTGCTTGGGTCTCAGTCAGTCCTGCTAACTGAATGAGAAATCAAAATAGAAAACTAGAAAATGTGTAGTTTATGGGAAACAAGAAATGGCAATGTGCATGACCATTAAAACTGTATAACATTAGGGATACATTTAACTTATGTAAATATACACATACGACATAATAAAATATAAGTTCTCGACAGGGAAACTATATAATAGTAAAACAGTAATAATTAAATAATTCATTAACAGTAATTACTTAATCATAGACTAGGTCTAGAATTCCAGATTATATCAAAGAGAAAAAAGACAGAAGGAGGTAGCAAAATATTTTTCATTCTATGCAGGAGAAATTGAAAGGTTTTTCATTTTTTGACATTGAGGAGTATAGAAAAATAAGTTTAAGTAAGAACAGAATGTGATACTAATAAAGCACAAACAGGCTATATATAAAACTAAAACAGAGAAAGAGAGGAGAGAAGCAATTTATTTTGTAAAAGATTTTAAAAGAAATAGCCAAAAAAATAGCAAGGGGAAACTTTTTAGAGGAGTAAATGGCTTTAACTACCATATTAAGTCTCTTAAATTAGAGGGGTGGAGGGAAATCCAGAATTCAATTATGTGGAGCCTTCAAGCCATAGACATAAGGTACAAGGACATAGCTAAGTCAAAAATGAAAATAATGGGGAAGAAGTTTCACGTTAACACAATTGAAAGAAATATATGCACAGGTATTAGGAAAGATACATACCAGATATTAATAGAGCTTATCTCAAGGTGCAGATCAACATGAGCTTTTATTTTTCAACATTTGCTTTTATTTACTTACTGATATTTGATATTTTTGCACAGCGACAAGTTTTACTTTTGCCATTCAAAAATTTATAATTAACTTTTACTTAAAAATTAGTGGGCTTAAGGAATAAAATACCCAGACACAAAATCGATCTATTTATAAGGTCTTACTATCTTTAATGTTTGTAAATCAATCAGAAAAAGGTGAATGTCTCCTTAAAAATTTGGGCAAAGGACACAAGTAGTTAAGAAATGCAAATGTTCAAGGATTCTATGCACTATGATTCTACTTTTTGTGCATAGCTAAAGACCTTGAAAGAAATATTTCACCATGTTTGCAATGGTTCTTTTTATTTCTCTCTTCGTATATATCTGTGTTCTTTGGGAATGAGCATGTATTATTGATGTAATCATAAAATTGTGTGGAAGAAAATAATATCTTAAAAGTAAAGAAAAAATAAGAAACATTGGTGTTATAAAATTAATTGAAAGTAAGTTTGTGGAATTTGAAATAATTTTCTTAAAGCTAAAGGAAAGAATAGATCCAGGATTGTTCTCATCCCTTTGGTACGTTCGTCCACCTTTCCTGTCTCAGCCAAAGCCTCCTGGGCAGCCTCTAGTTGCACTATTGGGGGAGAACTGGGATGAGAGGCCAGATATGCTAACTCTTAAGTGTAAGCAGAATATATCAAATCATATTATCTGGAAGAATTTCTAAGAAAACATCCTCTTAATTTCTGCTTGCCTATATATGCTTTTCTGAGAGGTTCTATTCTTGGAGCTTTAATGTGGTCATGCATTTTTCTGTCTGTCTTACAGGACAGCTCCTAGCCCTGGGACTGACTCATGTTCTCAGTTGTCCACACACCAAAGAAAGAGAATGTAGCAGTGATGGAAGTGAACTTGTGCCTACCCAACAGTTGTACCGGGATGCCTTTTAGGCGTGGAAGACCCTGCAAGACTTTTCTGAGTGCATATGCATGGCTTACCTTTCCACAAAGAAAGTGGCAAATTTTCATAGGTCCAAACCCATTACCAGGAATTCCAAGTTGAGATTAAGACATTTTTCTATTTTTACAAGTAGCGATTTGAGGGCCTCACATCTAGAGCTACATATCTGTCTCTCAGCAGAAGATCTACCAGCACAGATGGGAAATAAACCAAAGATAGATGTAATCTTAGTCCTAAAGAAAGGCATGTGATTTCTGCAGCTACTTCCACTTCTGCAGTAGGCATTGCCAGAACCAGTCCTGCACTCCTCACAAGCTCCTACGAACCTTCAGGAGGTGGGGAGATGTAAGCAAAAATCACGCACACAGATTCTTTCAACTGTCGACGTGTTTTTCTATTTCTGTGTAAAATCTTAATATACAACAAGGGTAGTTATTCATGATCAAATGCTGACACTTCACCTGAGGCTGACACTCAGCCTGAGTTCAAAAGCCCACAAGTCTACCCCACCAGAGCTGGAGACCCGCGGTTCGCTAGCAGTGGTGTGGGGCTCAGCTATAGGCATAGGATTTCAGGATTTGGAGAAAGCCTGTGAACATTGGCACAGAACAAGTAATCGAACAAAAGAACAAAACAGGACTAACTTACATTTATGTAGCATTTTATAGTTTATAAAGTGTTTCACAGTTGTCTTTCTTCAGCTTCATCTGTTCTTGTGAAGAATGTTGAATTGGAAGTGCTCATTCCGTATCCACAGATACGGCAACTTACTCAAGGGGTTACAGTCACTAAACGTTGGAACTTGGACTTTCTTCTAAAACACAGGAGTCATCATTTTCTTGCAAATTCATCTCTCTAGCTGAATGGTACTGAAGTCACACATTAGGTCTTCATCCCATTAGTAAGAGCCTATGCTATTCAAGTTCTTCTACAGATTTCTGCCTGATTGCAGGGGGACGTAATATCAAATAACAGAAAAATGAATGGCATTGGAGCCTTCAGCTCAAATAATCTATCATAATTGAAAGATTTCTTTCCATTCTTGTGCTTTATCTTTATAATTTTGGGGTGTTTTGCAATCCCAATTTATAAAGCCATGCTTGTTTTAATATACAGATTAATATTTACATTCAAGAAGGCGTGCCATATATTTCCTGAGACTTTGCATACTCTGGCAGACCAAAGGTATCCTTAAGATGAAAGATAAACTGATGTGAGAAGCTCAGGCATTGTTTCTTATAAAAAATCATATTTTGCTTTGTGGGGAAGTACATTGAGATAAAAGGAGATGATAGTGGGTTAATTTCAGTACTTGTTTCTAAAACAGGTTTTGGTTGTTAAATCAGGTAGGTGGTACTGACATAGTCTTGTCTGGAGAACAGGAGAAAAGATATGAGGTGAGGTTTAGGGAAGGTTAAGAAAACACTGGGTAAACTGGGGACATGATAACAAATGTTGTCTTTTTACAATTTTATCTAAAGCCAACCCTGAGCTTATATCTCTGATAAGCATGACTGAAGAGAAAGTCATTTAAACATCTTGATTAATGTGAAATTTACTGATGAGAAAACTGAAAAAAAAATCCTGAACCAGTTAAAAGAAATTCTGATTCTGGACACAGAGATACAGTGTGCTATTGTTATCTGTGATAATGGGCATGTGGGACAAGGTGTGCAGGCACACTATAATGTGTACTGTAGCTATTCCCTTGACTTAGACTGCTCATTGGTTGGTAACGTATTTGAAATAATCATGAGAGCAAGAACATATAAGAAACCAAACTACTTAGACTTCTTCAATATAAAGGCTCTTTTAAAAATTACAATTTTTCTATCACTCAGAAGCCTACAAGAAACTATTAAAGCTGATTTTTGGGTTTTATTTTTCTTGTTTTTACTATAGGATTATAATAAGAACATTATTTTATAATTACATATGGCTTTTTATAATTAGGTTTTCTAAATACTAAAAATATCTTTTGGAAGGTGAAGATATCTTTTTTTTCTGGCAAAGGTGATCTGGAGCAAAAATAATGCCACACTTACTGTAACGATGCACTATTCATTTTGCTCTGAAGAAACCACCTCTCTTCATCTAATTCCTCACATTGTCCTGGGCACTCCCTCATGTACAGGCCTGTCTGAAGATCCGTCGTACAAGGTGTCTGGTTCATGAAGGGTTAGAACACAGACCTTCCCAGATACCAGCTGGCATCCTCCAGTTTTCTGGTTTCAACTGTTCCATAGATACCAATGCAAGGTCTTGCTGGGCTGCTGATGCCTGTTCTAAAGCTGCCTTTTCCCAAGCGTGTTAATGACTGACAGCAGAGGCCACCGAAGGCCACTAGCTGGTCCTTGCTCTCTCTTATTTCTGCTGCCATCACTGGTTCCAATAAGCTTCCCCTTCAAGTTTTAAGATCTTGCTACAATAGTTCTTGAGGGTTTCATTGGTCTTTCCATTTTGGTCCCTTTGTTCTAAAGGAGCAGAGTTGTAAGCTAATCTTCTCCCACCTAGAATTCTATTTCCATTATCTCTGCATCAAAACTGTCTGTCAGGAATTTAAGGATGAGGTGCCTTTCCTGGGTCTTTCACAGTAGTTGAACCCCAGTGCTGCTGCTAGACTCAGAAGGAAAGAAACTGTAGCACTACAGTTAGAAGGTACAGGTGTCTGTTCAGAACAAGGAGCCTCCTCTATTTACCCATTCTAATGCTCATCATGCTTTATGGTAATTATTTGCTTAATATCTGTTTTGCTGTTGGACTGTACTTTATATGAATGAAATAACAGTAGTAACAAGAACAACAGAGATAATTAGCATTTATATAGCAAGTGTTCTACTGGGCACTGTTGCACATGAGTCATATTATTAATTCATTCAGTCTTTATATGATAACTCAGTGAGGCAGACCTATTATTCCCATTTTACAAATGGCAAAATTGAGTCATAGAGAGATTCAGTAACTTGGCCAAAGTCATAGAGTTAGTCAATGGTAGAGTCAGGATTCTCGTTTTCATAAGTCAGTTTTTCAACTAAAACCTTAAACTTCTCAGGGCAAAGCCATTATTGTTAGTTTCTTATCATTTCAAAGAGTAATTGAGGAGAAATGTCCACCTGTGTAGATTAATTATTTTAAAAAATTCTTTAATTTAAACCTTGTTATTTATTATTGCTATTTATTCACTTTTCATTCACTATTGCTTGACTGAATTAAATACACAAATATTTAATTGTGGGTGTATGTATAAAAACTTCCAAATCCTTCTTTGGTAGATGTAGTCCAAGTCCATCACAAGTGACCTCATGCTGCCAACGCCTCCCTACTGTGGTCACCGCAGTAATTATTGCAGAGACTGCCTTATGCAGCATGCTTGTAGCGATTGTGTCATTGCTGTACTACAGAATCACTGCTATGCTTTCCAAATTAATTCAGCAATCATTTGTCAAGAGTCCACTCGGTTCAAGGCACTGTTGTCTGGTACCTTCTTGCACAAGGTGTCAGTGTTAGAATCTGTGCAGTGGAAGCAAACACTCCCAAACTCTCTGTGCTGTGTTGCCATTGTCAGGATGTAGGAAGCAAACTCGTCCTCTAGTTATTTCATGGACCATTTGTCTCTAGTAGTTAAAAGGTTAAAATTCCTTTACATCTCAGTTGGAAAGTCTCTTTTTTTTTTAATTTCCTCAGGTGTGAAATAATTTACTACCTGTCCCTATCTCCCAGTCTCTCTGCTGGGGTTCTGAACTCAGTCAGATAATACTTGTAAAGCACTTTGTTCTCAGAAGAAAGGTCACACTTAGAAGGGTAAATATTATCCACCTGACTGCATGAAGGGCAAATGTTGTTACTGGGCAAACTTCCCTCTGCCTTCACATGCCATGTGCTAAAAGCATACGTAATAAAGAGAAACTTGCCCTTCAAGCTCAAATACAAAAAAATAAAGCAACTATTGTGCCTTAGGGGGTTTTAGAAGGCATATGAAATACAGCAGAATACAGTGGTTAGTCTTGCAAATCATTTGAATAAACATTAGACCACAATTCATGATAGTCCATAAACTTTCTTTGGTCAACTTGTGCTGCCTCCACATGCTGCCTCTGCAAATATTTCTCTTTTTCTGCTCTCTAGAACTGAGGTTAAAAGAATCAATAAGACAACTGCCTGACAGCTCTTTGGATTTTAATGGCCTATAATCACACGTCAAACATATCACTAAATCATTATCTACTTTTGAGAGTTCAACAATTTTTTATTGTGAACTGTATTTTGATTATCATTAGTGGAATATCATTCCTGAGATACAGTGGTAAATAAGACAATGAATGGCTTTACTTATGAAATAAATATATATCAACTAAATAATTTAACAACTCAACTATCTGAATGGCCAGCCAATATTAACTGCAGTGTAATCATTGATTTTTCAATTGGCCATCATTACAAGTATAAACCTATGTACAGTGCTTTGCACGGTGACTGGTATATAGAGTATGTTCAATAAATGTTAACTTCTTTAGTTTCTCCTAAAATATGGAATCGTCACCATGACTTCTCTGGGTGAACTTTGTGTTTTTATCTTTCTATCTCCAGTGTTCAACAGAGTTTCTGGCAGCAGGTAGGTGGGCCATAATATTTGCAGACTGAATGAGCCTATCACACAGTGGTAAACTGGCATTTGAAATTTTTCCTACCACAGCTTAGAGTAAGAATCTAATACATAAGACACAATACCAGAAAGCAAATTATATTAACTTCTTTTAGTTCTAAGCCATCTATTATGTATTTTTTGGCCATTGTTTATGTTTATGGTTGTTGAGGGTTATTTTATCTCATCTTAATGTTAAATGACATAAAGTAAATTTTCTTTAAAATGATCACCAGCAAAGACATATGTTTAACAGCTTTATTGAGGTATAATTCATATTACATACAATTCATCTGTTCATAGTGTACAGTTCAATGGCTTCTAATGTGTATGGAATTGTGTAACTAACATCGCAATCAATTATAAAACATTGTCATCACTCATCGCTAAGCCATCTTCACCCTCATGCCCTCCTACCTATCTCTTAGCTCTACCATTCATGAATCTACATTCTGTATCTTTTGATTTGCCTATTCTGGACATTTCACATAAATGGAGTCATACAGTGGGTGGTCTCTGTGCCAACTTCTTCCACTCAGCATAATATTTTCAGGGTTCATCCATGTGGTAACATGTGTTGTACTTCATTTCCTTCCATTGTTGAATAATATTCAATTGAATGAGCATACCACATTTTGTTTATCTATTTATCAATTAATGGACATTTGGATTTTTTCTGCTTTTTTATGGCTATTATGAATAATGCTTCTGTGAATATTAGTGTATAGTCTTCTATAGTTATATGTTTAATTTCTCACCTATATTTAAAAGGCTATATTTATAAATCCAAAAGTAAAACAAAATAAACCCCACACCTATTTTTCTACCAGGAGAAATGGTGGGAGAATTTTAGGCATGGTGGAAAAGCATTGAGTAGATATCTGTCAGGAGATGGGAGCATCCTCCCAATTCTGGACTAACAAGTCATACGGCCTTGAGCTAAGAACTTCACTTCTGCTTTCTTGTACATAAGGTGGTTTTGCCCATATATGAAAGGTCAGCTTTCATTTCAGCTGACCTTCTCTCCTCTTGCATTTATATTGCATTCAAAGTATGCAATATAGTAGTGGTCCAGAGTTAGTTTTTGTTAAAATTTAAGCCTAAATCCAAAAGTATTCCATCAGGTGAGTTGAGAAAACAAAAAAAAACAATCCAGAAAAATATGAAGATCAACATAACAAATAAAAATAATCTCCCAGTTGCCTTTATAAATAATTAAAAGCTGTATCAGAAAAAAGAAAAAAATGTATTCTTCTCATCTTTATAATGAACTGGTGACTACAAAAAGAACTATGTAGGTGTCTATGCATATAAAAACATTAGGTTGGCTTGTTAAACAGACTCTTTTATTTTATTTTCTAAGAAATACAGATAGAAATTGGGTTTGCAAACCTGCATTTTTAAATCTGAGGAAAATCTTTTTTGTTACAGAAAAAGAAATAACATTTCATGAATACATTGGAATATGGAGTAACTATCTTTAAGAGGTCAGGTACAATTCCTTGGAGGTATAAGATATGAAAGAGAACAAAATAGGCACTCATTGCAATTAGGAGTAGGAATTTGATTAAATATTCAGTCAATCTTATGAACATCCTTCTGGCACAATCCTAGAACTTTTTGGCAATGATATCACTGATGGTTAAGAAAGTCACATGGGCGAGAGGTCTAGTAGGGCTTTGGGCTTGGACACTCATCTAGGCCAAAGCAACAAAGTTTCAGAGCTGCCAGGACAGGATGTGACTTCAGACTCTCAGTCTAGATAGGGGTGCAAAGTATTCTTTGGCTTTATGTAATTTTCTCATGAATGCTCTCATTCCCAATAAAAAAATCATAATACTTTATGTAAGCAAGTACAGGTTCCATCATATATAGGCAACACAGGTTCCCAGTTACCTTTTCCTCTGCAGAACTATTCATTTTAAAGCCACTATGATTTACTGTGTAGAAAAATCCTAAAGGGTATTCCTTTTAACATTCATTCCACAGGTTAAATCCAATAATCCTGGGAAAATAAATGTACAGGTTTTCTTTACTGCAAGTCCTTGAGACATTTTGAATATGCTTTGTTCATTGTAAATTACTTACTGGTGTCTGGCATGGACACCATTCCAATCTATGATAGTGGAGAAATACCCTGGCCCCCATCTTCTCTTCACTCCCCTTCTCAGAATGTTTGTGGTTCTATGGCACACTCTGGGACACACTGAGGGAGCATAATGCCAGTGCTTTTTTTTAAATTTTATTTTTACTTTTTATTTGTATTTTTCCTTTACCATTTATCTCTCCTATATCCTCTTGACTTCCCAGAAAGTGCCTTTTTAATTTAAAAAAATATTTTTGAAAGATTTTGTTCATTTATTCAAGAGAAGGGAAGGGAGGGAGGGAGAAATAAGAGAAGTACTGATGTGCTCAATCAGTTACCTCTTGCACACCCACAAGTGGGGATCTGGCCCACAAACTAGGCATGTGCCCTCACCGGGAATTGAACTGGTGATGTTTTGGGGCTCAACCCACTGAGCCACGCCAGCCAGGTCCCACTCAGTGCTTTTTGATAACCTAGTGCAATTTAAGAGATCATCTGTGGAGGGCTGATGTACAATGGTAACAAATGGCATCCAGTCATTTAATAACAAAAAGTTACAAAATAATCCTAAATCTCTTTAAACTTTATAAAACATCTCTCTCTCTTTCACACACACACAGACTCACAAATATAAAATTTAAACAGTCTGTTGTAATGAACCAAAAAAAAGAAAAACCAAACAAACCCTGGAAATAACAATGAATATCTAAAAATATTTTTCAATTAAATTTACTGGGATGACAATGGTTAAAAAATTACATAGGTTTCAGGTGTCATTTCTATACTATATCATCTGTATAGTGCATTGTGTGCCTGCCACACAAGGTCAAATTCTTCTGTCATCTTTTATTTGACCCTCTTTACCCTTTACTACTCCCCCACCCTGCTTCCCTCTGGTAACCACCATGCTGTTGTCTGTGACTTTCGTTTCTTTGTTTTTCTTGTTTGTTCATTTATTACTTTGAGTTTTATATCCCACATATGAGTGAAATCATATGGTTCTTAACTTTTTCTGTCTAACTTATTTCACTTAGCATGGTATTCCCAGGATGCATCCATGTTGTCTACAATGGCAGTATTTTATCTCTTCTCCTGTCTGAGTAGTGTTCCATTGTATACATGCACCACATCTTCTTTATCCAATCACCTAACAAAGGACATTTCAGTTGTTTCTACTGACAATAGGTTTTACATGTTGAAGATAAAAATCAATGGAACTGACATTAAAAGGGTCAAAATGACAAGAGTAATAAGAAGGCTGCTTTTATACTCTGAAATCTAATTAATGTGGTCAACATTAAAGTTTTCCTTTAACATTCAAACTTTAATTAATTTAGATTTATATTTGAGAAATATATCTTCAGTTTATGTTATTTAGGAAGATAATGCAGTAATCTCCTGCTCCATCTTCTCCCAGATGCAACCAGTGTCAACTTTTTGAGATTCCTTGATACTTACTTTCATATCCCTTAATCGTATGCCTGTATTACTATCCTTTGCTTGATCTCTGCCAGATAAAGTTTATTTCCTACATGGTAGATGAGGAGTTTTAGTTATCGTATGTTTCTTTTCCGCTCCCTTCATCCTCCCAAATAGAATTCTATCACATTTTTAGTCCAGTCTCTAAAATTGAATTCAATCTGAAAAACTGAAAACTTATTTTGACTATCTTTGTGGGCATCCTCTAAGGTGGCTTGCAGTTATCCCTACTTCCTGGTATTCATGGCCTTGTGAAATCCCCTCTCCTTGAGTAACTTGCTTCTAACCAGTACAATATGGCTGTGTAAAATAGATAGCATTTCTGGGATTAAGTTACACAAGATTGTCATTCTGTCTTGTATTGCTTTCTTGGCTTTGATGAAACAAACTACCACACTGGAAAGGACCATGCAACAAGAAAATGACAGTGGCCTCAGGCCAACAACAAATGAGGAACTGGGGACTTTATAACAGCTTGTGGGAAACCAAATGCTTTCACTAATAATTGAGTGAGTGTAGAAGCAGATCCTTTCCCAGTCAAATGTTCAGACAAGACTATAGACCCTGGGCTAACCCTCTGAAGCCTGGTGAGAAACTATGAAACAGAACAGCCAGCTAAGCCATGCCCAAGTCCCTGAACCACAGAATGTGTTGCTAAGTTTCAGGTAGTTTGTTATACATCAACAGATAACTAAGACTATAACAATACTTTTTACTTTTTATTGTTTTTTACACTTATGAATTTGTTTATTTCTTGAATTTTCCACATAATATATATTATTATTGTTTATTCTATTACAGTTGGCCTAATTTTTCCCCCTTTGCCTTCCTTCACCCAGCCCACCCCTGGCTCCTAAAGTCAGTCTCCACACTGTTTTTCATGTCTGTGGGTTATTCATACATGTTCTTCAACTAATCCCTTCTCCTTTCTACCATCCCCCGACTCCCTGGCTCCTCTGACAGCTTTCATTCTGTTCCAAGTTTCCATATCTCTGGTTCTATTTTGCTTGTTGGTTTATTTCATTCATTAGATTCCTTTTACAGGTGAGATCATATGGTATTTGTCTTTCACTTACTAGTTTATTTAAATTAGCATAATAAAATATCATGCTAATTTCAATTAGCATAATAAAATAATCCCAGCTCCAACCATGCTGTTGCAAAAGGTAGGAATTCCTTCTTTCTGCTGTGTAGTATTCAGTTGTATAAATGTACCACAGTTTTAAAATCCACTCATCTACTGATGGGAACTTAGGGTGTTTCCACAACTTGTCTATTGTAAATAGCACTGCTATGAACATAGGGGTGCATAAGTTCTTTTGAATTGGTGTTTTGGGATTCTTAGGATATATTCCCAGCAGCAAAATTGCTGGGTCAAAAGGTAGTTCCATTTTTAATTTTTTGAGGAAGTCCCATACTGTTTTCCACAGTGGCTGCATGCCCACCAACAATGCACTAGGGTTCCCTTTTCCCCACATTCTTGCCAACAATTGCTGTTTGTTGATTTATTAATGATGGCCATTGTGAGCAATGCGAGTTGATATCTCATTGTGGTTTTAATTTGCATCTCTTTGATGGCCAGTAATGTTGAGCATTGTTTCATGAGTCTCTGGGTCCTCTGTATGTTCTCCTTGGAGAAGTATCTATTCAGGTCCTTTGCCCACTTTTTAATTTGATTGTTTGTCTTCCTGGTGTTGAGTTGTATGAGTTCTTTACATATTTTGGAGATTAAACCCTTGTCCAATGTATCATTGGTAAATATGTTCTCCCATACAGTTGGTTCCCTTCTCATTTTGACAATGGTTTCTTTAGCCATGCAGAAGATTTTGAGTTTTATATAGTCCCATAAGTTTGTTTTTTCCTTTATTTCCCTTGCCCTAGGAGATATATCAGCAAAAATATTGCTACATGGGATATTTGAAATTTTATTGCCTGTTTTCTTCTAGGACTTTTATGGTGTCATGACATATTTAAGTCTTTTATCCATTTTGAATTTATTCCGGTGTATGGTGTAAGTTTGTGGTCTCTTTTCATTTTCTTTCATGTACTAGTCCAGTTCTCCCAACATCATTTATTGAAGAGGCTATTATTGCTCCATTGTATGCTCCTGCACACTTTGTCAAATATTACTTGACCATAGAGACATGGGTTTATTTCTGGGCTCTCTATTCTGTCCCACCGATCTATTTGTCTGTTCTTATGCTAGTACCAGACTGTTATGATTACAGTGGCTTTATAGTGTAGTTTGATATCAGGTACTGTGACCTACCCTACTTTCTTCTTTCTCAAGATTGCTGTGCCTAGTGGGGTCTTTTTTTTTGGTCCTATGTAAGTTTTTGGACTATTTTTTCTAGATCTGTGAAACATGTTATTGGTATCTTAATACGAATTGTATTGAATCTATACATTGCTTTGGGGAGTATGTACATTTTAATGATGTTAATTCTTCCAATCCATGAACATGGTACATGTTTCCATTTATGTGCATCTTCCTCAATTTCTTTCTTTGCCACTCTATAGTTTTCTGAGTATAGGTCTTTTACCTCCTTTGTTAAATTTAGTCCTAGGTATTTTATTTTTATTGTTGCTATAGTAAATGGGATATTTTCTTAGTTTCTGTATCTGATAGTTCATTGTTGTACAAAAATGCCATTGTTTTCTTAATATTGACTTTGTGTCCCACTATTTTGCCAAATTCACTTATTAGGTCAAATGTTTTTTGGTGAAGACTTAGGGTTTTCTATGTATACTATTATGTCATCTGCAATTTGGATGCCTTTTATTTCTTTTTCTTGTCTGATCGCTACGGCTAGAACATCCAATACTATGTTGAATAAAAGTGGTGAAAGCAGACACCATTGTATTGTTCCTGATCTTAGTGGGAAAGATTCTACTTTTTGCCTGTTGAGAATGATGTTGGCAGTAGGTTTCTCGTATATAGCTATTATTATATTGAGATGTGCTGCCTCTATTCCTACTTTGCTGAGTGTTTTTTTTTATTTTTATTGTTATTCAATTACAGTTGTATGCCTTTTCACCCCATCCGTCCACCCCACCCCAGCTGAACCCACCACCCTCCCCCACCTCCACCCTCCCCCTTGATTTTGTCCATGTGTCCTTTATAGTAGCTCCTGTAGTCCCCTCTTCCCACTGCCTCCCTAACTCCCCCCTGGCTATTGTTAGATTGTTCTTAACTTCAATGTCTCTGGTTATATTTTGTTTGCTTTTTTCTTCTATTGATTATGTTCCAGTTAAAGGTGAGATCATATGGTATTTGTCCCTCACCGCCTGGCTTATTTCACTTAGCATAATGCTCTCCAGTTCCATCCATGCTGTTGCAAAGGGTATAAGCTCCTTCTTTCTCTTTGCTGCATAGAATTCCATTGTGTAAATATACCATAGTTTTCGGATCCAGTCATTTGCTGATGGGCCCTTCGGTTGCTTCCAGTACTTGGCTATTGTAAATTGTGCTGCTATGAACATTGGGGTGCACAGGTTCTTTTGGATTGGTGTTTCAGGGTTCTCAGGGTATAATCCCAGCAGCAAAATTGCTGGGTCAAAGGGCAGTTCCATTTTTAGTTTTCTGAGGAAATTCCATATTGTTTTCCACAGTGGCCTCACCAGTCTGCATTCCCACCAACAGTGCACTAGGGTTCCCTTTTCTCCACATCCTCTCCAACATTTGTTTGTGGATTTGTTTATGCTGGCCACTCTGACTGGTGTGAGATGGTACCTCATTGTGGTTTTAATTTGCATCTCTCTGATGGCTAGTGATGCTGAGCGTCTTTTCATATGTCTGTGGGCCCTCTGTATGTCTTCCTTGGAGAATTGTCTGTTCAAGTACTTTGCCCATTTTTTAATTGGGTTGTTTGTCTTCCTGGAGTGGAGTCATGTGAGTTCTTTATATATTTTGGAGATCAGGCCCTTGTCTGAGGTATCATTAGCAAATATGTTTTCCCATATTGTTGGTTCTCTTTGTAATTTGCTGCGGTCTTCCTTAGTCTTGCAGAAGCTTTTTATTTTGATGAGGTCCCATTTGTTTATTCTTTCCTTTATGTCCCTTGCTTTAGGGGATGTGTCTGTGAGGATGTTGCTGCATGGAATGTCTGAGATTTTCCTGCCAATATTTTCCTCAAGGACTTTTATGGTGTTACAACTTATATTTAAGTCTTTTATCCATCTTGAGTTTATTTTCGTGTATGGTGTAAGTTGGTGATCGAGTTTCATTTTTTGCACGTAGCTGTCCATATCTCCCAAACCATCTGTTGAAGAGGCTGTTTTTGCTCCATTTTGTGCTTCTGCCTCCTTTGTCAAATATTAATTGACCATATAGACTTGAGTTTATTTCTGGGCTCTCTGTTCTGTTCCATTGGTCTATGTGCCTGTTTTTATGCCAGTACCAGGCTGTTTTGATTACAGTGGCCTTGTAATACAGTTTGATATCAGGTATTCTGATTCCTCCTGCTTTGTTCTTCTTTCTCAAAATTGCTGCAGCTATTCGGGGTCATTTATGGTTCCATATAAATTTCTGAAGTGTTTGTTCTATATCTGTGAAATATGTCATGGGTACTCTAATAGGGATTGCATTGAGTCTATAAATTGCTTTGGGTAGTATGGCCATTTTGATGATGTTAATTCTTCCAATCCATGAGCATGGTACATGCTTCCATTTGTTTGTGTCTTCCTTAATTTCTTTCTTCAGTGTTGTGTAGTTTTCTGAGTACAGGTCTTTTACCTCCTTGGTTAGGTTGATTCCTAGGTACTTTATTTTTCTTGTTGCTATATCAAAGGGGATTTTTTTCCTGATTTCTGTTTCTGCAGCTTCATTGTTGGTGTACAGGAATGCCTTTGATTTCTGAGTATTGACTTTGTATCCAGCTGTTTTGCCAAATTCATTTATTAGGTCAAGTAGTTTTTTTGGTGGAGTCTATAGGGTTTTCCATGTACACTATCATGTCATCTTCAAACAGTGACAGTTTCATTTCCTTCTTTCCAATTTGGATGCCTTTTATTGCTTTTTCTTTTCTGATTGCTGTGGCTAGGACTTCCAATACTATGTTGAATAGGAGTGGTGAGAGAGGGCATCCTTGCCTTGTTCCTGATCTTAGTGGGAAAGCTCTAAGTTTTTGTCCATTGAGTGTGATGTTGGCTGTAGATCTCTCATATATGGCCTTTATTATTTTGAGGAATGCTCCCTCTATTCCCATTTTGCTGAGTTTTTATCAGAAATGGGTGCTGTATCTTATCAAATACTTTTTCCACATCTATTGATATGATCATGAGATTTTTGTCTTTCAGTTATTGATGTGATGTATTATGTTTATTGATTTGCGAATATTGTACCATCCTTGCATCCCTGGGATGAATCCCACTTGGTCATGGTGGATGATCTTTTTAATGTATTGCTGGATGCGGTTTGCTAATATTTTGTTGAGAATTTTAGCATCTATGTTCGTCAGCGATATTGGCCTGAAGTTTTCTTTCTTCATTGTGTCTTTATCTGGTTTTGGGATTAGGATGATGCTGGCTTCATAAAAAGAGTTTGGGAGTCTTCCATCAGTTTGGATTTTTTTGAAAAGTCTGTGAAGGATAGGGGTTAGCTCTTCCTTAAATGCTTTGTAGAATTCTCCTGTGAAACCATCTGGTCCAGGGCTTTTGTGTGTTGGGAGTTTTTTGATGACTGCTTCAATTTCGTCTGCTGTTATTGGTCTGTTCAGGTTTTCTGCTTCTTCTTCATTCAGTTTTGGAAGATTATATTTTTCTAGAAATGTGTCCATTTCATCTAGGTTTTCAAATTTCTTAGCATACAGTTCTTCATAGTAATTTCTTACAATCCTTTGTATTTCTGTTGTATCAGTTGTAATCTCTCCTCTTTCATTTCTAATTCTGTTTATTTGGATCCTCTCTCTTTTCTTCTTGATGAGCCTACTTAAAGGCTTGTCGATTTTGTTTATCTTTTCAAAGAACCAGCTCCTGGATTCATTGATCCTTACAATTGTGCTTTTAGTCTCTATGTCATTTAACTCTGCTCTGATCTTGGTTATTTCCTTCCTTCTGCTTGCTGTGGGCTGTCTTTGTTGTTGTTCCTCCAGTTCTTGTAGACGTAGGGTTAGGTTGTTTGTTAGAAATGTTTCTATCTTCTTAAGGTAGGCCTGTATTGCTATGAACTTCCCTCTCAGGACTGCCTTTGCTGTGTCCCATAGGTTTTGGGTTGTTGTGAGTTCGTTTTCATTTGTTTCCAGAAAGTTTTTGATTTCTTCCCTAATCTCGTTCTTGACCCATTCATTGTTTAATAACATGCTATTCAGTCTCCATGATTTTGAGTATTTTGGGTTTTTTTCCTTTGGGGTTGGTTTCTAGTTTTAGTCCCTTGTGGTCAGAGAAAATGTTTGATATGATTTCAATTTTCTTGAATTTGTTGAGGCTTGCTTTGTGTCCTATCATGTGGTCTATCTTTGAAAAAGTTCCATGTACACTTGAAAAGAATGTGTATTTTGCTTCTTTGGGATGAAAAGCTCTATATATATCAGTTAAGTCCATTTCCTCTAGGGTATTGTTAAGTGACACAATATCTTTGTTGATCTTTTGTTTGGAAGACCTGTCCATTTTTGATAGTGGGGTGTTAAAATCCCCTAGTATAATTGTGTTGCTGTCAATATCTTTCTTGAAATCCTCCAAGATTTTCTTTATGTATTTGGGTGCTCCTATGTTGGAAGCATATATATTTACAATGTTTATGTCTTCTTGGTGGATTCTTCCTTTGAGTATTATGAAGTGACCTTCTGGGTCTCT
This sequence comes from Desmodus rotundus, assembly GCF_022682495.2. Taxonomy (NCBI): domain Eukaryota; kingdom Metazoa; phylum Chordata; class Mammalia; order Chiroptera; family Phyllostomidae; genus Desmodus; species Desmodus rotundus. Next base: position 80,057,306 of record NC_071389.1, read on the forward strand.
CTTTATGGCCCTTCTTTGGAAGTCTATTTTGTCAGATATGAGTATTGCTACCCCTGCTTTTTTTTCCTGTCCGTTTGCTTGGAAAATTTGTTTCCAGCCCTTCACTTTCAGTCTGTGTAAGTCTTTTGTCCTGAGGTGGGTCTCTTGTAGGCAGCATATGTGTGGGTCATATTTTCTTATCCATTCAGCTATTCTATGTCTTTTGATTGGAGCATTTAATCCATTTACGTTTAAGGTTATTATCGATAGGTAGTTATTCATTGCCATTATTTCCTACCTGTGTTCCTCTGTCTTTCTCTTTTCCTTCCTTTCCTTAAAGCAGTCCCTTTAGCATCTCTTGCAGAGCTCGTTTGGTGGAGCTGTATTCTTTTAGACTTCTTTTGTCTGGGAAACTCTTTATTTGGCCTTCTATCTTGATTGAGAGCCTTGCTGGGTAAAGCAGTCTTGGTTGCAGGCCTATGGTTCTCATTACTTGGAATATGTTTTGCCATTCTCTTCTGGCTTGGAGCATTTCCATTGAGAAGTCAGTTGCTAACCTTATTGGGGTTCCCTTGTATGTTACTTCCTTTTTCTCCCTTGCTGCCTTTAAGATTCTCTCTTTGTCTTGGAAATTTGCCATTTTAATTATGATGTGTCTTGCAGTGGGCCTCTTTGGGTTCCTCTTGCTTGGGACTCTCTGTGTTTCCTGGATTTGGGTGACTTTTTCTCTCCTCAGATTAGGGAAATTTTCCATCATTACTTTTTCAAACAGGTTTTCTATCCCTTGCTCTTCTTCTTCTCCTTCTGGTATTCCTATTATATGGATATTGTTACGTTTCATGTTGTCCTGCATTTCCCTTATTGCCTCTTCATTCTTTCTGAGCCTGTTTTCCTTTTCTTGCTCTTTCTGGGTGTTTTTTTCTACTTTGTCCTCCAGCTCGCTGATCTGATCCTCTGCTTCATCAAGTCTGCTTTTCATTCCTTCTACTGTGTTCTTCAATTCAGAAATTGTATTCTTCATTTCCTCTTGGCCCTTGTTGATAGTTTCTATTTCCTTTTTCATGTTGATGTAGTTTGCAGTGAGTTCATTGTAGTTTCCCTGTAGTTTCTGATAGTTCTCTTTGAGCTCAGAGAGCTCAGTGAGCTTCCTGATGACCATTGCTTTGAACTCAGTATCTGATAGGTGACTTGCCTTTTTTTCAGTTAGCATTCTTTCTGAGGCTTCCTCCTTTCCTTTCATTTGGGAATTGTTTCTTTGTCTTCCCATTGTTTGTGAGACTCTTCTTTTTAGCCTCTGCTTCTTAGATTGATCTATTCTGACTCCCTGGGTTTATGGTATGAACTTCTATGGTAGAATGCCAATGGGATTCAGTGGTGCTGTCTCCTTAATCTCCTGTGCTCACTGGTCTTGAGCTGACATTTATGGGTGTAACGCGGTCTAACTCTGGTCTTTTCAGCACTCCAGGTTTTCTTGTTTCACCTGTGGGAAAAAGAGGAATGGGGGGGGGGAAGAGAGAGAGAGAGAGAGAAGAAGGGAAGGAGGGAAAAAGGGAATAGAAAAGGAAAGGAAGGAAGGGAGTAGGAATAAAGAAAGATCGGAGGCAAGATAAGAAGGAATTTTAACAAAAATTAAAACAACAGAATAAATAAAAGAAGGCAGGAAGAAGGAATAAAAAAGGTAAAGGATGGAAGGAAGAAGGAATAAAAAAAGAAAGAAGGACAGAAAGGAAGAAGGAATTCAGGGGGATAGGAGGAAAGAAAAAAGAAAAGAAAAAATAAAAGAAAAGAAAAAAAGGTCTTCTACTGGCTTTAAACTGGTCAGGTTAGTTCTGCTGGTCGTCCTGTCTGTGGAACCAGAGGCAGTGGTTGGAAGGATTGGTTTCACTTTTCTCCCTTCCTGAGCCACACTCTTCGCTGTTGTTCAGCCTTCAGTCTAATTCCTCTGGGTCCTTCTGCTCCCCACTAGGCCTTTAGTTCACCAGCTGTGCTATCCTTGATTTGCACCAATTAGGGGCAACTCACATTCAACCTTCTTGCTCTTTGCTGTCTTAGATGCTAGGAGCTCTTGGTGCTGCTATGGGGTAGTTCAGCCCCCGACTGGGTTGAGTCTTTCTGGGGAATGCAGTCTCCCCTAGCCCTGCAGCTCCCCTCTGCTGGGTGTTCTGCCTTCCTCCTAGAGAGCCAGTAGGCCCTGCAGAGTTCTGTGTGCAGGGGCTACGTAGGAGTTTTTCAGAACTGGTGCTTTTGGCTGTGGTTGCCTGCAGGCAGCCAGGCCATTGATGGGGTTGTGTGGCCGATCTCCGCTTTGGACTTGGTTGGTTGCCGATCCCCACTTTGGGTCTGTGCGCGGGGGCAGCCAGCCACTGATCCAGTTGCGCGCCCACCCAGGCGCTTTTCGTCTGTGCGCCCAGGCAGCCGGGCGCTTAACAGGGCGCCTGCCCACCAAAGGATTCAGGTGTGGGCCCCAGGCCACTGATTGGGGTACGCACCCACTGGGGCACTTTGGGTCTGGCACACAGGCAGCGGGGCTGCTTATCAGGGCTCGCGCTCACCCGGGGTTTCAGTTGTGGGCCCCTAGTCTGCTAATTTGAGTGAGCGCCAGCTGGGCTTCAGGTGAGCTCAGGGGCTGCTTTTCCGCGTTCACAGTCCAGGGGCTGAGGGGGGAGGGGCGCCAGAAGCCGCGGCTGCTGCAGAGAGTTCTCTAACTAGCTACTATGTGCCTCTTTTTTCTTTTCATTTTTGAGAAATTCTTCCTATTCAAGCCCCCCTGGTCAAAACAAGCACCTGGCTGCTCACAGCTCAGCCTGGCTCTCTCCCAAGAATCCTGCGGCAGACCCTGCACCCGGGCCGGGGCTTCCGCTGCCCTGGTCCCCACGTGGGTCCCAGGGACCTTATTGTCCTTAAGCACTCTTCTTACCATCTAATCTTTCAATGTCCTCTATCTTCGGTCTCTGATCTTCATATATGCTGGAATACTGTTGGCTGTTCGCTCTGCTCCTCAGATCAGCTAGGTATTTCACTGGTGTTGAGGGGAAGTGGACTCCGCTCCCACCTATCTTGCCACCATCTTCTGAGTCTGCTGAGTGTTTTTATTATAAATGAGGGAAGAATTTTATCCAATGTTTTTTCAGGTCTTTTGATATGATCATGTGATTTTTGGTCTTCATTTTATTTAGTGGTATATTATGTTAATTGATTTGCAGATACTGTACCATCCTTACATCCCTTGGATAAATCCCACTTGATCATGATGTATGATGATCATTTTAATGAATTGCTGGATCCAGATTGCCAATATTTGGCTGAGGATTTTATCATCCATGTTCATCAGAGATAATGGCCTGTAATTTACTTTGTTTGCTGTGTCTTTTCCTGGTTTTGGAATTAGAATAATACTGGCCTTGTAATAAGAGTTTGGGAGTCTCCCCATTTCTTAAAAGTTTTGGAATAGTTTGAGAAGGATAGGAATTAGTTTTTTTAATTTTTGGTAAAATTTGCCTGTGAAGCCACCCAGTTCGAGGCTTTTGTGTGTTGGGTGTTTTTTGATTACTGCTTCAATTGTGCTATTTTTATTGGTCTATTCAGGCTTCCTGCTTCTTCTTGATTTAGTTTTGGAAGATTGTATGTTTCTACAAATTTATCCATTTCACCCAGGTTGTCAAATTTGTTGGCATATAGTTGTTCATAGTGATTTCTTACAATCCTTTGTATTTCTGTGGTATCCATTGATACTTCTGTTTCATTCCTGATTTTATTTACTTGAGTCCTCTCTCTCTCTCTCTCTCTCTCTCTTTGATATGTCTGGTTAAAGGTTTGTCAATTTGTTTATCTTTTCAAAGAAGCAGCTCCTGAATTCATTGATTCTTTGGATTTATTTTCAGTCTTTATGTTATTCAATTCTTCTCTGATCTTGATTATTTCCTTCCTCTCTACCCTCTTCACTTTGTTTTGTTGTTGTTCCTCTAGTTCTTTTACATGTAGGGTTAGGCTGTTTATTTGAGATATTTCTATCTTCAGGTAGTTCTGTATTGCTATGAACTGCCTTCGCTGTGTCCCATAGGTTTTGGGTTGTAGTGTGTTCATTTTCATTTGTTTCCAGATCCTTTTTGATTTCTTCCTTGATCTCAGTGTGAACCCATTCATTATTTAATAACATATTATTCAATCTCCATGTATTTGAATGTTTTTGAGTTCTTTCCTTGCAGCTGGTTTTAGTTTCAAGCTGCTGTGATCTGAGAAGATGCTTCATATGATTTCAATTTTCTAGAATTTGTTGAGGCTTGTTTTGTGTCCTACCATTTGGTCTATGAAAATGATCTATATGCATTTGAAAAGAATGTATATTTTGCTTCTTTGGGGTTAAATGCTCTGTAAATATCAATTAAGTCCATTTGGTCTAGAGTGTCATTCAATGCCATATATCCATGTTGGTTTTTTTGTTTGGATTATCTATCCATTGTTGACATTAGGGTGTTAAAATCCTCTATGTTGACTGTATTGCTGCCAATATCTTTCTCAAAGTCCTCCAAGATTTTCCTTATTTGTTTAGTTGCTGCTATGTTGACTGCATATATGTTTACTATGGTTATATCCTCTTGTTGGACTGCTCCCTTAATATTATGCAGTGTCCTTCTTTGTCTCTTGTTACAGCCTTTGTTTTGAAGTCCATTTTGTCTGATATAAGTATTGCTACTCCACCTTTTTTTCTCATTTTTGCTTTTTGGAATATTTTTTCCTTCCCTTCACTTTCACTCTGTGTAGATATTTTGTTCTGAGATGGGTCTCTTGTAGACAGCATATATGTGGGTTTTCTTATCCGTTCAGCTACCCTATGTCTTTTGATTGGAGTATTTCATCCATTTACATGTAAGGATATTTTTGATAGATATTTATTTATTGTCACTTTTACCCTTTGTACTCATGCCCCCCGCCTTGATTTCTTCATCTTTTTAAAGCAGCCCCTTAGCATCTCTTGCAATGCTGCTTTGGTGGAAATGTACTCTCGTAGGCTTTTTTTTTTTTTTTTGTCTTGGAAGCTCCTTATTTCACCTTTCATTTTAAATGAGAACTTTGCAGGATGAGTAGTCTTGGTTACAGGCCTTTGCTTTTTATTACTTGGAATATTTTGTCCCAGTCCCTTCTGCCTTATAATGCTTCTGTTGAGAAATCAGCTGCTACACTTATTGGAGCTCCCTTTTATGTCACAGCCCCCACCATGTCTTGTATGATGTTGTACAGGTGCTATCAAAATAAAGCAAAACAACCCAGTAAACAAAACCCACACCAGAACAAATGCCCCCCAAACACAATTGCAATATCAACAACAAATGAGCAAATATTAATAAAGGTGGAAAGGAAATAAAAATATTATAAGAAAGAAAAACGTACATAAGATGACTAATGGAAAGAAAAATTATTTTGACAGAGTAGAGGGTGGAAAAATAGAGTAGGGAATAGAAACATGGAGAAGGAAGCAAGAAAATAAAAAATAAAAAGAAGAGGGAATAAGGCAAAACGGAGTAAGAAAAGGGAAGAGTATAATATGAAGTTTGAAATAAAATAACAAAATAGTGAAAAAATAAGAACAGAATTGAAGAAAAACAATCACCACAGTAATAGCCATGACAAATGAGCAAAGATGAATAAAGGTATAAGAGAATAAGTATGTTCTAAGAAAGAAAAAAGGTTATGATATGTCTAAAGGGAAGAAAAATGATTTTGAGAGGATAGAAGGAGGACAAATAATAAGTATAAGGATTAGAAATCAGGCTAAAAAAGGGGGAAATACAATTTTAAATGAAAATAAGAAAGGGCAGGAGTAAGATCCTGTTGATGAGGACAGGCTGGTTCCAGTTTGGAAGAAGAGTGAACTTAAATTTTGCAGTAGAAAAAATAATTCATACAATAATTCATGGGAAAATTACATCTTCAAAATTTAAAGTGAAATTGTGAAAAGTAGAAAAATTTTTCCTATCATGTCTTGAGACAGAAAATCTTTTGCATTCTGGCCTGTATCTCTGAGATAACAGCTTTATACCTGGTCAGGAGATAGAAAGTATTCGATATTATTAGCTGGGCAATAATTTGGCTTCTACTAGCCTACATCTTTGAGTGCTGATAAAGGTAAAAATAATATGGCTTTTGTCTCTTGTTTTATTCTAGGCAGCTTCCTGACAACAACAATCTGAGATTATAAAGCTTAGATTATAGTAGTGAGTTTCAGGATTAGTGGCACATTTTCAAATGTTGACCCCAAGAAAAATTCATTATTAATGAATCTAGGTCAAATGAAGATTAATAGATAGGAGAAAGAAGGTGTGTATGGTTGTCTATCATGACCCTCCTAGAAAAGATGAGGTCATTTGAACCAACAGCACAAAATACAGGGAAAATTCCATCATGGTTAGACCATGTTGGATGAAGCAGCTTTGTACTTGAAATGTACCAGCTGTTACTTGAAAGCAGGAAGTCTGGCATACTTTTCCTACAGCTAAGAATTTCTGTGACCTGGCATGACTATATCAATCTGCTTGGGCTAAGCTATACTATGATGCCAAATGACCTCTCTACTTAAAGGCTTATAATCACAAAGTTTATTGCTCAAATTCCTCTCTATTGTAATCTTTTCATTCTGGAAGAGTAGCCCCAACTTCAGACCCACTGTTTTCAACCGAGGGACACAAGAGTTGGCAGAACTACAATGGCTCTTAAAAGTCCTGCTCAGAGCATCACATCTGCTCACATTCCACAAGCTAAAGCAAGAAACACAGCCAAGCCTTATGTCAATGATATTGGGAAGTTTAATTCTCCCAAAGGATGGGCAGGGACTATCTGAAAACAAAAATACAATCTACCACACCAACTCAATCTGTAATGGGTCATATATGTCAATCTATACTCTTTTGAGGAGCCTGAGTTCTGAGGAAGACTAAGTCACTGAGTCTAGCTTCATTTCCAGGATGTAAGTACACAACCTGGAAAGAGTTCAAAATGTCTTCTACATGGTTTAATTCAAAACAGCTAATAAATGCAAAGGACTTATGGGAGGTGAAGATGCAAATGGCTTTTCTTTCTTCTATCTCCATTCTAAGCTTAGAGGCGTCCATAACTTACATGGAATGCAGCACTTGTAGGCCAGAGGAATGGGGATCGGTGATTTTCCTGACTTTCATACCCTCAGCTCTGTCAGTGCCCAGAAACCACTCATACCACTAAATAAGTTAATAATTTGGCCACTTGGCAAATTACATAACCCAGGGCTGAGGACCAGATTCTGGGCCTTGAAATTCTTGCTACACTAGCCTTGAGGCAATGTTCCCTCTATTGTTCCTGCATTTGGAAGATGGCCCAGGATATTTCCATTTATGTTTAGTTACGGCACTTTTTGCCTTAGTCTGCCACAGCTTCAAAGTCAAAACTGTCGCACTATAAATGAACATACAGTCGCCTGATGATAAAAATTTTCCAAGTGGTCATTTTTTTCCCTTTTTTATATCTCTTTTGTTTTCATTCTATGATCTGGGGGAAGAGGTGAGGATATTTAACTATCAGGAGTAACAACATCTATATTTTGATGAGAAGTTGTCTGGTGAGAGTTCATGCCCACCCTACCTCATTCTTCCCCCTCAGAATTGAAAATGACATCTTCCCTCTTATGTAATTCCAGGAGATGAAATAACACCTTTCCCAGGAGTTGATTGGAAAGAATCCCACTGGAACATTCAGATAACAGAATGATAGGTTTCCTTCTCAAGGTATGGCCTAAGAAACAGAACTTCTCTGCCAAGGGACAACTCCTCTTACACATGGTCAATTTTGTCACAGTGTGGTACATGTCTTACCATATTGCCATCCCCAGAAAAGGACATGTTAAGATTCAAGAATATTCTAAGATAACCATCCTTAATATAGACTTTTGAGTTCAGCCTTTCTGTCCTTTGATTTTCAAAATTATCCTACTTTTGTTGTTTCTGTTGTTGCCTGGTGTTATTTTAGTCATGTTTCTTTAACCTTACCACTACCAATTTATTCTGTTGTAAGGAAGTGTCAGCTTAAAAGCTCCAAGTCAAATATGGGACTACCATCCTTATATAAACCTCAGTGGAATATTTTTCAGCAGAACAGCAGAATCTCAAGTTGTTTCCTTGCAGAGTATTCTACATGTTAAAGTTTTGATAGGAAACTCTAGAGTCATGCATGTTTTCACTGAATTATTGAATTTTACAGTAGGTTGAAAAGAAACATGTATTCATTCCAGTTAAACTCAGCAGGTATTTATTAAACATTTTGTGTGTACATGAAATAGAATAGGGGATAAAAATAAGCAATGGTCTGTCTTTTCAAGAGACTTTTTAACATTTTCAAAAAAGATTTTATTTATTTATTTTTAGAGAGAGGAGAAGGGAGGGAGAAAAAGAGGGAAACATCAATGTGTGGTTGCCTCTCGTGCACCCCCTGCTGGGGACCTGGCCCACAACCCAGGCACATGCCCTGACTGAGAATTGAACCAGTGACACTTTTGTTCCCAGACTGGCACTCAATCCACTGAGCCACACCAGCCAGGGCTCTTCAAGAGACTTAGAAAAGATGATAGTAATAGTTATAATACATGGCAGTGTGAGGGCAGTAAGGGAGAAAGAATGTGGAAGAAGTCACCCTTTCACCAAAAAAATCATATGGTAAAATCTCCTTATTTTATAAATGAAGAATTGAACTCCCAAATCAGTTAAGGAGCTTGACTAACAATAAGACTAGTTAGTGACAGAGCTGGTTCTTTTGCTCAAGTTTATTTCTGCTGCCTAACAGAATGGCAAACACAGAAATGGTTCTCAGGGTCTATTCATTGGATATTCTTTTCATTGCACTGTGCTAATTTATGAAAGTTTAGATTTAAAGAGTAAAACATCTTTAAAAAATATTTTGTCTAAAAAATCTCAAAAAATACAAAACATAATATAAAATAAATAAATAAAAAATTTGAAAATGAAGGAATTGAAACTCAGAAAATATAAGTGACATGTAAAATCATATGCTAGCTAACAGCTGATTTAGAATTGAGGTCTTTTTAATTCTTAGCTGTGTGTACTCTGGTCATGACATATTAATCTAGGAGAGACACTGTGCAAAGACTATTACTACAAATTAGAAATCAGATCTTTGAATCAAACTGCTATTCTTCAGTTTTCATTCAAGTAATAAACATATTAAGCCCCTGTTATATGCAGTATTTTGTTCTTGATGCCAAGGAGGATATGATTATTGATTGCAGGAAATATTCATTGTTTTACTCACCAAATATTTCCTGACTATACATGATGTGCAAAGCACTGTGGGGGACAAAATGATGCAACAAACACAGTCTTTGACCTCAAGGGCTCAAGGCAATGGTAGCCATGACAAGACATATACACAAATAATTATAATGTAGTGAGGATATAGGATACCAAAGTGCTGTAGGTATTCAGAATAAGAAGTCACATCACCATGTGGATATTGTGAGGTCCTCTTGAAAGAGCAGTTGAGGTTGACTTTGAAAGATGGTGGATTTTCAACAGAGATAAATAAGAACCACGGAGACATCTAGCTAATGTTATAAAATAAGCAAAGGCCTGGGAGTAAGGACACTTCAGTCACCTTTTGGTCAAAGGATGGTGCAGTTTATGTGGAACATGGATTACCTTTTTGGGGCAATAAGAGATATAATATGAGAAGATAGATTGGAAACTGGTGATGCACAACCTTGACTACTTGTACAAAGACTTTAGAGTTTATTCTGCAGATCAGGGCTCTCAGATGTTAGTGTGCTTCAGAATCACCTGGAAGGCTTGTTAAAACACAGATTACTAGGCCTCACCTTCAGAGTGTCAGATTCACAGGTCTGAGTGGGGCCTGAGAAACTATATTTCCAACAAGTTCTCAGGTAGCATGGGTGCTGCTGGTCTGAGGGCTGTACTTGGGAAGCACTAAAGGAGACAAAGTGGTGTCGTTGGAGGCCTCTCCTCAGGGCAGTTGAAAGTTTGGTAGTAAGATGTATAATGGATTAGAGGAAAGAGACACTGGATTAGGGGAGACAAGGTCTAGTCTCAGTGTGAGCAAAGGAGGCCTAAACTAAGGTGGTGGGGACAAGCTTGAGGACAAAATAGATATGAGATAAGACATGAGAGTAAAATTCACCCAAAGTAACTGAGACAATGATGTACCACCATGGGTAGTATTTCCAGTCTCTCTCTCTCTTTTTTCCTCTCTCTCATATTTATTCATCTAATTATTGTCACTTATCCAAGTCCTCTAGCTGAACTACCTTATAGAAGGCTGCTATATGTTTTTGGACTTTAGTTTTCTGAACTTTAAATTGAGAAAGTTGGACAAAATTTATGGTTTCCATCCATTTTATTTTTAAAGAAACAATAAATTGGACTATTTTACTTAAATTGGGCCAGGCATTGATGCACCTCCATAGAACTCAAGGCTTCTAGGGGTAGAGTTTGGAACTACTGCAATCTCTGTCTTTTCTACCCTAACATGAAATTATTTCCGAATTATAATTACAAATTAATAGAATTCTTACCAAAAAAAAAAAGACATAAGCTTAGTAGCAGCCAGCAATTCTTGTTGCCGAGACAAAGCTTCAGTAAAAGCATGCCAGTTTGCTAATTATAAAAATAAATAGATTTCAGCATAGCCTAAAATAGATATTGCTTTGGTGTTATTTATATGTATGAAGAGTTAGAAAGAAAGGGAGAAAAGTGCAGATCAGAGCCACACTGATAGTTAATTCTCAAAAGTTTAAGTAACTGATCATCAGCTAAACTAGGTTTTATATTTTTAAATGGAGATTTTGGTTATATTTTAAACTTACTCTAGAAACAGCATTCTGGATTTAAAGACCTTGAATTAGGAGATGAGCCTCTTACAATATATATACATTTATGTTTTGATTAGCAATTGAACATATATTATATTTTACCATTAGTGCGTTCTTTGCTTTTATTTTGTCTTATTGCTTGATATCATCTAGCTTTTTTTCTTCAAATAAAACACTCAAAAATTAGTGTGATGTGTTTCTGTATTTATGATTAATAGAAAGCACCCCCTCTCCTGGAAACATTGACAACAACAATAAAATTAAATGCCCAGGAAAAAAATTACCAAGCATAATTGAATTGCCTCCAACGCCACAACTGGATTTGGGTGCCAATAGTCTCTTTTAGAACTATAGCTCTTTTCATGATGAAAAAAGTACTTTAGCAATAACAAGTTTCAACAGATGCAGTAGATGCGTGGGAGGAAATTGAAAACAGGGACAGGCATAACATTTTATTGTAGGTGGATTTTCCCCTTTCCCACAAGATGTCAGTTTTGTATGAACTTAATCATGGCACATTACCCTTTCTTTGGAGATTTTCACATCTTTTAAAACCCACCTGATTGCTAATGTCAATTCCCTTTTTAAAAAAGAACAATTGTTCAGCATTTGTGATGCTTATTTGAAAATGTTCACATATGCTGGGTTCGAATGGGGCCAACTGAAACTTGGTCCTAAACTTTGGCCAGAGAGATCGTTTCAGACAAATTTGGCTCACCTTGCATGGTAGAAGAATTCCCAGAAATACAGTTATTATCCTTTATTATACTTTTCAAAAGAACCTAGGGAAGACAACACATTTTAGACAAGAAAGGAGCATGAGGAAACAATTCTTTTCTTAAAAAAAAATATAAAGGTACAGATTCAATCACATTTAGTTGAGAAAAATGGAACATATCTTACATAAGGATCTACATTAGAAATTTATACCTATCTGGGAAGTATAGAAGATACACACACCTTCCACAGCTCATTGAAAAGAGTAGCTAGATGATTGTGATAAAGGCATTAAGGAAGAACTGAAAAACAGTTTGCAAAGAGAATCAGGAAGCTTCATGAGGTGCGGCCCTCGGAAATTGTCCTAGAATGCAGTTTCATTTGTATTAACATCATATCTCTGGTTCAATGTCTTGAACTCCAGAGCTCAATGTATGTTTGGGATCTTGGTGGCCCTTTGGCCATTCATTGGTTACTCTAAGAATGTTGCCCTACTTTCTGACATTGAGTTCCAGGTCTTCTACAGTACACTTATTGGTAATCTGAGCAAGCTGTTCCTTCTGAGAGGAGAACATATCACCTAAGTCACACAGTTCCAGCAGAGAAGGTGGCAATTCCCTGAAACTGAGAAGGAAAACTGCTGGCTAAAGGGTGGGCAGCAGAGTCTCAAACTGAGGTTGGATGAGCTAGAGAGGTTCATATTTCATGTTTAGTTCTTCATAAGCCTTGATGACCTTGGGGAAGGAGGTGGTATCTAGCTGGCAAATGGACAAATTGAAGAGGGTGGTAAAGTCCTGTGGGTTCTCATTGCCCTCCTCAGACACAGTCAAAGTCACTCTGACAGGGTGGCTGTGTCAGGCAGCATCAGGTAGTCAGAAATCTCTGGGTCCTCAGCATTGATCTGGCTTAGGTAGATGTCTTCTGTTGCGAGCCACTGGAAAACAATATTATTTTGCTGTTTTCTTCTTTTCCAAATATTGGTCACTCAACATGTGACACAAGCCAAGCACTGCCAACTTCCCACCTTGGTTCTTTGAGTGTAGAAAGCCAGACCAACAGAGTCTGTGGACAGAACAGCCACTGCTCATTTCATGAAACTCTATGTGGCACCAAAAGGGTACACAAAGGTGAGAGTCTGGGCATTGTTCCACTGCTCTCTTCATCAATGACTCCAGGCATGCCCTTCCTTATGGCTCAGCTCATTTCCCTATATAAAACTACATTGGAAACTAGAGCTTCTTTAGGATGGAAATACTTACACTTTTCTAACTACAGCATCATTATTAACCATGATTCCATATTCTTCTAGGAGAAAGTTAATACTGGTGCCAAATCTGGGCTCCCCACCCTTTCCTAGCATCATAAGGATATCTCCACCACCATGAAGGTGTTTCTTCAGGATCTCAAGCTTAGCTGCAGTGCATTATTCCCTTGGCCCAGCTGTAATCCACAGGCTCAGCCCAATTCACTCCTCAGATGTGATTTCATCTTTTAAGCTCTGAATCTTTCAGAGTCTCCAGAGTCTCTTCTGCATGGATTTATAGCCATTGTTGGTGGTAAATATTTTCTTTCTATATGTGTTCAAAAGAATGGTGCTCCACCTTATAGCTGTCAGTCTGTTCCATTTTTCTATGCCTCTGGTTTTATTTTGCTCCTGAGTTTATTCTGTTCACTATAATCCACTTATAAGTAAGTTCATATGGTATTTGTCCTTCACAGACTGGCTTATTTCACTTAGTATAATAGTTTCCAGTTCTATCCATGCTGTTGCAAAAGGTAAGAAGAGGAAGGAGGGGGGAACTGTTTGAAAGAAGGTGAAGGGATTAGTCAAGGAATGTGTATGAATGACACATGGTCATGGCCAATGGAGGGGGGCTTGACTGTAGGATTAGGGGCTGGACTGGGTGGAGGGGGGCAAATGGGGGAGATTGGGACAACTGTAATAGCATAAACAATAAGCTATATTTAAATTTTATTTTAAAAAGAAAAGAATGGTGCTCTCAAGCTCTTTTTCCATGGTATCCTGAGGCCCAGTGACCACCATCCTCATCTGATGCCTGCCAGCTGCCCATGGCCAGATAACCAAGGTGGCTTAGGAATGACAGAGGCTGAGAAGCACACTGAAAGGTATGGATTGGGGCTGAGCAATTCTTTTCTTAAACTTTTCATGTTGCAGAAAAGAAAATTAGTTTTGAGTAAATTGAGGGGTTTACTTACAGTCACACAACTATTCATTAAAAAATAGGACATTAACCTGCTGAACAGTATTATCATCAAGTGCCCACATATTGTGCTGAGAGATTGGGCTCTGTGGTGTATCCTGTTCATGCACACTCTTGCTGATAATGCACAGATCACCAACAGAAGAGTGCAGAGGAAGTAGTTGTGCATGGCCTGTGTTGTTTCCCATCTTCCCTTCTGTGCCTTAAAAAAATTTTTTTTTCATCAGATGTGTACATGTACCCAAGAGATGAGATGACAGCTTTTGCTGAATGACAGGATGATTGATGAGTTAAAGATTACTTGGAAAGAGACCTTATATCAGATAATGTGAATCTTCTGCCCCCTTTTCCATGGGCCACACTTTACCTCTATAAGGAGAAATCATAGAGCCTGTCCGGGAGTGATATCCACACACTCTTTGCTGTGAATCCTAGGGTGGAGGGTCTGATCCCAAGGGAGATCCACTCCACCCCAGCTAGAGGAAGCAGGTGCTCCTGACCTCTCTTCCCTCATGCCACAGGATTAGTCTCAGTTTGCAACAGTTCCTCCACGTACTCTCCAAGGCTTCAGAGTAGGTGGGAGCTGTGAACACCAGTATATCTGCTGGAAGATATAACCCACCAACAAAGGAACTACCAACAGATAATAACAGAAGAAGGTGAAGGAGAGAATGGAAACCACACTAACCCCCACTGAGGACCAATCTGGAATTACAACTAAACAGTGGAGAAATTTCCCAGAACAAACAACTGAATACCAGTGAGAGAGAAGCCTCAAGACCTTGGAGAGACAGAAGAACCAGCTTCAACACAATCTGTCCACACCTGCACAACAGAATACAAAACGTGGTGGAGGGAGTGACTCTCAGTTAACCAGCTGGCAGGAAGGTCCCGCCAAAGAAAGACCCAACAACAATCAAAACCCAATGACATCCAGAGAGCCAACATAAATGACAGCCCAAGACCAGCAAGCTCAGGAGATCAAGGAGACAGCACTACTGAATATCATAAGTCTCCTACCATAGAAGTTCATACCATAAACCCAGGGAGTTGAAACAGATCAATTTAAGAAGTAGAGGCTAACAAGAAGAGTCTCACAAACAATGGGAAGACAGAGAAACAATTCCCAAATGAAAGGAAAGGAGGAAGCCTCAGAAACAATGTGAAATGAAATAGAGGCAAGTCAACTATCAGATACTGAGTTCAAAGCAATGGTTATCAGGAAGCTCAATGAGCTCACAGAGAACTCACCAAAAACTACAGGGAAACTACAATGAACTCATGCAAACTATATTAACATGAAAATGGAAATAAAAACTATCAACAAGGGCCAAGAGGAAATGAAGAATACAACTTCTGAATTGAAGAACACAGTAGAAGGAATCAAAAGCAGGCTAGATGAAGGAGAAGATCAAGTCAGCAAGCTGGACAGCAAGGTAGAAAAAACTCCCAGAAAGAGCAAGAAAAGGAAAAAAGACTCAAAAAGAACAAAGAGGGGGGTAAGGGAACTGCAGGACAACACAAAATGCAATAATATCTGTATAATAGGGATACTGGACAGAGAAGAGGAGGAGCAAGGAATAGAAAACCTGTTTGAAAAAGTAAGGATGGAAAAATTACCTAATTTGATGAGAGAAAAAGTCACACAAATCCAGGAAACACAGAGAGTCCCAAGCAAGAGGAACCCAAAGAGGCCTACTACAAGACACATCATAATTAAAATGGCAAAATTCCAAGACAAAGAGAGAATCTTAAAGGCAGCAAGGGAGAAACAGGAAGTAACATACAAGGGAGCCCTGATAAGATTAGCAGCTGACCACTCAATGGAAAAGCTATAAGCCAGAAGGGAATGGCAAGAAATATACCAGCTAATGAAAAGCAAAGGCCTGCAATCAAGACTACTCTACCCAGCAAGGCTCTCAATTAAAATGGAAGGCCAAATAAGGAGCTTCCCAGACAAAACAAACCTCAAAGAATACACCTCCTCCAAACCAGCTCTGCAAGAGATGCTAAAGGATCTGCTTTAAGAAAAGGAAAAAAAAAAAAAAAGAGTGAGAGAGAGAGGAATACAGGTATGAAAAAATGTCAGTGAATAAGTACCTATCAATAATAACTTGAAATGTAAGTGGATTAAATGCTCCAATCAAAGGACATAGAATACCTGAATGGCTAAGAAATCATGACCCACACATATGCTGCCTGAAAGAGACCCACGTCAGAACAAAAGACCTACACAGACTGAAAGTGAAGGGCTGGAAACAAATATTCCAAGCAAAAGGTCAGGAAAAAACGCAGGGGTAGCAATACTCATATCAGACAAAATAGACTTCAAAAAAAGAGCCATCAAAAGAGACCCAGAAGGTCACTTCATAATATTCAAGGGAAGAATCTATCAAGAAAACATAAACGTTATAAATATATATGCGCACAACATAAGAGCACCTAAATACATAAAGAAAATCTTGGAGGACTTCAAGAAAGACATCAACAGCAACACAATTATAGTAGGGGATTTTAACACTCCATTGTCAAAAATGGATAGGTCTTCCAAACAAAATACCAACAAGCATATTATAGAACTGAATGATGCATTAGATCAAATGGACTTAACTGATGCAACAGAGCCTTTCATCCCAAAGAAGCAAAATACGCATTCTTTTCAAATGCACATGGAATATTTTCAAAGATAGACCACATGATAGGACACAAAACAAGCCTCAACAAATTCAAGAAAATTGAAATCATACCAAGCATTTTCTCTGACCACAAGAGACTGAAACTAGAAACCAACCAAAAGGAAAAAAACCCAAAACACTGAAAATCATGGAGACTGAATAGCATGCTATTAAAGGATGAATGGGTCAAGAATGAGATTAAGGAAGAAATCCAAAACTTTCTGGAAACAAATGAAATGAACTCACAACAGTCCAAAACTTATGGGACAAAGTGGAGGCAGTCCTGAGAGGGAACTACATAGTGATACAGGCCTACCTAAAGAAGATAGAAACATTTCAAATAAACAAACTAACACTACACCTACAAGAACTTGAGGAACAGCAGCAAAGACAGCCCAGAGCAAGTAGAATGAAGGAAATAACAAAGATCAGAGCAGAATTAAATGACACAGAGACTAAAAGCACAATTCTAAGGATCAATGAATCCAGGAGCTGGTTCTTTGAAAAGATAAACAAATTTGACAAGCCTTTAAGCAGATTCATCAAGAAAAGAAGAGAGAGGACCCAAATAAACACAATCAGATGAAAGAGGAGAGATTACAACTGACACCTCAGAAATACAAAAGATTGTAAGAAATTATTACTAACAACTATATGCTGAGAAATTTGGAAATCTGGATGAAATGGACAAATTTCTGGAAAAATATAATCTCCCAAAACTGAATAAAGAAGAAGCAGAAAGCCTGAACAGACCAATAACAGCAGACGAAATTAAAGCAGTAATAAAAAAAACTCCAAACATACAAAAGCCCTGGACTGGATGGTTTCACAGGAGAATTCTATAAAGTATTTAAGGATGAGCTAACCCCTATTCTTCACAGATTATTCCAAAAAACCCAAGAATATGGAAGACTCCCAAACTCTTTTTATGAAGCCAACATCATCCTAATCCCAAAACCAGATAAAGACATAACAAAGAAAGAAAACTTCAGGCCAATATCGTTGATGTACATAGATGCTAAAATCCTCAATGAAATATTGGCAAACCACATCCAACAATACATTAAAAAGATCATACACCATGATCAAGTGGGATTCATCCCAGGGATGCAAGAATGGTACAATATTCGCAAATCAATAAACATAATACATCACATCAATAACTGCAAAGACAAAAATCACATGATCATATCAATAGATGCAGAAAAAGCATTTGATAAGATACAGCACCCATTTATGATAAAAACACTCAGCAAAGTGGGAATAGAGGGAGCATTCCTCAACATAATAAAGGCCATATATGAGAGACCTACAGTCAACATCACAATCAATGGACAAAAACTTAGAGCTTTCCCACTAAGATCAGGAACAAGACAAGGATGTCCTCTCTCACCACTCCTGTTCAACATAGTATTGGAAGTCCTAGCCACAGCAATCAGACAAGAAAAAGAAGTAAAAGTCATCCAAATTGGAAAGGAGGAAGCAAAACTGTCACTGTTTGCAGATGACATGATTGTGTACATAGAAAATCCTACAGACTTCACCAAAAAATTGTTTGACTTAATAAGTGAATTTGGCAAAATCGCAGGATATAAAGTCATTATTCAGAAATCAAAGGCATTTTTGTATACCAACAATGAAATATCAGAAACAGAAGTCAGAAGAAAATCCCATTTGATATAGCAAAAAGAAAAATAAAGTACCTAGGAATAAACCTAACCAAGGAGGTAAAAGACCTGTACTCAGAGAACTACACAACACTGAAGAAAGAAATTAAGGAAGACACAAACAAATGGAAGCATGTACCATGCTCATGGATTGGAAGAATTAACATCACCAAAATGGCCATACTACCCAAAGAAATTTATAGATTCAATGCAATCCCTATTAAAGTACCCATGACATATTTCACAGATATAGAACAAACACTTCAGAAATTTATATGGAACCATAAACGACCCCAAATAGCTGCAGCAATTTTGAGAAAGAAGAACAAAGCAGGAGGGATCACAATACCTGATATCAAACTGTATTACAAGGCCACTGTAATCCAAACAGCCTGGTACTGGCATAAAAACAGGCACATAGACCAATGGAACAGAACAGAGAGCCCAGAAATAAACCCAAGTCTGTATGGTCAATTAATATTTGACAAGGGGGGAAGAAGCACAAAATGGAACAAGAATAGCCTCTTCAACAAATGGTGTTGGGAAATCTGGACAGCTACATGCAAAAAAATGAAACTTGATCACCAACTTATACCATACACAAAAATAAATTCAAGGTGGATAAAAGACTTAAATATAAGTCATGACACCATAAAAGTCCTAGAGGAAAACATTGGCAGGAAAATCTCAGACATTTCATGCTGCAATATCTTCTCTGATATGTCCCCTAAAGCAAGGGACATAAAGGAAAGAATAAACAAATGGGACCTCATCAAATTAAAAAGCTTCTGCATGGCTAAAGAAAATAGCACTAAATTACAAAGAGAACCAACAGTATGGGAAAACATATTTGCCAATGATACCTCAGACAAGGGCCTGATCTCCAAAATATATAAAGAACTCACATGACTCCACTCCAGGAAGACAAACAACCCAATTAAAAAATGGGCAAATGATTTGAACAGACTCTTCTCTAAGAAGGACATACAGAGGGCCCAGAGACATATGAAAAGATGCTCAGCATCACTAGCCATCAGAGAGATGCAAATTAAAACCACGATGAGATACCACTTCACACCAGTCATAATGGCCATCATAAACAAATCAACAAACAAGTGTTGGAGACAATGTGGAGAAAAGGAAACCCTAGTGCACTGTTGGTGGGAATGCAGACTGGTGAGGCCACTGTGGAAAACAGTATGGAATTTCCTCAGAAAACTAAAAATGGAACTGCCTTTTGACCTGGCAATTCCACTTCTAGGATTACATCCTAAGAACCCTGAAACACCAATCCAAATGAACCAATGCACCCCAATGTTCATAGCAGCACAATTTACAATAGCCAAGTACTGGAAGCAGCCTAAGTGCCCATCAGCAAATGAGTGGATCCAAAAACGATGGTACATTTACACAATGGAATACTAGGCAGCAGAGAGAAAAAGGAGCTTCTATCCTTTGCAACAGCATGGATGGAACTGGAGAGAGTTATGCTAAGTGAAGTAATCCAGGAGGTGAGGGACAAATATCATATAATCTCATCTTTAACTGGAACATAATCAACAAAACTTGCAAGCTAGCAAAATATAACCAGAGACATTGAAATAAACAATCTGACAGTAACTAGAGGGGAGGTGGGAGGGGCTTAAGGGAGGAAGGGAAAGGGTTTTCAGGAACAACTATACAGGACATACGGACAAAACCAAGGGTGCGGGGTGGAAACAGGGGATGGTGGTGGGTTTGACATGGGGGGAGCAGTGGGGGGTAAACACAGACAACTGTAATTGAACAACAATAAGGTAATTAAAAAATGAAATAATAAAGGTATTGAATATTAATCATACCTTTCAGTTAATGCTTGAACCTTGAATATCCACCTTATATAGTCTAGAATTAGATTATTTTAAAAATTGATATAATTAAGATACAATATAATATATGATCTGTGTTCATTTTTATGTGTTTTGTGTCATTTTAATAATTTATTATGAATATTTAAAACAGAAAAAATTGAAATACATGTATAATAAGCCCCCATATTTTATCACTTAGACTCAGGGTTGACTGAGATTTATAAAACTACAGATTTTGTCTGTCACCAAATATGGAGAATATCCTGACATTATTTATTTAAATTATTTTTAGGGTGCCTCATTTTGTCTTTCCTCTTGTTACAGGACTGCAAAAATTCTGTGTTAGACCTCTTGATGTAGTCCCATGAGTTCCTGAGGTGCTATGATTTTTAATCCTATTTTCTTTCTTCTTCAGTTTGCATAATTTTTATTTTCTTGTCTTAGAGACCAATAATTCTTCTGTAATTTCCAATATGCTGATAAACTCATTGAATTTTTTATTTCAGAATTTGTTTTTAGTTCTAAAATTTCAATTTGTTTGTTTTTCTAGTTTCAATTTCTCTTCTATTTCCTCTTTTCCTTCACTATGACCACTCTGATACACTTTCATATAGTTGAAATAGCTACTTTAAATTCCTTGTCTGCTAATTCCAATATTTGAATCATTTTGGAGTCACCAGTATTCATCGATTGCCTTTTCTCTTGAGTTGGATAATAGTTTCATCTTATTTTATTGAATGGTTTTGGATTATATTCTGGACAAATGATATATTGTAGACACTTAGGACTCTGTAATGTTTCTGCAAGAGTACTGATTTTTAGTGTTAGGTAGATAACTTGACTGGTCTCAAACTGCAAAACTGCACACTCTGCGTGGAAGCTGACATTTCAGTTCAGTTCCATTAGCTTTAGCTGATCTGCTAGAAGTCTGCCATGTGCATATGTAGTTTGGGAGCTTCCAAAAGGCTTAGATAAAGTGTATTCGCAATATTTGAACGTCATGCTCCCTTCTTTTCTGGGATTATGTAGTTCCTCTGTTCCCAGCTGCAGTGGACAACCCTACCTCTGCTATCTTGTTCTTCAAGCTAATTACACAGTGTGTTCATATCTGAGTTTTAGCTGCTTCACATGGTGTAGACTATGGCTTGTCCTCAGGTGAAAAGCCATACAAATGTGAAATTTATTTGTGTTTTCATTGTGCAAGTGTCACCCACCTCCCAGTATCTGTTTGATTTAGTTTTGCTCTATCTAATGCCTTTTTACATTTTGCCCAGAGTTTATAGTCATGTCTGAGTTGGAATGGTCTGGTAGGAGTGACTTAGCTATTAGTACAAGTGGAGCCCTCTCAGTCATTGAGTTTTGACATTTGTATACATGCACCCTTGTTAACTTCATCCAAAACAAAGTATAAGGCACTTCCATCTGCATAGATAACTCTTTCTGCTCCATCCACGTCAAGTTTTTCTCTCAATCACTGTCTGATTTCCATGACCATTGATTAGTTTGGTCTGAATTTAGATTTTATATAAATGGAGTCATATTATATGTGACAGTTGTACCTGGCTTCTTTTAGTATGACGCTTTTGAGATTTGCCCAGGTTGTTGTGTGTACCAGTTCTTTTCTTCTTATTAATGAGTACTCTTCTAGTGTATGGATCTGGCACACTTTGTGGATCCATGTTCCTGTTCAGGGACACTTGGACTGTTTCCAGTACTTGGCTATTATGAATGAAGCTGTGTTGTGACTATTCTTGTGCAAGTCAGTACTTTTTTAGACATACATTATCATTCTCTTATGAAAATAGGTAGGAGGGGATTTGTGGGGAGGTCAAACAGTTCTCCAGGGTAGCTGACCATCATACACTCCCATCAGCAGTGGATGAGCATTCCAGATCCACTGTATCCTTGCTAACATCTGGTGTGGTCAGAGTTTTTAATTTTAGTATTCTAGTGACTATAAAGTGGTAATTTATTGGTCATTTCCTGGCGAATAATGATGTTGAAAACTTTTTCATGTGCTTATTGTCTACTTGTATATATTCTTGTGTAATGTGTCTATTGAACCCTTTGCAAATATTTATTTCATTTTGTAAATTAATGATTTGTAGTAACTCTTTATATATTCTGGATATATGTCCTTGGCCAGATACATATTACAAACATTTTTCTCTCAGTCTATTTATTTTCTTAATGGAGTTTTTTGATAATAAGACATTTTTAATTTTGATACAGTCCAATTTATTCATTTTTTCTTTTTATGATAGTGCTTTTCTTGTCCTGTTCAAGAAATCTTTGCCTATCCAAGATTTATTTCAATCATACGATAGTGAATATTAGTAGGTTTCTGAATTTTCCCTTCCTTGAGCTTTGAAACTTTGTATGTTGTCTTTTTTATTCAGTGAAAAATATTTTTCAAGGTAAAAATAGATAATTTTTGCAGATGTTTAGAGCTTTGGGCAAGACAGCTGAAAAATTAAAAAAATGTTTATGTAGTGGCTTGCATGAAAAGCTACTTAATAGGTGCTTATAAAAGTAAATCAACTTAATACTTGCTGTAGCAAACCTTGTCCAGGAATTGAAAAGTGCTGACTTACTGGGGCAAATCCAAATGGTGATGTGTTTAGAATGGATCCAGGAGCACTGATCTGCATAGCTGTTGTGCTGAGGCACACAGGGCTTAGCACTGAATTCACAGATGCATTGATTCTGCCAAAACATATGGAGAGGCACCTCACCTCAGCTCTTACTTAAAGGATGACAACACTTTTGCCTCAATAATGATAATGTCAAGATTAAAAAAAAAACCTTTAACTGCATATTTTCTGCTGAATTATTAGTCTCCTAACTCCATGAAGTAGCAAAACAACCTCCAAGTAGAAGTACCATGAAGTACTTTTAGACTGAATAATAGATGAAATTCTGAATATGCCAACTTGGCATGTGCCCAATGGGTGATGAAAATTGGTATTTGCCTGGGCTGTATTGGAGTTCACAAGGCTGACTGTAAGCATGATTACTGCAGAATGAAAGTTCTCCCCAGAGTCTTCACTTTTACAGCGGCTGGTCTAGAAGGGCCTTTTGGAAGTGGACCTGAGACGTGATAGACTACAGCAGAGCAGTTCTGGTTTAGGAAAAAATATACAATCACAAGTCTCTAATCGTCTCGTTTCCCTGCCTCATTGTTCTGTTCGGACCTTAAGTAAACTTTTTGCCATAGAGATATTTGATTTATTCTAAACCCCAGCCCTCTTCTACTTATGTCCTCAACAAAATCTTCTCCCATTCTATATTCTGTAGCTCAATACCCATAATGCTCTCAATAATGGTTAAAGATGTATTCTAGGTACTTTTGTGTATTATCTCTAGTTCCTTACACAATAACATTAGATACAGATTCTTATACCCATTTTACAATTAACAAGTTCAGATTCATTAAGAAACTTCCAAAGCCACCCAGCTGGGAAGTGGCTGTTTGGGGATTCAGTCTGTCTATGAGCAAAGCTTGCACCTTTCCCTACTGTACCACACTGCTTCCCTGATTCAAGGGCACCGTAAAATTTACTGCAATGGAAGGAAATTCCAGAGTTTAAACTGTTGTAAGTCACATATGTTGTCTTTATATTAGTCAGCTTGATAAACTGTAAACAGCTTCCTAGATATTTCCTGTTGTTTCTATGGTAAACCTTGAGTTACAGGTTTATAATTTTTCTGGCCCATCCTATTGCTCCTTTCCACTGGGGGTGTTTAGCTATGTCACTAAATCACTTTTGGTGAAACAGGGAATACAGTTACTTCTAGTTTGATTTATGCAGGTTTGGACTGAAAAGATTGGGCAAATGGCTGGATTTTCTTTGTTTAGGCTGTCTTCTGTTGAGCTTGTAGGAAGAGAAGCTTAAAAAACAAAACAAAATAAAACACAGAAATGGTTGGAGAAAACAAGGAAGCCATTTAATTTGGTTTGTTTTCTCAAGTTGATTATTTGAGGCTAGCAGTCTACAGATAAAGAATTTTAATGATCAAGACCTAGAAATATGTGTTGTGCTATTTTGAGTCTCTTTCATTAAAATGTAAGATTGCCAAAGGTACAAAGAGAAAGTTTTTGTTGTTTAAAATAGCATTCGATATTGACGATCTTTTCAAAGTTGCTCAACATTACCATTTCACTCAGAATTTTACGTCTGGATACCAGAAGATATGGTGATGTTTTTGATTCTTTTTTTATTTCTTTTTTACAGATAAAGGACAACACCACACACTGTCCACATGGTCTTTCATTGCTCTCTATTGCAGGAAATTAGCTAACATGCTTGGAATGTGCAATCTTTCCCTGCTCAAGGTTTTTGTTTTTCATCCTTTACAGAAAGGATTGTTTTTAGTATTCTACTGAGGGAACATCAAGGGGGTCACTATCACAACTGAGTGATACAATACTTTCTGTTACATTGATAGAACAGTGTGCAAAAGGGTTTCAGCCTTCTCTATGTAGCCCAGTAGGCGTCAATAGATATTTTTAAAACAAAGAATAGACATTTTATTATCATCAGGCTTATTGTGAATACTAGCAATTGGTAACTCAAGTTCTGCACTAGAAAAGTATATTTCCAGATAACTAGCTCAAAAAGGAGTTTTTCTTTGCCTAATATTTAAATCAAAATTTGTGTTCTGTGCCTGCTTCGGCAGCACAGATACAAAACTTGTGTACCTAGTTTCAGCACCTTTGTTATGTGTATATCCCCTCATCCACATGTGATTTGCAGTATTGTTTACCAGTGACGGGTTTTTCATCAGTAACACAGGTTTAGTGAGCTGTCTTTGTTAAAAGTGTCCTTGGACACAGGAACACCACAGAGCCAGTATGGTCTGAATAAATTCTTCATTCAAAGTTCATATTTCCTTTAAGTAGCTGAGTATTTAATAATAATTAAAAAAATGGTCTCACTTTTGGTAGAGGCTAAACCTGATAAGTGAGATAATTTAAGTGAAAATATTCAGAGTTATAAAAGTGAGGATAAATTTTATGTTTTCTCTATTCATAGATCCTCTGTATTATGCTCCAATATTTTAGGCCTATAGTCATGTAGGAAATGAACGAGAAAGATTGGTTACCAGTTGGGTTACTTGAAGAGTAGGAATAAAATTTATGATTGTAGGTTTTTAAATAATTTATTTTTAAAGTAAATTTGTTGGAGTGACATTGGTTGATGAGATTATACAGGTTTCAAGTGTATAGTTCTGTGACACATCATCTGTATATTGCACTGTGTGCCCACCACCCAAAGTCAAATCATCTTCCATCACCATGTATTTGAAATCCTTTACACTTTACCACCTCCCACTCCCCTTCTCTCTGGTAACCACCATACTGTTGTCTGTGTCTATGAGTTTTTATTTTTTTCTTTGTTCGTTTGTTACTTTCTGTTTTATATCCCACATATTAGTAAAAACATGTGGTTCTTAACTTTTTCTCACTGATTTATTTCACTTAAATGATATTCTAAAGGTCCATCCATGCTGTCACAAATGGCAGTATTTCATCTTTTCTTGTGGCTGAGTAGTATTCCACTGTATTATATGTACCACATCTTCTTTATGACCCAGCTATTCCTCTTCTGGGTATCTACCCTAAAATTTAAAAATATTTATTAACCAAGATATATGCACCCCTATGTTCACTGCAGCATTAGTCATGGTGGCCAAGACATGGAAACAACCTAAGTGTCCTTTGATAGATGATTGGATAAAGAACACAACTGTAGGTTTTTAAATAAGTCAATGGTTACTCTGCTCTCAGCAGAGTGATTCTGTGGCATGTATTTCTTGCAGAAAAGAAAGAGCAGAGATAAATGTGTGAGTATCTGTACCAATGCGTGAGGGAGACTGAGAATTGGTAAGAAGTGTGAGAGAATCAGTAAGGCAGAAACGGACAGATAAGAAGGGAGAGTAAATACAGTGAGGCTGAATATAGTCTCTCTCTCTCATTTTTGTCTAAATTCATTTTTGGCTTTGAGATGCTGCAGTCATTCCTTTGAGTGTTCTAATATTTACATCTAGTGAGATATATAAAGAAATGACCAAACAGGTATTTGCTTGTGACTAGATCACTTCTTCTGACAAGTGGCTCTACTATGTTCCTACTGTGCTGAAGAGGTGAACACAGCAAGGAAGTTCCTGGGAACACTGGGCCCAGTACTTGGGATGTAGATGGAGGCTGGTGCTTCCAACCCATCATTTAGTTAGAGAGGCAACTCCGTCCTCCGTCCTCCTACCTCTTTAATGATAATACATTCCTTCCCCTTCAAACACTTGTCTTTGGATTTGGATAACTTCTGCCCACCTTAACTCCCATCAATCAGACTTTATGTAACCGCACTGTGTTCACTTCCCAAAATGAAATCTCTTCTTCAGAACAGCTATAAGTAGAACATGCTCAGAGAGAAAAGTGGATGTCAAACACTGTCATATCCTAGTTACACCTAGACTTTCAGAAGTAACAGTCCAATAGTAGCTGGCTATAAATGGAATATTTAAGTGGACAAAGTCTAAAATTTTGTAGAGAAAGAAATTTCCCTTATACTAAGACCTACTATCCAAAAGTATCCCTGAAGATGGCAAACTTAATTCAATCTAAATTCCCCTAAAATTCTACCAAAACTTTTGTGATTGTGTTAACTAAACTTACGTAATAGGTAGAGCTGGAGATACAGGAATTCTCATAATTCACTTAGTGAGTTTGAAACCCAGATGCTTAGAAATATGTAAGGTGGTTTTCTAATTTAATTTGAAACTGGAACTGTTTCTGCCTTCCCCTGAACCCCATTCCTATTGTGAAACTTGTATTAATGAGAGTTTACTCTCATGTGATGGCATTATTGGATCAATGTGGGAACCATTATTATGTCACCCATACATGCTGGCTCTTGCATTGTGTGCTCTCTGGTGAGTAGGGTCAAGTTTGTCCTTCAGTCACCAAATCTGATTTTATAGATGATACCATATCCTGGACATGAGGTGGGTACAAACTGCTGAGTTAAACAATTGTCAAGAGACCAAGAAACTCAAACCTGTTCTGGATACTCAAAGGGGGATGATGCAAATGGTGTGTGGATACAACTGAATGGCATGAAAGAACACACTTGTCTGCAAAGTTTCAAAAGTGTAATTATATCTTTCAATATTTTTGAAGCTTCTCGACACTACATCTACTTCACTTTAAACTGCACAGAGCAGCATTACACACCCAATAAGCTGCAACAGATTTATAATAAGGACCATATACAATTTTATTAGTTCTCTGGAGTAAAAAATAAATACATAAGTACCATAGCTTTTCCCACTTATCATGATACATTATCTTTAACCTGTGTTGTCAACTAATCTGCCTTTTTTTGTTACACATGTACTTATGGTAATATTTAAATTCAGATAATTGAAAATAATAGGACTATGCCTCCTCACACAACCAAAAGGAGGACAACAACTATTTTTTTTAAAAAAAAATTTATTGTTATTCAATTACAGTTGTATGCCTTTTCTCCCTGTCCCTCCACCCCGCCCCAGCCAAACCCACCTCCCTCCCCCATCTCCACCCTCCCCCTTGGTTTGGACAACAACAATTTAAAAACAAAAAATAACCAGAACTGACAGAAAATCAAACTGTATGGAAATTCAACAACCAAGGAGATAAAGAAGAGACATTCATCCAGACTGGTAGGAGGGCTGGAGATTGGCAGACAGGCAGAGAGGACTCCCAGCACGGTGGCGGCTGGCGAACCCAGTGAGGTGGTGAATTGTGGAGCAGGGCAAGCAAAGCTTCAGCTGGCCAGCGGGGCAGCAGCTGGTGGACCCAGTGACAGACCATGCAACCCAGAATTCCAGTGTGGGGAAATAAAGCCTCAAAACCTCTGATTGAAAACACCTGTGGGGGGTTGCGGCAGCAGCAGGAGAAACTCCCAGCTTCACAGGAGAGTTTGTTGGAGAGACCCACAGGGGCCTAGAATGTACACAAACCCACCCACTCGGGAAGCAGCACCAGAAGGGCCCAATGTGCTTGTGGGTAGCGGAGGAAGTGACTGAAAACCAGCAGAGAGTGGAGCAAGCTCCATTGCTCCCTATCGGACCCATCCCCCGCATACAGTGTCACAGCCCAGCTAGGAGCATTACCCTGCCCTGGGGAATACCTAAGGCTCCCCCCCTTTACATAACAGGCACGCCAAGAGAAAAAAAAATGACCTAAATGAAAGAACAGATCAAAGCTCCAGAAAAAATACAACTAACCAAAGAAGAGATAGCCAACCTATCAGATGCACACTTCAAACCACTGGTAATCAGGAAGCTCACAGAACTGATTGAATTTGGTTGCAAATTAGATGAAAAAATGAAGGCTATGCTAAGAGAAACAAAGGAAAATGTACAGGGAACCAATAGTGATGCGAAGGAAACTGGGACTCAAATCAACGATGTGGACCAGAAGGAAGAAAGAAACATCCAACCAGAAAAGAATGAAGAAACAATTCAAAAAAATGAGGAGAGGCTTAGGAACCTCCGGGACATCTTCAAACGTTCCAACATCCGAATTATAGGGGTACCAGAAGGAAAAGAGGAAGAACAAAACATTGAAAACTTATTTGAACAAATAATGAAGGAGAACTTCCCTCATGTGGCAAAGGAAATAGACTTCCAGGAAGTCCAGGAAGCTCAGAGAGTCCCAAAGAACCTGGACCCAAGGAGGACACCAAGGCACATCATCATTACATTACCCAAGATTAAGCAGAAGGAGAGAATCTTAGAAGCAGCAAGAGAAAAGGACACAGTTACCTACAAAGGAGTTCCCATAAGACTGTCAGCTGGTTTCTCCAAAGAGACCTTACAGGCAAGAAGGGGATGGCAAGAAGTATTCCAAGTCATGAAAGGCAAGGACCTACATCCAAGATTACTGTATCCAGCAAAGCTATCATTTAGAATGGAAGGGCAGATAAACTGCTTCTCAGAAAAGGTCAAGTTAAAGAAGTTCATCATCACCAAGCCCTTATTATATGAAATGTTAAAGGGACTTATCTAAGAAAAAGAAGATAAAAAATATGAACAGTAAAAATGACAGCAAACTCACAGTTATTAATGACCACACCTAAAACAAAAACAAGAGCAAACTAAGCAAACAACTAGAACAGGAACAGAACCACAGAAATGGAGATCACATGGAGGGTTATCAACATGGGAGTGAGAGGGGGAGAGAGGGGGGAAAGGTACAGAGAATAAGTAGCATAAATGGTAGGTAGAAGATAGAGAGGGGGAGGGTAAGAATAGTGTAGGAAATGTAGAAGCCAAAGAACTTACATATATGACCCATGGACATGAACTATAGGGGGGGAATGTGGGAGGGAGGGGGTGGGCAAGATGGAGTGGAGCGAAGGGGGGGAAATGGGAAAACTGGAATAGCATAATCAATAAAACATATTTTAAAAAATTTTAAAAAGAAAATAATATAAAACATAAATTTACTCTCAGCCTAATAATTAGTACAAATGCTTATAAGAGTATAAGCTGTTTACTATGTACAAATCACCACTCAGTTGTTGGCTAAGAATATTGATTACCCATGAAAGACTATTAGATTGTCATTATAGTTTTAAATGTAAAACAAAAAATTGAATCAATAAAATTGACAATGAGGAATCTCAGACTCTACAGATGTAGACAACATTCTAATTTTCAAGTTGTATTTTTTCCTGTAAATCTTTTCTATAATATATCTTCATGAACTGTTCATTCCATCTTATTCTAGCTCTTAATCAGACCCAGCCCACCTTGGAGAAGTGAACATCTTTAAAAGGTAGAATATACTAAAGTTGATTTAAACTAAGGACCAGCTAAGAATAAACAAGGTATGTTAGAAATTGTAAAGAATAAAAAAATAAATATAATAAGAACGAAAGAATAAAGAAAAGTAAGAATAAATCAACAAATAATTTTTTAAAATAATTTTTGTGTGTTCCTATAGGACTATTTCTATATACCCCAGACATAAAAATGAATATAAATGACACTAAGTAGAAACACTAAAAAAAGAAATGGAGCAAAATTCCTAATTTTGGAATCCAATGTTTCAGGAAAATTCCAGTCACATTGTATCTGGAGTGAACCCTGTACATATTACCAGATAAATTTGTTATAAAGGGGTATTTGAAGTTTTGTGAATTCATTTTGTGACCTTTAGATTGAATTAAGAGTGAGGAATTTCTAAATTTCTGCCAGGTCTGAATAGCTCTTTGTGATAAAGCCATTAGCTTGTCAACTAAGATATCACTAAAATCTTCAGGAAGAATAAGTGGAGAAATATGAGGTAATCATATTTTGCATGAGTAGCTGGAAATATTTTTTAGCTTAATATATTATGAAATAAAAATGATTAAAGTACGGGCATTATTTCAGAGCACTAACATTGTCTTTGGGAATCTTACTTCTTTAGACAAACTAGATGTACATTACCAATATTCTACAAGATAAAACAGGATCTGACAAGGTATTTTCTGACTTGTGATCTTAGTTATATAAAAGTTATATAAAGGTATAAAATTATCATTTTCACTTGCCTATTTAAAACACTGCTTTTATAGAAGTAAGAAGTAAGTTTATTTGAAAATAGAATTATCCAAAAAATAAGTGAGATATGGTTGCTGAATAAAGAAAAAAATTTTAAAAATTAAACATTTTTAAAGTTTGAATTTTGTCTTATTTAACACTGATATTTTTTAAACAATAGCAAAGTACTTTTTTTTTAAACATGGCTCTACTCTAAGCCAATATCTTCCAGCCCATGGGAGAAAATTCTCTTGTTTCTTAATGGATATACATCCTTCACCCTGCTTTGTTCAATGGGGGTCTGTTTCTTCTTCTCCTATCAGAAAAAGAAAGGTTGTCTACTAAGCCAGAAAACATTGGTAATTCTTTGTACTGACATCTATTTTAATGTGTTTTAAGAAATAGATACGTTTTTTAGTGGTTTTCTCCCTCCTCAAACTTTCCTCCAGTGCCCACACTGAATAAGAGTTCCCTGAGGGTGGGGGGTGCTGGCAAAGTTTCATATTTATATGTCCCTTTCTGTCTATCACAGTGTCTGGTACATGGGGAACATTCAACACATTTTAACTGAATGTAAATGGATGATTTCCGTGGCTCAGCAATAATGGACAGAAACCCAAATGGATGCGAGGGTGTCGTGATATTCAGAAGGGATTATTGAAACTATTTGGTGGAGGTAAAGTTTTTATCATGAAATCAGTCAATTTAATTAAACACTAGGTTAGTTTCCATTTGATTAACTTCTGAATTTTGAATTTACAAGTGAAATAGTAAAAGATGATGGCTTTTATTTGGGAGCCTTTTGTTTTGTTTTGTTTTGTTTTGGCAATATGAAAAATTCAGTACCACTAGAGGTCACTCCAGGCATTAGCAACAGAGTGATTAGACTGGACTATCCTCACCAGTGATTTTCAACCTTCTTCACCTCATGGCACACATAGCCTAATTACTAAAATTCTGCAGCACATAAAAAAATATATTTTTACACATGACAAAAATAGGTATAATTTTGATTGATTAGCAGAAAAAAACTAGTAATTACCTACCCTTTTTGCTCCAAAGTGACTTTAAAAAAAATCAGGTGTCTATATGGATATTTGTATACAAGGATTTCTGGTACTAAGAATCAACCAATCAGGCACAACCATATTATGGGATGTGAGCAATAAAATGCAACCAACTCTATTATATGACCTATGTATTTATGATTCAAAATAGGGCACTTACACCTGACAGCTATTGCTGTTATCTTTTTTTTAATCCTCACCTAAGAATATGTTTTTAATTGCATTTGTAGAAAGAAAGGAGAGAGAGACAGAGAGACAGAGAGAGAGAGAGAGAGACAGAGAGAGAGAGACAGAGAGAGAGAGAGAAACATTGATTTGTTGCCTCTTGTTTGAGCCTCAACCAGAAATTAAACCACAACCTTTTGGTGAATGGGACAGTGCTTCAACCAACTGAGTCACCCAGCCAGGGCAAAAGTTATCATATTTTTTATTTGACAGTCTAAGGGAAAAGAGGTTAAGTGCCCCTGACTAAATAGTCAGGTATTGCATATTTTAAAAATTCTTGTGGTACACTGGTTGAAAATTGCTGGTATACAGGATAAATGAGTTCTTACAAACCCTTAAAATTTACCATCAGAAGGAGTAGAATAAAAATTAATACACTAATATATGGTTTGCTCTATCTCTCTTCACCATCAGTTTGTCTACTTCTGCACCATTTTTTTGTGGCCCTTGCTGGAGATTGGCTAACCAATGATAGTCATAGAAGCTGTGTTTGTTATGTATCAGGTAATATTTTAAGCACTTTGCAGCACTATCACCTTTACTTCACACGGCAACCCCAGGAAGCCTGTACTGTTACTGGCACCATTTTACAGAAGATGAAATCGAGGCTGAGAGATGTCATAAAGCTAGTGAGAGACAGAAATGACCTTTACACTGAGTGCCCACACTTTTAGCACTAATATGAAACTATTAGTAACAATGGGGTAGGTTTGACTCATCTTTCCATTTTAATAACAGGCTTCAATGTCATATCAGGAGAAAAGTTTAAGGGCACATATATCTGGCAGCATGAAGCATTTTGGCTTCCCTCAGATCATAGTGTGTATATAGGTCAGGCAAATGACCCATGTGAGGAGGTTTTGGGAGTGTGTGTGGGAGGGGAGAGGGGGTGGTGTAGGGAAGAGTAAAGGAAATGAATCTAGCAAGTTAATGGTGAGATGTGACGTTCAACATACTACATATATACTACATACTACATACATACTACAACATAAGTGGCCAGGTGAGCAGATCCAGAAGTCCATCACTTCAGAGGGATGTATCAGAGAAAAATATAAAGGATCTTCCCAACTCTGCCACTAAAGAGATACCACTGGCTCTGCACAGCATTTGGGTAATGTATCAAAAGCCAAAGTGCCTTTTTAGAACATGTTCAGAATATTTTGAATAATTTTCCATGAAACTTATGAGCTCAGATTCACTCCCTGCTCTACATTAAAGAGGGTCCTGGTTTATAAATAAAGCATCATTTATTTTTCAAGAAATGATGGTATCTCTGTATTTACATAATACCTGTCACTATGACATACCCACTCATTAGATGAGAATTTGAGGAGAAGGGAATTTAAAGAAAGTGTCTCAAGCTTATAAAGCAAGTGAACACAGACTGAGTTTAGAATCCATGGCCCTGAGTTTCTGCTCAGTTCTTGGGTTGCTAATACGCAGTTTTATGCTCATTGTAGCAAACCTGGAAATCTCCATTGTTGAATTTCCCAACCGGATACCCTTCTCCCAAAGGTGACAAGGAATTACAGCCTACCCTACCAAGAAAGCCATCTTAATCTCATAATGAAACCTTCTTCATGACACCCCCCACTTTTTCTCTGAGCCCCATAAATACCAGTAATTATGTACACATGCCCCTCATCCGAGCTGTCGCCACAATTGGCACCTGGGCTGGAGTGTGCCTTTGGAATGGAAAGTCAGGATGGTATCAACGTTTAATATACAATAACAGGAAAAAAATTAAACAAAGGAACATTTTAAGTAGCAGTCCCCACCTCTGAGCTGTTCCTTTCCTATCTCAGCCAAAGCTCTGCATACCTAAATTCCCTTGAGAGCAGAGAACACTATAAAACTGACATTTAAGGTTTTCTCTGCCCCACAGTAGAGGAAATACAAATTGTTATAAACTTTCTCTTCTAGCAAAACCTGCTGCCTTTCAGAAGATTTTAAAATAGCAAGTAGACAGTTGAAAAGGAGAAAAGACTGAACTCCAGTAGTATAAGGAGTAACATTTGCATTTCAAGTGAACTTTCACACTGTAGCTTTAATGCATAGAAAACAAGAGTAGCAGGTTAAAGAACATTGATTTGAAGTTGGGGAAATAGATTTAAAGAAAAAATTGGTAATATATTGTCTTATAAAAACAATCTGTAGTTTCTATATGAGGAGTTCATAGCTGTTAAAATCCAAGAGTCTTCCCATGTAAAAACCATTTCTCTTACTGTGAAGGTAGCATGCATGAGGACTAATGTAGTCAGAGATATAGTGTTTATGACAGAAAGTCCTCTGGAGAAATCAAAAGAACTGGCTCTTAGCTTAATGATAATTTCTCAAGGCATCAGCTTTTTCATTTGTACACCCTGGATAATAATACCTTATTGTCCCTTTCTCAAGGATTTTTTGTCTAAAAACTTTTTTTTATGTCATAAATATTTTATTAGGATCAAGTGAACTTTTAAAAGTAATATACATGTGCAAAATATTATATAGCATTTTTCCATCAAAGTCTTAAAAAACTCTCAATTGAACATTCTAATGTTATCATCTGAAAAGATATACACAAATATAGAAGGTGAGAATCATGTTAAATTATTTGCCTCAAGTTCCCCCCAACTGAACTAGTGTTACATTAGTAGAGTTATAATGGCCAGTACATTCTTCTATTTGAGAGGATAAAAGCTACTATCAACCCTAACTCCTTTCCTTCTCTTACTCTCCCCCTCCCTAAGTTCATTCCAGTAGGAAATTCTGTGGTCTCTATCAATAAAATATAGTCTGGTGAGAGTCTGCCCACCTTTCACTGACTCCATTGGTGCCTACCGGATTCTAACCACTGACTGCATTATTCAACAGTCTCCTAATTGCTTCTACTTGGGTGAGTCCTCACTAATTTCAAAACAACAGCCAGAGGGATACCCTTAAGATGAAAGTCTATGATACATTTTTCTTCAATGTAATGATTCTTGCTACATCTCACAGTTTTTATTTGCACAATTACTAATACCATTTATTACCATTGCCTAATTTTAATAATGATTTTTACAGAAATTTGAGTTTACAATTATGTTCTAAAATTTCTAAGACTGTAATAAATGACCTTGTATATGAAACAAAAAAAAAAGATGCAAGTCAGACCATGTTCCTCCTTTGCTTAAAGCTGTCTGACGACTCTCCATCACCCTCAGAAAAGCAAATCTTTTCAATGGGCTAGAAGGACATCCTGCTAACTTGGCTTTTTTGCAACCAGTTTAAGTCCTTCACACTTGTGTGCTCTTTGCTCAGGATGTGCTTCCTCCAGATATCCTAATGTTCACACCTCATCTCATTCACCTCAAGTGCTTTTCAAATGCCACTCTCTCAGTGAGGTCTTCCTGAACAACATAATCAAAATTGAAATCTACCTCCAACCCCAGACTTTCTTCTTCCCTGCTTTATATTTTTCCATACTACCTACATCTTTTCATTCTCTAATTAAGTATAATTAACTTCTTTATTTTGTTTGTTGTTTGCTTTTCTCTTCACCCATAAAATACTAGCTTTTAAATAAAAGGGATTTTTATCTCTTGTTCTCTATTCACCCCCACACTTAGAATAGTGCTTGACAAATTATAGGTGCTCAATGACTGTTTGCTGAATGAATAAATAATACAGTAGAGACACAGGTACCTACACCTCATAGGGAATGGCTTCTTCTGAGAATCAAGGGAACTACCATTTTCCTTATCATACTTACCCATATCTCTTTGTGAAGCAGATGGTTTTCATCCATACATTATTGGAGAATATGAGGCACCAGGTGGCTGCTTCTTTTTCTAAGTCACATAAACAGTTAGAGAGGAACTTTAATAAAGACCTAAGCTCCTTCTAATTTTCACATCAACTTTTCTCACATTCTTCACTCACTCCACCACTTCCCCCAACGAACGGTCAAATATCGAAGTTGAATTACTGCCATTTTTTGTGGATCACATATTTTTCACAAGGCCCATGACTTCCATTCTATCTTATAAAACTATTATGTAAAAGAATTTTACCCCAAATTTTTTCTAGGAAGCTTAAATTCTTCAAAACAGTGCTATCTACACAGGCATGTATCTTTATATATTTTGCTTAACTAACATATTGTAGATGAGCAATTGGGTTTTCTAACACCTGCAATCACACTAAAACATAATCTCACTAACTTTTAATTAGTGTCTCCATGTCAATTCCTATTTTAGAAAAGTTTTTTAGAGTTCAGAACCACCTTCATATGTGGTTCTGATCTTTTGAACTAACAGCCAATTAAGCACAATAAATTTATTTCTACTACTCTGGAAGCCACAGTAAATCGCCTCTCAGATAACCTAACCACTTGGATAACTGTGACCCTCTTCAAAATGACCCAGTGAATATGACAACCCTAAAAATGTTGTTCTATTTATCTAGACATTTGGGAGTGATGGCACGGCTGAATACTATCAAGATGTATCCTGTAATAATAGTGCCTGTGATGTGGTAATGGAGATGCTGTTTTTCCTGCTGCTGTTCCCAGGGGTGGACTTTGGAAAACAAAGGCATCGGCTATGTAGATTCTGTGGTGAAACAGTGGCAAAAGGAATTACTCACAGAGTCGTGGTTGTACAGACAGTCTTTCAGAGGTTATCAGATCTACTTCTTTCCCTTCCAGCAGAATGATACCATACAATGACATAGGAGATGGCTCAGTAGCTTAAGTGTCCTAGATCATTGTTGTTCTAGGTGTGACATTAGCTGCCCATGCCTTGCTGGGTTAGGCCCTTAATTTCCCAGGAGTAACACAGCTGTGATATGACCATGAAACAATCTGGTAAGAGCTCTAAGTTATAAAATGAATTAAATATTGTAGGATCAAAGAAGAAAGAGTAACTAAAACGCTTGAGAGCTGGGGTTTTTTTTCAGGGTGGAGAGAATAAGGAGAAATATCAAGAGAAGTGTCAGAGAGAATGTAATTATTTTTGTACAATGAAGAAAAAGTTTAAATTTTTCAGGTAGAGCAATCCAGGCTAAAATTGAAGCAAAAGCAAAGGCACAAGGTGTGAAAAAGCATGGCATGGTTGAAGAATGAAGAAAAAATTTTCCCAAGTGTATGCTTAGAGGATAAAAAAGGGGAAAAGACATTAGAAAAGTCTATTGAGATAGATCTTAAGTGATCTTCTGTGTTATAATGAGAATTTTCATAATGATTTGGACTGAATTCTGAAGGCAATGAGGAGCTACTCAAGTGTTTTAAGTAGGGGAGCAAAGTTATACAACTTATCACTTAGAACTATCACTCTGCCAAAGGGTGCAAAATGTATTGGATGGTCACCAGAATGAGGCAGAGAGATGCATTCAGAGTCTTTAATTCTAAACCAGCTGAGAGATAAAGATGGTGGACACTGAATAATGATAGTAGGTTGAATGTAGAGAGATTAGAACTATTAAACATAAGGAAGGAAGATAGAACAGAAATTGATGTGAGTTGGGAGTGAGAACTCAGAGAGAGTAAGCCCTAAAAATGAAAAAAGCTATTTGGGAAAGCTAATGGAATGAGAAGCAAGTCAAAATGTAAATTCTGGGGACTACAAACATTTAAAGGATGAAGAATGAGAGGATATCTAGAAGGAATACTTTGGTGGATAAGAGAATGGGAAAGAAAATAATGTTTTAGAAAGAAGAGCATTGCAATTGGGGGGCTGGACGAAAGAAGGTGAAGGGATTAAGCAAAAAGAAGTACATACACACACACACACACACACACACAACAGTATGGTGATAGCCAAGCCAGAGGGAAAGTGGGGTGGGGTAGGAGGAAGTAGGTAATGGGGTGCTAAATGGGGATGGAAAGAGACTTTCCTTTGGGTTATGGGCACATGATGCAATGTGCAGATGATTTTTTTTAGTTGTATATTTGAAACCCGTATGGTTTTGTGAACTAATGTCACACTAATAAGCTCATTTAAAAAAAAAAAAAAGAAAGAAAAAAGAGCTTTGCCAGAAGGAAGAAATGGTCAGCAATATCTAATAGGGCAGAAAAGTTAATGAGAATGAGAACTCAGAAGAGTTCATTAACTTGTCAATGAGGAGATTAATAAAAGTTTAAGTACAGATAGGGGAAAAGAGACTAAAGGTTTTTTTTCTTTGTTTTATAAACCCTCGACAATTTTTATTTCTGTTTTTAAAATATATTTATTGAATATGTTATTACAGTTGTCCCATTTCCCCCCCTTCACTCCACTCCATCTTGCACACCCCCTCCCTCCCACATTCCCCCCCCCAATAGGTCATGTCCATGGGTCATACCTATAAGTTCTTTGGCTTCTACATTTCCTACATTATTCTTACCCTCCCCTTGTCTATTTTCTACCTACCATTTATGCTACTTATTCTCTGTACCTTTCCCCCCTGTCTCCCCCTCCCACTCCCCTATTGACAACCCTCCATGTGATCTCCATTTCTGTGGTTCTATTTCTGTTCTAGTTGTTTGCTTAGTTTTCTTTTGTTTTGGTTTTCACTGTGGTTGTTAATAACTGTGAGTTTGCTGTCATTTTTACTGTTCCTGTTCTTTTATCTTCTATTTCTTAGATAAATCCCTTTAACATTTCATATAATAAGGGCTTGGTGATGATGAACTCCTTTAACTTGACCTTATCTGAGAAGCACTTTATCTGCCCTTCCATTCTAAATGATAGCTTTGCTGGATACAGTAATCTTGGATGTAGGCCCTTGCCTTTCATGACTTGGAATACTTCTTGCCAGCCCCTTCTTGCCTGTAAGGTCTCTCTGGAGAAATCAGCTGACAGTCTTTTGGGAACCCCTTTGTAGGTAACTGTGTCCTTTTCTCTTGCTGCTTCTAAGATTCTCTCCTTCTGCTTAATCTTGGGTAATGTAATGATGATGTGCCTTGGTGTGTTCCTCCTTGGGTCCAGGTTCTTTGGGACTCTCTGAGCTTCCTGGACTTCCCAGAAGTCTATTTCCTTTGCCACATGAGGGAAGTTCTCCTTCATTATTTGTTCAAATAAGTTTTCAATGTTTTGTTCTTCCTCTTTTCCTTCTGGTACCCCTATAATTCGGATGTTGGAATGTTTTAAGATGTCCCGGACGTTTCTAAGCCTCTCCTCATTTTTTTGAATTCTTGTTTCTTCATTCTTTTCTGGTTGGATGTTTCTTTCTTCCTTCTGGTCCACATCATTGATTTGAGTCCCAGTTTCCTTCGCATCACTATTGGTTCCCTGTACATTTTCTTTTGTTTCTCTTAGTATAGGTTTCATTTTTTCATCTAGTTTTCGACCAAATTCAACCAATTCTGTGAGCGTCTTAATAACCAGTGTTTTGAACTGTGCATCCGATAGGTTGGCTATCTCTTCCTCACTTAGTTATATTTTTTCTGGAGCTTTGAAGTGTTCTGTCATTTGGGCCTTTTTTTTTTTTTCTGTCTTGGCGCATCTGTTACTTAAAGGGGCAGAGCCTTAGGTGTTCCCCAGGGCGGGGTAACACTGTCACTGCGCTGTGAAGATCTACTTGGGGGAGGGGCCTAGATGGAGCAATGGCGCCCGCTCCACTCTCCACCAGATTTTGTCACTCCCTCCACTACCCACAGTCAAGTTGGGTCCCTGTGGTGCTGATTCCCGAGTGGGTGGGCTTTTGCACACTCTAGGCCCCTGTGGGTCTCTCCAATGAACTCTCCTGTGAGGCTGGGAGTTTCTCCTGCTGCTGCCTCAACCCCCACGCGTGTTTTCAGAGGTGTTGAGGCTTTACTTCCCCATGCTGGAGCCCTGGGTTGCGCTGTCTGCCTAGTTCCCCTGTCGTTCCTCCCGGTTTATCTCTGCACTAATGTGGGGCTGCAGCGTTTGTCAGCCACCAACTTGTGGGGTCTGCTAGCTGCAGCCTTGCCTGCCCCATTCCACAATCCACCACCTTGCTGGGTCTGCCAACCACCACCTTGCCGCAAGTCCTCTCCACCCCAGCTGCCCATCTCTGCCACTCCTACCGGTCTGGATGAATGTTTCTTCTTTATCTCCTTGGTTGTCAGACTTCCATACAGTTCAATTTTCTGTCAGTTCTGGTTGTTTTTTTGTTTTTAAATTGTTGTCCTTCTTTGGTTGTGTGAGGAGGCACAGTGTGTCTACCTACGCCTCCATCTTGGCCGGAAGCCTGAAGTTGTTGTAATAAAAGTTTGTGTGTATGTTCTTTTTAAGAAGGAGAAGAGCTGGTCTTTGTTCATGCTGAACAAGGGCTAGGGAAGAGAATAAAAACACAAGAGAAAATGGAGATAAGAGTGTCACAAGTTCCAGATGATGTATAAAAGACCCAGGTCTCAGTGATTTGAAGAAAATCTCAGTTACATCAAGGAGGAGGAATGACTACATTTTCTTATGAGATAACATGAGGAAATAGGGATATGAATGGGTGATGACAGAAATATTGAAGAATTTTATGAATAGCACCTCTTCTTTCCTCTGAGAAACAGAAGACTAGGCCATCTCCTGACAGTAAGTAGATATGGGGCAGTACTAAAGGCACCAGGAGACAAAATGTAGAGAGCTACTCTGGGGAAGAGTGAAAGAACAGCAAGCAATGGTTGGGGGTTCAGCTGAATTGGAAGTCACCCTCGGCCATGTGCTGCTGTACAGTACTGCCTCTTGTGAATTGTTTATGCCTCAAAGCTCAAGTTAGATGTGATTTCCTCTGCGATGTAATCTGTGACAGAAGCCATCCCTAGGTCTTGTTCAATTTTGAATGCCTATACTTAAGTTGAGTGCCTGGAACATACCAGATGTTCAGGTTTTCCAGATAAATGTGTATTGCATGTCATTGCATGTATCAATTCCTGAAATGACCAGAGCCAGTTCAGATAAAGTCTATAATTAGTAAAAATAATGTTCACTTTTTCTCATTCTCCCCTCTTCTCATCTCTCATGTTCTGTCTTCTGTATTTGTCATCTCTCTTCTGCGTTTACCTCACACACCCATTGGTAGTTGTCTACCCTTCTGAAAAAGTCATCCTTATTCTTAGTTAACTCTACTAATTTCTACCAACTCAGCAGTTCAAAATTAATCTCGATGTCAACAACACTTAAAATGAAGATTCCTCCCAAATGTATTTGTTTCAAAAATGGGAAACAGTTATCTAGACTCATTTGTCTAGATAAGCAAATGATCTTGAATATTAAGGAGAAAATCCCCTCCCAATACTTGCAAGCCTTCACTGCCAGCTTTCCTTCGGCATCTCTGCTAATAGGCTCAGCTAGTTTCTTGAGGGGGAAGTTGCTATCACCATATTTTCCATTCTGAAAATGAGCTTACCTTGCCCATTATCTGGAAAAAAAGTGGGAAAAAATAAACACTTGTCACACTGCTTAATAAGGATTATAACTATAATGGTGGACATCTATGCTTTAAAACACAAATTGTATGCCTCTCCTCTCTGCTGCAAGATAAACTCTTTCAGTACCTTTTACCTTACTGAATAGTTTTCACTTGCCAAATCTTAATTACTATAATATTTATTGAAGTCTTTGTGAACAGGGAGACATTCTTATAGGTCTCCCTGTCATTCTATTTTATGTTCATAAGTTTCAATACTGAGTAAATATTTATTTGGCCATAAAGTGTCTAGGAATAATGTAACATATGACTTCATGAGCTTTGCTTTTTCTCAGCAGAGACTATATGGGAGATCTGGGTGATATCAGAGGAATGATGATATGAGAAATCCCTAAGATCTCTCCCCTTAAATTTTCAACAATCTGAACAGCTATAACTCAACAAGAGATTCCCTGCTCAATGTACAGGCATGCCTGAAAAGATCTATCCATTAAAGCCTCTAAAGGTGGGCAAGTGCAACAAATAAGTGAGGTAAGTAGAGAGTAGGGCTGAGACAAGCCACAAATGCAACTCTGCAACCAGGAGCTCATGGCAGGACCCAGAGAGGAGAGGAATGCAGTTGTGGCTTGTGCTCCCTTCACCTGGGAGGAGCAAAGAGTCTCAGTGTGCATTCCGGCAGGAGAGAGCAGCACAAGCTGTGGATGAGCCCAGAGACCACGGCAAAGACACAGCATGGATTTGTGACCATAGCTGTCCAGTAGTTGTCATTCTAGACTGAGAAACCAAGCCACAAAACCCTGCCAGTCTATAACCTCCAGCTTCCCAGTCTTTGTCTCCCTTTGCCCTTGGTGTCATGTTGTGAAGTACATTATCTACAAACCCATGTTCTAGTACTATAGAACCACTATTTTCCCTGAGCAAGGGGTGTGCTTTGTGATTGGTCTCAGGATGGGACAAAAGACAGACCCTTCTGAGGTCTGGGGTTGCCATTACCAGGAGGGCAAAAGAAAGACAGGGGCAGAATACCCCCAAGCCAGACAACTTCCATCCATCAAGGTTACACTGACAGCAGCCAGAGATACTGTGGGGGTCTTGGGATTTCACAGAGCTAAAACACTTGTGATTCAATGCTATCTGTTGGATCATGATAGAAAGACCTTTTCATATTAATTTGCTAGAGAAGTGCCACTCCTACATAGATGCCTAAACAGAGAAGGAATCCATCAAGTACCATGAATAATCAAGGTAGTAAGGCAGCTCAGAAAGACAAAATCTCCAGAAAGTATACTTAAACACATGGAAATATGTAATATAAGTGACATAGAATTCAAGATGGCAGTTCTGAAAATACTCAACAAGGTATAAGAAAATATGGGCAGATAATTTATTATGCACAAAAAACAAATTAATGAATAACATGATACTTAACCAAAAAGATTGAAACTTTTCAAAAGAATTAAACATCCCTGGCTGGGTGGCTCAGTTGGTTGCACCAAAGTGTTGTTTGTTCGATCACCAGTCAGGGCACATACTTAGGTTGAGGGCTCAATCCCTGGCCAACATGTGTACAGGAGGCAACAGATCAATGTTTCTCTCTCCCTCCCCTCCTTCCTCTCTCTCATCAATAAACATATCCTCTGGTAAGGATTAAAAAACAATAAAAATAAATCAAAAGAACCAAACAGAAATTCTGGAGATTAAAAACTCAATAAGAGAACTAGCGAGCATAGGAAATAGAGTGGACCCGATGAAGAAGAGAATTAGTGATAGTGAAGATAGAAATCTAGAAATAACACAGAAGGAAGGAGACAGAGGGAGAACAAAATA
This sequence comes from Desmodus rotundus, assembly GCF_022682495.2. Classification (NCBI taxonomy): domain Eukaryota; kingdom Metazoa; phylum Chordata; class Mammalia; order Chiroptera; family Phyllostomidae; genus Desmodus; species Desmodus rotundus. Next base: position 80,100,310 of record NC_071389.1, read on the forward strand.
AAAGACATGCAAATTGGGAAGGAAGAAATAAAACTGTCACTTTTTGAAGATGGCATGATTCTATTTGTTAAAAAAACATAAAGATGCAACCAAAAACTATTAAAAACAATAAACAAATACAGTAAAACTGCAGGATACAAAATAAATGTACAAAAATCCACTGCTTTCCTATACACTAATAATGAAACTTCAGAAAAAGAAATTAAAAAAAATTTCTTTTGCAATTGCAACCAAAAGAATAAAAGACCTAGAAAAGGTGAAGGACTTATATAATGAAAACTACAAAGCATTATTAAAAGAGATTGAAAGAGAAACAACAAAATGGAAAGATATTCTGTGTTCATGGATTGGAAGAATCAACACAGTTAAAATGGCCACATTACCCAGAGCAATATACAGATTAAGTCCAATCTCCATAAAAACCCCAACATCATTTTTTAAAGAAATAGAACAAAAGTAATCATCAGAGAACCAAGATGGCAGCGTAGGTAGACACACTGCGCCTCCTCACACAACCAGAACTGACAGAGAATCGAACGGCAAGGGGGTCCAACACCAAGGAAATAAAAAATAAACATTCATCCAGACCAGTAGGAGGGGCAGAGCCGGGCAGCCGGGGCAGAGAGGACTCGAGTTGCCCTGGTGGGACAGAGACTGGCGGAGTGTGGGACGAACGGGGCAGGCAGTCTGACCACTAGCAGACCCTGCGGCCCCACATTCGCGCACAGATAAACAGAGAGGGCCGGACTCAGAGTGGTGGAGAATGGGGCAGGCAGACTGGTGGATAGTACCCCGCGGCCCCACACTCCCGCACAGATAAACCGGGCTGAACAGCAGGGAGCGAAGCCGACTGTGTAACCCGGGGCTCCAGTGAGGGGGGAAATAAAGCCTCAGACCTCTGATTGAAAACGCCCATGGGGATTGGGGCAGCAGCAGGAGACACTCCCAGCCTCACAGGAGAGGTTGTTGGAGAGACCCACAGGGGCCTAGAGTGTGTACAGGCCCACCCACTCGGGAGCCAGCACCAGAGGGGCCCAATTTGACTGTGGGTAGTGGAGGGGTGACGAAATCCAGTGGAGAGTGGAGCGGGCCCCATTGCTCCCTCTCGGCCCTTCCCCCACGTACAGCATCACAGTGCAGCAACCAGTGTTACCCCGCCCTGGGGAACACCTAAGGCTCTGCCCCTTTAAGTAACAGATGCGCCAAGACAAAAAAAAAAAAAAAAAGGCCCAAATGACAGAACACTTCAAAGCTCCAGAAAAAATATAACTAAGCGAGGAAGAGATAGCCAACCTATCAGATGCACAGTTCAAAACACTGGTTATTAAGACGCTCACAGAATTGGTTGAATTTGGTCGAAAACTAGATGAAAAAATGAAGCCTATGCTAAGAGAAACAAAGGAAAATGTACAGGGAACCAATAGTGATGCGAAGGAAACTGGGACTCAAATCAACGATGTGGACCAGAAGGAAGAAAGAAACATCCAACCAGAAAAGAATGAAGAAACAAGAACTCGGAAAAATGAGGAGAGGCTTAGGAACCTCTAGGACATCTTGAAACGTTCCAACATCCGAATTATAGGGGTACCAGAGGAGAAGAGGAGGAACAAAAAAATTGAAAACTTATTTGAACAAATAATGAAGGAGAACTTCCCTCATGTGGCAAAGGAAATAGACTTCTGGGAAGTCCAGGAAGCTCAGAGAGTCCCAAAGAACCTGGACCCAAGGAGGAACACACCAAGGCACATCATCATTACATTACCCAAGATTAAGCAGAAGGAGAGAATCTTAGAAGCAGCAAGAGAAAAGGACACAGTTACCTACAAAGGGGTTCCCAAAAGACTGTCAGCTGATTTCTCCAGAGAGACCTTACAGGCAAGAAGGGGCTGGCAAGAAGTATTCCAAGTCATGAAAGGCAAGGGCCTACATCCAAGATTACTGTATCCAGCAAAGCTATCATTTAGAATGGAAGGGCAGATAAAGTGCTTCTCAGATAAGGTCAAGTTAAAGGAGTTCATCATCACCAAGCCCTTATTATATGAAATGTTAAAGGGATTTATCTAAGAAATAGAAGATAAAAGAACAGGAACAGTAAAAATGACAGCAAACTCACAGTTATTAACAACCACAGTGAAAACCAAAACAAAAGAAAACTAAGCAAACAACTAGAACAGAAATAGAACCACAGAAATGGAGATCACATGGAGGGTTGTCAATAGGGGAGTGGGAGGGGGAGACAGGGGGGAAAGGTACAGATAATAAATAGCATAAATGATAGGTGGGAAATAGACAGGGGGAGGGTAAGAATAATGTAGGAAATGTAGAAGCCAAAGAACTTATAGGTATGACCCATGACATGAACTATAGGGGGGGAATGTGGGAGGGAGGGGGTGGGCAGGATGGAGTTGAGTGAAAGGGCAGAAATGGGACAACTGTAATAGCATAATCAATAAATATTTTAAAAAAAGAAAAAAAAAGTAATCATCAGATTTGTTTGGAACCACAGAAGACACTGAATAACCAAAGCAATCCTGAGAAAAAAAATCCATTCCTGATTGGTTCTTTTTTATGGTTTCTATGTCTTTTTCATGTTGTTGAAGTTCTCACTAAATTCCTTGAGCATCCTTATAACCATTGTTTTAAACTCTGTATCTGATTCTTTGCTCACCTCCAATTCATTTAGTTCTTTTTTCTGGAGATTTCTCCTGTTCTTTCATTTGGTACCTGTTTCTTTGTCTCTGCATTTTGGCTGCTTTTTTATGTTTGTTTCTATGTATTAGGTAGAGCTGCTATCTCTCTTGACATGGTAGAGTAGCCTTGTGTAGTAGGAGTCCTGTAGGGCCCAGTGGCACAGCCTCCCCAGTCACCCAACCTGGGTGCTTCAGGTATGACTCTGTGTGGCCTGTGTGCACTTTCCTGTTATAGTTGAGCTTTGATTACTATTGGCATCACTGGGAGGGAATAACCCTCTGGCCAATCAGATGTGAAGACTGGCAGTGACTGCAGTGGAGGAGCTGCTATGCAGGAGCTGACTCTATGGAGCAGGACTTGCTTCAGTGGGGCTCTGGTGCTCACTGAGTTTGCCCCTTGACTGTGCCACTCATGGAGGTGGTAGGTCTGTAACCCAGTTGTAAACTGGGCTGAAGCTCTCCACTGGGTCTGGGGCCTCATGAGAGGTGCAAGGTCAACCACACTAACTGAAATAAAGAATAATCTACAAGGAATCAGCAGTAGTGTGGATGAAGCTGAGAATAAAATCAGCAATTTGGAATATAAGGAAGTAAAAAATACCCAATCAGAACAGCAAAAGCAAAAGAAATACAAAAAGATTGAGATAGTGTAAGGAGCCCCTGGGACAACTTTAAGCATACCAACATTTTCATCATGGGAGTACCAGAAGGAGAAGAGACAGAGCAAAAAAGTGAAAACCTTTTGAAAAAAGTAATAACAGAAAACATCCTTAACTTGGTGAAGGAAATGGACATACAAGTCAAGGAAACACAGAGAGTCCCAAACAAGATGAACCTAAAGAGGCCTACACCAAGACACATCATAATTAAAATGCCAAAAGTTAAAGGCAAAGAGAGAATCTTAAAAGCAGCAAGAGAAAACAGTTATCTATAAGGAACTCCCATAAGACTGTCAGCTGATTTCTCAACAGAAACTTTGCAGACAAGAAGAGAGTGGCAAAAAATATTCAAAGTGATGAAAAGCAAGGACCTACAACCAAAATTACTCCACTAATTAAAGCTGTCATTTAGAATGGAAGGACAACGAGCTTTCCAGACAAGAAAAACTAAAGGAGTTTTCCACCACTAAACCATTATTACATAGAATGGTAAAGGGTCTTCTTTAAGAGAAAGAAAAAAAGATAAAAAATATGAACAATAAAATGGTGATAAACCCATATCCACCAACAACTGAGTCTAAAAAACAAATAAACATGCAGAACAGAAACAAACTCTTAAATGTAGAGAACATTTTGAGGCCTGCCAGATGGGAAGGGGACTGGGTGGATGGGTGAAAAAGTTGAAGGGATTAAGAAGTACAATTTGGTTTTTACAGGAAGGTCGTGGGGATGTGGAGTGCAGCATAGGGTATATGGTTAATTGTATTCTGGTAGCTATGTGTGGTGTCAGATGGGTGTGGGATTTTTCAAGATATTGATGGTTTATGTGGTTTCTGGTCATGGCGGTGTACATCTGAAACTAGTACAGTATTGTATATCAACTGTAATTGAAAAATTAAAAAATGATTATAAAAAATTAAAAAAAAGAACCTAGCCAGAGTTATCACACTATCTGACTTCAAATACTACAGAGCAATAATAATCAAAACAGCATAGTCTTGGCAGAAAAATAGACACACAGACCAATGCAACAGAATTGATAGCCCAGAATTAAAACTACATGAATATGGGCAAATAATTTTTGACAGAGGAGCCAAAAACATAGAGTGGAGAAAAGACAGGCTCTTCAATAAATGGTGCTGGGAAAATTGGAAAGCCATATGCAAAAGAATGAAAGTAGATTACAGTTTATCCCCATGTACAAAAATTAATTCAAAATGGGTCAAAGACCTAAATATAAGATTGGAAAGAATACATTACATAGAGGAAATCATAGGTACTAAACTTATGATAAACTTATGGACCTTGTTTGTAGAGCACATTTTATGAATTTGACCCCGAAGGCAAGAGGAGTAAAGGCAAAAATAAATGAATGGGACTATATGCAACTAGAAAGGTTCTGCATAGCAAAAAAATCCAAAAACAAAAGAAAAAGGCAACTAACCGAATGGGAGATGATATTTGCAAACAACAGATTTGACAAGGGTTTGGATTTATATATATCCAAAATATATAGAGAACTCATACAACTCAATAACAAACAAACAATCCAATTAAAAAATGGGCAGAGGACCTGAACAGACACCTCTCCCCAAAAGACATACAAATGGCCAACAGATATATGAAAAAATGTTCAATTTCATTAGTTATTGAGAAACTGCAAATCAAAACTACAATGAGATTCCACCTCACACCTATTAGAATGACTATTATCAATAAGATAGGAAATAACCAGTGTTGGAGAGGTTGTGGAGAAAAAGGAGCCTTCATTCACTGCTGGAAAGACTATGAACTGGTACAGTCACTCTGGAAAGCAGTATGGTGGTTCCTCAAAAAATTAAGTATAGAGTTATCATACAGCCCAGCAATCCCTCTTCTGGGCATCTAACTAAGAACTTGAAATCATTTGCAAAGATATATGCACCCCTACGTGCATTGCAGCACTATTCAGGGTAGTCAAGGCACGAAGACAACCTAAGTGTCCTTTGATAGAGGATTAGATAAATAAGGTGTGGTACATATATACAACAAAATACTCCTCAGACATGAGAAAAGATGAAATACTGCCATTTGCTACAACATGGATGGACCTTGAGAAGGTAAAGTGGGACAGATATATGACGACAGAGATTGTTTGACTTTGGGTGGTGGACACACAGTGCAATGTACAGGCCATGTCTCACAGAAATGCTCACTTGAAACCTATGCAATCCGTTAACCAATGTCACCCCAATAAATTTAATAATAAACAGATAAATAAATAAATAAATAAATAAATAAGGGAACTGACTTGCCTACGTAGAAAGAAAAGGCAGTCTTAAAACCAAAAATGATGAAGACATCATTGATAATGTTTACTGATCCATTAGAGTTGCATTAATTTGTGTGGTTGGAGTCTTTTGGCTGACTAGTATCTTTTTGGATATTGTGTAGCATTTTAGAATAATTCTGAAGAATTCTCCTATACCCAGGAAATTGATACCCAGGGCTTATCATACCTGGAACCAGTAAATTAAGTTTTTTTCCTGTAGCTAAACCACAATTTGATTGTTATTCATTTTGAATATCATGAGTAAATTAACAAATGTCATTTTGATTTTTTCTCTTAGAAGGTCTGGTTCCAAAGCTGGGAACCTGGGTCTTTCTTTCTACTCATTATTGAGTTAAATTAAATTTCTTATCTCCTAGTGACTCTACCACTTATATTTTCCCTGGGATCTCTGGGGGCTGAGATATACTGAGGGCTGGGTTTGCCTGAGTTATATTGAAACTTGCTCATTTGAGTGTCTTTCCCCTAAGAGTTTCTTACTTGGTCCCATTCTTTACCCCTTCCTTCACAAATCCACACAGATAATGTACTTGTATGTGGGATCCCTATCAGCTTTGACCCACCCCAATTCAGCTACTGCTTAGATAAAGATGCTGGAAGAAAAATGAAAAAAAAAAAACCCACCATAATAACTTGGAGTTTTCTGGTTTCTGTGTGATCTTTTATTCCTTCTGCTTACTCCTTACTCTGTTTTATCTCTTATCCCATCCCTTTTTCCTGTAAACTATTATTCATCATATGGTTATATGCAAATTGAGATTTTTCAAGGAAAAAAAGAAACAAAAACTTTGTGACTTAGTCCTCATAGGACAAGGTCTGCAAAACAATAACTTATGAGATGGGACCCCATGCAGAAGGAGAACTCACAGGAACATTGCAGAATTGCAACATTCTTGGGCTAATCTGGGTTTGCCCTTATGTAATCATCACACCTAAAAATAGTTTCTTTTGTTAATAAAATTGAAGAATGTCAATAAATTTTGCTGGGAGACTCAAAAGAGGAAAGCTCATAGATTCCAGCATTCTGTTATCTAACAAAGCCACAAAAATGTATATTGGGAAAGAGCAAGAATTACAGGCCACAAGCTATGTGTTGGGCAAAGGTAGGAAGCATCTATCCTTTCCTCCGTCGGCAAGATGGAGGGCTTGCAAGGAACCCCTCTCTAATCACTAAATCAACTCCAGTTCCTACCTGTCTTTCACTTATGTCAGATGAAAAGGGAACTGAGGTGAAAAAAAGGCCAGGCGTGCTCTTTAGAAACTCATACAGAAGAGAGGTTGGTCAAGGAAATAATAGCAACTCCCAATATATTTATTTTTTATACAGATCTAAACAAATACACAATTCTCCTTCTTCTCTAAGTTTCTATTTCTCTCCTTCTCTCTTTCTGATAATTTCTTTTAAAAAAATTTTCTTTGTTCCTACTAACCCTTCACCCTTTTCCATATGGACAATAATGGGGGCAGGGGTGGAAACAGGAGGGAGGTGGGGAGGGCTGGGGGTTAGGCTGCAGTGGGGGGGGAGGCAGAGAACTGTACCTGAACAACAATAAAATTAGAAAAAAAAAGTAATTAAAAAAATAAAAAAGTTTTCTGATTCTTCTTGGTCAATTAGACCCACTGTATCTAGCTCTAGATTCTCTCTATTTATGAAGCCTTCCTGGATGAGCCCTTCACCCTCCACAGGACATTTACATCTTTTCCTTTATGTGTAGAATGACCACATCATTTATTGTCAAACTGGGACACTTTTCAGAGCAAAAGAGGGTACTCTTAATAATTATTCTGGGATAGGAGACATAGCTAGGGCTAAAGTAGGCAAACTGGTATGTAGTTACCCTACTTTTAGGTATCTCATTTGTTGACTGAATGTTGTTTCACATTTGTTGACTTGCTGCTTTTGGAATCTTTCTCAAGTGGCTTCTTGCAGGGCAACTGGGTTGCAAATTCAGTGGCTTCTCTTCTTCTAGTATTCCTTTCCCTTCACTCAAACCATAGCATCCCAGCAAATGCTCATTATTTTGGAGAAAGCATTTTTAATGTCTTTTCTGACATTGAGCATGTTTTCATTTGTCTATTGGTCATCTGTATTTCCTCTTTGGAAAAATGTCTATTCAGGTCCTTTGCCCACTTTTTAATTTAATTTTTTTTGGTGTTGACTTTAAAAAGTTCTGTTTTTTCTCTAAAGATCTTATTTATTTATTTTTAGAGAGAGTAGAAGGGAGGGAGGAAGTGAGGGAGAGAAACATCAATCGGTTGCTTCACACCCCATCCAGGGACTGAACCCACAGCCCAGGCATGTGCCCCAACTGGGAATTGGACTGATGACCTTTTAGTTTGCAGGATGATGGCCAAGCAACTGAGCCACACTAGTCAGGGATAAAGTTCTTTATAAATTTTGAATATTAACCCCTTACCAGATGTATTGGCAAATATGTTCTCCCATTCAGTAGGTTGTCTTTTCATTTTGTTGATGATTTTCTTTGCTATGCAAAAAAACTTTTTAGTTTGATGTAGTCTCACTTGTTTATGTTTTATTTTGTCTCCCTTGCATGGGAAGATATATCAGAAAAAGATGTTGCTATGAGAAATGCCTGAGATTTTACTGTCTATGTTTTCATCTATGAGTTTTATGGTTTCGAGGCAGACATTTAAGTCTTTAATCCATTTTGAGTTTATTCTTGTTTGTAGCATAAGAATCTAGTTTCTTTTCTTTTCTTTTTTTTTTTCTGGTACATATCTGTCCAATTTTCCCAACACCATTTACTGAATAAACTATCTCTAGTCCACTGTATGTTTTTGCCTTCTTTGTCAAATATTAATTGACTATAAGGGTGTGGACTTATTTCCGGGCTCCCCATTCTGTTCCATTGATATATCAGTGGAACAGAATGGAACAGTACAATGCTACTGTTTATATGGCAGTACCATGATCTTTTGATTATTATAGACTTATAGTATAGTTTGATATTAGGTAGTGTGATTCCTCTAACTTTGTGCTTCTTTCTCAAGATTGCTGTTGCTATTCAGGGTCTTTTGTTGTCTCCATATCAATTTTTGGAATATTTGTTCTAGTTCTGTGAAATACACCATTTGGTATGTTGATAGGAATTTTGTTGAATCTGTAGATTGCTTAGTGTAGTATGGATATTTCAATGATGTTAATCTTCCTATGATGAACACATATGCACTTCCATTTATTTGTATCTTTTTCAATTTCTTTTCAATAATTTTCTGAGTACAGGTCTTTTACATTGATTAAATTTATTCCTACATATTTTATTTTATTCTTTTTGAAGAAATTGTAAATGGGATTGTGTTCTTAATTTCCCTTTCTGAGAAATTCAAATTAAAACCACAATGAAACATCACCTGTCAGAATGGCTATCATCAATAAATTAACAAGCAAGTGTTGGTGAGGATGTGGAGAAAGGGAAACCACTCAAGCACTGTTGGTGGGAATGCAGATTGGTACAGCCACTATGGAAAGCATTATGGAGTTACTGCAACAAATTAAAAATGCAACTGCTTTATGACCCAGCAACTCCACTTCTGCAAATTTATCTGAAGAAAGTGGAAACACTAATTTGAAAGAATATATGCATCCCTATGTCCATTGCTTTATTACTTACAATAGCCAAGATTTAGAAGCAGCCCAAGTGCCCATTAGTAGATGGGTGGTTAAAACAGCTATGGTACATTTACGTAATGGAATACTACTCAGCTGTAAAAAAGAAGAAACATTTTACTCTTTGCGACAGCATGGATGGACCTGGAGAACATTATGCTAAGTAAAATAAGCAGTCAGAGAAAGACAAATACCATATGATTTCACTCCTATGTGGAATCTAATGAACAAACTGAACTAACAAGCAAAATAAAGACAGACTCATAGATAGAAAGCAAGCTGACAGCTTGGGGTGGGAGGTGGAGGGAATGAGCAAAAAAGAGAAAAAAAGAAAGAACTCTTGGACACAGACAATAGTGTGGTGATTGAGGGGGAGCTGAGGGAATAGGTGGAGGTGGAAGAGGGATATAGGGGAGATAGATGGTAATAGGAAATAGACAATAATAATGTAAAAAGTAAAATAAAAAAGTCTTTTCTAAAGGATGTATGTTTAAAACTCTGAAACCTGAAAAGAGCACAGATACACATGACAAATCTCTTTCACACTGGCCTACTCGATTCTGGTACCTGCTCTTTGAGGGTCTTCTCTTTATCCCTGCTTTTTTGGGGGGGAGCATCTAGATAGATCTTGAAGTAAAATAAAACTGTTTTGTGACACATATGATATGTAGAAAAGAGGCTATAAAACGTTTATGCATATTTACAGAATAACAATAAAAGAAATGGCCATGTACCAATCAACTAGATGAAGAAAGAGAACATGGCCAGTATTTTAGAAACCCCTCCTCACCTAGTAAGTCTTGGTGATCATGTCCTCACCCAGCCCTTTGTCAAGGGGAATTGCTCTTTACTTTTCTGTTAATTATTCCCAGCTTTGCTTTATAGTTTTACATGTATGTATCTCTAAATGAGATCTCTGCTTTTGGTATCAGATGGTAGTTTCATGTAATAAGGAAAGAAAAGCACTGTCATTCTCTCTAGTACAGGAACACACTGTTTTTTTAAAGGAAAAATCTCCTAAAATATGATGTGTTTTACAAATAATTAACTGAGGAGAATACCAACACACGTGGAAGGAAAGAAGTTTAGGGAGAAAACTTAGCCCTAATGTTCCACCACTCAAGCTGTCTTTGTTTTCCATTTCCTTCTCTTTTGTGATTAAAATCCAGCTTTCCATTACTTAGATTTATATGAACAACTAATGTCACTAGGGAAGTGGTGACTGATGTGGGATTTCCAACCTGGGGCAATTCTGCAGGCAAGGCCCATGTTAAGTGAAATTATTAATTAAGCAAAGCACATGGACAATAGTGCCCACTAAATTCCTGTCCTCTTTCTTTCCACGCCCACCTCTGTAACCAGTACCCTCTCTCAATATCTGTCATCTTGTCCATCCAAACTTAAACCTCATCATTTACATTTCCTACCAAAATAATCCAGTGGCAAAGAATAAGATATTTTGAAGGGTCTTGGAACATGAAAGCTGTAGTCAGCATAGATTTATCTACTTTTTTTATTGTGGGGTATATCATACATTCACAAATGTGCCTAAAATACATCTGTATGATAAAGGAAAGAATAAAATAAATACCTGCATACCAACCACCTAGTCTTAGAAATAGACAATAATCTTTAGTTAGCTAACATTTGAAATTTTACTAGTTTGAAACTACTGCAAAGAGCACAGATATGAGTTTTGGGGTACTTGTCTTCTGGCACACATATGCAAGAATCTCTGGGTATGAGGCTAGAGGTAAATTTTTGGATCATAAACTATGAATGTTCAAATTTCTAGGCAATTCCAAAGTGTTTTCCAAAGTAACACACATTTAAATCCCTACCAGATATAGATGAGAGTTTCCGTTGTTCAACATTCTCTTTAACACATGCTATTGTCCAAAAATTGTTTTAAATCCTTATGTGAAATGAAACTTCATTGCGACCTTGTATTTGCATTTCTCTAATTACTAAAGAAGCTAAGCATCTTTTCATGTGTTTATTTTTATTTTTTTAATCTTCACCCAAGGACATGCTTATTGATTTTAAAGAGAAGGGAAGGGAGGGGGAGAAAGAGAAACATCAATGTGACAGAGAAACATTACATCAATTGGTTACCTCCCATAAGCACCCCAACCAGGGATCAAACCTGCAACCTGTGCATGTGCCCTAACCAGGAATCTAACCCACAACCTGTCAGTTTGTAGGATGATGCTCCAACCTAGCCACACAGGCCATGTCTCATGTGTTTCTTATAGGCCATATTTGTTTTCTTTCTTTCTTTTTTTTTTTTGAAATTACTGTTAGGGAGTTTTGCCCATTCTTCTATTGAGTAGTTTCTTTTTCTTTTTCATTTTTTTATTATTAATTGATTAGAGCTCTTAAATAATCAAAGTAGGGATAGTGATAGACAATTTTTTAACTACAGAGAGTTTATTTACTGTTATAAATTGTATGCAAGGTAATTATCTTTTCTGACTCCATAGCTAATAATTTTCATTCTTGTGGTGGGCCCATTTGACAAAGAAAATACCTTACTTTTGAAGCCATTGAATTCTTCTTGACTTTTTCCATCTGATTTATTTCATTTAACATAATATTGTCAAAATCTATGATTTTACCCATATGTGAGATATAAAACTGAAAACAACAACGAACAAATAAGTCAAGCAAACAAAAACTCATAGAGAACAGTATGGTAGTTACCAGAAGAAAAGGTAGCTGGGTAGGTAGTAAAGGGTAAAGGGGTCAAATGTAAGGTGACAGGAGGAGATTTGACTTTGGGTGGTGAACACACAATGCAATATACAAATGGTTTATTATAGATTGTACACTTGAGACCTATACAATTTTATTAACCATTGTCATCCCAATAAATTTAATTTTAAAAAGTCATTTAATCTATTTTTTAAATTTTAAATACCTTGCCCTTTTTAAAAGAGATTTTATTTATTTATTTTCAGAGAGAGAGGAAGGGAGGCAGAAAGAGAGGGAGAGAAACATTGGTTGCTTCTCACACACCCCCAACTGGGGGCCTGGCCTGCAACCCAGGGATGTGCCCTGACTGGTTACTGAACCAACGACCTTTCACTTCACAGACTGGCACTCAATCCACTGAGCCATACCAACCAGGGCAGAAAAGTTATTTAATTCTTTAATCTTTTTCTTTAGGGTTTATGTATATTAAGTTTTCTGTATGCATACTTCTTACATTCTCTTTTTGAAATTGTTTTCTGACTCTCACATTATTTCTTTAATACTCTTTCAATTTGATTTTTAATTTGTATAGTATCGGGAGAGTGTGTAATTTCAGTTTTTAAAATTTGAATTTAGCATTTATCAACTAATTTATATTGTCAATAAATAGTTTATATTTCTCTCAAATACCATCTTTGTCATAAATCAAGTTTCCATATATCTGTGGATGTGTTTCTGAGTTCTCCATTCTGTTGTTTCTATTTGCTAATTAATGTGCAACATCTTTGTTAGTAACTTAATTAGTATAGTTTTACAATGTGTCTCAATATCTTATAGGACAAATTCGTATTTTCCTTTCTTAGACACATATTGTCTATCCATTACTCTTTTATTCTTTCACATAAATTTCAAAAATAGCTTTTCAAGTTCTATGAAGAAATGTTGTGCAATTATTACCATTGTTATAATTACTATTAGGTCCATTTGAAGAAAATTGACAACTTTATGTGTCTTCTTATCAAGTTGTTTCTTCCATTAATTGAGTTATTTAATTAACTTCAAAAACTTTCCAATTATGTTTTGTATACCTTTTGCTAGATTGACTCTACATGTTTATGTACTTTATATAATGTGTTGCTTTTGTAAATGGTATTTTAAATTACATTTTGTATCTGAACTTTGTATCTAAGAGATTTGTTCCTTTCTTTGCAATTCTTGAATTATATATTGATAGATCAATTGATTGATTGATTGTTTACCTTGATGGTTGGGACTTCCACTACAATGTGCAAAGGAAATAGTGATATTAATCATCGTTGTCTTGCTCATGATTTTAAAATAAATAGTTTCAAATGTTTACTGTTATTCATGATGCTTGCTTTAGAGATTTATGGGCCTTCTTTATCACGTTAGAGACACTCTTTTCTACTCCTATTTTGCCAAAAGTTTTAATATGAATGGTTACTAAATTTTATTGGACATCTTTGCTGCTATAGGTGAAATTATGTGGCTTATCTTTTTTACCTTGTTAATGTAGTAAATTACAATAATCCTGACCTATCAATTTTGTTTTGTCTTTAGGTGGTTTTTGTAATTGAGATTGAACAAGTCTTATAAAACATGTTGAAGAGTGTTCCATCTCTTTGTATTCTCTAGAAGAGTTTGTGTAAGAAATGTTTGCTAAAATTTACATGTTAGATCATTTGGTTTGCTACTTCTTTTGTGTGATTTTATTTTTGTTAAAGATTTTATTTATTTTTAGAGAGGGGAAGGGAAGGAGACAGAGAGAGAGAGAAACATCAATGTGTGGTTGCCTCTTGTGTGCCCCCCACTGGGGAACTGACCTGCAACCCAGGCATGTGCTCTAGACTGGGAATTGAACCAGCAGCTCTTTGGTTTGCAGGCCTGCACTCAGTCCACTGAGCCACACAAGCTAGGCCTCATTTGTGTGATTTTAAACTACAGATTAAATTATGTTTTTAATTTCTAGGGCATTTCTACTTCTTCTTGAGTCATTCTTGTAAATTATGTTTCCTACAAATTGATACACTTTATCAGTTTACAAACTTATTCACCTAAAACTGTTCATAGTATTTTCTTATTTATTTTATATATCTGTGGAAATATATATATTTTCCCTTTTTTGATGCCTAATGGTATTTATTTTTATATTCTCTCCTTTAAATTTTTTTGATAAATCTACTGGATGCTTGTTTTTTTCAAACAGCTTTTAGTTTTTGAATATATAAAATTTTGCTTTCCCTTTTATTTGTTTCTGTACTTATTTCTACTATCTCTTTTCTACTTTCTTTAGGTTTATTCTGTTGTTCCTTTTCTAATTTCTTAGAAAGGGTATTCAGCTCATTTAACTTTCAGCCTTCCCTTTTTTGTAATATAAAAATTGTAAACTGTATCCCTGGATGGTGTGGCTCAGTGGATTGCTTGCTATCCTGTGAACCAGAAAGTTGCCGGTTCCATTCCCAGTCTAAGGCACATGCTTGGGTTGCTGGCCAGGTTCCCAGTAGGGGGCGTGTGAGAGGCAACCACACATTGATGTTTCTCTCCCTTTTTCTCCCTCCCTTCCCCTCTCTAAAAATAAATAAATAAAATCTTGAAAAAAGAATTGTAAATTTGTATATTTTTCCTTATAAAAACTGCTTTTTTGCAACCCATATATTTTGCATTGGTATATATTATACACAGTGTTTTTCTTAGCTTTAACTGCAAAAGTGCTGAATAAATAAAGCAATTACCTGACATTTTATTACATCATCTGACAATATATTAAGAGCATTTAGGGCACAGATATGGTTTTCTTAATTTCCAATGTGTGCATTCTCTTAACCAAGATATACCTCAAATAACCTAATAATTTTCTTTCTCTTTTAATAGAGCAAAAATAAAATTAGCAGTTAAATTTTTAAAAAATGTTCCTACAAAAAGTTAGTAGCTTTTTGCATTTTTGTCATCTAAAACATAGAGAAAACAGGATAGGATAGACCAAGAAAAAAACAAGAATGAACATCTTCTCAGTTGAAACTCTTTCTTATTAGACACCAGTGCCTTTGCATGCAGACTGTTGAAGGAGGCCTAGTCTCAGAAGCCTGTGAACCTGATGTACTTTTATACTCAAGCCTTCATTCTTCTGTACCTTCAGCAAGTCCCATACGCTTTAGAAGCTTTAGTTTCCTTATTTGAAATTGAAAATGATAACATCAACCTCCCCAGATATTTTACAAAGATTATTGAATATGGAAGCACTTTAAAAAGTTGTATGCAAATGTATTCGTTTTCTTCCTATGTCAGTATAAATCCTCAAATTTTTATACCTCAGTTCTTTTTTTGATATGTGCTTTTTTGTAGTTCCTCCAGGAAACCTTCCCTTTCTATGTCCAAAGAGGCCACATGTTACAGATTGTATCTTTGTAGATGTGAAAGCCCTCAGAGATCACCTATTCAAAGCTCTTCCACATGCAGATGAAAAACCAAAGGTTTATGTGATGATTATCCCAATGTCTACAAATAGCAGAGGTGACATTTCCTAGTTTTAGTGCCAAAGCCAAAACCAGAGCAAAGATCTCAGGACTTCGGATCTGATGTTTTCTATCATGTTCTTACTTGCTAAGTGGCATTTTTAATTTTTATTTAGTTTTGAGTAATTAGCACCCATTTATGCTCACTCTTCCATCCAACATTGGCTTTCTATCAGCCTACCTGAAAGGAGTAACAGTTAAAGGCTTAAAGAAAGCTATGCTATGTTATCCACTATGTACCTATTATAGATGAGCCTCAAGATGCCTAAAATTTTTTACATAACATAAAACCTATTCAATCAAGTACAACCCTCCAAATGTCTAAAAGCAGTTTTGCAGGGGTGTCAAACTCCCTTTCACCGGGGGCCACATCAGCCTTGCTATTGCTTTCCAAGGGCCAAATGTAATTTTAGGACTGTATAAATGTAACTACTCCTTAACAGTTAAGCGAGAGCTCTGTGCTGCCACAATAGAAACAAGGTGCCGGGCCGGATAAAACAAGGTGGAGGGCCGGATTTGGCCCGCGGTCCTTGTGTTTGCCACCTGTGCTGTATTGGAATACATACTGTAGGGCTGGATGACAAGTACTGTTGTCCATTTATTTTTCCACCCTGGAAGAAATAGCACCTAGTGGCAAGTAGCTTAACTTATAAACTAGTAGGCTTCATTAAATTTATATTGATTGATTTGATATCCACAATCACCCTCCAGGGTTCATTGAGTCCATTAATTTAAAAATATTAGTGCTGTCACATTGCCCCTAAGTCACCATGACTGTGGTGCACCTCATGTGAGTATCTCCAGAAAGACAGTTAGTTCCCTTAAGCCTGGGTAGCAGCCCACAACTCATCCTTGAAAGGATGTAGGCCCAGATGATCTGATTGCTGCCACGTCCACAACAATGGCTATGGATTATCTCCTGCTCAGCCTAGCTTCAACATCCTTCAGGAAGAGGGAACAAGTAGGGGTCTGGTCAGCCTTGTCTAGTCTGGCAGCTACAAAAAGATTTGATAGAGTTGTGGAGTGAGATTAACAGTCTGGGCGTCCCCTGTTGGGGTCCAGCATCCGTGAGCACAGGGCCACCAAGAGTCTCTAGTCATTATGCACCGTAGAGAAATCAAGGAATTCAAGAGTGAAGCCCTGGAATGCCTGGCTGCCTCCCAGCTTTCTTACGAAGAAGAAAATTCCATTGTTGTCTCACTCCCCCTTCCGCACTCTCAGAATCAGCAGTTACTGTACGCCAGCACCTTTCTCCTCTAAGGAGACTGCTCAGCCACACCAGGAAAACCAGAAATCTTATAAGATAAACTCACAGAGCTCCCCGCATTTATCTTCTGTACTTTCGTTCGTTTCTCCTGTCAAGGACAGTGGGCTTCGTGACTTTCACCATGCCCTGGACTGGCGCGTGGTCACTGTTGCCAGTGACTCTTTGAACTGGTCCCAAACCTGTGTCAGGAAAGCCGTGATGGATTCCCAGTGCCATCCTGAACAATAGATTGGGATATTGCACCTTTAAACCGTGTGGCCTGGTAAACAATACAGCGTGTACTCAGCTTCATAAACACTCTGCGTTGTTACAAAGGGCCTTGCAAACTCACTGTGATAGGACTTGACCTTAAAAGCTATAGACAATCTAGCGGAGCACAGACGGTTTCATAAAGCACAATCACTTCCTGGAATTCTTGGGTCAGTGCAGTCGGAGCCGCGCAAATCCTGTTTTCCTTGCATTGTTTCCTGCATGTGAATATCATCAGTCTAGCAGGACTGTAACCATGGCACTTGTAAATAGCCGAGGGGCAACTTCTGATAAAGGCATACAGTTTTAAGAAGTCTTTTTCTTTTTTTAAGGACAAGCCCATATCAAAACTTATAAATGCCATCTGTCAACAACAAAGTTGACAAATTGCAGTTTCGAAAGTGCACACATCCAGACTCAGATGTTTTTAAATCACCAAAAGAAACAAAATGAATGCCCACAGTATCGAGACTAGTGTGAGTTGTTTTTCATTCCTTACGATGTAAATTTACACAAATTCATATAAACCAAATAGACGAACACTGACCAGAATTGTAAGAGATTCTTTCCATCGAATGGTACTTTTTCCACTGAACAAGGCTGTGAAATAATAATAGTTTGATCCTTCAGTTGCTGCACTTAGTAATAGGAAGAAAAAGCACCGAAGCTTCCCCTTGAAACACTCAGTTTAAAACTTACTTTTCAGGAGTTTGACATCACTGTTGTACAATTCTACTCCAACTTTATATGGTACTTGACAGGTTGTTATTTACACTCTGAGATAAAGCGGGAGACAGACCAAAATAGGCCACAGAAAATCCATATATATATTTTCCTCATTTGCTATAAATACTTCAGTATATAAAATTGGTACCTGCTGAATCAATCGTGATCCTTCAGCCTTGTACCTGATTGACATGTTGTTTGAGCTGACTCTGTAAGTTAAAATTATTGGCAGATTTAAAACATGATGAATATTTGGCAAGATGTTGACAACAAGTGTCTTAGACTTCTGAGAAAGATTTCCTTAGGAGAGAAACAAAGAAAAAACGAGCATATAAGAGTCTCAATATTTTTTTCATAGATGTCCATGTTTGATCTTTTAAGATCTAAAACTCTAAATTATTTGTTAATGAGTCATGGGGGTGTAACTTACAGCATGGGGACTGTAGTTAATATTGTATAGTTAAAAGTACATCTTAAAGTTTTCATCACCAGAAAATAATTGTAACTATGTATGGTGATGGATGTTAACTAAAGTTCTTGTGGTGAAAATTTTGAAATGTATACAAATATCAAATCATTATGCTGTATACCTGAAATTAATATGATGTTATATGCCAGTAATAAAAATAAATAAAACTTTAAATTATTTTACTTTCTAAAGTTTAAATTAAAATTACTGATATCTGATTATTTTCACATGATTATTGAGGATCTTCAGTTCAATGCCTTTAGGTAATAATTAAATCTTTAATCATGCTAATACAGTATGCATAGTAAGTGCTAAAAGTCTCAGGATGGTAAAATGCTAAAAATACGAATATTAAAAATACAAAATAGCCTTGTCTGGTGTAGCTCAGTGGATTGAGCATGGGCTGCGAACCAAAGGGTCACTGGTTCGATTCCCAGTCAGGGCACATGCCTGGGTTGTGGGCCAGGTACCCACTGGGGGCCAAGTGAGAAGCAACCACACATTGATACTTGTCTCCCTCTCTTTCTCCCTGCCTTTCCTTCTCTCTAAAAATTAAAAAAAATACAAAATACTTCCCGGTTTAATCCTTTATCTTAAAAAATCAGCACAATTATCTCAGAATGATGATCTGCTTTCCCATCCCCACTTCCCATGAAATTGCTATTTCAAATGTCATACAGATATTTTATAAAATCTATAATGCTCTTATAAAGCAAGGGAGCTCCTGTCTGAAGCCACACAGCTAACAAGTAGCAGACTCAGGATTTAAGTCTAGGTGTTCATGGCTTCAGGGCAATTTTATTTAACCATAACCATGCAACTGCATTGCCAACAAACATCAGACACAAATGTTCTGAAGAATCTGGAGAAACAGAAAAGAATTAGACAAGACTGATGTACGTGGACAGAAGATGCATGAGTTAGAACAGGAAATAAATGTCATGATTCAGTCATGAAGCAATATAACTTCAACTTGACTTTTCTTTTTCTATTGTCTTTTCTTATCATCTGACTTATAATGAAGTCACAGTTATGTCAAGTGGCTAAATTCCTGCATATTTGGTTTCCTCATGGGAGGCAAATAATGCCTGAATGATTTAGATCAATAAAATAAAATAAAATAAAATAAATTCCAGCTCTCCAAACTTCAGCACCATGAAGATGAAAATGCAGCGTTAAGTTGATGTATTTACCTCCCGTACATGAAGTAGTGATCTGATGCCAGTTCTCAAAGATCTGACTTCTTTTACGGAAGTTCCCCTGCCTCACAGATAAGGTAAGGAACATTTTCTCAGTGACCAGTAGGCTGGAAGACCATTTCTTGGCACACCCTGTTGATAAAAACCACTTAGTGGTGTCTTGTTACCATTTTGCCTGTGACCTAATAAAAACATACCAAATTTGGCCCTCTGGTAGGCTGAGTAACTTCCTCCATAACCAGAGAGAGGCACATAGCATGACTTTGGAGCCAGGTTTGGCTTTATATATTGTATTTACTTTACAGAATTCATTTACAGGCATAGGGCAGGGAGATAAAATATCTTTTTTTGCATGAGGGTCCCAGAGGATAGCAGGCATACAATGTCACTTTCATATCACACAAATAATAAAACACAGAAGACTCCTTCTAGCATAATAAACAACTCACAGTCCACAGTCTCCATGTACTTCATATTGACAATGCTTCTTAAAGTTAGATCAAAAGGAGCCTTTCTAAAAAAAACTTGGTGTCTGTCTGAACAGGCAAAAATTCTATCCAACTGTTGGGTGCGATAGACCCAGAAGTCTGATGACCACGATGAATTACGGTCTCAGCATTTTGAGGGCATTTATTCTTGAGAGCTGCAAGGTAGATAAAAATTATTTTAGGTTGTAGTTTTTACCAAAATGTTACATCAATTATAGAGTATATTATTTCATAATTAAACACATGTAGTATTTCGATAGGATTTTAAAGTTATTTTAGACTGACTTTTCTGTTTTAAAAGAAACAAGCTTAAATATCAATGGTTTCCAGAAGTCAGTATTGGTCTTTTTGTTTATATGTCTTTTTGAAATTTTTGAAAACCTATGATACAACATTTTCTTAAAAGAATTTAAATATCATTTAACCCAGAAATTAAAACAAGGACAGTCTCAGTCTTAAGATTCACCTACAGTTATCAACATATCCATCTATGTATCCATGTATGCCTTTCTGTTTAGTAGAAAGAAGATATTCGTAGAACAATATATATTTACACTCACTAACAATTCATTTACTAAGAGTATGTAATGAGTAAAGAAAAGTAATTCAGATCTGTGTCCAGCCAACATGGGTATTACTGATAAAGGAGTTAGGGTATGAGCACAGGCATGACGTAGACAGAAATCAAAAGAGATGCATCTCCAAAGACAGATATGAACGAGGTGCTAAGGGAGGTCCCATTTAAATATTAATAGACTCAAAATGCAAACTCAAGCCATCATAAGCACACAGTATCAGAGTGCTGTAATCCATCAGTAGCTCTGTTAAATTGTTTTGTATGGAATCCCCAAGATGCTTGCTTTAGTAAGTTACCTTCTTGCAAAAACAACCAAAATTCAGTTTAAGTATGGCTTATTCCCTTATTCATTACTGGCAGTTGGAGTTTCTTATAGACTTCTGAGAAACCAATTTACTCCAGTTGTAGGAAGATGCAGACAAAGAGTGTCTAGGCAAGTGCTATGAGCGTTTTTATGACCACTCAATAAATTGTCCCACAAAAGTTTATAATAAGAAACATGTTACTTCAATCATAGAAATACCCCATTGATATCTTGGTTTGTAAAGAACCATTGTACAGTTGTGATCCTGACTGGTAACAGTCAGTTATATCCAAATACTTTGGAAAAGTTTTTCCCAACTGTCTCTGTGAACACCCAGAACATCATCCACAGTTTCCTGAGGTAGTTGATTTAAGCTTAGAGGCAGACCCAGCTCTCTTGAAGGAAGAGAACCCAGAACAACCTTTCTCCTGATATAGGCAAGGAAGGAGGATTACCAGATTTTCCCACAACATTGACCAACTCAACTCACATAAAAGCAGAAACTTTCCCTGTTTAAAAGCAGTGGCGCTTTATGTCAGTTGTTTCTGCTCCTCATTAATTCTGACAGATTGGGAACAAACATATCTATTTCTAAAAAATATGCCTTTAAGGGAAAAGCAGAGCACGCTTTGAACATCATAGGTTTGTCACATGGTCACTGTTGTACTGTAAAACAGAGAATGCATCGCCTCCTGTAGTCAGAGGCAGCCAGGGCTGGTGCTAGGACTGAGAAAAAAGCTACTTCCCCACCTACCAACCTTCTTAGGGATTTCATCCCATCCTTAGGCAGGATCATCTTACCAACGTCAAAAACTGGGGTGGCATTCTCTAGAGATGTTAGAATTTGGAAAGAGTTATTGCTTGGATCTCAGAACACAAGTATAAATTATAATTCTAAGACTTCAAGAAGAAAAGACATACAAGGTCAGTCCAGAAAAAGTCCAGCAATCACTAATATACCGAGAACAGTCTGAGCAACATTGATGAAACCTGGCAGCCAAGGAGAGTGGGCTGGAATGCGCATGTGTGAACAACAACGACTTCACTTGATTCAGTTAGTGGGGGCGGTTGACACCATTGAGTGAACATGTGTACTATGTGGCCATCTCATCCAAAATGACTGAGCTAGTAGATTAACAAGGCTGCATCAAATTTTGTGTTAAAGTTGAACATTCCACCACAGAAACTGTTTAGATGATCCAGAAGGCTGCAGCTACAGGCAATGGTGGTTGGCAGCTTCATCCTGACAATGTGCCCACTCATGCATCACATCTTGCACAGAGTTGTTTGGCTAAACATCAAATCACTCAGGTGACTCAGCCCCCTACAGCTCAGATTTGGCGCCCCGTGACTTCTGACTTTTCTCAAAATTAAAATCACCTTTGAAAGGGAAGAGATTTTAGACTGTCAAAGATATTCAGGAAAATACAATGGGGCAGCTGATGGCAACTGGGAGAACTGTGTGAGGTCCCAAGGTGCCTACTCTGAAGGGGATTGAGGCATCATTGTCCTGCGTACAATGTTTCTTGTATCTTTTATCTTCTTCAAAAAATGTCTCTATTTTATATATTACATGGCTGGATACTTTCTGGAATAACATTGTGTTTCCAGATTTTCAGTCTTTATTGCTTCCCAAATGAGATTGCAGATGATTGACGGAAGAAATGGTGATTTATCAATAATAAAATCAGATCACTTCCATCAAGTTGCAAAAGATAGGTGGAGGTTCATGGCACAGACCCTCTCTGAGATAATCCCGGAACACAGATTGGGGCTTACCCCAAAGGGCACTCACAGACACACTGGGAATTAGGTAACTGAAACTGGGGATAATGGAAGCGTTAGGGATATGCTGGTCTATCATTTTTTCTAAAAGATTTTGAATATTACTCATTTTTTAAGAACAAGAAATAATGATTCATTTCTGATTCTTTTGGTTACTTCACATAAAAGTATAGCAAGAGTCCTTGTAATGACGTGGTGACCAGGTCTATTCTATAGTTTTGTTAAAACTATTGCTGCTTGCAGGCTAGCAAATTGTGCCCAGCTCCCCTGGGTTTTGTTTTTCTTTGAACTACATTTGGAACAAGAATAAACAAATATTGCAAAGTGATGAATTGGATTTAGTTCTGGCTGATGCAGGCCTGGGCGATGGCTCGAAACTACTTGCCTATGAGTCTGGACCTGTTGAGTTATTGAAAATCAGTAGTGCTAGGTGCTTTATGCTGGTACAATGCAAACCCAAAGCTATTAAAGAACCCAGAACAAGAAAATATTATGCCTTGGGTTGCCTGGGGGATTAGAACTTTTCAAAATGCCTAGCCCTCTATCTAAAAATAGGAGGGGTCTTCAAGCTTTGTGTGAAATGAAAGCTGGTTGATATTTCTGGTGCATTTTCCCAAGCTGACAAGTGATTCTCTGGCTCTTAGTTTAATAGAGAGAGTATGAGAATTGCCCTGAAGATAAGTAATGAGCTCAAAATCCCAACTGTAGTTAAGATAATTAATCTAAATTCTCATGACTTCATCTCTTTACTCGAGATAAGTTTGTCATCTTTTGTTCAATAGAAGTCTTGGAAGTTTGTGGTATATGGCTTAAGTTACACTTGAATGACCTTACCTACACCTTTAAAATTGTGCACATGAACAATATGGAAAATTTTACAAGTCCAATGCCAACGATTTTTTGTTCACAAACAGTCCTTACCAAAAATGTATCCAATATGAAATTTACTTTTAAATAGTTAAATTCCATACACAACCTCTTGTTAGATTCAGTCACTGAAATGAGGCAAATAAACATCAAACTAAAATTCTGCACAAATTTTACACTAAAATATAAATGAATAGGGTTTCAATTTTTTTCTCTAGTGGATCAGTTTCTCCCACCAAAACATTAAATGCCAGCCCCAAATATCCAGGAACACATATCAGCATATGTTAAGTAGAACCATGTCTCACTATATACCACACACTATACAATATACAATGTATCATAAACAATATTTTGTAACCTTGAGGAGATTACAGAGCTATCTTTTTCTTCTCCTTTTCTTCTTCCTTATCCTTTTTCTTCCTTTATTTTTTTGGGGGGGGAGGTGGCACAATTAACAAAATGAGGTATGAAGATTGAGCAATTTTAAGACATTTTCAAATCCTATTGCTTTTAGTGTGTGCGGCAAAACAGCAGCACTTTTTTTTTTTTTTTTTTTGGTCTAAAAAGTGTGGGTTAGCATCTCCAACCTACCCCTGGGCAAAGAGTGACTGGCAGCTTCAGAGCCACTTGGACTCACCCAGGAGGGGCAAAATGCTCCTTGAGAATTCCTTCAAGTCTCTGAAGCTGCCTGTCAGATTAGATCTAAGTGGTCTGGTTTATCACAGAGCTGCAGGCCATCCACTGTGAGGGTCCTTGTCATTCTGAGCTACAATGCTAGGGAGGCTTTGAGAAATGTCAGTGGACTTCATTCTGAAAAAGTCACACATGCCCTGGGGTAGACAGCCTCCTGAAAAACAAAAAGTCTGGAGGTACTGAGCATGAGATGGAGAGAAGAACAGAAAGGAGGGAAAGAGGAAAGAGAAAGGAAGAAGATAAGGATGTGAGCAGAAGGAGATAAAGGAATGGCAGGACATTTTGCTGTAAGAAATTAAACCGATTTCCATTTCGGCTGCCTAAGACACATTCATCCAAGTATTACTGTGTTCCTGGTAGCAAAAGCCTGCTCAACTCTTGAGGGAATTTCTTCAAGTGTGTCCATAAATGAGTGTTCTAATCTGGGATCTGCAAATGTTGGAAGACAGAGTGTGTGTAACACAGAAATTCTCCCCCAGGGTTAGAGGGTTTTGCTTCTCGAGAGGAACTGCCAATGGAAGTTCTTTCTTTTAAGAGTTGCATTTTGAGTAAACAAGTACTGGTGAGAATTAAAGTAATGATCTTATGACTCATGAAGATGGGTTGACCATTACTAAGGGAAAAGGAGAGCAACCCACACAAGTTTATTTTTAAAAAGAGCTGAATTAAAACAAAAAAGAGAAGGATCACAGCCAAGGTCAGCCATCTAAGCAGAGGGAGACTACAACAGAGACCAACAGCACAGTGTTCATAACGACTCATCCAACTCATCCGCTGAAGGATCTCTGTGTTGCACAGCCTTAGAGGTGGGATAACGGGAGCAAAAGAAAAGCTCTTGGGTCTCGTGGGTCTCTCTCTGTACAAAACAGTAGATAAAGGTTCATTTAGAACCACCCAATTGCTACTGCCAACATTTGGTCTAGCCAAAGTTCAGGTGGTTACACAAAAACAAGTCCAGATGTTGCTTCAATTTTCCCAGTGGGAAGTAAACTGATAAAGAAAGTTTAGATATTTTTGCCATATTCCTAGTTTTTGATAACGTCTTTTCATTCTCCTTCTCGTCCTTTATTGTCTTGTTTTTTAAAGTAAAATATTCATCTATTTATTTTTTTCCTATTTATTTCTTTTTAAATTACACAAGATATGTTAATACATTGACCATTGAAAGATTCGAATATTGTGGACATAACACAGAATAAACACGAAAACCCACGTCATGCATCCCTGTATTTCCACTCCCCTCTACAAGAGAAATCCCTATCAATAGTTTGGTATCTATCCTTTCAGTTATGCATATATACATTTTTGTACACATATACGTACATATTCACACCTACACATACATATACATGTATGTACACGTGCACACACACACATAAATTTATTTAGCAAGAATCCTTATATTATTTTTCTGATCATAATTTGCAAGGGGTAGATTAAAAGTTTGGAAATATAGCATTACTTAAAAATTCCGATGTCTAGTAATACCCGGAAGTAGTGTGTAAAATATCTAATCAGATATCTTTTTTCAAGCGTACATGACCTCGATCTTCATGTGAAATAGTAAATGCAGATCAGGGCTAAGTTCTGCTAGCAAATCATGGTTATTTTTTTTCATTTATTTGTTACATTTACCAATTGGAGAGGCAATAAGCCTTTGGGATATTTACTAGAATATTCTCCAAAATTCTTGAAATCATTAATTCACTTAGAGAATTCCGCAGGCATGAGCTCTTACATGAACTTGGAAATACAAAGATTAATGACCTAAGCATTTCAGTTTTAGCTTCAATTCTAAAAGTGGAAAGAGACCCACCCATAATTAATGAAATAATGTTGAATTAGATAGGCTAGTAGGCCTTCTGTCATAGAGAAAATAATAATATTAGCTTTAAAAACAAAATCAAGATCTTACCTCTTTAAGAAAACTTAGTTTACTAAATTCAAATTTGCCAAACAAAATATCAGAGCATGATATTTTAGCAATCAAACAAATTCTTTATAAATACTTTCCCCATAATAATTGACCTCACTCACATACATACAAAATAATTTAATTTTTCCTGAAGTGATTTTTTTTCTCAAACTATTAGGAATGCTACAACTTTGAAGTATCAATTCTATTTAGAAAAGTTTAAAATTCAATGTTTCAAAAGATGCAATATAATCAATCATTCAAGTTGCTCTAGCAAGGTTTTCAAAATGTAAAGTTGGAAGCCAATTTCTAACCCCTTTTTATTTCACAAATATGGGATGTGGGGGAATAGCTATAGGATAGGGATTATATCAGCTTTTTAAAATGGATGAAGAGGCAAAAGGAAATATTTTGAACCTTTCCTTATATGCTATTTATGTGCTGATGACTGCCATATTAACATTTTTAGCCAGGTTTTTTTTAAATTCAGACTTGTATTTACAAAGGCCAGCTTTCATCTCCACTTGGAGGTCTCATAGGAATTGAAAACATAATATTCAAAATTGCTAAATTTTTAATTTATGCCCCACTCTCCCCACCTCATAAACCCACTCTTTCCCAAAGACATCTCAATTAAAGACCCCAACATCTACCCCTTTGCTCAACTAAAAAATATAGGATTATTTCTGATTCCTACATTTTCCTCAAACCACCATTCCCAACTTACCACCAAACCTTGTTGACCTCACTTCTAAATAGATCTCAAACCTTTCCACTCCCCCCAGTCTAAGCCAATATTACCTTCGTCTAGAATGTTGCAAGAGCTTCTCTAATGATCTTATTTTTAATCTTACTCTCTTATTTTGTATTTTCCAGAGAGCAACCACAGTGATCTTAAAACCCTTGAATAGCCTCCCATTTCACTTGAAATGAAATGTTATCACCTTAAAATAGCTTATAAGTAGGGTGACCATAGGCCTTGATTTGCCAAAGACAGTCCTGATTTACTCAGGCCACTCTACCCCCTGCTTACACTGTTTCAGTCTTATTGATCACCTGTTAGCTCCTCAAATATGATAAGGTCCTTACTACCTCAGGCCTCACACTTCCTGCTCTTTCACTTACTCCACACCTGGCTACTTCTTCCCACATTTTCAGTTTCATCTTAAATATCATCCTCGGAGGGAATCCTCTGATTGCCTGAACTATCAAAAGAAAATGTGCCCCCACCTGAGCCTTTCTAATAATACCATGTATTCCATGTATTTTTTGTTTCTAGAACATATATGGATACTTACAGGTATACATTTATTTGTGTATTTATTGGTGCAATGGAGAGCTTTATTTATTGACAATTTTCTCCAAATGGAAAGAGAAGATGTATGTTTTGTTTCACCATTGAAAACTCTGTGTAGCCCAGTGCCTGAGATATTGTAAGCACTTAGTATTTGTTAAATAAGTGAATGAATGGATAAGTATATGAAATGGAAGATTTGGGATTATGAATTAGGAGAATTTGATACTGTTTCAATTTTGGGTGCAATAGGAAGAAAACCAGACACAAAAAAGTGAAAGCATCTTGAAAATCAGTCATAGGCCTATCTTTGATTTGTGAACAGTTATTGATTATCTTGAAGTGCTGAGCTAGGGACTGACAATCTAAAGGTTAATAAAATACAATACTTTCTTCATGAGTTGAAAACCCTTAGGAAGAGATACACATAAACAAGTTATTTTAGCACAAGTGGATCACAGAAAAGGAATAACCTAGTCTAGACTGGAGTTTGAGGAATCCCTTATCAAGGAGGTGACCCCAAAATTAATTGGGTCAGATGTAGGTCAGGTATAACATAATTTTTAAAATAAACATTTAAAAAGTAAATGCATTAAATAAGTGAGTGAACACTTGCATGATAAAGAGCTTTAATTGTAACTTCTGGATCAGAAGTTCATAAAGCTTTTGGTCTTACTGTTAAAAATGACTGAGGATCCCAAAGCCCTTTTTGGATTATAAAAGTTACATCAACCTATATTTACTATTAGATATTATAACTGAGGCATCTAAAACATTATTTCATTTATCTTAAAATAATAAATTTATTACATGTTAACACAAATACCCTGTTTTTATAAAAAACAACTTAATTTTTCCAAAACAATAATCAAAGTTAATGAAAAGATCGGCATTGCAAGTCTCTGTAATGTCTGGCTTAAGAGAAGATGGCTGGGTTCTCATGTCTCTTTCTGCATTCAGTCTGCTGTATTGTGTTGATTTTTTAAGTATATTTTATTGATTATGCTATTATAGTTGTCCCATTTTTCTTCCCTTTGTCTCCCTCTGCCCTGTATCCCCATTCCCTCCAGCATCTCCTCCTTTGTTCATGTCCATAGGTTTACATATAACTTCTCTGGCTTCTCCATTTCCTATACTATTATTAACCTCCCCCTGTCTATTTTGTAACTACCATTTATGCTTATTTCCTGTACCTTTTCCCCATTCTCCTCCTTCCCCTTCCCCACTGATAACCTTCCATGTGATCTCCATTTCTATGATTCTGTTCCTGTTCTAGTTGTTTGCTTAGTTTGTTTTGTTTTTAGGTTCAGTTGTTGATAGTTGTGAGTTTGTTGTCATTTACTGTTTATAGTTTTGACCTTCTTTTTCTTAGATAAGTCCTTTTAACATTTCATATAATAATGGCTTGGTGATGATGAACTCCTTTAACTTCACTTTATCTGGGAAGCACCTCATCTGCCCTTCTGTTCTAAATGATAGCTTTGCTGGATAGAGTCATCTTCGATGTAGGTCCTTGTCTTTCATGACTTGGAATACTTCTTTCCAGACCCTTCTTGCTTGCGAGTTTTCTTTTGAGAAATTAGCTGACAGTCTTATATGAATGTCTTTGTAGGTAATTTTCTTCTTTTCTCTTGCTGCTTTTAAGATTCTCTCTTTATCTTTGTCATTTTAATTATGCTGTGGTTTTTAAGTCTATAATGAAAATCCAGTACATAGACATAAGTAGAAAAAGAAGAATTCACAGATGACCTGAAAGAGAATTGCTACTATAGACAATAGCTTCCTATTAGATTTTGGCTGGTAGACATTAAGCAGAACAATGAATTGACCTGATTTGTGTTTTAAGTGTATTAGTTTAGCAGCTGTATAGTCCACAAACTTAAATAAGTGAGACTACAAGTTCAAAAGCTATTCTGTATGGTAAAGTAATAAAATTAAAAGGACCAAGTCATTCTTAAATATTGCAAGTGAGGGAAAGAGAAGAGAAAAGGCTAACTCCAATAAGATAGATTGGAGGTTTCTTTCTGGAAAGGAAAAGACTATAATGTTACCACCAACTGTAATAAGAATTACATCTGAAGGAGAGAGATGGCAGCCAAGCAGGTAGAAGCTGAGTCCACCTGTTCTTGTACCCAACTCAGATACTTGGCTGATCTTTTGAAAAATACACTGAACATTCAATGGAATCTTAGCTGACATGAAGTTTGGAAGCTAAGGAGAACAGCAGACACTTCACCATGGGCACTATGGAGATTTCATAGGTTGAAGGGGAAATACCTTAGCGTGGTGTCTGTGGCTGCAGAAAACTTGGTCAGAGATCACAACTCTGAGTCTCCTTCTGCTCCCAGGGCATAGAACCCCCTGATCCTGCCAGGCCAGGAGTGACTTGGATGCACAGAAGTGGGGAGATCCAGGCTACACACACACACAGAGCGAGCAGCACACTCATAACTGCAGGTGCACATGCCAACTGGGAGAATGCCGGAGAGAAAGTGGGATTCAATCTGCACCTGGGTCGGGCGGAGGCAGGCTGTGGCCACCTGTGACTGTCAGAGACTTTTGGCTTTTTGGAGAGGTGGTGTGTGAGGAAAGCTGAACAGTGACTCTGCTGCAGTGGGAGTGCCTAGAGAGACTTTTTAAAAGGGGAGCTGAGGCATTTTGGGCAGGGATCCTGTGCCCAGCTGCCCTGCCAGCAAGGGGAAAAGATTGAGGGCATGGTTTGCTACCAATCAGTGCAGCTGGGCAAAG
This sequence comes from Desmodus rotundus, assembly GCF_022682495.2. Lineage (NCBI taxonomy): Eukaryota > Metazoa > Chordata > Mammalia > Chiroptera > Phyllostomidae > Desmodus > Desmodus rotundus. The sequence continues at coordinate 80,130,427 of NC_071389.1, forward strand.
AAATCAGAAAGATGCACAGCGAGGGAATTTCTCAGTCCTAGCCTGGAGCAGCTAGTAGGCCAGAGACTGCGCAGAGTGGGGAGTTTGGGACTGTGTCACCTATGTGGGCAAGTGGGCTGGGAACTAGATGGGTAGGAGTGGAGCACCTGAGATTATTTACAGCCAGACAGAGCCATCTTCCTTTGGGGAGATCGAACCTCTGGGAAGGGAAGGACACACCTAACCCCCACCTCCTGCAAGATCATAAGCAGGAGAAGTTCAAGAACCTCCTGCAGGGTGAATATATCCAAGAGAAAAACAGAAAGAAAAATGCCTAAAGGGCCCATTTTGAACTTCTCTCAAGGAGACAAAATACACCAGTTCTTAGGGCCCTGTTCCACTGAGGAAAGCAAAGCAGGGAGATCAGAAATTGGTGCAGCAAGGGGGGCACTGCCTAGCCTCAGCTTGCACACAGAGCTGCCCTCAGCACCAAGCATGAAAGAGCTGACCCTCTTACGTGCATTGGCCCCTGCCTTGAAACAGACAGCTAATTCAGCCGAAACTATACTTAATTATTGCAATTAAGCTGGAACAGCCAAGATGGGTCATGCAGGGGGAACACATCCACAACTTTCCCAAAAGACTGAACAGTGGTTCCCAGGGGAGACCCAGGGGACCCACCCTCTCGATCACAATAAAAGCCCCCTCTAGAGGCAGGTGAAGGTGATACAAGTGGTGCTGCCAGAAGTTGGACGACCCACCCTGGGATCTTGAACTGATAAAAAACCGGAAGCAGATCCAGAAAGAGAAGACAGAAGGCAAACACCAAACTCTGCTGAGACAAATTTCACCTCATTCTACCTTGTGCCAGAGGTGGATCCAGAAAGAGAAACTAGGAAAAAATGTCATTTACTATAGCAACAAGAAAAATAAAGTACCTAGGAATAATTTTAACAAAGGAGGTAAAAGACCTGTAATCCGAAAACAGTAAAACACTAAGAAAGAAATTAAGGAAGATACAAATAAATGGAAGCATATACCATGTTCATGGGTTGAAAGAATTAAGATTAAAATGTCCACACTACCCAAAGCAATCTATAGATGCAACATGATACCTATTAAAATACCAATGGCATATTTCACAGATCTAGAACAAATAGTCCAAAAAGTTATATGGAACCAGAGAAGACCCAGAAGAGCCTCAGCAATCTTGAGCAAAAGGGATAAAGTAAAAAGGATCACAATACCTGATACCAAACTATACTACAAAGCCACTGTAATCAAAACAGTCTGGTCCTGGCCTAAGAACAGACAGATAGATCAATGGAACAGAATAGAGATCCCATAAATAAACCCATGTTTCTATGGTCAAGTAATATTTGACAAAGGATATAAGAGCATACAGTGGAGCAAAAATAGCCTCTTCAATAAATGATGTTGGGAGAGCTGGACTGGTACATGCAAAAAGATGGCTTGACCACCAACTTACACCATACACCAGAATAAACTCAAAATGGATAAAAGACTTAAATATAAGTCATGACACCATGAAAGTCCTGGAGCAAAGCATAGGCAATAAAATTTAAGATATCCCACATAGCAATATATTTGCCATATGTCTTCTAAGGCAAAGAAAATAAAGAAAAAAAATAAACAGATAGGACTACATCAAACTAAAATGCTTCTGCATGGCTAAAGAAACTATCATCAAAATGAAAAGGGAACCAACTATATGGGAGGACATATTTGCCCATGATACATTGGACGAGCGTTTAATTTCCAAAATATATAAAGAACCTATATGACTCAACACCAGGAAGACAATCCAATTAAAAAATGGGCAAAGGACCTGAACAGACACTTCTCCAAGGAGGACATACAGAGGGCCCATAGACATATGAAAAGATGCTCAACATCACTAGCCATCAGACAGATGCAAATTAAAACCAAAATGAGATATCTCCTTACACCTGTCAGAATGGCTATCATTAATAAATTAACAAACAACAAGTGCTGGTAAAGGTGTAGAGAAAAGGGAACCTTAACAGACTGTTTGTGGGCATGCAGACTGTGGGTACAGCCACTGTGGAAAACAGTATGGAATTTTCTAAAAAAACTAAAAATGGAACTGCCTTTTGACCTAGTTGTTTTGCTGCTGAGGATATATTTTAATAAGCTCAAATCACCCATTCAAAAGAAATTATGCACCCTTTTTATAGCCACACTATATACAATAGCCAAGTGCTGGAAACAGCCTAAGTGCCCATCAGTAAATGAGTGGATCAAAAACCTGTGATACATTTACACAATGGAATACTATGCAGCAGAAAGAAAGAAGGAACTCTTACCTTTTGTGAAAGCATGGATGGAACTGGAGAGCATTATGCTAAGTGAAATAAGCCAGCTGGTGAAAGACAAATACCATATGATCTCACTTATAAGAGGAATCTAACGAACAAAATAAATAGCAAACAAAATAGAACCACATGCATGGAAACTAGGAACAGACTGGCAGTGACCAGAGGGATAGGGGAAAGGGGATTTTGGTGGAAAGAAGGGGAAGGGCCTAGTAAAGAACATGCATGAATGACCCATGGACATAGACAACAGTGTGAGAATTGATTATAGGAGTGGGGGGGATAGGCAGAAGAGGGCAAAGGGGGATAATATTGGGATGACTGTAATAGAATAACAATAAAAACAATTAAAAAAAGAATTACATTTTAAGAGTAAATTGTTCTGAGGTAGGAGGAAGAAGTAACAAGTTTTATTGTGAATATATTGAGTGGGAGTTTATATGGAGTATCAAGAAAAGGGTGTCTGGGAGACATTTGATTATGTGAATCTGAAATATAAGAGAGATAATCATAGTGGATATAAACAATTACCAATCATCAGTAAACAAGTGGAGGCTAAATATTTGAGAATAGAATAAATTCTCCAGAAAGAACAAATAGAGTGAGAAGAGTGAGCAAGAACAAGCACCAGGGACATCAAAGATAGAGTTGGGTAGACTAGGGAATCTCACAAAGTGACTAAGAGAATCACCAAGCAGGTGTAGTGTAACTAAAATTAAGTGGATATAGAGTTCATGAATGTTCTGGTTAATGAGTCAGCTGCAGCAGAAAGATCAAGCAAGATAATAACAGGGGCATGTTGACTGGTGTGCTTAGAACCGTATTAGTAGAGTAGACTGGGGAAAAATGTAGTAAGAAGTAGATGCAGAGTGTTGAAGAGTAAATTGGAGGTGCACACAGAATAAGTAAAAGTAACGTTTTCTTAGAAATTTGTCTAAGAGGATGAGGAATACTGCTATAACCAAGACAGTCAAAAGAGTTTGTCTGATTAGCATGAAGGAGACTTGAACATGTTTTTGGGGTAAGGCAATGAAGCCAGTTAAGGGAAGAAGTTGAAGACATGGGTTATTAATCATCACAGAATATTCTGGAAAATAAAGGAAAAGGTATTAACAGACCATGTACAGTATTTCTTTCTTTCTCTCAAACATCATAGAATGTTGATCTTTCAGAGAGAATACAGACAAATTGTAAGACTAAGAAATTTAGCAATAAACAAAAATTCACTTCTGTGGTTTTTGAAGGAAATGTTAATAACTTTTCTACATTTAGTAACATGGGATGAGAAAATAGAGATAAATACCCTACCTCAAAAAAAAAAAAAAAAAAAAAGGATGGACAAAACCAGTGAATAGGAGAGACAAGGAGAAAAGATAAAGATTAGATAGAATAGAAACTATTCCTTTACCCACTGGTTACCGTTTATTACCTGCTTTTTAGGAAGGAGAGGCTAGCTGTGATACCAAAGTCCTTCTGCGGAGTCAACTGTATGTCATTCTCATTACAGAAAGCAGGTGTGGTTTTTCTCAGGGAATCCTTTGTCTTCAAAAAGAACTGAATTAAATTGGGGGAAAGGGCTGAATGTGGGAGGTGGGGGGTGGGTAGAGCAGGAGGAGAGTAATGGGGGAAAATGGGGACAATTGTAACTGAATAATAATAAAAATTAAAAAATAAAAATAATAAAAAACTATGAAATCTTAAAAAAAATAATCTCCTTAGAAAAACTTTTCTAAATTGTGCTCTTTGGAACACCATGCCCTTTGAAATGTTAATAAATCATTAAAAATAAATGGGAGCAGTGGTCTACAGGCAAATTACTTTGGGAAACAGTTTAACTAAGCAGATTTCTTAACAGAAGGGCTTCTCAGAAGCATTACTATAATTACATGCACTGGAAATTATTGAAAATGATACAGGAGGCACCATTTCCCAAACTTACTTCATCATTGTTTTCACTGAATTGTTGTTTTGTGTTCAACACTTACTGACTTCTTGCCAGAAACTGCTGGACCAAGGAGTGCAGTTTGGGAAACACTGCTCTAATGTATTGTTAAACTTGGTAGTGCCAACCTGATTAATTAGAGTCATGATTCTTGTGTCTAGAATAGTTAAATTGGTAAGATGTCCTCTTTAAAGAACTCAGCATTAAAGCTTCCTTCCAAATAAGTACACTGAAGGTCATATTAACACACTACAGTGATTTCCAGTTTGGGTGTTGCAATGTTGTGTTCTTGATATTGTAACACCTACCCACTTTGAAATATAGTCCATGGATATAGTAGACTCTCAATAACAATGTTTTGATTGTTTGCTTTACATTTTAGATAAAATTTTAAAGTAATTTTGTCAACGGAGCCATCCAATGTGAAGGGAAAACCAGAAGAAGTCCTCAGGAAGAACAATGCTGTGCCCAGCACACCTGTGAGGACCACATACAGACTAACAATTGCAATGCCCATCCAACAGGTTTTTGTCATTTGGTTCCTAGAAGAATAAGAAGAGTTTGTGGGAAATGCTTCATCTAGCTTTTTTTTTGCCTCATGGTATTTCTTTATAACAAGAATATCATATTTTTTATTCATTTGAAACTCAGAATTTGTTTGAATGCCAATTCAGTCAAAATGCTGTGGGGGTCACAGAAGAGCAAAAGCATGATCCCTGTTCTCAATGAGCTTGTAGTTGGCTCAGGTAGATAAAATAATAAATTAAAAAAACATAATATATCAGGTTTGTGTTGCACATTAAATATGAAGCATCATAAGGCAATAAAGCATTGATAGAAATAAAAAGATAGACAAGGTAGTGTAAGTCACATTTAAGTGCATATATGTGTATGAATTGAATTACCATCCACATGTACATGTATTCCAGAAATGTGCTATACCACGTTGAAGTCCTACCAAGATGGGTAGGGCTGCTTCTGTGTTTTGGGATACAGAGAAGAGAGTTGAGACAAATCTGCTCCTTCCACAAGTCACCAAATAGCTGAGAGCATAACACTATCCCTGTGTCCCTGAAACATGCCAATCTCCATATTCACGTTGGCTTAAATCTCAAGTTTAAGTTAAGGTCTAGTCTAAAACAGAGATTCTCTCCTGCAGTCTGGACCTCAAGAATACAGCCTGACCACCAAACCAGACATCTGGTAAGATCCTGCATTCCTGACATGATTGCTTGATGAGTCATTGTCAGGACTCTCAAATTTGTGAAATGTACCAATTTATTTTCATTCATTTTTTTTAGCTAGAAAAGCTTCAGGATGTTCTTCTTCCTGTAAAAACATGATTAATATTCAATCTTTGATTAAATCCAAAATTCTATAGAGAGTGATAAACTGGTAATTTTGTTCTTTCTCTCCAGCTGAGAATTCAAGGCAAAAATATCATTTAACTTCTTTTTTTTTTTTTTTTTTACCTCAGAGAGATTCTTGGTGACTTTGTCCAGCAGATTATAGACTTCACAGGGATGTGTGCTGTGTTTTCAATGCAAACTTTCAACCTAAATCTCTTTTGAAATGGGCCAATAAAAATATATACTAAAGAGATGGTAGGTTTGGGAGAGTTAAAGATTGTATTTTTCAACCAGCAGCTCAATTTAATAGCTCTTTACCTTATACAAATTGTTAAAATTTATTAAAGTGTATAAAAATGTGGACTGGAGGGGATTCTAACTGGGCTAGAAATTCTAGATGTACTAGAACTACAATGGCCTCAAGACTTATTTAGGAAATGATAGGTCTAGACAAAGTAAGTAAACTAAAAAGAATTGACATATGAGAGAATACTATTCACAGGTGTATATTTCAGGCATCCAGTTTCAACAAGATATTTTCAATTATGAATTAGTAGCATCAATCGTATCCTGAACACAGTAAATCTCCTAATTATATGCTATAAATGTCTCTCCAATACTGTTTTATGATTCATATTTTATTTATTGGACTTATTTGTATCTCACTCTTTCCAAAATATATTTGTGACTATGATGTTTAGCATCATGCTCCCTCTGATATGATCGTGCACAAAGAAGATGATAATTTCTGTGGTATTCTTTCCAAATATATAATCTCAATCTAATTATGAGAAAATATTAGACAAACACAAATTGAGGAACATTTTACAAAAGTAGCTGACAATTATTCTTCAAAATGTCAAGGTCAGGAAGGACAAGGAAAAACTAAGGAACCACCACAGGTTGAAGGAGACGAAGGAGACATGACAACTCAATACAATGTGGGATCCAGAAAGAGAAAAAGAACATTAGTGAAAAAACTGTTAAAATCTTACTTAGTTTTATTATTGTTATATGGTTATGTAAGATGTTAACACTGGGGTAAGCCAGGTGAAGGATGTTTGGCAACTCCATTCTTCAAACAGTAGAGGGACATGATAAACCCTCTAGGAGTTTCCAACTAAGGACAAGGCCATACGTGATCTAGACCCATCTATCTGAGTGAAATCATCTCCAACTACTCTGTCTTTTATACCTCCTTACTTCATGGTTTTTATGTTTGCTTTCCTTTGGGCTGGAAAGTTCTCTCTGAGACCCACTCCCCTCCCCCGCCATGGCTGGCTTTTAAATTCATCATTCAGGACTTTTCTCAAGTATCAGTCACCATCCCAGACTGGCAATTTCTAACCTCCCTGCTAAAGCAGCAGCCCCATCCTGACTGTCAGTCACTCTCTATTCCATTTTCCTCTTCTTTATAGTAACTAACATTTTCATGGTAACTTAAATGTTATTATTTTTCTACTTGTTTATTTTATCTTTCCCTATTAGAACGTAAGCATCATAAGAGCAATTTTCTTGTATGACTTGTTCATTGATATTGATATATATATAGATAGGTAGATACAGATATAGATATATAGGCCCCATAATACAAGGTCTGTCCAGAAGGTATCCAGCTATGTAATATGAAAAATAGAGACATTTATTGAAGAAAATACAAGAGACAAGAAACATTGTACATAGGACAATGATGCCTCAGTCCCCTTCAAAGTAGGCACCTTGGGACCTCACACAGTTCTCCCAGTGGCCATCAGTGGCCACACAGTACACATGCTCACTCAATGGCATCTAGCACCCCCACTGACTAGTACAGTGAAGTCATCATTGTTCACACATGCCATGCATCCCAGTCCACTCTCCTTGGCTGCCAGGTTACATCAATGTCACACGAACCATTCTCATTATATTAACAATGGCTGGATTTTTCTGGACAGATCTCATATACTAGGTCCTTTAAAATATTCAGAAATAAATGAACGATTTCTTTCCTTTTCCTCAAGAACATGTCACACTCATTTTCACATGCTTTATTCACATTGACACATTAATCTTTAAGTGTAAATAAATAATTATACAAACTTTATTTTATTGCAGAGGAATTAATAGGTAATACATACAAAGGACCTGTTATTAACTATAGACTAGAAAATAGTTCTGATTTTTAAATTCTATTATAACAATAGAATGTGAGTACTGGAAAGAAGCTTAGTGAAGCAGCATATATAGCATAGTAGTAAAGCATTTAGGGCCTATTATGGAATGAATCCTACTTTTCAAGTTACCACCCCATACTGTAACTTGAATAAACCAACCTTTATTTTGGGCATGTTAATTACTATGCTTCAGTTTTCTTACCAATAGCTTAGCAATAATGTTAATAATAATAGTTCACATATCACAATTTTATGAGAAATAAGAAATTATTTTAATAGAGTAGATACTAGATTAATAATGTTAGTTCTCTTTAGCTTTCATTCTTTGAAATGCTTTAATCTAGGGTTTACGGGTTCTGAGACTCAGAAGAGTTCATTGCTTTTACCATGTGGATAGTTAACATTGGTTATGATAGATACCTGGATAACAGTATTTTCATGTGTTACTGCTTTTGGTGTGTGTTTATATTACATAATAAATTGAAGTGATAAAATAAAGGGTTAGATAATTTCTGATAAGAATCAGCCTTTGATCACTGGTAAATAGAAAGAATTTGGAGGACAAAGCTTATTTCCCAAGGTCTTGGATTGGATTCAGGTTTCTATGGACCAAAATAGAAATACAAAATTAGGTTGCAAACCTACATGTATATCAGAGTGTGATTTTGAATTATTCAGAGAGATTTCCCCCCTTTTCTCCCTTTGTCCAATGCCAAGTTCAAGACAGATACTTATTCATGATAATTTCCTCAATGTCTGCTTCTATATGTGGTCCTATTCTAGTATCATCTTGATATGTCATTTCTAGTATCATCTTGATATGTCATGATCTAGTACTTGTTAGCTGACTATGAGTGATTTATTTCTATTCATGTACAGAAACCATCTTTTTCTTCAAAATTGATAGTGTACTCCAGTGTCAGAGATTATAATTTTATTGTTGATGGCAAGTTCCTTGAGTACTACTCCTTTGAAAATTGATCTGAAACAAGTGTAGATCAGGAAAGTATTATATTAGCTCAGCTGGATAATATTCAGGTGCATCCTTCCCCATGGTATTCACCTTCCTTTTCTTCAGGATTTTTTATGAAACCTAAAGCAACTGAATCACAAGGATAGTTCCAGAGAGCACTGTCATCAGTTTGAGCTATCATTATTGAAACAGCTTCCAACTACCAACATCTTTGAGGTGAGACATGTGAGGAAGAGTGGGCCAGGCTTTCCTTTTTTCCTGCTGGTGTTTGTTTTTGCCTCTGATGGTATTCCCTGTTCAGTAATATATGCTTTGACTTTGTGACCTGTCTTCCTGCAATAATTCTTTGGTGGAAAAATCCAGTAATACAGCCAAGAGTTAGTTCTTCCTCTGGCCCCACGTGCCTGGCACAGAGATCACAGACTTTCTAGTTAACAAACACATCTAGCTGGGTTACTGTGTTAGTCATTCAGAACTCTTTCTCCAACGTTTGGCTCATGGGGCATCATTCTGTTTCCAAGGTCAAGATTTCAGTTAATTTATGAATAGTGGAGAATGAATGCAACCTACATGAATAACAACCAATAAGCTGGCATACCAATCTTTTACATTTTTGGAGTATAAGGCACGATGGTGGTGCTGGGGAGAGCAATAGCAGAATTGAGGAACAAGAGGGAGATTTATTCTTTCAGAGGGTAGAAAAATTAATTGGCTAAAATTATCTCTGAGACTCTAACAGAGATAATCAAACTTAGTGGTGACAGAAGATAACATTTGCATTGTTTGCTTCACTTGGGACTTTGATTCAGTAAATAGAATGATTGTGTCATGAAAATCTGTGGGTATGTTCTATTCTGCCTTGTATTATCTGTGAGATTGCAGCATATGTCTTGGTTTATGCATGTATAATGCTATCAAGTATTTAAGAAAATTTAAAAATTAAGCTTGACCCTTTGTGCACTGCTATTGGGAATGTAAAATGGTATGGCCACTATGGAAAACAGTATGGTGGTTTTTCAAAAATTAAAAATAGAATTACTATATAATCCAGCCATCCCACTTCTGCGTATATATTCAAAATAATTGAAAAGAGGATCTTACAGAGATACTTGCAGACCTGTGTCCAAAACAGCATTATTCACACTAGCCAAAAGGTAGAAGCAACCCTAGTGTCCATCAACAGATGAATGGATAAACAAAATGTGGTATATACAGGCAATAAAATTTTATTCAGCCTTAAAAAGGAATAAAATTCTGATGCATAGTACAACATAGATGAACTAGGAAGACACTATGCTAATTGAACCAGTCACAAAAAATAAACCAGTCACAAAAAAAAGTATTGTATTATTTCACTTACAGGAAGTATCTGAAGCAGTCAAATATTTAGAAATAGAATAGTGGTTACCAGTGACTGGGGATAAGGGCAAAAAAAGGGGGATTTATTGTTTAATGAGTACAGTTTATTTCTGCAAGATAAAAAGTTCTGGCAATCTGATTCACAACAATGTAAACATACTTAACATTACCAAACTGCATGCTTAAAAATAATTAATAGCATACATTTTTATGTGTTTTTACCATGCACAGAAAAAGAAACATACAAAATGACAGAAAGATCCCCTTCCTGCCTATCTCATGAGATTGATGTGAGGATCGGATAAGGGTAGCACATACACATATAAGACAATGCATGGCCGAGGACAATTACTGCAGCATTACATGCAATAGCCAACATTGGAAACCATCTAAGTGTCATCAGTAGAGGATGATTTACACAATTGGTGGCATATCCATGTGATGGAAGACAATGTAACTAAGAAAACAAATGAGGAGGAAGTTCACTATATGCAACAGTTTCCAGGAAGTTAGGAAGAATCAAGCACACTGCAAAGGTATCATGTACAACATATCTTTTAGTGTAAGATACAGGAAAATATGAACATATATTTGTATGTTTTAATATTTTAATAAATAAATTCTAGAAAAATACCAAGGAAACTCATAAAAGAGTTATTTATGTTTAGTGAGGAGGAAATGTAGTGGATGGGATAAGGGTGGCAGTGAGACTTTTCTTTGTTTTCCTTTTCAGATTGTTTTGATTTTTGAAACATCAGAATGTATTGACAATTATTGGGTAAGGTAGGGTGTGAAAAAGATTTTAAAAGCTTTAAAGCATTATATGTGTAAAGGACATTGTTATTTTTGGTTATTTAATATCAATAATAAGTTTGTACTTTATAGACATTTGGTCAAGCGATATATCATCTTTCGAGTCCCCTTTCTTTTGGTGTGCTATACCTAAAAAGAAAAGATTTAATTTAGCCACTCTTTCTCAAGCTCATGTAAAATTGGGCAGCTTTGAGTTGGCATACTCGGATTCACCTCTCTTCTTTCTCCCAAGATCTCTCATACTCAAATAGTTTGATTCCTAAATTTCAGTTGAAGGGGACACCCATCACCCCATTGGCAGCCAGAGCTGCTACAGCCAATGAAGTTGGTAGACGATTGTCTCCTGCTTCCTCACTGGTCTGTCATTCCTCCCCTAGCAGCATGGTGGGCAACTGGGGGGAGTCAGTACCCCAGAAGAGGATTGCTGCTCTTTGATCAGACTCACAGCTAACCTCAGCTTAATGTGTAATACTTTCTAGGACAGTGGTTCTCTGTGGGGGTGGGAGGTGATTTTGCCCCCTAAGGGGACATTTGACAATGTCTGGAGATATTTTTGATTGTTACGACTAGGGGATGGGCTCTACTGGTATTTTGGGGTAGATGCCAGAAACGCTGCTAAACATCCTATAGTGCACTAGGTAACCACTCAGGGCAAAAAACTTATCTCTCCCCCAAATACCAACAATGTCACTGAGGTTGAGCAACCCCATCTTAGGAATAAATGGCATTTTATCTGAGGATTTTTAAAAACCAGAAAGCCTTTAAGATGTAAAGGTATGGCTTCTTCACAGTGTCAAGACCAGAGCAATTGGTGGAAGAATATCTGTGGCCAGAGATCCATATTACTGTGTTGTGTCAGTATAGTCCTCCTATTCTTGATGTGTTCCTTGCTCACAGGAAAATGTTGATTAAAAGATTAATTTGTTTGTTTCACCTGTAATGGTACAAGGCCTGCAAATTCCTAACAGTATGAATACTGTTTTCCCAAAGTGTTCGGCCACACTCAGTATGTGTTCTGCTGCCTTGAATATGGTAACCTCTTAGGCCCTCCCCCTGCCTGACCACTCTCTGTTTCCCCAGCAGGGGTCCTGTTCATGGGTTATGTGTCTGTCCTCTCTATTGTGGTGTGAGGTCCTTAAGTAG